>NC_138887.1:109670848-110270848 GCF_965194825.1 Balaenoptera physalus | reverse complement strand
TTGGGTCTTGTGGCAAAGCCTGCGGTCACTTTTAGGTGATGCAGGTTTCCCGAGCACCGTTTCATGTCGTATCTGGGCGAGAGTACGCTCGCGGGTAAGAGCAGATATGGTGACTGTGATTGTAGGAAGTGTCCTTTGATTGACAGCAGGACATTTAAATACAGCCTCCGCTCCCCCCCTCCCCAATTTTGCAGAAACGCTACACGACCAGGCCAGATGTCTTAGTCTCCCTCTACTGGACCTGGGAGAGAAAACCAGTTAAATTACAGCGTTCTTGTCAGTGTTTAGTGCTAGGTACAGTTGGTTTTATTTAATTTTCAGCTACAGCTAGTTTTCATCAGTTTTCAGGTTGCACAGTTCTGACAGCACAACAACAGAGGGGGGAAAAAAAACCCAACAAATTGTCACTGTAAAAGAAGGACAGCATCCTTATTTTGTATATCAGATAATCTTTTAATAGTCTGGTATATGCTGGGAATGTTATTGCAAATGTGCCGCTTTGTAATAAGAATAAATTATGTAAAGTGCTTTCTTTATTACTTGAAACCGATGTTTCGCCTATATTTTGATTGTATGTAAAACTGAAATATGAAGATACCAAGTTTTGCCAATTCTATTTCTACATCCTCTTTTCCCATCATAGGCAACCAGAATAGAGATTATCCAAAAATCTAGGTTACATATAGAATAAAACCCAAATCCCTGATGATTATGTAAATACTTATTTTTTTCAAAGAACTATTTTAGCTGCATAAGAAATTTGTCCCATGGTACAGTGTAGAGATTTGATGGGTTAATAAATTTTTGACTACAATTTTATTTATCTTAATTTAAGTAACACTATAACCGTGAAAAGCTGCAGGTAGTTTATGGAGAATTTTGTTAATATATTTAAATACAAATTCATAAATAGGAGGAGTTGAAGGGAGAATAAAGAGGCTGTGTGTGAAGGAGGGAGAGCAGGGCCAAAACAAGTATGGTCTCCTTTGTCACATAGATTTGTGTGACTTTATATCTGTGGAAGTGAATTTGAAAAGTGCTTTTTGAACCCAGGGCTTTTTTGACCAGCAATCCTTGATAAGTTAATGTGATTCAGATGTCAAAAGTTAGAAAATTTAGTGATAATGTCCTGCCATGCT
This sequence comes from Balaenoptera physalus, assembly GCF_965194825.1. Lineage (NCBI taxonomy): Eukaryota > Metazoa > Chordata > Mammalia > Artiodactyla > Balaenopteridae > Balaenoptera > Balaenoptera physalus. Next base: position 110,269,709 of record NC_138887.1, on the reverse strand, counting down.
TATTAGCAAGTTTAATTCTTAATGAAACATTGGTAATTTGGGGTCCATATGTTTTTCCTGTAATCGATATTTACTTTGTTTATTGTACCACAGAATGAATGCTTTGTTGAACACAGCAAAATGTTCCTTAGGTATTAATTATTAAACAACTGTCATTTGCTTATGTGAGAATTGGCCCCTAAAGTACCAAAGTACAACTTTAACCCCCATGCTCAGCTTTCCTTTGGTTTCCAGGGATGGTCCATCTGCAGAAGAGAAAGAGAGGGTAGGAGGGTGGATACAGAGAATTGTCTTTCCTGGATAACTTCTTGGTACTTTTATTTTTTTCGAGTAGAAGAATTTTTTAAACTCAAGGAGTCAGTAGATTTTGGTATAAATTTGGGTTAACTCTGCCTGGAGTTTCTGACATCTGGAAATCCGAAAAGTTTTTGCCCTAATTTATCGTGAGTGGGAAGGAAGATCCTCCCTTGATGCTTTTTAGCCAGGCATGAGGGCAGATGGAATCAGCTTCCTCCAGGTTTGAGGCTTTTGAACTTTGACTGCATCCTTGGTGTTCAGGAATTCCAGTCCCTCAGTCTGCCTAAGCCTTTTCTGTAAGTGAGAGGGGAAAAGAACATGTGCCCAGGGTACAACATATAATTGATACCTTAGGGGCAGCAAGCTGAGGAATTAACAGGATTTTCCTGGGCAGGTTCCTTCCAACCTAGAGATGGAGTTTTTCCTCTCTGAGTCCTTGGTGGAAGTAAGACAATGGAGATCTTTCTTGACAATGCCCTACCCCCTACTAATCTCTAGGATAGATGTCTTTCATAGAGCTTTTATATCATCCTATGCAAAATGGCATCATTGCCCTGATTCAGTTGTATTATAATGTCTTTTGTCTGTAAACACCTTTATTTATTAGTCTTGTTAGTCATATATTCATGTTGATTGGCAAAAGTAACATATTGTAGAAAAATTGAGAGGTATAGAAGAGAATCAAGAATATGAAATTACACGTCTTCCAGTGATTACCAGTATTTTAACATTTAAGGTATACATATGTATTTTTAAAAGTGAAACAAAACTAGGAATTTATTTATGCGTTCTACTGTTACCTATCATTCATTAATGTATACTTTTTCCTATATCTTTAATGTTCTTTGAGAAACATTTTCAGTGGCTGCATAGAGTTTAATTTCATGGAAGTACAATACATTTCAAAATCATTCTCCTCATGTTAGTTTTTTACTTTGTTTACTAGTTTTTCTTCTATTTCCTAATGATGGATGGTTGATTGACATCCTTCTGAATAAACCATTGTTGAGCATCTCTAATCATTTCCTTAGAATAAATCAAATGAGTTAATACATGTAAAACACTTAGAAGAAGATCTGGCCCATGTAAATACTCAGTAAGAAATTTCCTTGAAGTAGAGTTATTAGTCACAGGGCATAGATATTTTTAGACTTCTTGTGCCTATTGCCAGAATGTCTTTCAGAAAGGTTATTTCAGTTTATACTCTCACCTACTGCCTACTTGTGTTTCCCTGGATTCTCACTAAGGTATTATTAACCATTATCTCCCTCCCCCCGGCCCCCCCAAAAACCCCCAAACAAACAAAAATGTTGCCATTCTGCAGATACCAAAAGACATACCCATGAACCCAGAAGCCCATTCATGGCAGCACTATTCATATTATCCCCAAACTGGAGCAACTTAACTGTCATCAATAGTCGATTATATAAACTGTGGTATAATCATAAAGTGGAATGCTACTTAGCCATAAAGAAGGAATGCACTACTGTTGTATGCAACAACGTGGGTGAATCCCACGGATATAAGGTTGAACAAAAGAAGACCGACATGAAAGCATATACTGTTTGATTCTACTTATATGAAGTTCAAGTACAGGCATAATTGAGTAGAAGTCAGACTAGTATTGATACTCACCTCTCGGGGTATTTACTGAGAGGAGGCTCAAGGGAGCTTCTGAGGTGCAGGAAATGTTCTATATCTTGGTCTTGGGTTGTTGTTACATGAGTGTGTACAGATGGAAAAGTTCACTGAGCTGTATGGGCACTGAAGATTTTTTTAAAACTTTATTACACTTCAAACATTAAAAAGTTTAAAAAGTTAAAAATTTGCCACTTTAGTAGCTGACACATAGTATTTTGTAATTTTACTTCATTTCTTTTTCCGGACACAAGGGACTGCCTCTTGTGTTTTATCAAGTATGCTGTTGGCTTTGGCCCAGTTTGCAGTATGCCTGGCGCTGTTCTTGGTGCTAGGAATATAGCGATGAACAAAGTCCTTGCTATCCTGTAACTTACATTCTGTGGAGGTGGGGATGGTGGGGAAGTGGGACAGTTGAGTAAATATACATGGCAAAAGAATGCTAAGTGCTGTGAAGAAAAATTGAGTTAGGAGAAGAGAGAGGACTGGGGGGTGGTATAAGGCTGCTTTCATACGGTGTGATTATGGAAGGCTTTGCGAAGGAGCCATTTGAACACTAGAGAATTTTGGATTTCACTCAGAGCAAATAGTCAAATATTTTGAGTGGAGGAATAAACGATCTGACTTAACCTTTGAAAGGTTCACTCTGGCTGCTACATGGAGAAAATACTGGAGGGGGAGGCAAAGGTGACAGGCAGGTGAGTAAGAAAGCTATTGTGATAATCCAGGTGAGGGATGATTTTAAATGTTTGAGTGGTTTTGGTAATTTACAAATGTCCTATATTAATTTTCATTCCTGACGTTTGAATGAACGAAGAGCCTGGTTTATGGGGATAGAAGCATTTTACCTAGAATAATGCTACTGGCTAGGAGTTTCTCAGCTACTCACTCTTAGAGTCCCAGGAACTCAGCCGAACACTTAGTGAATGCTTTGCCAAGTTCTAGGCACTGTCTAACTGCGTTAGCTGTATTAATTAACTCATCTAACTCTCACTGTAACCTTGCTGGGTAAGTGTTATTATCATCTCCATTTTACAGATGAGGAATCTGAGGGTTGAGAGGTTGGTAACTTTCCCAGGGTTGCAGAGCTAGAAGGTCATAGAGCCAGACCTGATCTCTGTCTCTGTCGTGGGGTGGGGGTGGGGGAGGGGTGTGATGCAGGTAAAACAGATGTGCCAGAGCTCCAGAGAAATACATCTGTAAACATCTTCCTTTTTTCCCTTTATTAAAATTATTTTCTTTGGCGTAAATATGTTTACAATGATCATAACTGCCTTGGGAACAGAGTATGAAATCATTATTTGAAAAGTTTTATAATTAACTCTGTTTCATCCTTATTATAATGGATTTCTTATTGGAGCGTATTTTGATTTTTTTTAATGTTAAGGATGGGAATTATTTTTAAAATTTGTTTTATCTACGTTTCTGCTTAATGATCAAGTCTTTTAGTATTATAAACTTAATAGGTGAACATGTATCTCCCTGTAAGAGACAAAAAGTCCATTTATTGAGTTTCTCAACATCTTTTTTTGATGTGACAGTTTATCATAGGAGAATATATGAGTATTTTCTTCATATGTTTCACTTATGATAGTATTCTACATATATACTCAATTTTGCTATTTGAACTAAAATATGTTGTGAAATGGAGTCTTATCTCAGAATGCTTAGTGGCACTAACATATAGTTCTCTTATCAAGCTTTAAAACTTTTTAAACCATCAGTTTGGGGCAGATTTCTGCTTGGTATGCTGTCATATCCTGTGTACTTAGGTATGAAATTGAGTTGACTGATCACCTAAAGGGGATGAATGCCTTTATATTTGATGATCTGACATGGTGGGGCTCAAGAATAAGAACAGAACAGGAGTAAGTAAAGGAATTTGATTATAAAGCAAGCTTTGGTTGGTTTGAGCAGTTGAAACCCCACAATAATTTGCACAGTTTTTGAACAGTTGGTCAGTGCTGATGTTGCAGCTGCTACCAAGTGTCTAATTCTTTTTGGAAGTCACATTTTATTACTGTAGTGATTGCCTACTTACTTTTCCATTAATATTAATATTATACTTTTTCCATTAATTATGGTGTGAATAAATGGTAACATGATTTTTTTTTTAAATTAATTAATTAATTTATTTTTGGCTGTGTTGGATCTTTGTTGCTGTGCGTGGGCTTTCTCCAGTTGCGGCGAGCCGGGCTACTCTTCGTTGCAGTGGCAGGCTTCTCTTTGTGGTGGCTTCTCTTGTTGCGGAGCACGGGCTCTAGGCAGGTGGGCTTCAGTAGTTGTGGCTCACGGGCTCTAGAGCGCAGGCGCAGTAGTTGTGGCGCACGGGCTTAGTTGCTCCATGGCACGTGGGATCTTCCCAGACCAGGGCTTGAACCCGTGTCTCCTGCATTGGCAGGCAGATTCTCAACCACTGTGCCACCAGGGAAGTCCGACATATGATTTTTGTATGTATTTGTGTGAGCCCTGGTTCCTTTTATTGGAGAATGGTTGTTAGAAACCAAGGTCTGGCACTCGGTAGGCTCATTGCTTCTAGACGTTCTCAGTGGACAGAACTAGGAAATACTCTAATCACGCACATGCACACACACCTGTATTTGTGTTTATGTCTATTTGTACTAAAACCATAAAACTTTATAGTGATACCTTTGATTCTAATCTAACACCACAGGGTTCATTTTAAACTTCCCCATTTCCTTACTTTTGACTTTGTTGACTAACAGAAACGCAGCTCTCATTATCTACAGTATATTTATTTGTTCAATCCTAGTGTGTACATAAAGTACATAAAGTAGTTCTCAAATTGCTAACCCATACCCTTCTGAGAAACCCAGTTTGCTAAGTAGATTACAGTATTTGTGTGTAGGTTTTGTTTTGTTTTGTTTTTGTCTTTAGCCTTATAATATCTAGGCAGAAAACCGTTTTCTAAAGTTAACTTCTTTTCTTCTATTTTAGTGTGTTATTTATTTGTAATATAGTTCAGGTTTATTTGTTACTGTTTATGTTGCATTTTGGATTCCTCCTCTGTCCTGGTTGGTTTTAATTGTTGGTTTATATTTTGGGTATGTGGAACATTACTGTGGTTCTAAGAAGCCAGAAGTTACATGAAAAGGTATACTCAGAAGTGTCTTGCCCTCTTCACTCCTCCTACCCCTCCCGGTCCCCCATCTCCCCGATCCCCATGAGTAATCATTCTCTTTAGTTTCTGGTTTATCCTTTCTGTGTGGAGTTTTTTGTTCATTTTCCCACAAATGTGCAGATCCTTGTGTGTTTTCTTATATCTACTTTTTTTTATACTGTGTAGCATACGATAAATACTCTTCACTTTGCTTTTTTTTACTTGACGGTGTATACTGGATATCACTCCATGTCAGTTCATAGAGCTCTTCTTTATTCTTTTTAACAGCTGTATGGTACTCCTTTGTGTGCATGTACCCTGTTTTATTCATCCATTTTCTTGTGTATGGGTATTTAGGTTGTTTATCACATTTTATAGTTACAAACAATGCTGTAATGAATAACCTTGTGCATATGTATTTTCATATTAATGGAGGTATATCTTCAGGTTAGATTGCTAGAAGTGGGATTACTTGGTCAGAAGATTAAGTGCATTGTTTTGTCAGGATTACCAGATTTCCCTCCGGAATGGTTGGACTAGCTTTCATTCCCACCAGCAGTGTAGGAAAGTGCAGCTTTCTCCACATTCTTGTCATCAGGATGTGTTGTCATGTTTTTAATCTTTGCCAATCTGATAGGTGACAAATGGTATCCACGTTTTGATCTGCATAGCTCTAATTACAAATGAGTTTGAACAACTTTTCATGGGGCTGAGGGCCATTTTCCTTCCTTCTTTCTTTCTTTTCTTTTTTTTTTTTTTTTTTTTTTTTTTAGAATCATCTGTTTATATATTCTGAGAGCCCCTGCATGTGTTTGAGCAAGCATACCATGGGATGGTTAATGGAAACTAGTTGAATGTTAAGATTCACTTACTGGCATGGACATATATACACTACCAAATGTAAAATAGATAGCTAGTGGGAAGAAGCTGCATAGCACAGGGAGATCAACTCGGTGCCCTGTGACCACCTAGAGGGGTGGGATAGGGAGGATGGGAGGGAGATGCAAGAGGGAGGAGATATGGGAATATACGTATATGTATAGCTGATTCACTTTGCTATAAAGCAGAAACTAACACACCATTGTAAAGCAGTTATACTCCAATAAAGATGTTAAAAAAAAGAAGATTCGCTTACTGGGTTGGTTTGTCTTTCATCTCAATATTGCTAGCCACCATGATGGTTTTGACTTTAATTTCAATTTTTGTGGGTTTTTTGGAGAAAATTTCAAACATAAACAAATAAACAGGATAGTATAATAGGCTTCCAGATAACCATCACTCCACCTTAATGATTATCAATTCATTCATGACCAATCTTGTTTCATCTAACCCTGCCCCCATTTCCCTTGCACTTGGTGTTATTCTGAAGCGAACTGGTGATGTGTCATTATATCTGTGAGTATTTCAGCATGTATATCTATTAAGATAAGGCCCCTTTTAAGAAAAACTACAATACCTTTAAAACAACTAAAAATAATTGAAAATTGTGTAATATCAGTATTCAGTGTTCAAATTTTCAGTTGTATCATAAATGTCATAATATTTTTTAGTATTTTGGTGTAGTAAATGGTAAATACAGTAACTTTTGGTATTATAGTTTGAATCAAGGTCCAGATAAGGTCCACACATTATGATTAGTTGATGTGTCTCTTAACCTGTAGCAGTGGTTCTCAACTGGGTGCGATTTCGCCTCCCAGGGGACACTTGGCAATGTCTAGAGACATTTTTTATTTTGGCAGGGGGATGGGGTGGGGTTGTTCCTGGCGTGTCATAGGCAGAGGGCAGGGGTGCTGCTAAACGTCCTGCACAGAGCAGCTCCTACGAGAGAGGATTCTCTGATCCTAAATGTCAGTAGTGCTGCTGTTGGAAAACCCTCATCTGTAGATTTTCCTCATGTTTGTTTTTTTCCTTTGCAATTTATTTGTTGCAGAAAGTGGTTGTTTATCCTCTAAAGTATTTTCCACTTTCTGGATTTTGCTTATTACATCCTTGCAGTATCTTTCAACATGTTCCTCTCTTTCCTGTAAATTGGTAGTTGGAGCTAGATAAGCTTGATCAGATTCAGGTTTTTCCCGCCAAGAATATTTTGTAAGTGGGTGGTGTCGTCTTCTATCAGGAGGCATGAAATGTCTGGTTGTTTCTCTTTTTGTCATGTTTGCTGCCATTGATCAGTGCCAGTATCCATTCATTCATTCATTAGCAGTTGCAAAATGATATTTTAATTATAAAATTTCTTCTTCATTTGTTAGCTGGAATACTTCTATAAAGAGAAAACTTTCCTTCGTCTACTCCTTTGGTTACCATTTGTATAGGAGAGGTAGATTTAAACGCTTGATTCGGGCTTCCCTGCTGGCACAGTGATTAAGAATCCGCTTGCCAATGCAGGGGACGTGGGTTTGAGCCCTGGTCCGGGAAGATCTCACATGCCGTGGAGCAACTAAACCGGTGTGCCACAACTACTGAGCCTGCGCTCTAGAGGCTGTGAGCCACAACTACTGAACCCGCATGCCACAACTGCTGAAGCCCGCATGCCTGGAGCCTGTGCTCTGCAACAAGAGAAGCCACCGCAATGAGAAGCCCGCGCAACACGACGAGGAGAGAGGTCACCGCAACTAGAGAAAGCCCGTGCGCAGCAACGAAGACCCAACGCAGCCAAAAATAAAATAAATTAATTTAAAAAATAATGATAATAAGATGGGGGAATTCCCTAAAAATAAAAAAAAAGCTTGATTCGTTCCCTTCATCACTAGTTTTGAAATTCATTGGCTCATTAGCATCCTCTATTGGTTATTAAAGGAAAAATTCAGTGTATAATATTTATTAGCTTTAAGCAATATGAAGTAAAATGGTGAATTTTAAAAAAGGTCCGTGTCTCCTTTGACCACATAACTTGTAATTAAAAAACAAAAACAAACCCCCAAAAATCTGGTGAGAAATTCAAGCAATATAGAAGGATAAAAAAGTGAAAAGTGAGACATTCACAGAAAGACAGACAAGATGAAAAGGCAGAGGGCTATATACCAGATGAAGGAACAAGATAAAACCCCAGAAAAACAACTAAATGAAGTGGAGATAGGCAACCTTCCAGAAAAAGAATTCAGAATAATGATAGTGAAGATGTCCAGGACCTCGGAATAAGAATGGAGACAAAGATTGAGAAGATGCAAGAAATGTTTAACAAAGAGAAAAATTAAAGAACAAGCAAACAGATGAACAATACAATAACTGAAATGAAAACTACACTAGAAGGAATCAATAGCAGAATAACTGAGGCAGAAGAACGGATAAGTGACCTGGAAGACAGAATGGTGGAATTCACTGCTGCGGAACAGACTAAAGAAAAAAGAATGAAAAGAAATGAAGACAGCCTAAGAGACCTCTGGGACAACATTAAACGCAACAACATTCGCATTACAGGGGTCCCAGAAGGAGAAGAGAGAGAGAAAGGACCAGATAAAATATTTGAAGAGATTATAGTCGAAAACTTCCCTAACATGGGAAAGGAAATAGCCACCCAAGTCCAGGAAGCGCAGCAAGTCCCATACAGGATAAACCCAAGGAGAAACACGCCGAGACACACAGTAATCAAATTGGCAAAAATTAAAGACAGAGAAAAATTATTGAAAGCAGCAAGGGCAGAACGACAAATAACATACAAGGGAACTCCCATAAGGTTAACAGCTGATTTCTCAGCAGAAACTCTACAAGCCAGAAGGGGGTGGCATGATACACTTAAAGTGATGAAAGGGAAGAACCTACAACCAAGATTACTCTACCCGGCAAGGATATCATTCAGATTGGATGGAGAAATCAAAAGCTTTACAGACAAGCAAAAGCTAAGAGAATTCAGCACCACCAAACCAGCTCTACAACAAATGCTAAAGGAACTTCTCTAAGTGGGAAACACAAGAGAAGAAAAGGACCTACAAAAACAAACCCAAAACAATTAAGAAAATGGTCATAGGAACATACATATCGATAATTACCTTAAACGTGAATGGATTAAATGCTCCAACCAAAAGACACAAGCTGGCTGAATGGATACAAAAACAAGACCCATATATATGCTGTCTACAAGAGACCCACTTCAGACCTAGGGACACATACAGACTGAAAGTGAGGGGATGGAAAAAGATATTCCATGCAAATGGAAATCAAAAGAAAGCTGGAGTAGCTATACTCATATCAGATAAAATAGACTTTAAAATAAAGAATGTTACAAGAGACAAGGAAGGACACTACATAATGATCCAGGGATCAATCCAAGAAGAAGGTATAACAATTATAAATATATATGCACCCAACAGAGGAGCACCTCAATACATAAGGCAACTGCTAACAGCTATAAAAGAGGAAATCGACAGTAACACAATAATAGTGGGGGACTTTAACAGCCCACTTACACCAATGGACAGATCATCCAAAATGAAAATAAATAAGGAAACAGAAGCTTTAAATGACACAATAGACCAGGTAGATTTAATTGATATTTATAGGACATTCCATCCAAAAACAGCAGATTACACTTTCTTCTCAAGTGCGCACGGAACATTCTCCAGGATAGATCACATCTTGGGTCACAAATCAAGCCTCAGTAAATTTAAGAAAATTGAAATCATATCAAGCATCTTTTCTGACCACAACGCTATGAGATTAGAAATGAATTACAGGGAAAAAAACATAAAAAACACAAACACATGGAAGCTAAACAGTACGTTACTAAATAACCAAGAGATCACTGAAGAAATCAAAGAGGAAATCAGAAAATACCTAGAGACATATGACAATGAAAACACGATGATCCAAAACCTATGGGATGCAGCAAAAGCAGTTCTAAGAGGGAAGTTTATAGCTATACAAGCCTACCTAAAGAAACAAGAAAAATCTCAAGTAAACAATCTAACCTTACACCTAAAGGAACTAGAGAAAGAAGAACAAACAAAACCCAAAGTTAGCAGAAGGAAAGAAATCATAAAGATCAGAGCAGAAATAAATGAAATAGAAACAAAGAAAACAATAGCAAAGATCAATAAAACTAAAAGCTGGTTCTTTGAGAAGATAAACAAAATTGATAAGCCATTAGCCAGACTCATCAAGAAAAAGAGGGAGAGGACTCAAATCAATAAAATCAGAAATGAAAAAGGAGAAGTTACAACAGACACCACAGAAATACAAAGCATCCTAAGAGACTACTACAAGCAACTCTATGCCAATAAAATGGACAACCTGGAAGAAATGGACAAATTCTTAGAAAGGTAGAACCTTCCAAGACTGAAACAGAAAATATGAACAGACCAATCACAAGGAATGAAATTGAAACTGTGATTAAAAATATTCCAACAAACAAAAGTCCAGGACCAGATGGCTTCACAAGTGAATTCTATCAAACATTTAGAGAAGAGCTAACACCCATCCTTCTGAAACTCTTCCAAAAAATAGCAGAGGAAGGAACACTCCCAAACTCATTCTATGAGGCCACCATCACCCTGATACCAAAACCAGACAAAGATACTACAAAAAAAGAAAATTACAGACCAATATCACTGATGAATATAGATGCAAAAATCCTCAACAAAACACTAGCAAACAGAATCCAACAACACATTAAAAGGATCATACACCACGATCAAGTGGGATTTATCCCAGGGATGCAAGGATTCTTCAGTATATGCAAATCAATCAATGTGATACACCATATTAACAAATTGAAGAAGAAAAACCATATGATCATCTCAATAGATGCAGAAAAAGCTTTTGACAAAATTCAACACCCATTTATGATAAAAAACTCTCCAGAAAGTGGGCATAGAGGGAACCTACCTCAACATAATAAAGGCCATATATGACAAACCCACAGCAAACATCATTCTCAATGGTGAAAAACTGGAAGCATTTCCTCTAAGATCAGGAACGAGACAAGGATGTTCACTCTCACCACTATTATTCAACATAGTTTTGGAAGCCCTAGCCATGGCAATCAGAGAAGAAAAAGAAATAAAAGGAATACAAAGTGAAAAAGAAGAAGTAAAACTGTCATTGTTTGCAGATGATATGATATTATACATAGGGAATCCTAAAGATGCCACCAGAAAACTACTAGAGCTAATCAATGAATTTGGTAAAGTTGCAGGATACAAAATTAATGCACAGAAATCTCTTGCATTCCTATACACTAATGATGAAAAATCTGAAGGAGAAATTATGGAAACACTCCCATTTACCATTGCAACAAAAAGAATAAAATACCTAGGAATAAACCTACCTAGGGAGACAAAAGACCTGTATGCAGAAAACTATAAGACACTGATGAAAGAAATTAAAGATGATGCCAACAGGTGGAGAGATATACCATGTTCTTGGATTGGAAGAATCAATATTGTGAAAATGACTATACTACCCAAAGCAATCTACAGATTCAATGCAATCCCTATCAAATTACCAATGGCATTTTTTACAGAACTAGAACAAATCATCTTAAAATTTGTATGGAGATACAAAAGACCCCGAATAGCCAAAGCAGTCTTGAGGGAAAAAAACGGAGCTGGAGGAATCAGACTCCCTGACTTCAGACTATACTACAAAGCTACAGTAATCAAGACAATATGGACACTGGCACAAAAACAGAAACATAGATCAATGGAACAAGATAGAAAGCCCAGAGAAACCCACGCACCTATGGCCAACTAATCTATGACAAAGGAGGCAAGGATATACAGTGGAGAAAAGACAGTCTCTTCAATAAGTGGTGCTGGGAAAACTGGACAGCTCCATGTAAAAGAATGAAATTAGAACACTCCCTAACACCATACACAAAAATGAACTCAAAATGGATTCGAGACCTAAATGTAAGAGCGGACACTATCAAACTCTTAGAGGAAAACATAGGAAGAACACTCTTTGACATAAATCACAGCAAGATCTTTTTTGATCCACCTCCTAGAGTAATGGAAATAAAAACAAAAATAAACAAATGGGACCTAATGAAACTTCAAAGCTTTTGCACAGCAAAGGAAACCGTAAACAAGATGAAAAGACAACCCTCAGAATGGGAGAAAATATTTGCAAACGAATCAACGGACAAAGGATTAATCTCCAAAATATATAAAGAGTTCATGCAGCTCAATATTAAAAAAACAAACAACCCAATCCAAAAATGGGCAGAAGACCTAAATAGACATTTCTCCAAAGAAGACATACAGATGGCCAAGAAGCACATGAAAAGATGCTCAACATCACTAATTATTAGATAAATGCAAATCAAAACTACAATGAGGTATCACCTCACACCAGTTAGAATGGGCATCATCAGAACATCTACAAACAACAAATGCTGGAGAGGGTTTGGAGAAAATGGAACCCTCTTGCACTGTTGGTGGGAATGTAAATTGATACAGCCACTATGGAGAACAGTATGGAGGTTCCTTAAAAAACTAAAAATAGAATTACCATATGATCCAGCAATCCCACTACTGGGCGTATACCCAGAGAAAACCATAATTCAAAAAGACACATGTACCCCAATGTTCATTGCAGCACTATTTACAATAGCCAGGACATGGAAGCAATCTAAATGCCCATCGACAGACGAATGGATAAAGAAGATGCGGTACATATATACAATGGAATATTACTCAGTCATAAAAAGGAATGAAATTGAGTCATTTGTTGAGACATGGATGGATCTAGAGACTGTCATACAGAGTGAAGTAAGTCAGAAAGAGAAAAACAAATATCGTATATTAACGCATGTATGTGGAACCTAGAAAAATGGTACAGAGGAACTGGTTTGCAGGGCAGAAGTTGAGACACAGATGTAGAGAACAGACATATGGACACCAGGGGGGGAAAACTGTGGTGGGGTGGGGATGGTGGTGTGCTGAATTGGGCTATTGGGATTGACATGTATACACTGATTTGTATAAAATTGATGACTAATAAGAACCTGCAGTATAAAAAAACAAACAAAACAACTAATACTAAACTTTCATTGGGTTATCTGTATGGAAATATGTTAATATAAATGTTTCAGACATTATGTGAAATTTCCAAAAATCTTATATGTTCTGGTATAATGTTATGTCATAATTCTAGTTATTACTTTAAAATGTATCTCTCAGGAAAAACTAAATGTCCTTGTTAATTGCACTGTTATGAACTTTCATCAAATCTTTAACCGTGGTCATTTTTAAGTCTTTTGTCAGTTACAGACAGTTCTGGGTGTACTCTGATGCTTTTGCAAATATGTTCCTATAAAAGGGTTTCATCGTCAAGGAATTCATAGGAAAGACTCTGACAAGTACAGGTTTCTGGTAACTGTACTGCTGAACTGAATGAATAAGCATTTTCAGAACTCTAATGAAAAACTGATGAACTCATAAAAGTGCTAACAAAAGGTCAAGATGAAAAAAAAATTAATTACATGGGACTGAGTGAACTGATGAGGATGATTATAATTTTTGTGACTTTCTGTTTGAATTAAAAAAAAAATCCCACGAGGACTCAGAGGCAAAGAATATAGAAATCAATTTTCACTGCAAAGTAAAGGAGCTGTTACAGTGGAGGATTACTGGATTGAATGTCAATATTATAACATAGTATGAGTGTGTTTCGTGTTTGGTAATTGCAGTCATCGTTGCTTTTGTTGTGGTCATCCATTTACAATGCTTGGTGTCGGTCTATTTATCTCTTGTAAAAATAAAATACAGTGTGTGTGTGTGTGTGTGTGTGTGGAAAAAAAAAAAAAGATGTTATAAACATCTGAAAAAAAAAAGTGAAAAGTGAAAGTCTCTTGTCTCTTCCTGCAGTCCTCTTTCCCCAGTGGTAAACACCATTAACAATTTTGAATTTCCATCCAGATGGAAGGGTTCATATATGGTATACATGGTTTTGTACCTTGCTCTTTTTCATTTATTAAAATATTCTGCAGGTCTGGGAGAGATTTTCACATCAGCATATACAGATATCTCATTCTTTTTAATGGCTGTGTAGAATTCCATTCTGTGGATTTACCATAATTTAACTGGTTCTCTGTTGAGGAATTCTTCAGCTGGTTTCTCTTCTCTCTCTCCCTCTCTTTTTCTTGTATTTACTTAATAGTGCTGCAATGTATATATATTTGTGTGTTTATTTTTATTCTTGATGAGCATTTACATATTCTTAAGGTAAGTTTCTACATTATACAATTTGAAATTGTTTTTAGCTGTAGTCCTATTTACAATTTATTTTCTAAAGGGACTGTTGATCAAAGACAGGAAGCATAAGGAACACTGGTACTGAAATATAAGTTTGATGAACTTAAACGTACTAACTATGCACACGTAAGATACTTCTTTACCAGTATGTAAGTTGCATTCATCTGGTAATTCTAATACATCAAAAAATCATTGTTAGAGGCAATACAATGACATATCCAATTTGTATTTTATTATGGGGAGGGGGAAATAAAACTCTTTCAGAATGCTTTGTGGAGAAGTGCTGAACTCTTCCTTTGTAAACTGGAAGTGTTTTACTTGAGCACAAAACACAGAAATTCAAACATAATATTGACTTCTATTTATCAGTTAGTAATCATAACAGTCTGATATCATGCAATAAATTACAAAACTGCAAAAGCTGGAGGAAGCTATACCATTGTAGGTAATTTGGTGTTTTTTAATGCACAAAAGCTGTTGTCAGATGAGTGGTCCTATTTGACAAAGAAATTGGAATGTAGTCCACTGTGGTCCTTTTGATTTATACAGTGTCCTATGGATACTTTAATATTAATAAATATAGAAAAGAAAAGAAAATGGTCCTGGAATCTGTCTGGAAGTCCCGGAGATATTCACACTGCCCAGGAACCCCACAGATTATTGAAACAAAACAAAACACATGAACAAAAGTCAGAACAATGAAGCAGTTTGGAAAGCATCCTGACTGAGCCATTAAGTGACGAAGTATGGGGCAAAAGGCACCCTCGAAGCAGAGGCTCTCTGGCCAGTTCCCATCAATGACTTCGGAAGCTTTCTGTGGTGACCGACCACAGGGGAGCATTCTCTCCCAGAGCCTGGGTTTGTGGGTTCCCGGGGCTTTCCTCTTCTCTGTGACCTCCTCCTACAGTGCCTCACCTGTCACACACGCCACACTGTAGACATGTGATCAGTCTTTTTTGACTTTACTACTTTATGAAGGAACCTTGGGATATAAGCTCTCTGCAGATTAGAGGAATTCTAGTCTTTTTACTTAATTTAACTTTTCACAGGTCTGACTCATATTCCTCTCTTACATTCTTCCTATTTTAAGGCTGGCTTTCTGTGTGTCTGGCTCTTGAAGTCACTTTCCTTTTTTTGCTGGCCTGTCCTTATTTTCTGCATATCAGAGGATCAACATTTCCTTAGATGCCATGGTTACTGGGAGAGCAGAGTCCCTTCTATTCAATTCAGGGACTTCTTTCCTCACGCCTGCTTTTCCAACCATCCAAATGCCAAGTAGTCAGCACTGGGCTCTGCTTGCCTTATTTTCCTATTCTTGCCTCTCCCTTTGTGGGAGGAGAGATCAGAATCCCTGATCTGAACTTGTTTTCTCATTTCTTGAACCCCTTGTTGGAAATGATTATCCTCTGAAAGCTCCAAAGTCTTTCACACACCTCTTTCCCTCAGGATCACCTCGTTGGGGCTGCCTGTCCCTTCAGGAGTGTTACCCAGGGAATCTACCCACTTAACCTCCTGCCAGTTGCAGGGTGGTTTGTTTTTAATCTTATCCTGGCCCCAGGGCTGCTGCATGATTCATTCACCAGTTCCAGTGCTTTGAAAGGATCTTTTGTTTCTTTGGACAGGAGAGAGGAAGACTGTGGTACAAGCTTTCTTAGGACTTTAAGATCAAGTGATTTTAAGATATGCGTGACTTTTCTTTTTTCTTCACCACATCAGTGATTTTTGGTTTCATTACCACTGTCACATTTCAAGCTTTTATTGACCACTGTCATGGTTTCTACCATATCTGTGTAGCACTTGTAATATTTATTTAATATTTTTCTTTAAAACAACTTTAAATGGATTTTGGTTTTTTAAATTTAATTTTGTCCTAAACAGTGGGCTCTGTTAAATCATATGTTTGCACTGCTCACTACATATTTTAATATTTGTGAGAAAAGATATATTTATTGAGATAAAGAGTATTCATCATCTAAAATGTTTATGTGTAAGATTGTCGGAAGGGTGATGGTGATTGATAAAAGGGTAATACAGAGACAGGGAAAGGATACAGGTTTCTTTAATTGAAGTAAAGAGTTGAAGATCTTAACCAAATGAGAATGGCTCTATAAAGCAGGAGGCCCAGCAGAATTTGTCCCATTGGCAGGACAAGCTTCCCCGGCCTCCAGTTCTCATAAAGGTGCCCTGTTGCCAATGATGATGCCATCTGGGAACTGGATCCCATCAGGTTCAACCATTCTCACAGTGTTGACGGTGCTGGGCTCCTCTGGGTTCCTCCCTATTTTAATGGTGACCTTGCCTGCCCAGCAGGTGTGAGTAACTGCTCACAACCTCAGCATATTCCTCAGTATTTATGGCAAGATTGGATGACTTGTGGATCAGCTTCTTCTCTTGTGTGCCATCTTTCTAACAGTCTTCAAGCCTGCTTGAAGTCTATTCCTCCAGGTATGCATAACTCTGCACTCTGGTAGACCTTGAACTAGATCAATAAAAAGTAACTAGAAGGTTTGTACACACCCACAGAAAGAAGGGATCCTTAAATGATGAAAAGTAGCATATCTATTTGTCAAAATAGCATATAGTCTTCAAATAAATGACATTTTTTTCCCTTTAGACATTTTTTATTCTAGTCATTGTTTTTGAAGTGTCAGTGCTACACGTCTTGCATTCAGTCATTTGTATGTGAGCCAAAGTTTGCTTTAGTATGGCGAGATCTATTTTCAGAATTAGGAAATTTCTGGAAATGTAATTTCAGGAAGAAAAGGAAACTGCTAAGTCATTGGAAATTATCCTTAGGTGTATTAGATGTATTAGATCCCACCTTCTTTCCCCTATTCAAGGACATGACTTCAGCATTACCCCCTCTCTCACAATATCATTGTTTTTCTCATTAGTGTGCAAATAATATATAACTTCATTGAACAGAAAAGTCCTTGACCTTATAGTCCTCCTTCAGCTGCAACCTCATTTCTTTTCTCCCTTTATAGCAAAATTCATAAGAAGAATTGTCCATATTTAATGCCTCCAGCTGTTTTTCTTCCCTTCTCTCTTTATCTAATTGAGGTCCCATTCTCTCTCAACCCAGTCCACTGGGGCTTTCATCTTTACTACTCCATTGGAACAGTTCTTATCAAAGTTACCAATGAGTTTCACCTTAGTTGGCTTCTAGGAAATCCCTATACTGATATTCCTCCTGCTTCGCTCTTCCTTCCTCCCCCTCACTCCTCATTGCAGTTTCTTC
Source organism: Balaenoptera physalus (assembly GCF_965194825.1). Classification (NCBI taxonomy): domain Eukaryota; kingdom Metazoa; phylum Chordata; class Mammalia; order Artiodactyla; family Balaenopteridae; genus Balaenoptera; species Balaenoptera physalus. The sequence continues at coordinate 110,252,221 of NC_138887.1, read as the reverse complement.
TCATCTCCCTGATCTTTTGTCACTGGAGTACCACAGGGTTCATTCCTCAATAGTTCTCTTTTTCTAGTGTTTATCTGGTCCCACCACTTCAGCTTTCATCTGTATGTGGATGATCCCTCAATTTTTATCTCCTTTGTAGACCTCTTCCCTCAGCTCTCGTCTTAAATACGTAGTTGCCAACTTAGTGTCTCTCCTTGGATGAACAGCAGGCATCCTGCCCTCTAGTGTGCCTGAAGTCAGACTCCAGAGCTCCCTTCCCAACCAGCTCTACGCACCCCATGGTCCTCTCCATCTCGGTCAGTGGCAACTCCTTCGGGCCAGAATCTTTGGAGTCACCCTTGCTTCTTCGCTCATAATCTGCATTACATTTTCAGCAAAATCCTGTTGGCTTACCTTCAGAATCTCACCACTTCTCATCACTTTCACATCCCTTTCCTATATAAATTGAGATTATTGTAGTAGCCCCCTAACTAATCCCCCTCCTTCTGCCGGCACAGAAAACAGAGTAGTGCTTTTTAAAAAATTTTTTATTTATTTATTTATTTATTTTTGGCTGTGTTGGGTCTTCGTTTCTGTGCGAGGGCATTCTCTAGTTGAGGCGCGCGGGGGCCACTCTTCATCGCGATGCGCGGGCCTCTCACTATCGCGGGCTCTCTTGTTGCGGAGCACAGGCTCCAGACGCGCAGGCTCAGTAATTGTGGCTCACGGGCCCGGCTGCTCTGCGGCATGTGGAATCTTCCCAGACCAGGGCTTGAACCCGTGTCCCCTGCATTGGCAGGCAGATTCTCAACCACTGCGCCACCAGGGAAGCCCCAGAGTAGTGCTTAATGTCAGACCCTGTGACTCTTCTGCTTGAAACCCTCTAAAGAGTCCCACTCAGAGCAGAAGCCTTCCTGTGGCCTGAAAGACCCTGCAGATGGTCCCCACACTCTCTGTCCGGCATCATCTCCTGCCACTGCTCCCTTGGGCTGTACTAGCCTCCTTTGTGTCTGTCTCCCCCCAATAAAATGTAAGCTTCAAGAGTACAGACACTTGATTTGTTGATTTTATCATCGCTGTATTTCCAGTGTCCTGATAGTGCTTTGAATGAGTGAATGGTTGAGCCATAGAAGGCATTTGGGTTCATTTTACAGCATAAAGTTCGTCTCTTGAGGAAGGAAAGCAGGTAGTGTCAAGTGTGTATTTTACCCATGTACAATATTGTGGCATACTAAACGAAGAAGAAACTAATATTACGGTCTGCACCTCCACCTGCTAATATGCCTTTTCCCTGCTTTCACCGCCCATGCTTTACATTGCCTTCTAGCTGTCTCTTCATGACCTAATCTCTTCTACCTATCCTAGCTTCATTTGTTTTCCTTCCTCATTCTAAGACCCACCGCATTTCAAAGAGTTTACCCTCCCTCTAACCCTCCCCCCACCCCTCACCGCAGGTACATAAGTGTAATTTAGCGTAACACTTTCCTCTTCAGCAAAAAAAATTTCTCTGGAAATTCCCTGGTCATCACCATGATTTCTTTCTTCATATAAAAATAGTTCCTGAAGTGCTACTTTCTCTGTGGAACTTAAAATAGCTAAAATATTTTAATCCCTTTTGTCTAAAAGACGATTGCCCTCTTTCCATCTGCTCCCCTGGTCCAGTTTCTGCACAGTGATCCAGTCTCACAAGGGAGTCATGGTAGGTGAACCCAGACTTGAGGCTGCTCTCAGAGGTGGGACAAAATTTGTCTTTAAAACCCACCACTTTTATGTCTGTCTCTGGAACTGATATATAGTAAGTTGGTAGGAATGATTATTTCTCCCTCTGGAGAATTGCTGAGTTCCAGTGATGGTTTCCCACGTATACAAATCAGTTGTGGATTTCCTCATCAAGCTGGACTATTTTGTCCTTAATCTTTGTTCAGGAATTAAGTATTAAATATTACTTATTAATTAGTAATATTATTTACTTCGTCTATACCTATTTACCGCTAATAACTTTATTTATCATATGTATTTTGTGTACATACTTGTTCATTATTCATCCCAGAGAGGATGGAGGGATAATGGACAGAAGGGTGAAGAACACAGTGAGTGTTAAGGTGAGTGTATGTGTACAAAGAGTGAACACATGTCAGTATGTCTGCATATTAGTTTGGCTGGACTAAAATGCTGCACAGGTAGCAGGCTCTGCAGAAGCCCCATCCCCCTCCCCTGGCTTTCTGTGTTCCCATCTCTATCTCTAGCTCTGTCTGTGTCTCCATCTCTGGAATACTTCTTGTTGAAAGCACTTGAGACTTGACCTGAGGGCTTCTTCTGGCTACAGGTGCTCAGCAGCTTGTACTTGAAGCAGGCTGGAAATTCTGAGGAGTTAATGCCTCTGGATAGCCCTCAACCTTTGTCGATTAGGAGACAGTGGGTAAATACCTAGCTTCCTCTTCCACTGCTGGGACCACCCTGAAGCTCCTTCTGCCTAGTCTTCCAGATGTCCCCAAAGGGGCAAATGCTCGTGAAGGTGTCCGCTATGGCTTCCTCTCCTTCCCTGTCCCCCTTTTCCGCTCCCCTACCAGTGCTTCCAGAGACCACCTCCCAATATGGACACCCCCTCAGATTCGTGCGTCAGGGTCTGCTTCTGGGACACTCCAACCTAAATGGGTAGAAAATTGTTAATGTGAAGAGTGACCGTAAGTGAGTGATCATAAGACAATTGGATTTGAAAGTAGAGTTTGGATTCCACTTATTAAATAGCAGATAGATTTTTTACATGATAGTCATGTTCATGTGTTAATGCCTATATAATAAGTGTGTTTTCATTTACTTATGTCTGTGTGCAGATGCTTTGGGACCATGACTATCAAAGTAGAATATGAAAGCTGCTTGCTTACTTCATTGAATAGTTTTCTGGTACAACCTTGAAAAGATGCCTTGACTTGGAGTTTATGTGTGATAGGGTTTTAATTTGAAGCTGTTTTAATTGATTTCTCCCTTCCTTTATTCCTTTTGAATCCCTACTTTTTAAAATGCTAGAAGCATTTCATAGTAGTAAGTAATCTTTTAGCCTGGGAACAACTGCAATGAAGTGTTAACATTTTACAGATTAATTAGCATATAAAAAACTAGCAACAGCATTGCCATCTTTGGGGAATGTTATGGTCTACTTAAGTAAGATTTTCCTGTAACTGAAAGATTCTACTTGTGAAATGTGGCTGAGTATCCTAGAAAAGTTACTCAGAAGATAAAATTCTTTATGTGTCAACTATTTTTGGGAGGATTTTAACAATATATTATGCTCTTCTTGATAGAATACTATATCATTTCATGTCTAAACATCATGGACCTTAGTTATTCTCTATGCCCCGCGAGCTGTTGGCATGTGTTGGACCATCTCATCTGTGCACTAAATTGCTCCAGGCCAGTGGGAGCAATTCATTGATAGTGTTTCGTCTCCTTCCTTGCTATATCTTTTTCCTGCTGTCTCTTATCTACTTTAACCAGTCCCCACTGCTGCTTCTAATTTTCTGTGTTTTCTTAACTAGAGAAAAACTTCAAGATTTTGATTGGGAATCTGATAAGAGGTCTTCTTAAATTGCCCATTCTGTCATTCTGATACATTGGTGACAGTAGGATGGGCCTAACCAGGAATGGAGTCAAGCTATGCAAAAGGGACTTGGCAAATATCATTTAAATAGTTTTGACAGGCAAGGTTATAATTTTTGAAGTCAGAGAGCTCATGGTGCTAGATAGTAGCTTTGAATTCTTACCTTAGGACAGAAGCTCTGTGGGGAAGGGTAGTTCTGGCTCATAGGTAATTTTGCCCAGAAGAAAATCAGATGGCTGGCGTAGAGATATGGTGTATCTTGCTTCTTATGGAGATTGTGTATTTTGACAAAATTGTCAGCTCTTTAAAGTAAGGGTACACAGTCTTCAGGCTTGAGCCTAGAAAGTGCCCTATAAATATTTGTTAATTATATTGTGATAAGGGAAATCTGAGACAAATATCTTGTTAAGTTTCTCTTAAGTTTAAAACGATAGTTTTAAAAAGTTTTAGTGTGTTATCGATTATTGACTGTTTTTGCTCAGGTGCTTTCCGATAGTGTGTGCTGTAAATGCTTGGTAATGCTGTCACGAATTTGGTATCCTTTGTTGTTAAGGGAGTGGTTTCACAAAACACTTAATGTGCTGGTACTTTGTACCAATTGTAAAATTGTAAATTAAAAAAAAGTTTGTGAATTTAAATTGTAAAATTGTAAAATTGTAATTATAAAACATTAAATTTATAGTACATTCTTCACAGCTGGTGAGTCTGAAAATTAACTTCTATAACACATTCCTAAGGTGGGAAGTAATAGCCCCCATCTAGATCCCCATCTGGTAAATGCAAAGTGCACATCAATTTGTTGAATTCTCCAAGAAGTCTTGCTGGTAAGTAAAGTGATTTGATCTTAGCCCAGCATCTCCCAGGCTTATTTGACTATGGAATCTTTGTGTGTGTACCCTTAACTCCTGCGGGATAGTTTAAGAAATGCTCTTTTAGAGGATGCTGTGTAGGTAGTCCGCACCTTGTCCTTTCTGATTCGCACAGATTTTGGTCACCATACAAAGGAAAACTGTTTCTCTACTTATAACACTTCTGATACCAAATGTGTGGGTTTTCTACACCCAGCAGTTCTCCAGTTCTCTGCAGACACCAACTGGGTATCCTACAGTTTAATTCAACTCTGACAGTAATAACCTGGAGTTAGTGTAGACCCCACAGGTTAAGGGCTCAGTCCAACAAATCTGCCCCCCTACTTCAGACACCAATTGCAAATAGTGGATTCCTGGGTTACATAAATTTCTGTCTGACTTGGCTACAAATTGGGGGTTTCCACGACCTTTTAGGTTTGATAATTTGCTCTAATGGCTCACAGAACCCAGGGAAGACTTTACTTGCTATTACCAGTTTATTAGGAAGGATATTATAAAGGTTGTAAATGAATAACCAGATGAAGAGGTACATAGGGTGAGGTTCTGAAGGGTCCCACATGCTTCTGTCCCTTTGGAGTTTGGGATACACCACTCTTCTGGCACGTGAATGCACTCACCAACCCCAAAGCACTCCGAACCCCTTTGGGTAGGGTTTTTATGGAGGCTCCACTATGTAGGCACGATTGATTAAATCATTGACCATTGGTGATTAACTTAATTCCCAGCCTCTCTCCCCTCCTTGGAGGTTGGGGGGTGGGACTGAAAGTTCTCACTCTCTAATCCTGGTTGGCTCCTCTGGTAAACTCAGCCATCCTGAAGCTATCCAGGGACCCACCCAGAGCCACCGTATTAGCATAAACTCAGGTGTGGTTGAAAGGGGCTTGTTATGAATAACAAAAGACACTCCTCTGTCACTCAGGAACTTACCAGGGTTTTAGGTGCTCTTGCGCCAGGAGCCAGGGATGAAGACCAAATACATATTTCTCATTATATCGCTCTATCACCATGGTTTAGTTAAATACTAGTCCCCCATGACACGATTCAAATTTTGGTCATCATGATATAGTAACTGTGCTAATAAAGTATAGATTTTGCTGCTAGCTCTTCAGTATGCAGGTCAGCAAGTCAGTGTGTCCACAACAGCTGGGCATCTGTTCTTCAGCTCACACACAGACAGGAAAGGGTGTTGTTGTACTGCTTCCTTGTTTCCCACTGATAAGCGTGACGTACTACAAAGCTGGGTATTCACAAGAGGGAAGTGGTCAATAAAGATGAAAGTCCAGCAAAGAACAAACAGTGATGTTTCTGGAAGTGAAATTTAAATTGAGCATAAATGAAATAATAAAATGAGTAACTGATGGTAGGAATGTTGACACTGCCACCATTTGAGAGATTCTTGATACGCAGCCAGGAGCACTTAGTGAAGGCAACCTTAAGAGCATAATGTTTTAAATTACAGTGTACTAAGTAAATGTTTTAGTAATTTTTCATTTCTCCATACATTATAACCAACAGTAAGAGAGTTTTAAATGTTTTAACGAACATTTTTGAAACTCGGGACAACTGTAATTTTCCCATTGATTACGAAGATAGCTTTGCGTAGTTTCAACTTGCATAATTATTTTTATGCTCCCACACTACCATGCAAAGCAAGGACTGCCTGTATTTTTCTTGTATTTGCCAATCATTTATCATCTGACCTCTAGTGGAAATAAAGAAGAATTACAAAGTGAACCTTGAGGAACCTATAATGATAAATTATCTTCTGAATGGATCTAATAGGTAAAAACCCCTACGTATTATACACTTAACACTTTGCCCTTACTGTATGTTTTGAAATAGGATGGTCCAGTGTTTGCTGTTGACCTTTTCTGGACAACTCAGCACTACCCGTTTTGCTTTTGATGGGTACTTCTGATTTGTAATTTTGTTGAAGTTCTTTGAAATCTTCATGTAGGGATGTTTGTTAAGGATTATGTCAGGATTTCCATGATCCAAACCTCTACTCTTAACTCATCCTTCATTGAGAATGAAGAAACCTGCTAAAGGTGTTAAGTAGTCCCCCTTAGAAACCTTAGTTTCTGTCCCAACAGAAAGTTCTCTAAGATGAATCCTTTCTCTTGGCTTCACTCAGAATGTAGTCTCTCCCCTTAGATTTGGCACTGAAGACTGTTTACAAGAGGAGAAAAGTTATTAGGGAACTGGATCGGCTTGAGTTGACTCCTGTCCTTTGTAGCTGACTCATCACTAAGTGTCCGCAATATAAAAGTTTATGACTTGCTGTTGTCTTTTATCCCAGGGTGTGATCTCTTAGCCGTGCATATATTAAATCTTCTGTAAGTGTCATTAGACCCTGGAAAATATAGCTTTCCTTACCATGCTCACAGTGGGAATTAAAACTGTCAGCTGGGTTGAAATGAAAATACATGATGGCTGTTGGTTTATCTTTTTTTTTTTTTTTTTGGTTTATCTTTAAAAAATCTATTTCTACTTATCTATTTAATCTATGTATTCTTTTAGTAGATACCCTACTTGGAAAATCAAGTTAACATAAGGACACTTAGAAGCTGCAAGAAAGGAGAACAGAATAAATGGGCATAATATATAAATCTGTAATGAACAGAGATCTTTTTTGCACAATGGGATTATATACCTGCGACTAAACTCGAACATTCAGGAATAATGCATCCTTTTTCATTGACAAAAAGTATGGATATTTCAAACTAAGATCTCGAAAGAAAAAGTCACCCATTATTTATTTTTTCCTCCTCACATCCATTTTCTACCCCTTTATATTTGCAATATTCATATTTAATTTTGACTATGATAGGGTATTAGCCAGGATAGTAGCCCAAACTAATGCCTCCCTAATGTGCTTGGAATTTCTGCTTTCCGTCAGTAAATATTCTGTGAGCGGGGACTTCCGTGGTGGTGCAGTGGTTAAGAATCTGCTTGCCAGTACAGGGGACACGGGTTCGATCCCTTGTCCGGGAAGATCCCACATGCTGTGGAGCAACTAAGCCCGTGCGCCACAACTACTGAGCCTGCGCTCTAGAGCCCGCGAGCCACAACTACTGAGCCCGTGCGCCTAGAGCTCGTGCTCCGCAACAAGAGAAGCCACCACAATGAAAAGGACGTGCACCACAACGAAGAGTAGCCCCCGCTCACCGCAACTAGAGAAAGCTCGCGCGCAGCAACGAAGACCCAACATAGCCAAAAAAAAAAAATGAAGGCAGTAATGTACATAATGATGGCACAGTTTTTAATTCCTTCCTTTATTAACTTAACATTTCCAAGCAAACGTTTATGTAATTGCTACTGTTTATCCTTTATCATCATGGCAAGTTTTTTCTCCCCTAAGATGATTTACAAAGTTCTTATTAAATTCTCACATAATATTCATTTTGGGATGGCATTTATTTGCTGTTTCACTGGTTATAAGTAGAAGTGTGGTCTGTCTTCATGAAATAGCAGATATGCTGGGCACCATTTGCACTATAGCGTTCCTTGGTCACTGTTGGCATACCCCAGGCATAGCCGGACAGGCAGAAAGTAGATTCCTAAAGAGGAGTAAGAGAGTGTTAGTTTGAGAGATTGAAGAGCTAGTGGAACGACCACAAGGTGGTGAAAAGCAAATCCACTTAGCTTTTTGGATATTTCAGAAATTTAAAGCAACTTTTCTTTCTTTAGAGCATCCTAATAGAAATTATTACCTTCCTGAGATAATAGTTTGTTTATGCTTATTTGTAAAGATACTTTAATCCATTTACCATTTACGTTGCCTACCCTGTGTACTCAGGTGTCAGATAGACAGTGACAAGAACAAGCATGTTTTCTCTGCTCTAGAGGCAACTAGTATAATGTTCAGCATGTAAATTATATTTGATGTATATGTTTCACACATTCATCTTGGAACAAATTTTATTAGAAGCATGTCAACAGGATTTTCAGCTTTTTAAGGGGTGCATTTTGTATCAGTGAGCTCACCTCTTGGTTCTTCAGTCCCTCTTATTTTCCTTTCATGTTCTTTGTTCATTTCCTTTTTATATTGTCTTCCTCCCTCACCCTTATTAGCATAGATGTTCTGAGTCAGCTGGTTGGAAATAATTCAGGAAGCCCTAGGACAGTTGGAAGCATGAGCTGACTATTAGAGGTAGAAAAACTATCTAATTTTCTGAGATTATTATGAACCAAAGGAATTTGGTTCAGAGTATGCACTTCATTCAAAATCCTTATTAAATATAGTTAAGCATATTATATGCCAGTAAATAGCTTTAATGTGTCAAAAAATAAAATCTTCAATGCCATACTCAACTTGTAAAGAAAAGCACTTAATTTTTTGAAAAGAGTTTTACATGTCAGCAAGAGAATAACGGAAGTTGGGTTTTTCTGAACCACAGGTTTAATAAAAAACTACCAGGTTGATTTTCAGTGAAAATATTTCATATATGCAAATTATAAATTTTTGCTTTAGCTGATAATTGATAATAAAGTATCTTAGGGTTAAAACACTGCATAAAATGCAATTTAAAAGTGAAAATGCCTGTTGGCATCCTAGTACTTTTAGCAGGAATATCAACCTATTAAGCGAATACCGGTTAGCAAAGTAAGATTTTTGGACCACCAAAACAATTGTTCTACAGTTTCAGTTCTGAACATTTTATGTTTATTAACTTAATTAATTTTCTTAACTTTGAGGGAGATACTGTCATTATCTCCATCCTTTCAGATGAGACCAAAAACAGAGAAAGTTACCCGAAGGCACATATAGGTAGTAGCCCAGGATTTTTTTTTTTTTTTTTATAAATCCATTTTTTTTTTTTTTTAATAGCTACTTTATTTATTTGTTTAATTTTTGGCTGTGTTGGGTCTTCGGTTCGTGCGAGGGCTTTCTCTAGTTGCGGCAAGCGGGGGCCACTCTTCATCACGGTGCGGGGACCGCTCTTCATCGCGGTGCGCGGGCCTTTCACTATCGCGGCCCCTCCCGTTGCGGGGCACAGGCTCCAGACGCGCAGGCTCAGCAGTTGTGGCTCACGGGCCCAGTTGCTCCGTGGCATGTGGGATCTTCCCAGACCAGGGCTCGAACCCGTGTCCCCTGCATTAGCAGGCAGATTCTCAACCACTGCGCCACCAGGGAAGCCGGTAGCCCAGGATTTTAACGTAGGTAGACTGACTCCAGAGAACTCAACCATCAAAAAGGAATTAAAAATTGAAAACGAATTCTCTTCTTTTTCCCTTAAAGAATGGCCGTTTGAGTGTCTAATGTGTGCTCTGAAGAGACATCACTGAAGAAAAAAATATTAAGCCTAGTCATAAAGCCAAATTTCCTGCGTGGGCTCCAACCTCATAGGTAATAAGCCCAGAGCTGTATAAGCTATGATTGGTACCTAATAGAAGCATAATAATATTAATGGTTACTATTCATTACTTAATAATATTTACTGTACTATTTCTTATTATATGCTAAGCCATATGCTTTACGTATTTACATACATTGTCCTATTTAATCCTAGGAGAACTCCTGCTCAGAGGAATTAAGGAAGTTGCTCAAAGTCAAAACTACTGGAGCTAGAAATCAAACCAAGTCTTTCTTTTTTTTTAATTTATTTATTTATTTTACTTACTTATTTTTGGCTGCATTGGGTCTTCGTTGCTGCACATAGGCTTTCTCTAGTTGCGGCGAGCGGGGGCTACTCTTCGTTGTGGTGCGCGGGCTTCTCATTGCTGTGGCTTCTCTTGTTGCGGATCACAGGCTCCAGGCACGCGGGCTTCAGTAGTTGTGGCACGCGGGCTCAGTAGTTGTAGTTTGCAGGTTCTAGAGCACAGGCTCAGTAGTTGTGGCTCATGGGCTTAGTTGCTCCGTGGCATGTGGGATCTTCCCGGACCAGGGCTCGAACCCGTGTCCCCTGCATTGGCAGGCGGATTCCTAACCACTGCACCACCAGGGAAGTCCCCAAACTAAGTCTTTCTAATTCCAAAATCTATGCATCCCACTGAAGCCAGTTGACACCTGTTTTTCTGGTGGCGTGAAACGAGACTGGGCAGTCCTTGCCTGGCTTATAGTTGTCCCAAGGCCTCAGCTGACCCCAGAGTTATGATATGAAAGGAAATATGAAGAGCAGGTTATAAACCACCCTCTATATTCCTGGTGTTAATTCATCTCAAAGGCCACTCCGCATCCTCTTTGATGGTATTAGTGTGAGGCTTTGAGGGTTGCACAATGGATGACTCAGTCCTCTATGAAGAAGTCATAAAAATCGCCTGGGTAGAAAGATGAACTTTTGAAACACAGGTGAAAACTTGCACTGAAGCAAAATTTTAAATGAATGAATTTCATTGCTACATCCTACTACCATCTAAGGAAAGATGATAAATCTACTAATTCATACATTGAAAGATCTTTCCCTTTTTTACCAACTGTGTTGCCTTTAGTTCCTATACCAAATTCTTAAAAAGTTCAAGCAGAACAGACTTTTTTTTTTTTTTAAGCTGCTTATAACTTTACCACAACGGATCAATTTTAAAATAAGTTTTCAGCACAGTTAATAACCAACAGAAATTTACTGGGATCATCATGTTGAGAGGGCACTGTAAGTGGTCCTGAGAGAAGTCTTGAGCTCAACTCAAGGTTGTTGAAATAGGGTGTGTAAAATAGCTCAATATTAGACATCAGTGAGTGGAAATGTGTATGAATAAAATGTTGCAGGACTTTCTATGGGGTGATCCAGTGATGTTTCACCAAGGAGGAGGAATTTGTGTTGAGCTTTGAAGCCTAGGTAGTGTAAGGTTCCTTGTTGAGGAATGGGGAGAACATTTGAAGCAAGAGGAATATCTAATGAAGTCCACTGGCAGGAAGATCTTAAAGAATTTGGCCATCTACTCTTCTGACACCAAGAGGAGGGAATATAAATGGGAGCATTATCCAAGCGGAAGAAAGAGAGTGTTTGGCAGATCCCAGGGAATTCTGGTTAGTCATTAATTCAATTCTGTTCTCGTTAAGTGTCAAAAAAGAAAAATGCCAGCTAAGCAACAATTTCAGAAGATTAAGACAATAGAAAGTGTTAAAGTTGTCACTGTCCCACTCACCAAATGGCAATGAGGCAGTTCTTCTGTAGATGGAAGCTATTCAGAAAAGGTCAGATTGTCACCGCTATAGGAAACCCCCCCACACATACACACACACACACTCCCAATGGTCTAATAAACATTGAACATTTTTCCATTAGGAAAAAATGGAGCGATTTGTATATGAAGGAAAGTTTTATAAGAGAACTAAATGGAGTGAGAGACTGAAGGGGATTTGAAAGTTATTCTTAGAAAGTTTGCTTTCAGAGTTCTGCATGTTATGTGTCCTACTGCATTTGCTCTTAACATATCTGTTAAAGCTACAGTGACTCTAGAATTCTTTTAACGGGGGCTGAGGGATGGGAGAAGTTATCCCTCCCTTTGAGAGAGAAACTGAAATGTATGTAGTAGTTCCTTTTAGTGCCGTCCAAAGATCTGAAATAACCTTCTTGGTCTAGGGGCATTTAATTTTTATGTTTAATTTGATTTTTAAAATTATATTTTATGTGATTAATATAAAGGATTGTTTTTCAGATTTACTAATTTATCAGATGTACTGTTTTTTATTAATTTACCAAACTTACCATTAAGTTCTGAAATTTTTTGATAAATGTAAGCTATAAATGTTTTGCCAGTTGATTAGAAATGGTCAAAACCTGAAGATATGGTTGAACATTGCTGAGAAAATGAAAACAATCACACAGCTGTGCAGAGATGATTTCACTTGGAATTCATTATCACAGACCTCAGGTAGAGTCTCAGTGCTACCTAGCAGTGTTATTGTTTCTTGGTCTTCATTCCTCAGATCAACTATTTTGTATTTCCTTTCCTCACACTGCTCTACCATGTTCCAGACTCAGCTGATTATCTCATACTAAACTAAGCTGAGAAAACAGAAGCCTTCAGATTGTAGTGTGACATCCAATTCATCTATTTTTCTTTTGTCCCTCGTGCTTTTGGTGCTGGATCTAAGAAACCATTTTCTGATTCAAGGCCATGAAGATTTACTCCTATGCTTTATTTGAGGAGTTTTATAATTTTAGGTCTTACATTTACATATATGATCCATTTGAGTTAATTTTTATATATGATGTGTGGCTGCATTCTTTTGCATGTATTTGTCTCAGTACCATTTGTTGAAAAGACTATTCCCTATTGGATGATCTTGGCACCCTTGTTGAAAATCAGTTGCTCCTAAATGGTAAGGGTTTATTTCTGGACTCTCAATTCTGTGCCATTGATCTGTATGTCAGTACCATACTGTCTTGATTACTTGTAGCTTTGTGAGTAAGTTTTGAAATTGGGAAGTGTGAATACATTATCCAGTGATTCTTAACCTTTTCTTTGGGTTACAGAAACCCTTTTGGGTGTCTTATAATAAACCATGGACCCAGTAGGTTGTGCATAAATAAGTAAAAAATTTTGCATAAGGTTTATTTTATTGGATTGGAAATTGATAGTTTTTCAGTTAAAAAAACTTTTTAAACAATTAGCATATTCACCTTTGCTTTCTGTGGAAGTAAATGAAGTATATCTAAATTGGACAGATAAAACCAAAGAAATTTCAGTTCTATAGAAGTAAATTGCAAGTACTTGATTCAGTTACAGGGATTGAATATTCAAATGGAAATATCATGTTATTTTTGACAACTGGTTTTGACTTTTTTTTTGTCTTGATGGCATCAAACTCTACTCAGACTCCCAAAGACATTATGGAAGCAATTGTACTGGAGTCCTCAAATGAGAACAGGTTTATTTTGGGGTATCCACAGATCTTTAAGATACATTGTTTTTCATATTTTGCTGTAGTTGTTAGATTAATACAAGGTTTTTGTTTGCTTAATCTTTTTATATGATTGTAGATAGAATTTTATCCTTAAAAGTATTTTAATTGTGAAAGAATACAGAAAAATGTCTAAAACATAAATGTATAACTTAATGAATGATTATAAAACATATACCCTTTTAATAACAACCACCCAGGATCCAGACACCTCCCCCCAATCCTTTCCAGATCACAGCTCCCTAGAGGAATCTATGATCCTACTGTTATGATCTATCTCTGCTTTTCTTTATAGTTTAATCCCTAAACACTGTACTTCAGCTTTGCCTGGCTTTAACCTTCAGGAATAAATAGAATACATTGTATATATTCTTGTCTCTTTTTTTAACATAATATTGACATTCATATAATTCATTCAGTTATTGCATGGGTCTATAGTTCTTTCATTTTTATTATGCAGAATTCCATTGTGAGAATATACTATAGTTTATGCATTTTACTGTTGATGGACTATTAGAAATAATGATTCTGTAACTTTTCCTGCATAGTGTCCTTGTGCACACGTACATGAGTTTCTCGAAGGTACATGTACCTAAAAGAGGAATTGCTTGGTCATAGAATATAGGATTCTTCAGTTCTTTTACAAAATTGTTTTCCAAAATGGCTGTACCAAATTTACTCCAGCCAGTGGTATATGAGTTTCCATTGCTCCCCATCATCTTCAACATTTGGTATCAGTAGACTTTTTAGTTTTAGCCAATATGGTGAGCATATTGTGGTTTTAGTTTGCATTCCTCCAGTTATTTATGAGGTTACATATATTTTCATGTGTTTATCAGTCACTTGTATTTCCTTTTATTGTGTGCCTAGTCACATCTTTTGTTCATTTTTTTTCTTACTGGGTTCTTCTTTCCTCCTCTCCTCTCCTCTCCTCTCCTCTCCTCTCCTCTCCTCTCCTCTCCTCTCCTCCCCTCCCCTCCCCTCCCTTCCCCTCCTCTCCCTTCCCCTCCCCTCCCCTCCCCTCCCCTCCCCTCCCCTTCCCTTTCCTATTGATTTGTAGGAGTTTATTATACTGTGGGTATAATTCCTTTGGTGGTTATTATCTCTCTTGTAATGTCTTCTCCCACTCTGGCTTATCCTTTCATTCTTTATAGTTTAATGAATTATATATTTTAGTATAATTAAAGTTACCAGTTTTTCCCCTTATGGATAGTACATTTTATGTTTTGATTAAGACAACACTTCCTACCACAAAGTCATAAAGATATTTTGATTTTATGTTATACAACCTTTGTAGTTTTCCTTTCACGTGTGTTTTCATGCGTGTTTCTAATCTATTTTGGAATAAATTTTTATGTTGTGAGACAGGTCTAATTTCATTTTTTCCCCATACAGGTATATAAATGGTGTCTCAGGACCTCCTACAGAAAAGTCTGTCCTTGCTTCATAAGTGTCCACATATGCATGGGTCTGTTTGGGGGCTCTTGCATCAGTTTTGTATTACCTTCATTCCTACAACTTTAAAATATGTCTTGATACCTGGTAGAGAGTTTGCTTTTTTCTCCCCCCCCCACCCCCAAGAATGCCTTATGTATCCTTGGCTCTTTATGTTTCCATATCAGTTTTACAATCAGCCTGTCAAGTTCTACAGATTTTGACTGGGATTAAATTGAATCTATAAATCAATTTGAAGAGAATTAATATCTTTACATATTACACTTCAAATCCATGATCATGATGTATGTATATCTCCATTTATTTAGGTCTTCTTTAAAGTCTCTTAATAATGTGTTATAAAAAAAAATAATGTGTTATAATTCTCCTTAAAGGGGTCTTTGCATAGTTTTTGTTAAATTCCAGCGTACTTGACATTTTTTCTGCATTTGCGCATGGTGTTTTATTTCATTTTTTAGCTTTATAATGTTGGTATATGGATATATGATTACTTTTTATGTGCTGCTATTATATCTAGCAATCTTTCTTTTTATTGATTTTTTTTAAATTAATTAATTTATTTATATTTATTTTTGGCTGTGTTGGGTCTTCGTTTCTGTGCGAGGGCTTTCTCCAGTTGCGGCGAGCGGGGGCCGCTCTTCATCGCGGTGCGCGGGCCTCTCACTGTCGTGGCCTCTCCCGTTGCGGAGCACAGGCTCCAGACGCGCAGGCTCAGCAATTGTGGCTCACGGGCTTAGTTGCTCCGCGGCATATGGGATCTTCCCAGACCAGGGCCCGAACCCGTGTCCCCTGCATTGGCAGGCAGATTCTTAACCACTGCGCCACCAGGGAAGCCCCTTTATTGATTTTTGTAATTTATCCACAGATTCTTTTTCATTTTCTACATGTGTAACCACAGCATTTGCAATAGCAGCCTTGTTTTTTCTCTTCCAATCTCTATACCTTTTAATTCTTTTTCTTATTTTACTACACCAGGATAAGTTTCATTAGAAGTGGTAGCATCAGGCATTCTTGTCTTGTTCTTATCTCAAAGAGACTGCTCTCATGTTATTTGCATAGGAGTTTTATAAGTACCCTTTAGCAGATTTTGGAAATATCCTTGTAGTCTTAATTTTCTAAGGGGTTTTGTTTGCTTTTTAATCATAAGTAAATGTTGAATTTTATCAAATACTTGTCCTGCTTCTTTTTAAATGGTCATATGGTTTTTTCTTTTAATCTGTCAATGTGGCAGATTTCGCAGATTAAATTTTTTAGTGTTAAAACCACCTTGCATTCCTGAGATAGACCAAACTTGCTATTTGCATCTTTGCTCATAAATGAGAGTGACTTATAATTTTCCTTTCTTGTATCATCCTTTCCAAGTTTTAGTATCAAGGTCATGCTATCATAAAATGAGTTAGGAAGTAAGTCTTTTTTTCCTACTTGCTGGTGCAAATTTTATATAATATTGGAATTATTTATTCCTTTAATATTTGCTAGAGCTTGTGAGGCCATCTGGGCCTGGGATTTTTTTTTTTTTTTTTTTTGGAGGGGGAATAATTTTTAATATAAGTAACAATTTTAGGACTATTCAAATATTTTTTTTCTTTGTGACCCAGGTTTGCCTGTCTTACCTATATTTTCTAATCTTTTAGCATAAAATTGTTCATAATACCCTCTTTTGCATTTAGCATGTATAGAATCTATAGTTTCCTCCCTCTTTTCATTCCTACCATTGTTTATTTATGTTTTATCTCATTTTTCTTGAGCTTGCTAGAGGTTTACAAGTCTTTTCAAGGAATCAATTTTTGGCTTCAGTGCTCTATCGTATGTTTGTTTTCTGTGTCATCAGTTCTGTACTTTTAGTTTTCCTTCTGTCTGTATTTTTAAGGTTTATTTTGCTATTCTTTCTGTAACTTTTTGCGGTAGATGTTTATTCATTAATTTTAGCCTTTATTATGATTTATCTTTTGACTCGGGTTATTTAGAATATTATTTCTTAATTTCTAAACACATGAAGATTTTCTAGTTAACTTTTTGTCATTGCTTTCTATCTTGAACTGTGGCCAGAGAATTTCTGATTTAAGACCTTCAAATTTGATTGTGGCCCAGTGTATGATCACTTGTTACGAATGGTCCATGTGTGCTTGAGGAGAAATGTGTGTTCTATGGATGTTGGGTGTAAGATTCTATAAATGTTCATTAGGCCATGTTTTTTTAATCCTGCAGTTCAAATCTTGTATATTTCATAGATTTTTGTTTTGCCTATTTATTCTATCAGATACTGAGAGAATTGTCAAAATCTCCACTACTGTTTTGTCCTCCTGGTAAATTGAAATTTTTATCATTATAAAGTGAACATGTTTATCTCATATTTTTTGCTTTAGAGTCTGTGTTGCTTAATATAGCTGTACTTTCTTTTGATTACTATTTTTGTGGTATTTATTTGCCCATCCTATTACTTTCAGTCTTTCTGTATCCTTGTTTTATGTCTCTTATAACCAGCAAATTGTATTGTTTAAGTCCAGCCATATAATCTGTCTTTTAACTTGAGCATTTAGTCCATTTGCATACAATATAATTACTGATATATTTGAATTTATACCTTATTTTGGTCTTTTTGTTTCTTTTTCTCTTTTTCCTCCCCTCCTCTTTTTAATCACCCTCTGCCCCCAACTAGTTTGGGAGCTAAGCTCTCTGTTTCTGTTCTTTTAGTTGTCTCCCAAGAAATTATAATGGGGGTCCTCAACTGATTATTATTGAAGTCTAACAGTAATCATTACCTTCTCTTTCCTTCTAGTATAAGTGCCTTGGGACCCTGTAACTCCATTTGTCCTCTCCTGACTCAGATGCTGCTATTGTCATGTGTTTTAGCTCTTTATATATATATTTAAACCTCACATGACATTATTTGTTTTATGTAGTCAGTGTTCGTATAAATTTACCCACATATTTATTACTCTACTTTTCTTAGCTTTTCCATCTTTTTCTTGCATCCCAGACCTCTCTGTGATCATCTTCCTTCTGCCAGAAGTACATCTGTTGGCATTTTCTTTACTGTGGGTTGGCTGGAGGTGAACTCTGAGTTTTTGATTGTACAAATACTTACCCCCCCTCCTTCTTGAAACACGTTTTAACTGAATATTGAACGCTTGGTTAATATTTTAGGTTAACAGATATTTTCTTTAAGCACATGTAAGATATTCTAATGTGTTCCAGTTTCCATTATTGCTTTGAGAAGTCTCTCATCCTTGCAAGTAATCTGTGCTTTTTTCTTCTTATGGCTTTGAAATTTTCTGACTTTGTTTTTCTGCAGTTTTACTATGATGTGATTAGATGCAGACTTTTTATTCATCCTGCTTGGGATATGTTGGGTTTCTTAAATCTGGAGATCAGTGTCTTTCATTATTTCTGCAAATTTGTAACTGTTAGCTCATAATATTGCTTCTACCCCTATTCTCTCTTTACCTTCTGAGGCTGTGGTTAAATGTATGTTATACACTTTTTCATTTTATCCTTCATGGTTCTTACAGTCTTGTTTTTCCCACCATCTTATTCTCTCTGCTACATTCTGAATAATATGACTGTCATCCATTTCACTAATTTTCTCTTCCACTGTTACACCTGTCAACTGATGCCCCAAAATTCTGTGTTAGGTCTGCTTTGGTTCTTTTTCAAGTACTAGTTGTGGTTGTGTTTTTGTTCTGAAACTTTTTGGGAGTACAAACATGTATAAATTTTTACCCTAATAAGTTATTTGGGAAGTGAGCAAAGCTGCTGTGGTCTTTCTTTGATGAACTACTCCTGTTTTCAAGATGTCACTATGTAGTTTTATCAGTTCTTAGGTGGTTCCCTTAAACTTTATTTGTATTTAAGTCTACTGCTGTATACTCCATGATATGGAGTATTCCAGATAACAGTGCCTCAAACTAATTTAACTGGTTAATTAGGGATATGAGACCTAAAGCAGAACTGTTAAGACTCAGTGCTCTCACCATGTCAGTGATGTTACCCAAATTTACTAATCACCTCTGCTGATGACAGCCATATTTTAAAGTTAAGTGGTGTTTTAGTCTGCTCAGGGAGGAGAGAAGGAGAGGAAGAGAGAAGAGAGGAGAGAGAGAGGCTATGTGAGCTCTGTGGTGTCTCTTCTTATAGGGACACTAATCCTATTGGATTAAGGCCCCAATCCTTATGACCTCATTTAACCTTAATTACTTCCTTCTTAGAGGCCCTATCTACAAATACAGTCACACAGGAGTGTACAGCTTCAGCATGTGAATTTTGGAGGGACACAAACATTTAGTCCATAACAGGTAGTATTTACATAATGGTTTGAGGGTGTTATGGTTTATAATTACGTTACTTCTGCTGTCTCTACTGCTGCTAATAGTGAATCACTTCCCACATATTCAACCCCACAATTATTCAGCAAGTATGTAAGGAAGAGAATAAAATTTATTCTTGCATGTGTTTCTGTACTTTACAAAATTTATTGGTGAGGTTGTACATTTCTCAGCTAAATTCTAACCAATCTGTTATAGTTAAGTGAAAATCTTCACCTTATTCACACATTGGCTTTATTTTTCTTTATCTTAGCTGTGTTGGAGTAGAAGAACATCATGCTGTTGACATTGACCTATATCACTGTCCCAACTGTGCAGTTCTACATGGTTCCTCCTTGAGTAAGTACTAGAAGCTTAAATAAAAATTGAAGTTTAGAACTTAATATGTACATGACAATACTTTAATGATACTCTGACTATTTATATTATACCCACCAAGAACTATAAGGAAGATTTTTCTGAAGATATTGAGAATACAGTTTTTGTTTGAATTTTTAAATAACTTATTTAACAAGTCAAAACATTAAGTGAAAAAAATACTATCCTTCTTAATTGCCAGCGCAAAGCCCCCAAACTCAAATACATATTTTCAAAGCTTTCAATTTGCGAAGTGCAATAAAGTAAAATTTTTCTGATTCTGGCTGTTTTTATCTCTATAAATTAAAAAAAAAAAGAATGGTAACTAGACTTATCATAGTGATCATTTTGAAGTGTATAGAAATATTGAATCAGTATGTTGTGTACTAGGAACTAACACAGTGTTGTTGGTCACTTATGTTTCAAAGACAAATAAACAGACTCATAGAAAAAGAGGTCAGATTTATGGTTACCAGAAGCAGGGATGGGGGAGAGGATTTGATGAAGATGGTCAAAAGGTACAAACTTCCAGTTATAAGACAAATAAGTACTAGGGATGTACAGCATGATAAATATGATTAACACTGCTGTATGTTCTTTATGAAAGTTGTTAAGAAAGTGGCTCCTAAGAGTTCTTACCACAGGAAAAAATTTTTTTTTTCCTATTTCACTTATTTTGTATCTACATGAGATGACAGATGTTCACTAAACTTATTGTGGTCATCATTTCATGATGTATGTCAGTCAGATCATTATGCTGTATAACTTAAACTTATTCAGGGCTGTATGTCAATTATATCTCAATAAAACTGGAAGAAGAAGAAAAAATCTTCCAGTACTGTTTGTGACAGTGAACAGTATAGGATAAGACTTTAATGCACACACGTGCATTATACTTTTAGGAGAAAATTAGGGCACTGATATGCTAAAGTACTACTTCTGTTGTCCGAATTAAGTCATGCTATTGAGTATGGCCTAGAGTCCTGCCCAGCTATCCTCTGTGATGGGAGCAACTTCCCCACAGTCCCCGTCCCACGGAAGGCAGAGGCCAGACCAAGTCTTTGCCTGCAGTCTTCTTGAGGGGTGAGGGCACGGGCAGGGAAGCTCACGCGTCCTCTGGAGTACACCAACAACGCATACAAAGCGATATTATTGTCAGCCTTTTACGGATGCTTTACAGGAATAGATGGGAATATTAACTGTTGTACAAATATGAGAGTAAAGAAGAGATTTTAAAGCCTTTGGATTGTAACTGTTTCTTTTCTTAAAAATTTAGACTGCATGCTAGCTTTTTTGTGTTCATAAAATTAAAGAGAAAAACTGTAGACTTAGTCATTTTAGAACTGAACTTTTCCCGAGCATACCTTGATGCACACTTGGGTCAGATGTAGGTAGCCTATACAACCTCTTTATTTTGAATGCAGCCTTTTTCCTAATGCTTTTTTAAAATAGAAATTTTGTTCTGAGGTTATGGGCAAGTGATTTTTTCAAAAGAGACTTAGGAGCAACTGACTGCTTATCTGTTTTGTTAGAAATATTAATAATTTATCAGTTTCTTTCTAAGAGATTTAACAATTTAAGCTATATGAATGTATTAAAATTTTTTTTGTAAAATACAGATTATCCTTTTTGTTAGTTACGCAGTATAAAATTTGGGGTTAGCAAATTGGTAGAATTGTTACACGTGTAATTGACTAATGTTAATATAAATGTTTTTAAAGTTTCTTATTTTGTGTAGCACTGAAGTATGTAGTATATAACTTGAAGTAATTATTGACCAAGTGTAATTCTTTGAGGAAATAAATAATACTGGGTTGTTCTGTCAAGAAGGGAAACAGAACGAAAATGTAAGTTTCAATTTAGAATTTAAGTAAATAACCCCAAAATGAAATAATTTGAATTTAATTTCCATGAAATGTTAAAGGGGTTACTATGAGTCAGGATAATGTAGTGTTTAAAACACTCTTGCAGGGACTTCCCTGGTGGTCCAGTGGTTAAGACTTCACCTTCCAATGCAGGGGGTGTGGGTTCGATCCCTGGTCGGGGAGCTAAGATCCCACATGCCTCACAACCAAAAAATCAAAGCATAAAACAGAAGCAATATCATAACAAATTCAATAAAAACTTTAAAAGTGGTCCACATTAAAAAAAAAAAATCTTAAAAAAATACTTAAAAAAAGAAAACACTACTAAATGTAATGCACTCTATTTTCTTTTTTCCTATATGATTTAATTTTTTTAAAAGCTTGTCATGCTCACTAAATTGACTTCACAATCCATAATGGATCATGACCTGCACTTTGAATAACAATACTTCAGAGAGAAGCTTGACTGTTACTTGCCCCTTCATATGCTTCTCATCGTTGAATAACGTAAGATCAGGCATTGGCTGTCTTCTGGGCAAAAGTCCAACTCTAAGTACCCTTTAGGAAAATGCCCAAGATCGAGGAATCTGTTTTATCTTGATTTAAGGCTCCACTGCCCCTCACCCCTCACCCGCGCCCCTAATTTGGGTCATACCTTTTGGTCTTAAGCCTCTTTTGCTTGCCACCAACGATTTCCTGTTTCTTTGAGAGCTCCCCAGGAATCCTTACTACAGATACCATTGAAACAGTATAATATCCATATATATGGTGAATTTAGACATTACCCTCTTAATGGGAATTAAGAACTCTGTTCGAGGTCCAGTGTCAAAAAAACCAGCCTGATACTTAAACACATATTCTCAGTGCTCCTCAGGCACATGCAACCTAAACTCAAAATTCTCTGTCCATTCTCTATTAAAATATTCTTTCACTGGCCTCCTTCCTTTAAGAAATTCAGTCAGCTCCTGCAGCAGCTGATTTTATGTGTTAAGGATGTTGGCCCAACAGGACAGTGTAGCCTTCTGTTAACATCCTGCAAGTCAGCACATTTAAAAGAAAAGAAAAGTAATTGGCAGTTTATTGGTTGCCCCAGGCACTATTCTAAGAAAGACTAGACCTATGTTATCTCCTTTGATATTTGTAACACCTTGATGTGAGAAAAATTATCTTACTAGGTCTTTCATGTAGCTATTTGGCAGAGCTGGAGTTTGAGCCCATAGCTGTCCAATCCCAAATCTGTTTGAATTCTAATCTGTTACGCCAAAATGAAAATTAAAACACTATAACATCATTGTTTATTTTCAAATGGGCAGTCTGTTCTTTCTCCCTCTTTTTCTCTTTTTCCCTTTTTCCCTCCCTCCCTCCCACTGTTGACCTGGGGCTTTCAAATAGGCTGCTCATATATATTGGTAAGAATGTGAGTTACTTACCACTTTTCTGGAGGCAGGTTTGCAATATGTAGCAAGAAACAGATTTATGTATATAAATATTAATATTAATTTCATCTTTATTTAAAGATGCATCTACACTTACGTCTTAAAATTCTAGGCTGCCTTTAAATTGTTTTTGAATATTTAATAAGGAGAAAATGCCCATGATAAGAAAGGTAAGCAAGATAAACATTATGATCCCAGCTGAAAATAAAATGGGGTTATGTATCTATATATCTGTAGGAAAAAAAAGCCTGGAATGAAATACCCTTGAATTTTAGAATTGATTTTAAGTGAGAAAAAAAAAAAATAGTAACACCCAAAGGACACCTTAATGGTATTTTCTAGGAAGGTTGCTTAATGATTGTCAGTTTTTCCATGACATTTTTAAAAAACGGGATTTACTCTCTTCCATCTTGGGGGTCTGACTGCCATAAATTACTTGAGAATCTTGTTTTAGACTCTTAGATATGAATAAGCCTGATTTCCACCCCTATTGATTATTTAGTGTGACTTCTTATCCATATGAGGATCCAGCATTATTTTATTATTATGATCTTTGTAAGGAGAAGGATTTGAAATAACTTAGACTCGTAGAGTTGTATCCTTCCCCCAAGGTTTTATTATGAAAATGTTCAAACATACAGGAAAAGTTGAAAGAATTTTACAGTGAGTACCTCTAAACCCACCATCTAGATTCCACTATTAACATTTTACATTACTTGCTTTATCTCATATCTGTCTGTGTAACTATCCCACTGTCTATCCACCTTATTTTTTGATTCATTCTAAGTAAGTTATAGACATCAGTACATTTCCTAGAATCATGGAGGTTTTAGGCTTAAAAGTGATTTTCAAACTTAAAAGAAAAAAAAAAGTAAAACTGAAATCTTACATTGATACCACACAAAAGACATGTAAGTGGTGCCCCCTGGGGGAAAGAGGAATGAGGTCCAGAGCTCCTACCTCAGCCTCTTATCCATCTTCCCTTTTATTAAGGGTTCCTCAACACAGTCTGAAAAGCTGTACTCATTCCCTTCATTTCCACATTGAGGAAACTGGACCCAGGACATGTTAAAGAGATTTGCCCGAGGTTGCAGAGCAAGTTATGACTACACTAGGAGTCAAAGCCAAGTGCCCTGGTTTTGGTTTTGCTGTGCTTATTCAAGATTGTAGCCTCCCAGAGCCATAGAATCACGGGATCTGAGCGTTAGAACTGACCATACGTTATTCATTCTGTCATCTTACTTGTCCTCCTTTCGTTATGATGCCGTCACCTGCTCTTCTTTGTGTCAGTGTAACCATGCTTATTTTGGGAATAAATCTTGACATAAAAGAGAAGGGAACTGTGCTGTTAAAATAGGTTTCCGATGTGGGATCAAAGGCCCTGTCCTGAGGGGATGATTTGGATGGTCCATAAAAATCGTATTATGACCTAATGTTCTAGTGAAAATCATGATTTTAAATAATTGTGAGATTTTATACGTGTAAGTGTGGATATTATAAAAGGCTCCATCTGCTAATTTGAATTTGTTGATTTAATTTTAAAATCATTTTTGAAATGAAAAGATTTTTTAAAACCCACAGTTAATTGCCTATAATTGCAGCATTAAATTTTACTTCTTCAGCCTTAGAAATGCATTAAAAAATGTGAGTATTATTGTACTTGACAATTGTTGTTTCTGATTATATAGACTATAATGATTATAGAAAGTACATAGTACCACCAGTTACAAAAATGCTTTCTTTTTTTAATCTTCTAAAAATCCAGTGAAAAAGAGGAGGAACTGGCACAGGCACGACTACACAGAAATTGATGATGGTTCCAAACCAGTGCAGGCTGGAACTAGAACTTTTGTGAAGGAGTTACGTTCTCGAGTCTTCCCAAGGTAGGAAACCTCTTATGACCAAAGAACATTTAAGAATGTTACCCAATAAGGTGACATTATCTAAAGCAGCATTTTCAAACTTCAGGTTACAAGCCATTATTATTCTTAATCAGCTTTTTACTTTTTGAGAGTAAAACAGAATAGAAAATATTGGTACATTGCAAGTAATAGGAGTAAATAAGCATAGGTTCATGGAAGCTTTGTTATGTGCATGTGTACTGGATTACTGGGTAAAAATGTATTTAACTGTAGGTCTCAGTCCAAAAAGTTTGAAAGACGCGGATCTAAGGCACTTATTCCCGTGCTTCGTTCCTTACGTTGTGCAGCTGCTGCTTCTCTTTCTCCTTCACCTCACCTACACCTATTTTCATACTCTGCTTTTTTCTAATGTTATTTTCCTATCTGCCTCCACCCTACGTCTGCCAGAAGTCCCCACAACCGTTGCTTAGCGTCTGGTGGCAATAGGAGTAGGCTTTTTTATTTTTTTTTAAAGATAATGGAAAGCATTTGAGTTATCTGTGGCTCAAAGAACAAACGTCAAAAGCATTATACAGCATTTAACCATGCTAATTTAGATCATTTCCTACTCGCTGCCTGACATCTATTTAAAGTGATAATGCTTAATAGGCTTTTTACACGAGATCATATCCAGGCTTGTTAAAAAGGGGAAGCACAATTTAAATTTCAATCACAATATCACCTGCAGCCTATTAGGGAATTATTTCAGATCTTGTAACTATAAAACTCTTGCTATTTCGTCATAGTCTTTAGGATACCTGGCCGTTCCCCTCCCTTAAACAGAAACATAAATTATAAGCAGCTACTGTTGGCTCCCTCACGTACTGAGAGAAAAAAAAATATATGAAACACAGTGATTTGCCTGTGATTTTTGTGATATTAAAGGCCTTATTCTCAAATATTCTCCTTTATCAGTTTCAAAGTCATTGGAGAAGTGTCTGTTTATTTTCATTGATTGATTTGGAGCCTAGGGCCAGAGTTTTCAGCCAGGGTCTATGGGCTGGCTTCAGCGAGGCTTGTGAGTTTCCTAAAATTGTATGAACAGTTGACATGTTGACATGTGAATGTGAATTTTTCAGGGAGAGGAGCCTTAGCTTTCATGTTTTAAAATAGGTTTGTAACCCAAAAGTGTAGTGTTAAAAATCCTGGCCCAGTGATTCCTGTGGCTTCTCGGCCGAAGTATTAAACACAGATGTGAGCAGGTTACAGAGGCGGTCACAAGTGTCCACACTGTACTTACCATTAATTAAAGGTCTTTGGTTTTATTTAATGTAACTCCATAAACCGCCACATCATTTAAAACCATGGCAGGGTGACAATAATTAACTAAATTATACATATTTAATGTGATTAATACAGAAGTGTATAAAATAAAGTGAAAGGGTTATCTACCCCGACCCTCCCACTTTAAGACAAAGTCTTTTGAGACCCTTTTTTTAGATAAATGATAACTTTTAAAACAATTATGTGTATAGGTGTATGGATGTATATATACATCTAATTTTAAAAAATAAAATGGGGTTATGTTATGCATATGTTGTGCAACTTGCTTTTTTTACTGTTATGTTTAATAGATATCTTTCTGTATGTATACACAAATTTACCTCACTCCTTAACTGCTGTGTAGTATGCAATTGTGTGTGTGTGTGTGTGTGTGTGTGTGTGTGTGTGTTGTGTGTACGTAAATATATCCCGTGATTTACTTAACCGTCCCACTATGGTGTATGTTTAGTTTGTGTCCAGTTTTTTCCTCTTGTAAGTAATGATGTGCCTGTATTTTTAAGCACTTGTACCTATATATTTTTGATCAACGGGGGGAGGTAAAGCACCAGACATTTAAGATGGAGGAGTACAAGTGATTTAAGATTCTCCCTTAGGTTGGAGTTTAAGGAATTGTTAAATTCTCAGCGGCTGGGGAAGAAGGAACACTTGTGGATGCTTATGGGGAAAATAAAAGGCAGTACAGAACTCAGTGAGTCGGGTGAAGGAGCTCTGAGCCCTCCACTTACAAGACTATCCAAGAAAAGTCTGTCTTGATTTTTTTAGGCCTTAAACTGACCTTCTGTTATTGAGAAGGTGGGACGATCTGAACTCAGTATTTCAGAGACCCAGTTTCTCCTGTCTTCTCCTTGACACCTAGGCCACAGATGACATCAAGACTATTAAGATATGACTGTATAAATGGAAACTGTTGTGTTTAACCTATGATGCAAGTGTTGCACTTAACTTTGAATGTATAGCAGCTGCATTCTGTGAGCAATTGGAAGATAAAATCTAGAATAACCCCATTTAAAGAGATCTTTGATTTATGGTTAGATAGGGGATAGTGAAAAGGGACAGACAAACCACACTTAAGTGTAATGCCTAGAACATGTTAATCATTAAAGAGGGCAGCTGGAGGTTCAGCAACCCTTTTTAGTGGCTTAAGGTGACTGCGTGTTAAAATTTATTAAATAGTGGTGATAGCAGATCTTTGAAACCAGGAGTTGGGGCATTTGGACATTGTCTCAAAGAGTAGGGACCACAGATGCTAGTCATCCCCCAGTGTGCAGGACAACGTGAATTGTTCTATGTCCGGTGAGACTTTGCAATGCGTAACAAATATTTGTGTAGACTTTTATAGCCAGATAAAATCTGGTCTGTTTTTACTTATCGTAACCAGCTTTTATTCTATTGTACCCCCTCCCTTTTGCTCTTCTGGTTTTCTATGCAGCTTGTGTTGAGTGGCTTCTGATCTTGTTACTTTTAAATCCAACCACTCATTACAATTGATTGTAAGCATCCTATTAGTCTGTTATATTTTCTAGTGTTGTTTACCTGAACATTTACATATTGAAATACGTATTTTGCTGGAAACTAATTTGTTTTTTCTCTTGTTATAGTTAAGGCATTTTATATAATACATATATATTCTTCCAATTATATGTAGTATTGAAGTGATTATCTATGACTTTTACTTTAGAATACTAAAAGGGGCTTTATAAAACATTTGTTATAAAAAGGAGGATTAGGTATGATAGGTTGAGAACCACTGATGTAGATAATAATATAGTATATGAATTAACCCATTATCAGATTATCTTTTTTAACTGAACTTATCAACAAAGATGACATGTTACTCTTATGCTTTCCTTAGTGCCGATGAAATCATTGTAAAGATGCATGGCAGCCAGCTGACACAAAGATACCTGGAGAAACATGGATTTGAAGTCCCTATTGTGGTCCCCAAATTAGATGATCTAGGACTCAGGCTCCCTCCACCTACTTTTTCTGTTATGGATGTGGAACGTTATGTAGGTACGAACTTGATTCCTTTAATTACTTGGGAAAACATGGTAAAAGTAAAATTGGTATTATCCTAAAAATACTAAAAGTTGAATGAATAGATGTTAATTTAGATCCGTTTCTGGGTCAGGAAAAGTGAAATTCAGTTATTACCTATGTTGAAAACTATTTTTCTCTCAGCAGACCTACATTCAGAAAGACAGAAAAAAACATTTTGCATATTTTTATTTACTCAGCCTCATCCTACTGCTTTTGGTGGTGTTGTTGTCATCAAATTTCCTGACACTTGCTTAGGAACAGTTATTATGGAGGGGTAGCTACAGACTGAGGAAGAAGGCTTTGGGAAATCGGGTTGGTTCTAGGCCTCTGTAGCAGCATTCAGGTACAAGATTTCTGGATCCTGCTTTAGTGACCTCCTGCTGCCTAGAGAAAGGCTGTGAAAAAGAGGAGCTCATTTTCAAACCTGTTTTTATATTAATGACTTGGTGATACTGCCATTTAACGATGTCTGGACCTAATTTTTTATATTGAGGCCCGGAAAGGTATAAGAAACAAGGTGGAAGACCCTTCATCTGTTGCAATATTGTTGACATTTTCAGTCACTTTTTTCATTTGCATCAGGGTATTTAGAGATAAAGCTGACTCTATGTAGGTCTCATTCCTTGTCAACGAAATAGATAGAGATTATTTGAGGATTAGATCTCAAATCTATCTTGACTCAAACTGTCTATTCTTTATAGTATGTTATCTCCTGAGCATGAAGTATCTGAGAACTTGTCCCTTTATTGATCCATTGGTTGACATTGATAATTGTTTCACTGAGGAAGTCCAATTAAATTGTCTGACTTCACATTCAGCTAGTTTTGAATTATTTGGTAAATTAGAGGGTGAGGCTGAGGTTTCACCTAAACCTGTTTGCATAGATAGCACTGTAGAGTAAGTGGCTAGTGTAATGTAAGTGTAGGAAAAACGTTCATACTACTTGATAGCTAACTTTTTAGTACGCGGAATGCTTCAGTTAACAGAATTGTTTTGCCTCGTAAGTATAAAATAGTCTATTTAGCAATACTTTCTTAACTTATATAAAGTTACATTAAAGTAAGAAAATGTCACTTGTTTCCTATTTCAGATTAAGTATTGCCATATTTTGAATTTCACCTTATCCTACAGGACATTGTAAAACTAATTATGCTTTTTAGGGTGATGCAGTGTTGAGCAAGCAATACCTCATGATTTTATAGGAAAATTGTAAATTAATCCCAATTCAGAACTCATTTCACAGGCCCTAATATGAACTGGTTTTTGCTTCCTAACCATTCATTTTTTTTCTTGAAGCAGAATATTAGAAGAGAAGACACTACCAGGCAAGCAGGAATTGTTTGTCTTGGTTAATTTGTTCACTAATTCCCCAATGACCGATTGGTTTCTCAAAATGATGGACTCAGAATCTTAGGTGTTAGAAGTTAGGTCTTAGAAGCGAAAGGGAAAAGTCAGTCCCCTTATTTTATTTTATGCATGAGGAATGCGGCACAGTTCTTACCTACCAATGTAATACGCATTTTTGTTGTGAGCTGCACAAGAAATCACTGGTGTGTAGAAAGCTTTGTAAACATATAACTTTTTACACTCAGTGTTAATTATGCAGCTCTGTCTTAATTGCTTTATTCTTTCTTTCAAAAATCATCCCTTTGTTCAAAAGTTCCAGTTGGACTTAAAAAGTCAGGATATAGGAAGAATCTTTGTCTAGGCTATATAGTTTTTATAGATGGCTTAATTATCATACAAGTAAATATGGTCTTTAAAATATTTTTGTTTAGGGCGTCTATTGATGAAATTCTTAAGCCCAATAATAAGACTATAATTTTTCTCTGCAGGTGGTGACAAAGTGATAGATGTCATTGATGTGGCAAGGCAGGCAGACAGCAAAATGACACTTCACAATTATGTTAAATACTTCATGAATCCTAACAGACCAAAAGTGTTAAATGTGATCAGCCTTGAATTTTCAGATACAAAGTGAGTAGTTCTGGACATTTTGGTTTAGCCTTTTGAGTGTTAGCTAAAATGTAGTTAAATGATGAATTTCTTTTAGTAAAAAACATAATTGTGACTTCTAAAGTGGCCCAGTGATACAGCTATGTTGTAAATTTTGCTTTGGTTCCCTCAGACTTTAAGTATTGCTGCTAGCTGTGAGTTCCAGTTAATTTCTTGGTTTGGGTTGAGATGGGAGATGAAATTTTAAGAAGTTTTAATTTGCATGCTGTGGGTGTGTGTGTATGTGTGTGTGTTTTTTTTTTAAAGGATGTCTGAATTGGTGGAGGTTCCTGATATAGCCAGAAAACTTTCCTGGGTGGAAAATTATTGGCCTGATGATTCAGTCTTTCCCAAGCCATTTGTTCAGAAATACTGCTTAATGGGAGTTCAAGACAGCTACACAGATTTCCACATTGACTTTGGTGGGACTTCAGTTTGGTACCATGTCCTCTGGGTAAGCTTGGGGTATTTCTTTGTTCACTTAATCACAAAAACATACAGTCTTATTTTTCCACGGGTATATTCATTTGCTATAAATGACATTTGTAAAGAGGGAAGTTTTTTGTACTTTTTCAGTGGGAGCTATCATTTTAAATACTTAAAGAAGCATTATGATTTTCTTTTTTTAATCCCAAGTAATGGAGGAGCCATGAATTCTTAATTTATATAGATTCCCTTTTTTTGCCCCCACCTTATAAATTAATCTCTTTTAGCCTTTTGTCTCTTTTTGTTTCTTCTTCCCCCTAGTCAATTACCAGTTAATCCCTGAATCTAATACCTGAGAAGGAGCAAAATTATAGTAATAATTGCTTCTGACCTTAAGGTCAGGCTAAAGACAGCTAGTTGGATAAGTCAGGAATGCCCATAAAAATACGAATTCTCCTCAGGAGCTTATATTCACCTTGCTTTATCTAGAACTGTGCTATTCCGTACAGTAGCCACGCGGCACATGTGGCTACGTTTAAATAATTAAATATAATTTAAAACTCAGTTCCTCATTTGCACTAACCACATTTCAAGTGCTCAGTAGCCACATAGGGCTTATAACTACTATATTGGATAGCACAGATATAAAACATTTCCATCGTCACAGAAGGTTCTTTTGGACAGTGCTGATCTAGAACCAGATCTTTGTCAATATCACATGCCTGTGCATCAGCAATGCTCTGGACTATGTTTGATGCTGTGCCCTTGAGCTCCTCTTCCTTTCCTCCATGAGAAAGCAAAGGGTTAGTTCATTAAAGAAAGTTTATTCACAGATCTTTAAAAATAATTGTATTATTATATGTCTTAGGAGAAAGGGCAAAGTTTCAGAGATGACTGTCTGTAACCTGGGGCCTATTAACATGTATTTACTTCTATACCTTGAAAATGAGATCAGTAGGATGTTTGTGATTCTTTACCCTCCTCTCTTGTAACTATTTCTCCATCACTACTTTATTGACCCCTTGTCATATTTGAGAGGGGGAGCCTTAGCTCCTTTGAAGATGCTTATTAAGGGCAATAGCTATTGATCAGGTATGTGAAATATGTCTTTTTGAGCCTTAAAAAATCTGATAATTATCTAATTTAATTTAGAACATTGTATTGGGAAATTACATCAATATAGGCCATCCTAAGAATGGCATTTCCTTTTTCAAAAATAGTGTGATTACTTCCTCCTAGGGCGAGAAGGTTTTTTATTTGATAAAGCCAACAGATGACAATTTGGCACTCTATGAATCTTGGAGTTCATCTGTGACCCAGAGTGAAGTGTTCTTTGGAGATAAGGTGGATAAATGCTACAAATGTGTGGTAAAGCAGGGACATACCTTATTTGTTCCTACAGGTAAGGTTTTAATCCCATCCCGCTCCCCATAGTGGATACTCATCACATGGAGTCAGCTTTTGATTGAAATCTCTGACTTTAACGTGTTTGGAAAGGAGTTTTGCATAGCCCGAGAGATGATTCTGATCTTGGACTTTTCACTTCTTTGTGCCTTAGAGGGCTTCTCTTGTAGTTAGGACTTGTTTTGGCATTGTGTTTTATGTCATTTGCCTTCACTTTTATTTTTATTTAGAAAAATTCACATACCATAATACTCACCCTTTTAAAGTGTACAATTCAGTGGTTTTTAGTAGATTAACAGGGCTGTGCAACCCTACCCCTATCTAATTCCAGAACATTTCATCACTTCAGAAAGAAAGCCCATGCCAATTAGCAGTCACTCCACATTTCCCCTCCTCTGAGCCCCTAGCAACCACTAATGTGCTTTCAGTCTCTGTGGATTTGCCTATTTTGGGCATTTCATATATAATACGTGGCCTTTTGTATCTAGCTTCTTTTGTTAGCATCGTGTTTACTAGGCTCATCCATGTTGTAGCACTTATCAGTGTTTCATTGCCTTTTATGGCCAAATAATATTCCATTGCATGGATGTACCACATTTCATTTATCCCTTCATCAGTTGATGGACATTTGGGTTGTTTCCACTTTTTGGCTCTTATGAATAGTGCTGCTTTGAACATCTGTGTGAAAGTTTTTGTGTGGAGGTTTGTTTTCATTTCCCTTGGTTCTATATACCTAGTAGTGGAATTGCTGGGTCATATGGTTTAATGATGTTTAACTTTTTGAGGAACTGCCAAACTGTTTTCCTAGTGGCTGCACCATTTTACATTCCCACCAGCAATGTACAGGTGTTCCAATTTCTCTACATCCTCACCAACACTGTAATTATCTTTTTTTATTTTTGTCATTCTAGTGGGTGTGAAGTACTTGTATCTCATTGTGGTTTTAATTTGCATTTCCTTAATGAGTAATGATGCTGAGCATTTCTCTTATTGGCCATTTGTATATCTTCTTTGGAGAAATGTCTATTTAAATCCTTTGCCCATTTTTATGTTGGGTTGTCTTTTTACTGTTGAGTTGTAAGCATTCTTTATATATTCTGTACACTAGCCCCTTATCAGATATATGATTTGCAATATTTTCTCCCATTCTGTGGGTTGTCTTTTCATTTTCTTGATAATGTCCTTTGCATAAAATTTTGATGAAATTCCCTTCAGTTTTAACTGGTCAGCTCTACATTGATGTCAAAGGCCCAAGCCTGCTGTAAGAATCTGGGCAGCTGTCCTGGGGCAGTTAGGAGGCAATGAGTCTGTTTTGAGGGACCCTAGGAAGGGATTGAGTACCAGCCTTAGCTTGTAGCCTCAAGTATAGGTATCAGGTCTGTCATTTTGAGACGTGACTAAATGCAGGGTATGGACTTTCCAGGTCAGTGGTTTTGAGAATTGTGTTCTTCTGATTTGGATGACCTTAATGGCTACACAGTTTGCAAGGATCTGTTACAGGCCCTGCTTTCTTACCTTGCCTCTGGAGTATATAATAAGAAGTATGTGTTGAGCAAATGAATGAATAAATGCCTAGAACTACCAGAATTTATAAATCTAGATACGTATCAATATTTTCACTGTGAATGGGGTAAGCTCCTCCCTTAAAGCCCCTCCCTTAATGCCCCCCAAAGCTCCCTTTTATAACAAATATTTTGTTATGCCCGCTTCAAAAATCTTGAATTCACATTTATCATTAATATAACCTCCTGCACCAGTAATTCCCCCCCCAATTGATGTAATGACCTAATTAGAATATAAAGAAGAAATTAAAAGTAATTTATAATAAAACACCATTTTACAATGTCCCTGCTCAGGCACAGCAGCATTAGAAGTCAGGATGATGCACAGGCCAGCTAGCCAGTACAGGTGTGTAATTGGTAGTTCAAAGTCTGTAGCTTTGGTGTGGATTAATGGTTCTCAAACTTCATTGACCATCAGAATCACCAGGAGGGCTTATTAAAACAGAGTGCTGGGCCTTAACCCCAGCGGTTCTGATTCAGTAGCTCTGGGGTGGGCCTGAGAACTTGCATTTCTAACAAGTTCCCGACTGAGGCTGGTGCTGCTGGTCTGGGGACCACATTTGAAGAACTGCTGCCATAGATAGTGTGATTTTCTTTTTTTTTTTTCCCCCCCAAGGTAGTTGGCAACTGATATACTTCCTTCAGTTTACAGGCTACCTAGTTGTATTCCTGGAAAATTGTGCCAAAACCATGCAAAAGATCCTTGTTTCATATGAATGGAGTTATAGTTTCTGGGCTCAGACAGTTAATAACAGATTTGGTACCTATCTGAATGCCCAGCAGAAGTTTGAAAGTCCTGACTAATGGAGGACAGTTTCTTACTGTGTGGAAGTGTCCTGCGTGTTGCATCCCTGGCTCCCGCTCACGAAATGACAGTAGTGCCTCCTGATCACTGTGACCAAAAAAGCCCACCAGACTGTCCAGACCACACTCTACAGGCGGTACTGCCTCCATTGAGGACCACTGATCTACAGAATTTGAAGCCAACAGAGACTTCAGATTTGTGATTTCAGGGTCAAGCTCAAGGCTTTTGTGCCTTTGAGCACACACGTGGTCACCACTTGAAAGCCAGTCTTGGGGGGGAGTTTTTTGATATTGTGTTACAGCACAATGAGGGATCAGAATATGAAAAGTATAAGGAAAATGGGATCTGTCTATTTTAACAGTCAATATTTACATGCAAACGTATGTGTGTATATTTATTTATGTTTATATGAAATCTTTATGTTTGGTCTACGGACCTTTCTTTCAAAAGTTTAACATCATCTCAGAAATGAGCCTCACTTTGAAACATTTTTATGGGAAAACATTTTGACTTTGCGGGAAAATATCATTTTGATTGCCAACATTTATATTTATAGGACCATAACCCTGCCTAATGAAATGTGGGTGATCTACTTTTTCTTTCTTAGAGGAAGGTCCCAGGTTGAGTTCCACTGATCCTCCTCTGCTTGGTCCCTAAGGACACTTGTTTCAGGATGACACTAGGGAGGCAAAGCGCCCAGCCAATCCCATTGTTCATTTAATGAAAACGTGCTTGCCTCACTCTAACCAGATTTGACTTGTCTCAGAGTAGAACCTTTAATGTAGAGTAGATTGTGTTCTTAAACTAAAAAAACTGAAACAGCAACAACCACAAAAACCTTCACCTATCCTGCACCGTAATTTTGTCTAATTCGGTCAATCCATTTATCTTAAACACAGCACAGAGGCTGGCATATAATAGGCATTTAATACATATTTGAATCATTGAACCTCTCGATGGTAATAGACATTAGCTTCTCTAGCACTGAAGTACGAGGTAAACTGATTTTGATATTTTGTGTTTCTTAAAACAGGTATATATCACGTTTGTGTGGTTTGAATATTGAAAAATCACTGATTTGTATCCTTTTGACCATTTCAGGGTGGATTCATGCTGTGCTCACTTCTCAGGACTGTATGGCTTTTGGGGGGAACTTTCTGCACAACCTTAACATTGGCATGCAGCTCAGGTTTGTGTCATCAGTATTTAAAGGGTCTTTTGTCCTTTCTTCAATAGGACTTAGTTCTAAAAGTCAAAAAAAAAAAAAAAAAAATTGAGCAACATACTTAATTGAGATCTCATGGAGAATAGGCCCTGAGAAGTTATTAGGAACTTTTAACAAAAGTATTGTCCTAAAACTTTGACAGGAGAACACCTCGATGCTTTTCTAATCTAAAACAAAAAGAATAATTTATTCAATTTGAGACTAGACATCTCCCCAAATTTCAGAATTTTGTAGAAATGGATAGGCTCTCCTTTGGCTATTTTTACAGTGAGGGAATTGAACTAAAACCAGTCAGACTCAGGTGTGACATATGGTGCTGGGGCAGAGCAACCCTAAGTTAGGATTGTTGTCAAAACACCTGCTCTAATTTTGCTGTGGTAAAGGATTAACAGCTATTTCCCCTTCTGCACGAGAATTTGACCTTTGGGTAATAACTTCCCCTGGTAGCCTAATGAGAGAAGAATGTTACTAGGCAACATTGCTTATGATAAAATGATTCCTGATTGATAAACCACATCAGTACTGGCAGAACTAGAAATACCTAGTAGGAAGCCGTGTCTTTGGGCTCTCCTGAGTGTGACTGTTATAACTTGGCATGCCCCTGGGGAGCCCCGGAAGCCATGCATCTGTGGAGTTATTACAAGAGATTCTGGCTCTTAGGGGGGGTATGAAGCTTTAAGCCCGGGCAGCTCCCACACTTGCCAAGTGCGAATCTTGATTCTTTGGACCTGAGCTGTCCCTGGGGAAAGACGGCTCCTGGCTGTGTGGACTGTTGCAAGGACTCCCACGGAAGACTCACCCTGTGGCGAGCTGTGGTTTCCGTCTTCTCACCTTGACCTGTGCCAAGTGTGGTCCTGAGCTTGAATGCTTAGTAGAGCCTAAAGAAAATGCCATGAGAGGGTGTTGCAGTGCTGTCCAACACAGGGAGCTGGTTTGTAAACACATCGTTCTATTTATTATAGTGGAACCCTTGTAAAATTCCTTCTGTTAAAACTAGGCTACAGATCCCAAGGGGTGATCTTTTTGAAGACCAGTGTAAATTCTTCGGTATCCTGTCAAATCTGTTAAGGGCGGACCTGAGTAAGATCATAGCTCAGTCTTACCCACGTGTGGTGGTGTTGAGCGATGTGCACTACTTGATTGGTCTTACACGTCGTGGGCTGCTTATTTTAGTTAAGTTGGTTGTCTCCATTTAACTTTGAAATGCTAATACTAATATTAAATTTCTTCAACTTTTATTTATTTAGGTGTTATGAGATGGAAAAAAGGCTAAAAACACCAGATCTTTTCAAATTCCCTTTCTTTGAAGCCATATGTTGGTTTGTAGCCAAAAACTTGCTGGAGACCCTAAAAGGTAATAAATAATCTGTACATTTTGTTGTTTCATACGATGCATGATATTTCTAAATTCACTAAAAGCCACTCATAGAAAGAGAGGTCCTTTTTAAAATGTGGTGTGGCTATTGTCCCTATTTTGTTTTTTAAATGCATGATTTTCCTCTGTTCAGAACCTTTTTAGCAAATTAGCAAACCTCTAGTCCATAGGCATAAAAATCAGGTATATGAAAAGCTGCATCAGAACCACACGGGTAATATTGATAAATGTTCCTTTCACCGGGGACTCTAGTCATCTGCGCGCATTATCAGGCACGAGAAGGTGCCTCACTAACCAAAATGCAGTTGAAGCCAAGGGACTGTTACCTAGTGTTTGTTCCCAAACATTTGCTTTTAAAAAGTCGAGGGAATAATTTTCATGTCCTGAGTGAATCAGGTGGTGTCTGTGCCATTACCATTATGACCATTATGTGGCCAGTATAAGGCACCTGTTAGCACAAACCAACTAGTGTCAGGCTATGCATGTATAGTTGAAGAAAAATGGTTCTTTTCAAGGGAGGGGGGAGATATGTCCCTTTAAACTTGAAAGGTACCTCTTTTATGTGGAATTTCAGATTTTGATGTTTTATTACTGGTTTAATAATCTTTGAGCAGTCAAGTTGGAGACTCACTGTAACTTCCACTTTTATCTATTTTTTGCTTTTTGTGCACTTATGCCCGTGAAAATACAGTCCATCTGGTTTTTGTGTTGTCTAACTTTCCTAGTCAGTTTGCCAGTAGTGCTACTATTTTTTAAAAATTATTTAATTAATTTATTTATTGGCTGCATTGGGTCTCGTTGCTGCACGCGGGCTTTCTCTAGTTGCGGCGAGTGAGGGCTACTCTTTGTTGTGGTGCGCGGGCTTCTCATTGCGGTGGCTTCTCTTGCTGCAGAGCACGGGCTCTAGGTGCGGGGGCTTCAGTAGTTGTGGCATGCGGGCTCAGTAGTTGTGGCTCGTGGGCTCTAGAGCACAGGCTCAGTAGTTGTGGCACACGGGCTTAGTTGCTCCGCGGCATGTGGGGTCTTCCCAGACCAGGGCTCGAACCCGTGTCCCCTGCATTGGCAGGCGGATTCCTAACCACTGCACCACCAGGGAAGTCCCAGTACTACTGTTATAATTAGCTCCCAGAAGAAGAGATATAAACAGATTAAACAATAAAGTCTAGTCTAAACATTTGGGGTTTTTCCCCATTTAAATGTTACACAAGAAGAAAAGGTAAAAGGAAAAGAAACAACCAATAACTTATTTCTCAGGATGGCATGCACGGATTTAAATGATAAAAATCATTTATGGTTTCTTTCCTTAAAAGGGGGGCTGGGGGAAAGCTCACTTTCTTTGGAAGGAAAGAGCAGCAGAACCCCATCTCACACCTTGTAGCACTGTGTAGAGGTAGGTGTCTTGACAGTGGTGCAGCTGTACAGGATGGAGGTGGGATCCCACGGATGGAGAGGAGTAGTGTTCTCGCGTATTTTTCTTGGCTGCGGGAATGTCACAGTAGACCCATAGAGTTGCAATATATGATTTTCAGTAAAATACTGGACAGTAAAGTTCATAGTCTCCTATTCAAGTAGAAGCCTGGGAAAATAGGAACACTTATAAAAACACTTACAAATGTCCTTATTTTCTGTAAATAGAACCCAATTACTGAACTCTCCAGATAAGAGATTGGCAATTCAATATTCAGAAAATTCAGAGCACTTTTTCCATCTTTCTCTTCTCACTAACACATACATGTACACACACACACACACACACTGACACACTGACACACATACACACCTGGGGTAATGCTTTTTCCTTAATGTCTAAGAGGGGCTCATCAGTCGACTTTTTAGAACAAATTAAAAATGTATCTAAAAGACAAAGTCTTGCTGTTCCCCTTGCAGCCACAAGCAGCAAATTGTTCAGTCTTAAAATAACGATTTAACCTTTGTTTTAGGCCATTGAGAGTCAGAAATATTGAGGTCTGACTGAAAACATGAACCTATACATTAAAAACCTAAAAAAAAAAAAAGATTACTGTAAAAGGATATTTGTAGGTGAGGTTTTAAAATGTTTTCATTTTGTCAGCTATATCAGTACAGGCTACCTGGCAATATTAGTGACTCAGTCCGGTCCCACTAAGGCTAGAGCCAGATGACCACTATACCAATTGCCATCGTCTTAGGATTCATCCTGGAAGCAGGAATGGTGGTCTTGTTACCCCACATTATGTTGTTTTTTGTAATCCCTGACCCTTTAACTTTCTACTATGGCCTGTTATCTTCCAGCTCAGGCTGTTAATAAGGTTTATATGATGGGTTAAATAAGTGTGGATTATATGAAACTCTTAACTGTGTTTAGTGTTAGTAATAATAAAACAGGGAACCAATTTTGGGTTCATGTAAGTAAATTAAACACTGAGCAGAAGTGAGATCTTTTGTTTCACCTTACCTGAATTTTAGACCACATCTAATATATTTTGCATGAGTTTTAGATAACCAATTTGGTTTTAAAACCCAGAAAAAACATTTGTGTGTATGTGTATTTGCCTTTACAATAATGTGGTTTGTCATGCCCATAGTCAGTTGTGTAGGTCACACACTGCATACACATACTCTCTCATACAGTTCAAAGAATTACACAGCTATCACTCAGGTCAGCTCTACCCAAAGTAAGCAAAAACAGCCTTGCTGCTGCCTTAGAGAGGCCCAGTTATTTTTCCCATTGCACCCTCCTCCTTCCCTTCTAGAGAGAACCGCCATCCTGACTTTTGTGAAATCCTTTTCTTCAGTTTTATCACTGTGTCACTAACTAAAATAGTTTAATTTTGTCCATTTTTAGACTTCGTGTGAGTAGATTCCTACTGATACTCTTTCGTGACCTGTCTTTTACTCAGCATTATGTTTGTGAGCTTTCTTTCAACTGGAGCATTTAGTACAACTACATTTAATGTGATACTGTTTCTTTTTCTTTCTCACCTTTTCAACTGATTGTTTATTATATCTCTGTTAACTTGTTTGATATTTGGTGGTTACTCAAAACCTAAAATTAATCCCTTTGTCAGAGAACACTTAACTCCTTTCCCCCTCAACTTCATTGCCACAGAACTGAGAGAAGATGGTTTCCAGCCTCAGACTTACCTAGTGCAGGGAGTGAAAGCGCTGCATACTGCTTTAAAATTATGGATGAAAAAAGAAGTAAGTAGTTGTCTTTGGTGACATGATTGTTAATTTTTACATGGCAGGGTGAGGAAAACAGAGTCCTTATGTTATTTTGGGGTAGTAGAAGGAGTGGAAATCATGCTTTAAGTACAACCTGCATTTTATTGGACAGTATATACAAATGTGCTGGTTTATGTTTATATTTATGAGAATGAAGTACCTAGATATTTCTTTAACCTCAAAAAGAAAGTAAATTTGAGTATATCTAGGATATTGACTAAGAAATGAACATGTAGATATAGAATAATAATATATAACTTTGAGCTCACATAGTGTGCTAACCACTGTGCTTAGTTATATCCATAAACTCATTTACTCTTCAAAACAACTATATGAGGTTGGGGTACTCTTGGTATCCCCATTTTACATATGGGGAAGCTGAGGTTCAGAGTTTAAGAACTTGCCCAAGACAACTGGTGGAGCTAGGATTAAAGCTCAGTCTCTGTGTTTGCAAAGCCTATGCTGTTATCCCTCTGCTAGTCTTATGTAAGAACGAAGGAAAAGAGAGGTCAGGGTTCAAGCAGGAGATTTCCATTTTTCCCTAAAATGTGGTCTAGTTTGCATCTGAATCCCACCACCTCTAAGAGGTCATCCCAGGTCTCCATTTGGAAGCAGTATGTCTTTTCCTTACGCGTCCATAGCGTATCTCTTGTGCCAGTGGACTTAAAAAGTAATGTCCATAAAGTAATGTGTCCACGTCCTCTTGTCTAAGTTTATAAGCTCTTGAAAAACAGGGACTTTCTCATCTTCATTTCCTTCCTGGAACTTTACACACAATGTTTTAATAAATGATAAATAGTTGAGCTGATGAAAATACATTCCCATGCTAATTTCTCAAATGTCCACCTGAAATAAAAATCCCCCTCTTAAAAGATATTGGGAGACAGTAATTAATAGGTTACCCTCCCAATAATTTTATGCTCCCTTTCACTTCATTGCTGCATATCCATTAAGAGTAAGGGCACTGTGGAAGCATTCAGGAAAATAAAAATCATGTCTTCCAATGTCAAAGATGTCATCATCTAAATGACAAGTAAAGGCATAAACAGATTACAAAAGTATATAGTATATAAAAAGATAAAAACGAAATAAAGGATATGTTGCAAAAACCATGTAATTCTTTTCCTTCTGAAGGCTGTAGACAAGTTGTTCTCAAACGTGTGTGTTTATCAAAATTGCCTTTAGAGCTTTTTAAAAATAAACTCCCTGCTTCTTTCCCAAGAGATTCTGATTTAATTGATCTGGGGTAGGATCTGAACCTCTGTTTTTAACAGACTTTGTAGGTGATTTTGATGCACAGTAAAACTCATCAATAATACATACTATTAATTCATTGCATTTGAAGTGCCCTTTTAAAAGCATGATGTTTGCAGTTAACTGTAAACCTTGCTCTAAGATGAGAGGTAGCTTAGCATAGTGGCTAAGAGCGTGAACTCCGGAGTCAGAGGCTTGGATTCAAGCCTCAGCAATGCTGCTAATAAACCGCTAACCTGTGCTTCAGGCCCTCAACTGTAAAGTGAGAGTCCTAATAGTATCTCTATCATAGTGTTGTTGAAAGGATTTGTGAGTTAACACTCGTAAAGTACTCAACTGTATCTTGATGTCATTAGTTTGTTTTAACAAATTATGCTAAACCAAGGAGAGGATGTAAAGCAGAAGTAACAATTAGTACGTTAAGTGCGCCTAAAAGGTCAAAACTTTCTTAGATGTACAGATTAATATTTGGAAATAGACATAATAAATAATGACAGCAGTTTGCAGTCCAGTAGATATGGTAACTCACCAATTAATTCCTCTTTCCTGTGGATGGGATCTTTTTCCTATTTCGCTTTCGATGTGAAAAGAAAAAAAACTTTGCGAATTAGATTTCCCACGAGAAACTAGGATTATTTTAGTGCCTATGTTCCCCCTGACAGATCCTTACGTATTATGAATTAAATTTAGTTAGTTTCTTTACTAATTATAGTAGTAGTTAGAATTACAGTAGGCTTTGAGGTGTAGAGTCCATATAGAACAAAATTTACAGTAAGACAAGTCCATTTTTAACTCAAGGTAAGAGGATTTTATGAGTTAATAAGGATCTCCTTAGAAGATATGAAACCAACCTCATGAGCTCTGAGACCTGACTTGTGGGTATTTGGCCTTGTCTGTAAAATCTAGAAAATTGATTCAGTAAATTAGTTTTTACATCTTAAAATGTAAGTAACTTTGGTTGTCTTATCTTTGTTAATCCAACTACAGCTTGTATCTGAACATGCCTTTGAAATTCCAGACAATGTTAGACCTGGACATCTTATTAAAGAACTTTCTAAAGTAATTCGAGCAATAGAGGTAAGCGTAGAAACTATCATCTAAATGCCTGGTTACTATCTGCTTTGAGAAGCAGTTGGATCTACCACCACACTACAAACACTGGAAAGCCCTGACACTCTTAGAAGAAATAGAATGCACTGTGTCTTGGAAGGAGTCTCAGGTTTTCAGGCTCCCAAAGTCCTACGGAGAAATCTGGAGTATTGTATCATAGTGAAGTAATAAGGAAGCAGTTACCAGGTTACTTCAGGTTCTTTAGGTTACTCCAAAAATAAAAAAATACAGCATAATCAAAACTTTCAGATCTCATTCATTTCTGCAACGCAGAGATGAATACATGTTAAGAAATGAAAGAAAGAGAAAAGGTAAGATGAGTAAGAGCTGGGTGAAACTGAATTGGAAAGAAGGATGACACAAGTAGGGTAAGGCAAGGAGATCCACTTGACTGAAAATATTACAGCAACTCGGTTAGGTAAATGCCCTTTGATAAAAGCCCATGAAGTCTGAGATTAGGTGTTTTAATTTATTAATTAGGAGCTATTCTAGGTATTAAAGAAAGGGGGTTTTAATTAAAGTAATTCTTGAGGAAGGTGGTTCTGTTAGTGTCCAGCTTGAACTGAAAGGAAATTAAGTGGAGGAATGGCGGCTAACTGATACAGCTCAGATTAGGGCTGTGTTTGGGGAATGAAAAAAGATGTACGTCTAAGAAATATTAAAATGTTGGGTTTAATATCCTTGGATAGAGTATTTCATGTAATTCTCAATATGTTCAGATATGGTAGGAAATTATTTTCTGTTTTTGAAGAGCTGCATGTAAATGGATTTTTAAAATCAAAAGTCACATATTTAATTTATATATTTATGGATAAATATATAAATGTCATATATAATAACAACCAAAACTAAGAATAAACTCAATAAGAAAGGTGTAGGTCTATATGAAAAAACTATAAATCTTTACTAAGAGAAATAAAACTATAGTTGAATAAATGGGAGTGTCATTTCTGAAATATGTCAATTCCAAATTAGTATTACAAATTGAAAATGATAAAATATACCTGGAAGAATAATTGGACAAAAATAGTCAACAAAGTGTTTTTTTGTTGTTTTGGGGTTTTTTTTGTTTTTGTTTTTTTAATTGGAGGGTAGGGAGTACAGAAGGAAGCAAAATGGCAGTAGAAAAATGTACAAAGAAAAATATAAACAGGTATTTCACCAAAGAAGAGATAGAAATGGCCAATCCAATAAAAATATGAAAAATAGTCTCAATATGTTAAAAAAGTATTCAAGTACATTTTGCCGCATAATTTATGATTTCAAATGATCATTTACCAAATTGGCAAAGATAAAATTCTTTATTTTTGTGCTGCTGGTAGGAAGTGTAAATAGTTCATGCTTTCTAACTGGCATATCCCTTGACTCAGCATTATTTTAATAAAGTAAATAGGAGGAATCCAATTAAACTTTCTACATGACCATACCTGTTTACCACTATCACCGCTTGGAACCAAAATGATAGTAAAAGAATAAAAAGCAATATCCCCTGAAGAC
This sequence comes from Balaenoptera physalus, assembly GCF_965194825.1. Lineage (NCBI taxonomy): Eukaryota > Metazoa > Chordata > Mammalia > Artiodactyla > Balaenopteridae > Balaenoptera > Balaenoptera physalus. The sequence continues at coordinate 110,208,407 of NC_138887.1, read as the reverse complement.
AAAGAGAATAATAGAGATGAAGACTCCAACAAAACTTTGGAAGCTGGAAAGCAAATGTTCAAGTGGTAACTGACTTAACAGACCAGAGAGAGCTGAAACCTGTGTGGGCAATGGGAGAAGACCAGAGCAGATCTTATTTGTACAGTAAAACCTTCAAAAAGTTTAGCAATCAGGGAAACTAGGACCCTCAGAATATGCGAGTGGAGGTGGGGTTGAAAACAGGATTGATTAAAGGTCTATTTAAGAAATAAATTGACCTCCAGATCCCTGCCTTAACACGTGCAAGAAACTAGAGATATAATTTTTTTAGAGGTTGAACTTGAGACTGGACTTTGGCCACTGAACCCAGCTGAGGGAGATGGGTACCGTACTGAAAACAAGAGGATTAAGTGACAATCTACATAGTGAATGATTCTCCTTCCATGTGGCTCTCCCAGACACTGGCAGTCTGGCCTGTACCTCCCAGGCCAAAAAGAAGATCCACTGATGTTGACAATTTGAAACCTTCCAATGGAACAACCCAGATTCCTGTAGTGAAACCCATCAGTTGGTAAAGCCCCACTCACACAGAGCTCCCAATTAGCTTTTTCCTTTTTACATACAGTGAAATGCACAGATCATGAAAGTACAATTTGAGTTTTGACAAAAGAATATACCTGTGTAACCCTTACTCCAGTTGAGCTAAAAATCATCTGTATCACCCCAGAAGGTCATTTCTTGCCCCCTTCTATTCAGTCTTTGACTATCATAGCTACCACTCTTCTGACCTCTCCTGCTATATCATAGATTAATTTTGCCTATTTTTGAATTTCAGATAAAGGCAGTCATACAGCGTATAGTGTTTTTGTGTCTGGCTTCTTTAAACATAAGGCTTTTGAGATTCATTCATGTTGCATGTGTCAGTAGTTCTTTTTCATTGCTGAGTAGTATTTGGTTAAATGAATATACCACAGTTTGTTTTCCATTCTTCTGTTGATGAATATTTGGGTTATATGCAGATTTGGCCATTATGAATAAAACTGTTATAAGCAACCTTGTGTGTCTTGTGGTAGATATATGTTTTCGTTTTTCTTGGATAAATACCTGGGAGTAGAGTTGTTAAGTCATAGGGTAAATGAATTTTTAACTTTGTGAGAATCTGCCAAACAGTTTTCCAAAGTGGTTGTACCATTTTACACTCTCACCAGTAATGTATAGGAGTTGTAGTTGTTCCATATCCTTGCCAGTATTTGGTGTTTTCAGTCTTTTTAATTTTTGCTATTGCAGAGAATATGAAATGTTGTTTCATTGTGGTGTTAGTTTACATTTTCCTGAAGACTGATGATGTTGAACACCTTTTTGTGTGCATGGCTGTCTGTATATCTTCCCTTATGAAGTATCTGTTTGAAGTCTTTGCCCATTTAAAAAATTATGTTGTTTTTATTATTGATTTGTAGGAGTTTATTATATATCCTGGACACAAGTTCTTTGTCCTTTGGCATGCATTCATTCATGTATGTACGGATGATATATATTATATATGAGATATATACATATATATAATAGTAAATATTTACCCACAGCCTATGGTTTATCTTTTCATTGTCTTCATGGTTTTTTTTTTTTTTTTTAACTTTTTTTCCCTTGAGATATAGTTCGTATGAAAAATGGTGTCTTTTTATGAGCAGAAATTTTTAATTTTGAAGAAGTCCAATTTATAAAATCTTTTTCTTTTATAAATAGTACCTTTTTGTGTGTCCTAAGAAATCTTTGCCCACCCAAGGTCTTGAAGATACTTTCTTTTTTTTCTAGAAGCTTTTACATTTAGGTAAATGGCCAATCTTGAAATTTTATACATAGCATAAGGTAAATTAAGGCATTATTTTTTCCCATATTTTTATCTAGTTTTCTTAGCACCATTTCTTGAAACAAGTTAGCTTTTTAATGCTTCCCTTTGAAAATGCATAGAAAGCCAAGAAAATTTTTTAAGACAAAGACCAAAAATAAAAGATAAAAAGGGGAAAAAAAAGTATTCAGAGGAAACAATCAATAAGCAAGTAAGTCTTTAGCCCAAAACCCAAACATAACTGATTCCCTGAAGAGAGAAAAGAGTAAATAGTACTGCCATGAAAAAAGAACAGGAAGCTTTAACAAAGGAACATTCGAAGAAAAAAGAAAAGGAGCTCTTGGAAATTAGAAATAAAATAGAAACAAAATTTAGTAGAATGGTTGGAAGATAAAGTTGGAAAAATCTCTCCTAAAGTTAAAAAAAAAAAAAAAAAAGAAATAGGACAGAAAAATTAGGTCGTTTTACACAATCACTGTCAAAATAATATGAGTTCCAGAAAGAGATAACAGAGAAAACAAGATTATCAGAAGAATAATCAAAGAAAATGTTTTAGTTCAAGGACACACCTTCCCAAATTGAGAACTCTACAGCATGCCTGGTACAGTGAGTGAAAAAAGACCTATTCAAAGGCACACTTGGTCACATTTTAGAATACATGTAATGAAGTATATCCTAAAAAGCATCAAAGAAGGAAGTATGGGTCATATACAAAGAACTGGGAATGAGAATAATATCAGATTTCTCAACAATAACATTACAGACTAGAAGGCAATAAAGCAAACTCTTTAACATTCTGGGATAGGAGGGATGCCAGCCTATAGGTCTGCGTTCAGCCAAGCTATAAGTCAAATACGATGGTAAAGATGTCAGAGAGGCAAGGTCTCAAACAATTTACCTCCATGTTCCCTTCCTCAGGAAACTCTTAGAGGATGTGCTGGGAGGGAGTAAACTGAAAAAGGAGCAGCCCTGGAATTCATTCTTCCAACAAATACTGAGTACCTACTGTGTGCTGTGTCCCATCAGGAATGGGCATAGAGCAGTGAACAAAACAAAGGCCCTGCCCCCGTGGAGCTTAGTAGGAAGAGGCTGGCCGTAAATATTTTAATGTCTCAGGAGTAAAGGAGTGCTCTGAAGAAAATAAAGGAGCGGAAAAGGGTAGGGAGTGACAGCCAGAGATGGGGGGGGGCGGGGGTTGCAGCTTTATGTGGTAGAATGGGAGCAGGTCGGGAATGGCCTTTGGTATCACGTGCAGGCCCAGAGTGCAGCTAGTCCAGGATGGACCAGGAGAATGAAAGGCCCCATATCAGTTGTTGATCTGAAATTCACCTTTAACTCGGCATCTTGTGCTTTATCAGGCCTTCCTGTCTAGGAGGTCTGTCTCCAAAGAAAAATATAAAGATTGATAAATTACTTAATGTGTCTGAATGTTTGCATTCTTCTAGTGGGAATTTGGGGATCAATTAGTGATAAATACATAGGAAACAAAACAGATGGAGATGAGGCAATTATAAACTCAAGGGAAAGTCAAAGGATGTAAAAGAAAGTAGAGGTAATAATAGTATGTTATGTGACACTGGGTTGTAAATAATTTTCATTGAGTCCAATTTAAATACGGAATACTGAAGGAAGAGAAAGTGTGTGTGCCTTTAGGAGAGGTGTGCAAAGATTAAGACTTTATCTTGCATAGTAGGGATTCAATAATGTCTGAAGCTGAAAAACCAAGAAATAACAGTTTAAACATGTTCTTTCGACATTTGGAGGCAAATAACTGAAACAACAGCAACAACAACAAAAAACAAACAGCTACAAGAGTTGGAAGTGCGGGGTATATACGCCAAAGAATTGAAAGCAGGGTGCACACACATGTTCATAGCAGCATTATTCACAGCATCGAAAACGTGGACGCAACCCGGATGTCCATCGCAGATGAATGGATGAACAAAATGTGGTCTATACATACAATGGACTATTATTCAGCATTAAAAAAGAAGGAAATTCTGACACATGCTACAACATGGATGAACCTTGAAGTTACTGTGTTAAGTGAAATAAGCCAGTCACAAAGGGAGAAATACTGTATGATCCCATTCACATGTAGTTCCTAGAGTAGTCAGATTCATAGAGAAAGTAGAACGGTGGTTGCCTGGGGCTGGGGCTGAGGAGGAGTGGGGAGTTATTGTTTAAGAGTTTGAGAGGATTAAAAAGTTCTGGAGATGGATAGTGGTGATGGTTAGACAACAATGTGAAATGTACTTAATGCCACTGAACTGTGGCATTTTACACTTTAAAATGGTAAACTGTGTGTACGTTACCACATATATTATGTGGTACAAAATTCTGTGTATGTTACTACAATGTTTAAAAACTTGCAAGTTGTTACCTCTGGAGAAAGCGAATCAGATGGGGACGAGTAGACTGCACTTTTCATGATATGCTTATAGAGTTTTAATTTTTAAAGCTACATAGATGTGTGACTTTGGTTTAAAAAGCATTTATTGATTTATGCAATTATGTACGTGAAAGAATTTCATCATAGGGAAGAACTGGAAGCAGCCTAAATAACTGCCGTCAAATATTAGGTCAATAAATTACGCCATATCTCTACAGTAGAATACGACACAGCCTTTAAAATGATATTGAAAATCAAGGAAATATGTTCACAGTATATTACGTGGGGGAGAGAAGGGGAAAAGATCTCAGCAAAGCTGTTCAAGTTTTATAATTTGGTGTTTTCTGTTTATATGATTAAACTGAACGTTTTTTGTTTTCTAAAATATTTTTATGGCTGATGATTTAGTCAGGCTTGATTTAGTGGGCTTGTCATAAAAATACCCTGGATTTCATTCTTAAAGGAGGAAAACGGCAAACCAGTTAAATCTCAGGGAACTCCTACTGTGTGTCCAGCTTCACGGTCCTCAAATGAAGCAGCTTCCCCACACCATTCCCGACGAAGGATGCGGAAACTTCGAGATCATAGTGTCCGAACTCCTTCTAACCTAGACATCCTGGAGCTGCACACGAGGGAGGTGCTCAGAAGACTGGAGATGTGTCCCTGGGAAGAGGCAAGCTTCCGTTCCATGGTCACGCGAGAGACTTGGTAGTTTCTGAAAGGCCTTCAGAAGGACTGTAGAAAGAGAACAGTCCGGCCGTTCTTGTTGTCTGATCTTTGCTTAGTGCCGTAGGGGTCAGCAGCGCTTCTGCTCGTGACAGGGACATGCTTCAGTGTAGAAGTGGGACGAACAGATCTCATCTGTTTGCCGACACGTTCACTGAGTGCTTACCAAGTGCCGCATGCTCTTCTAGGCTCTGGAGAAGATACCAGAGTGAGCATAACCTAAGTCCCTGCCCTGCTGTAGCTTCCATCCTAGCTCAAGTTGGCAGGATCGAAGTCAGAGACAGATATTAAAGTAATATAATTTCAGATAACAAATGTTATGAAGAAAGAGAGCAGTAGAGCCAGAGAATAAAGGGGCTCGGGTGGCTGGCTGCTTTAGCTAAGGTGGTCAGAGAGCCTCTCAGGTGGGTGCATTTGAATGCCACTTACATAGCAGAAGAAGTCAGATGGATACACAGACTTGAGGAAGAGTATTGCAGGCAGAGGGAAGAGCAAGTGCAGAAGGCCTTTTCCTGGCCCAGCAGCAGCATCATGGATGACTGTTAGGCTGGGGGTCTGTTAAACCCATGACTGCAGTTTGAGAAGTGATGGCCTAATGGACAAAGGGGAGAAGCAGTGGGGCAGTAATGAGCTCAGTGTAGGGCCTTTGTAAAACGTGCTAATGACATGTGGTGAGATCCATATCATCCATGATTTTACATCTTAAGTAGAAGATAATTTAAAATGAGTAAGATAGCAGTATCTCTTAATTAACATATTTAAAGAGGCTATATAGAAATGAAAACTTCCTTAAATATTTTAAATTTTATATAATTATATTTATACCGTTTTAAGCTTTTGTTGTTCTAAACCGCCTTAAACCCATAGCCAACTAGGAGAAGATTTAGCTTATTATAAAAGGTTCTATTTATTATTAAAGAAAAATATTACCATAAAAAGGAAATATTCTTTATGTATTGAAAACCAGCTACTGTTGTGCCTTTATGTCACCCGGTGGCCTTTGTTCCTGGTGACAGCAGGGTGATGACCTGTAAATTGCTGGGAGTGTCTGGTGGGAAGACCAGAGATTAGGTCAAAGATAGGGTGACTGGAAAGGACCCAGCAGCTAGCACTTCTGCGGGGAGAAACAAGGCAAAGAGAATTCAGATACATGCAGGCAGTACTTCTCCAGCTTTTCAGTTTTTCAGCTTTCTGCAAGAGTGAAATGTCTGAATTCACTTGATAGAGATTTTATATTCTGCGTTATAGAATGTGTTTTATAGTTACTGGCCCTACAGAAAGGTGAACCAGATTCATGCTTTGGTTTTAGGAACCATTTAGTTTTCTTGCCACACCACTACAAATGCCCTAGCCTCGAGGCCGCCCAGCACTCTTCAGCATGCAGGGCTTGGGTGGGGGGGAGGTGGTGGGTGGTATAAAGTTCTTTACTTGTCAAGCCGGCATATTTGAGGGCGGAGGTTAAGTAAGTTCTGTTTTTATACTTTAAGGACATTTTGAGCTCTAAACTGAATGGAAAATTCAACAAACATCTCCAGCCATCTTCCACGGTACCTGAATGGAGAGCGAAAGATAATGATCTCCGATTACTGCTGACAAATGGAAGGATAATTAAGTATGTGAAGTAGATCAAAGTATCCAACAGATTAGTTTTCAGTGGATTCCCTCTGTTCAATTAATCCCTGGTCCAGACCATTACACAACTGCCTGAAATATGGGGAAAGTGTCTTAGTTCTCTGTTTTCTCTGTAAATTAAGGAGGGTTTAATACCGTTTGGCTACATGGTTGCACTGTTTTCTGACTCGATTGTTTTTCCCACTGTATACAGGGATGAGAGACAACCCTTTGCAGATCAGAGTCTTTATACAGCAGACAGTGAAAATGAAGAGGATAAGAGAAGGACAAAAAAGGCAAAAGTGAAGATGGAAGAGAGCTCAGGAACAGAAGGGGTGGAGAATGAAGCGTCTCAGAAACCACTTAACAGTATGTTTGTTTTAATGGTCATTTTAAAGGTCTGCTTGTTACCAACGTGCTAATAATATGTAAAGTAACTTACTAATTTTAAAGTGCTTAAATCAGTAGTAGGATTACAATTTCTGTGTCCCTGATACTCTTTTGAGAAGTCTGGAGCATTTCTGAGTCGTCTCTCCATCAGGGAAATGCCAGATGTGACCACCAAGTGAGGGGTGGCGCCCAGGGAAGGTGGTATTAGTGACGAGGATGTCGCCGGCCAGTGACACCCTCATCTAGTGACAGTTTTTACAAGAGTCACATGAAGCTCATGCATCTCACGGGCCTCTACTCCAAGTAACAAAATAATAAAGTTGCAAGTTTAATCCTATTTTTGAGATAATCTTAGCTAACATACATATGGTTTTCAGAATTAGGAGACATATATAACTGGCTGATCTGAAACTCTTAGTAACCCATGTACTGTTTTATTTGATTGCCTGTTGACAAGAAGGCCTCTACTTGGTTATTAATTGGTCATCGTCAGTGTGATGGATAGTGACTCCTCCTCCTCCTCGAGGTCTTTCTTCTTTGAATGAAGTCTTCATTTTCTCAACACTTTTCAGGGCCTCCATATACCCTTCTATCTTAAAAAGGAGTTAAATATTTTAGTACTTGATAAGTAAATGTTCCAGGTGATTAACATTTTTTAATCCATGTTGAATACCTCAGTCCTGCTAATTCTGGGTAAGTTTGGTATTGCTGTAGTTGCTGACTCTGCCTTTGTTCTCGAGTCTGGGGAGAGGCAGCTAATCAATGGAATTCATCCCGCAGTTGTTGAGGAGTGCTGCCGGCAAGAGGGAGGCAGGGCTGGAGCCTGGTTCAAGCTTGTTGGGTTCGCTGTCTACTTGAATGTGTCTTAGGCTTAGGAGAGTTTTTTTTGTTTTGTTTTCTGTTGAGAGAAATAACGCACAGCGGAAAGTGAAAAGCATCTTGCAGCTAATTTTAGTGTTAGAGGTTTTTTTCTGGAAAGAAATATAAAATAGTCAACCCACCCATATAAGGATTATATCACCATATTCAACAAATACCCCAGATGTTTTAAGAATACACGTTAATCTGTATCTTGGTCAATTAGGGAGATGGTCCATGGGGGAAGAATGAAATGAAGACAGTGAAAGCAGTGAGAAAAGGACAGAGCAGGAGCGGTTGAGCCATCTCACAAAGCTGGACAGGCTTTGGATGGCACTTTATTCAAATTCTAATGACTCTATTTTTCTCTCATCATTTTCCTTCTCAGGGTTTTTAACAAGTGTGAAATCAGAACTCAGGAATCGATCATCAGAATATTCTGATATTTCTGATTCAGAAGACTCTGGACCTGATTGCACCGCACTGGTACGCCTGGAACCCTTAACTTAAAGTTATGTGACAAAAAGATGAACACCCACTTTCCTTTACCTAGGAGGAAAGTGAATGACAGCTTTCCCAAAGCCTGTGTCTCTGACCTTTGTGGCACAGGGCCTTCTCTGCAGTGGTAATTATACACGCACGTCCCATCATGTGACTATTTACATCTGATCGACATAGCTTTTGTCTGATTTTGGAAAGGGTGGAGGGAGATACTGTTCTCATGTTTCTCGTATGTCTCATAGGTTATATTTCATTTTGCCTTAAAGAAAACCTGTACTATGTGTTTGTTTCTTTTTTTACTAAGGAATTATGTTACTGTAGTTATTAGAGATTTTCACTTTTTCATATGAAATACAGAAATAATTACAAGATAATTAAGATTCTCACTTTCCCTAAACGGATAAAGTGTTTCTGGTTAGTTTGTACAGACCTGTTCAGATTTCTTATATAGATTTGCCTTCATTTAATTATCTCAGAAAAATAATTTTACCACTGAAGAGTCTGAAAGTTCAGGTGATGAAAAGAAACAAGAAATTACATCAAACTTTAAGGAAGAATCTAATGTGATGAGGAGCTTCCTTCAAAAGAGCCAGAAGCCATCTAGAAGCGAAATTCCAGTTAAAAGGTAGGCATGCTGATGATGGTAGTCTTATTATATCGTGATATAAATGATAGGAAAACGTTTGTTGCTCTGTTTTGTTTGGGGTTTTGTTTTGTTTTGTTTTAAATTTTACCAAAAATTTTATTAGAATTAAAAAGGTTCTTGTCTTTTTTGCTGATCCGCCCTTTAGGGAGTGTCCTACCTCGACGAGCACAGAGGAAGAAGCTATTCAGGGCATGCTGTCTATGGCAGGGTTGCACTATTCCACGTGTTTACAAAGGCAGATACAAAGCACAGACTGCGGTGGTGAAAGACACTCTCTCCAGGATCCCAGCAGCTGCCACAGCAGTAACCATGAGGTTAGGCAGTTGTATCGCTGTGATAAGCCAGTGGAAAGTGGTAAGAAACATAAACTATAAGTCTCTGAAAAATAACATATAACCCCCACCTTAATAGCCCTGTCACCCTAGTTGAGGTTAGAGATTATGAATAAGAACTGTTTATTGCACATCTTTAGTTGGAAATGGTGTTAAGCATATTGGCAAAAGAATACATAATGCTGACAAATGTAAGATTCAAGTATAAGAACTCAAAATGTAAATTAATGGATTAAGAGTTGTGTTCACTGGCTGTCACAAGACAGTATTGTTTCCCTTTTATAAGTCGGTCAGAGTGGAGGGAATGTTTTGGTGTCTTAATTGATGTGCTAAGTTTGAACAATCAACTCTTTTTCCTTTTGTGGAAGCAAGTTTTGAACTGTTTCTGCTTGAGGATATTCTCTCTTACTTGAAAAGGAAGTATTAGGAAAGAGAGATGACTCGGTGGCATTATCAGTGATGCCACACAGTGTTTTCTTCTGTCTGCCTTTAGTGAAAAATTTTATTTCCCTAAAAATCTGAGGAGGATTGGGAAGAAGATGGTACCACATTAAAACTGAAGTCTGTTGTAGACATTGTGTTCATTCCCACCCAGCTGTGTTAACTAAGTACCAGGAGCTTGACACTGATTTCACTTAATTCTCGAAACAACATTTTGGGTGTATGTAATGTAGCTTTAACAGGTAAAGGAAAAAAGACTTAGTGGACTTCACTTGCCCATTCTTACATAGCTGTTCAGAGGTTGGAATTTGAACCCAGGACTAGATCGTTTGATCTCAAAATCTTTGCTTACTGTATAAGAGGAAACTGAGGTTTAAAGAGGTTAAGTAACTTGCCTTAAGATGCATTGGTAATGGAAGAACTTAAATTCAAATCTAGGTTTGTCTGTCTTTCCACTATACCATTCTGTCTGCCTGTAATCTCTTTGTCCCTTGAAAAGAAAGCTTCTATGGAAATGCTGCCAAATTCAGGCAAACATATGCCTTTATTCTATATGGGAAAATATATTACTTTTAGAGAAAGTATATTGCACTTGGTTTTACATCTACAGCAGATGGCCATAGAATTTGATCTAGGTCCTCCAGCATCTGGCACAAAATCCTGCCATAGAAAGACAGTCATTGGGAGAATTGAAAGAATTAACATGTTAGATTGAGAGCTGGTGACTGTTGTTTTTGAGAGGGAAAGGAGTGTGGTGAAAGTATATGAATAAAGAGTTAGTATATTCATTTTAAAATAAAATGTCAATATAGATTTACTTTCAATTTTAAGTAGCAGGTTAACTTTGTTCTTTATGATCCAGTTTGTGTAAAGATCATTTAATTAAAACTTCTCTTTAGGTTATCATGTCAAGACTGAAGATCAAGACTTGAGGAGTTCTTCCTGGATTAAACAATTTGATACAACTTCCAGATTTAATCGTCAGGTATATTCAAGGTTTGAAACGTTAAAATAGATTGTCATTGGCACTCTGTTTTTGCTTTCTTTTTTGAAGCTGCAACCAGTAATCAACCACTAGACCTGGAAAGCTTAAAAATTGCCATTAAACGCACATTTGAACAGCTGTCCATTTTTAGGGATTCTGATATAATGGCTGATGAAAGGCTTATGGATAGAATGTGATCTGGAAAAGAACAGTTTATTTAAGAAAACAGTTAAAAGCTCCTGGCTGCCAACACCTTTAGGTTATGTCTGGCTAGAATGAAAGATGAAAGGAAATAAAAAGTACCACGAGGATCCTTTTAGTCTCTGACGTTGTTTGTCAGATTTTTTTTTTTAATGTTATTTTATTTATTTTTGGCTGCGTCGGGTCTTAGTTGCGGCTCACGGCATCTTTGTTGAGGCGCGCAGCTTCTCTCTATTTGTGGCGTGTGGGTTTTCTCTCTCTAGTTGTGGCGCGCAGGCTCCAGGGCGCGTGGGCTCTGCAGTTGTGGCACGCAGGCTTAGTTGCCCCGCGGCCTGTGGGATCTTAGTGCCCTGACCAGGGATTGAACCCACGTCCCCTGAATTGTAAGGCGGGTTCTTTACCACTGGACCACCAGGGAAGTCCCTGTCGGATATTTTTAGATACTAAATTTCTTTGAGAATTTGATGACAGTTACGGAGTCTCTTTGCAGAAAAATGTCCATCATAAATATGACTTGTGCTTACATTTTCTCATGGTTTGTGCCCACCCTCACCCCAGACCATTCGTTGACTCCAGGTTAAGAGCCCCTGCTCTAAGAGAAGGCACTTGATGTCTTAGGATCCTGGTGTATGAATGCTTATACCAAACAAAACAAACCCAAAATACCTTTTAAAAAAACCAAAACTTTACCAGTAGCACCATACAAGGAAAGCGGTATGACCTTTTGCTGCAGACCTTGGAAAATGACAGCCGAAGAAAGAATCAAAATTCTCATGTGGCAAAGTGGAGTCCTCAAGCCTCCCCAACCCCAAGCATTCTCTGAGTAGCAGAAATATGGGTAGTTTTTATGTTCTTCGCTTGGCTTATCTATATTTTCTGAATACTTATCAATTACAGTTATAATAAGAAAAAGAACCAAGTTATTTTTTCAAGGCAAGTACAAGTTCTTTTAATGGAAGGATATGCTCCAGAGTCAAAGGTCAGCTAAGAAATCCCTGAACTATTAAGAATTCACTTATTCGGGCTTCCCTGGTGGTGCAGTGGTTGAGAATCTGCCTGCTAATGCAGGGGACACGGGTTCAAGCCCTGGTCTGGGAAGATCCCACATGCCACAGAGCAACTAGGCCCGTGAGCCACAACTACTGAGCCTGCGCGTCTGGAGCCTGTGCTCCGCAACAAGAGAGGCCGCGATAGTGAGAGGCCCGTGCACCGTGATGAAGAGTGGCCCCCGCTTGCCGCAACTAGAGAAAGCCCTCGCACAGAAACGAAGACCCAACACAGCCATCCATAAATAAATAAATAAATGACTTAAATAAATAAATAAATAAAGCCACCCATTCCCTTTAAAAAAAAAAAAAAAGAATTCACTTATTCAGTGTATTTATAGTGCCTCACTGGTTATAAAGTTTATAACTCATTAGCATTATAGGATTTAGTATTAAAAGTAAGCTATTATTTAAATGTAATGGTTGTTTTTATAATTGTCTGAAAATAAAGAAGTAGGGAACAGATGATTAGCAAGATCACCTTAGAGAAGATTGAATTTCTATTTCCTGTAATCTAGCGAGGTATTAGAAAGGCATGTCAAATTGAACAGCTGTTTCTTCATGCTCAACAGTATTTGTGAGACTATTTTAAAGCAAGTCTGTGTTGAATGCTGATTTTATAAAACTTACTTGACCGTTACAGAATCAGAAATTCACTTTAATACACACACTTAAAACTAGTTTCATGAGACATCACATCTGCAGCATGCTCTTTTCGAGTTTATCTTTCCTTCTCTTTTTAATTCTGGTCAGGACCCTCTCTGTTTTGATTTCAAGACCCACCAGTCATCCATCTATCTATCTATCTATCCGTCTGTCTATCTATCTATCTGTCTATGTTTTCTTCTCGACTTAAATTATGAGGCATCTTCAAGACTTGAATCCTTCAGCACTTCTAGGTTTTGGAATGAGATGACCATCAGGAGGGGGTGGTTTTCTGTGGCTACTACATGTTAAGAAAACCCAAGTTCAGTAATCTATTTCTTCTCTCTCTTCAATTGTTAATGCATAGAGAGGTTAAATACCTTACTTATCTTAAAGGAACCCTAAAAATTCAACCTTATTTCCTTCCTTCTTTTTTAGGATCTAAGTAGAGGCCAGAAATGCATCAGAAAGGAAGTTTCATCAGAAATCAGTCAGAAGGTACAAAGTAGGAATTCTGTGGACAGCAGTGGCTCAAGCCCTCAGAATGGAAAGTATATGCAGAGTTCAAGCTTGATGTCAGGGGCGTGCCAAATAAGTAATGGCAGTATAAGCCCAGAAAGGCCCGTTGGTGAAACTTCCTTTTCAGTGCCCCTTCACCCCACCAAGAGACCTGCATCAAATCCACCACCTATCAGCAACCAGGCAACAAAAGGTAACTGCTACATGTGTGTATGTTAAGTACATTTCTGACTGTGTATGTTGGTGACAGCAGCAGTTTAGATAGACATCGTCTGTACCCTCACGTTGCTCACAGCCTGCTGCATCACAGACAGCGCAGCAACAGCAGCGTGCACAGGTTACTATGGGGACAGAGAAGAAGGACACCTCGGTCAACCCTGAGGAGCAGGAGGGGCTTTCTGGAGGGGGAGGTAGATCCTGGAGAGGCTGATAGTGGGTTAGCCATGCTGAGGTGGAGGAAGGGACAGGGTAGACAGCACCGAAGGCAGAGGAGACAGTGTGACCCACAGGACAAAGGGGAGAAACAGCACGGGGTTATGTATGAAACTGCCATCACTTTCGTTGCTGAAGCACAGTTTGAGGCAGGATCGGGTAAGAGCTTGTGCTGAAGAGAAAGGCAGGGATCAGAGCGTGGGAGGGTCTCCTAAGTCTTACGAAGGAGGTTGGCCCTTACCTCTCACGTGATGAGGCGGAGGAGTTTTACGCAGTGGAATTCCAGAAGTGTGACCCTGCCCATTCAGAACACCGAAAAGCCTTTGCCTACCATGTCGCCCTCGTTTAAGTCTTCCAGGTGCTGTCACCTATGATTTTCATTGTTATTTATGCTGTTGTTGGTGTTCTGTATATTATAGGTAAACGTCCAAAAAAAGGAATGGCAACAGCCAAACAACGTCTTGGGAAGATCCTTAAATTGAACAGAAATGGCCACGCACGTTTCTTTGTGTGATGGAGCTGCGGTTGTGGTCGCTCTTCCTTTCGGAGACCGGTCTCGGGGTACGGGAGCCTGGAGCTTCCGCGCGCCCCCGCTGAAGCAGTTTGCATGTACCGTAGGGAACACTGCCTGAAGAACAAAATGAACCTGCTGCTGCATTTTCACTGTGCCACACCCACTCAGCAATAACCATTTTGGACCTGGTGGGGAGAGGAAGAAGGAGGGTAGAACCTTAAAAAGAGACCTTGAACTGGAAAGGGTCTCTTGTCAGGGCTTGAATTTCATTTTGTTGTTGGTAGTGTTTTGATTTATTTTCAGTGGTAGGGTAATGAATTATCAATAATTTATTTAACAGATTTTTTTTTTTTAAAGTTAACAGCTTTTAAATTCTTTCTTTTTTAAAGCTATTTATTTGGAAGATTTCTGGAGAAATATCTCACTAATTTAGATTTAAGAATGTGAAGGTTTTTAAATTATTTTTGATAGTGTGTGTGTTACATGTGGGGAAGAGCCACGGTAACAGTAACTAGTCTGGACTCTTAAATTTGCTATTCAGGTTAAAGTCTTAAACAGGGATTTGATGCATTAATTATTTTAAATTAAGATGTATATGAAAATCATTTTATTTTATATAATTCATGTGTTTTTTATAAGCTATTAGCTTCGCTTTTGCTAACATCCAAGGTGCATACTGTTATCCAGGTCGATTACCTATATCCCACCTTCCCTCTGCACTCCTCATCATTTCGTAACGACACAAGACTCTTCTCTTTGCAGGGAAACACTTTCATAGCCAATGTGTAAGAACTACGTAGAAGACCCCACATGTCTCATTTCATTTGACATTGCAATTTTCTTCTAAATAGAAAAATAGGCTTCTTGCATTTTCATTTTTTGCTGATGATATCTGGGTCCCAAAGAGTACAGCTTTAATATCTTTTTCCTACTTGTGGGAAAAGTATTATAAGTTTGGTTAAATTGTCATGTTTGTAGTTTTTCAAATACATTTGTAACTACAGAGGGCCTTCTTCATACTACTGGTGTTGGAGGGCAGGACCAACACCTGCCACAGAGGTTATATTTTATGACGCTTTTATTCTGTATACCTAATTTGTTGGAAAATATGAAATATGGTTTGACTTAGAATATTCAAATCTGCATAATAAGCCGTAATATAATAAGACTATACTATATTAAGTTGTATAGAAGCAAGCATGTTGGAGTAGATGACTTGGGTGTGTGTGTGTGTGTGTGTGTGTGTGTGTGTTTAGTTTTTTATTTCTTAACCTTCTAAAGAATTATTTAAGATACGGATTTGGAGTAAAATGGGTGCTTTTTGCAGTTTCTTCCATCTGTCCTAACTTAACCAGTGCATAGTGACGTTAAGTATCTGGTTGAGCTTTAAGGAATCATTTCTCTCCTTAGTGCACAATTTTTACTAAGTGCCAGTTTTCAGTTGCTTACAATAGCTTATATTTTCCTTTTCCGCCCCCCATGACATAAAAACAAGTGATTTCTGGGGGGGGGGGGGCGGTGGAGATATTCCCAGTTCTGACAATAGAGCATTTTACAAGTTCCTACAAAGAAAATATAGGCAAATTGCATAAAATTTATTTTTATGGAGAAGAAATACGGCCATATTATGGGTTTGTCTTTTTTTTTTTTTTTTTACTCAGCAAGGTAGCAGGACTTTCCTTTCTGTATTAAGTATCACTTGAAGAGCTAAGAAAAAAAAAAGTCTATACCGTTATCTTTCATGGTCACATTCAAATGTGTATTTTCAAAGAGAAATACTTCTTACTCTGCCTCCGTTCCAATGTTTCGTGGAATATATATGAAATATCTTACAGATTAGCCTTTTTGGCCCAAGTGACTGGACCACTGTCTGGGTCTTATCTGGGTGTCAGGAAGAAGAATTTTTATGGGAGTACTAAATGTCTATAATAGGCCTACTTAAACTCTGTACGCTATGCCAAAACTAGGTAGAGATAGGTACAGTCAGCCATTTGTTGGTCATCAGAGCTCAAGATGTCAAAAATGTGGGTCTGCCTGTTTCTCCCGCCTTCCCCGCACAATATATTACTGCGATGTTTTGGTTTTCTGTAGACACCATTTTAGTGTTAAAATACACATGTTTTGGTGTTAGTTTAAGCAATGAGAATTATAATTTCTTTTTCCAGCTACATTATGATTTGGGTTCTTTTGTTGCCTTTACATTTTTCACAGCTCTAAGTATTTTTAATTACCTTTTTTTTTCTTAGCTATAAAAATGAAAATAAATAATTTATTTTTATGAATTAAAATTATAGCCAGTATCTGCCCTGTGTACTTAGGCTGGTAAATACTAATTTTAAGTAGCCAGTATGTTGAACTTTTAAGTGAAGGAACTGTGGATTCATTTTTGGCAGTGTTAGCCCATTAACTGGCTAAGTTCAAAAAACTTTCAGTAACATGAAATAACCACTAAAACAGAATACATGTAATTTTTTTGTGTATTGGTAAAAATCCAGCCACTGATCCAGTGACTTCCTTGTCAAACCTCTTGTAAAATCACTGGCTGTGATACATCCCTTTATCTTGTGGAAATGACAGAACTTTGAAGTAACTCAGCATCTGGAGTCGACTGCAGTAGACAGCCTTTCGTCTTTCCCTCAGTCTCATTTATTATGTGTTGTACAAACCCTGCAACCTAGGAAGACAGCAATGGTGGCATTTAGCTAGTTATAAGCAAATACAAATTATGTCAAACACTTATGATTTAACATATGCAATTTTAAGTGTAGTAGTAGGTAATCATTTTCCTGTATTGATTCAAATAAGTGACTTCGGTTAACCTGGGATCCACTGTACTGTAATTCATAATGTCACATAATATTATGCTCTCCAGTATTGATTAATGGTGTAAACTATACAAAGCTGGCAGTTTATAATAGTTCAATACCTAGAAATACTTTGAACTTCATAAGTATCAGTTAATTTTTAAAGCATACAGAATTGAAAATTCTGACCGAAACCATCTTATAAACTCAGAAAACAAGCCCATCTTTATCACTACTTAGCACTGAATACTGCTTTTTTTTTTTTTGCTCTATTTTTTAATAATCCTAATTATTGCCTTTTTAATGAACTCTACTGTATTTATTCATATGAGATCAGCAGGTATTTATCAGACATCTACTGTGTGCCCAGCACTACTTAGTACTGTGGGGGGCATATAAAGTTGAAGCTGTATTGTTTGCTCTTGAAGGTATCTTCTCCATGAAATAAACAGTATTATTTTCACTTCTAAGCAAACTTAAGCAAGAGGGCCCATTCGTAAAACAAAATAAAACAAAACTTTATTAGTTTTAACAGAGATACACTATACAACTGTAGAGGTAGAAGTAAAAAAATTTTTTATACTTTCAAAATTTAAAAAACATTTCAAAAGTTAATAATTTAATGTTCGTAATCATAGGGGCATGTTATAGCATGAAAGGGAGCAGAAGACCTCCGTGTTTGTCCAGGTTCTGCCCTTTATGTTTCAGCTGTGTGACCTTGAAGAAGTCACTTATTCTTTCTGAGTCTTAGTTTTCTCATTTGTAAATTTGGATAAAAATGCAGTTAAGAAAAACACAGAAAAGCATTCCTTAATCTATTAACACTTCATATTTGCAGAGGATTTATCACTATTTAAGTTACAACTGACAACAAATGCACATTTATATGCATTTTAAAATGAAAACTGCTGTTAACTCATAAAATTTGCTTCATATCAAATATATGCCCAGAGCTTGCTACCTAAAAAATCTGAAGAATCTCTAACAAGATGCTGAATTAAAGTCCGAATCAGTGCATGAAGTGAAAGAAAAAGGAATGAGATGCTTTATGGATAAGAGTGAGAACGTTTATCCTCAAGTAATCATTAAGATGATTTAAAGTAATTAAAAGATAATTTTAGGTTTTTCTCAAAGAGTACTGCTTCATAGATTCTGCATACTCTTCAGGGCACTAGCATAAGGTAAAATAAGTCATGGAATTAAAATGATTTAACAACTATCCATGGTACTAGGGCGGGAAGATAAGGTGGTAGATAGATGGGGATCAGCAAAGACAGCTCCGAGTTGGCCAACAATGGCTCGTTGGGTAGAGAGAGAAACAAACCACTGTAGTGTAGGAAGGGAGACTCGACTGGACAGCTTCAGAAGAAAAGATTCTGCTTTTTTCAAGAAATGCTCTTTATAGTGATGAGTCAGCTCCCCAGAGAGCTGATGAATAATTGTACGGCCCAGTATACTACTGCCAGAAGTAGCTATTGCAGTATATAAGAATCTTATGATTTCATATTAAGAGGCGAGGGCTTTATATAAATTTGAAATTTTTTCAAAAGTTCATTTTTCTCGTTAATTATTAAGCTAATTGCTTCCTCCAAAAAGAGAAGTTAAAGATCACCAGTCATTTTCAGATGCCCTAGACCTTCATCTAAAGCAGTTTTGAGAAGGTTGAACATCAGATCTTTAGCTTAAGAAGAGAGACAAATGAAACCCAGCGAGGGCAGTGACTCGCCTGGGGTCACAGTGGATCCCAAACCTCTGGTACTTTGCTTCCTACAGCAGCCCCTGTTCTGTGACACTGTGAGCCCTCTGCTTGTGCTATGGCGGGTGATGTTGATAGACTTTCTAGAAGCCAGGTGGAAAGAAAGGGGAAGAAGTCACATACTCGCTACATTGCTGTTGAACGTAATGTAATTTTAATAATGGAGCCTTACTAAAAGCCCTTCCCTTATTTTTGATTTTTTTTTTCAGTGAACGTCATGCCGTAAGTTAAATATTTGCTATCTCTTACATAAAAAATTTTTTAAGTTAAGGACGTTAAGAAGCATATGCCTGTTTTCAAAGCAATTTGCTTATTGTGACTGTGGTTTTATTCTGCTATGGTGGGGTTTTTTTCCCCTTTAATGGGTATGGGAAAATAATGCTCATTAACCTGCATCCTGCCCCTTAGAGTCTCCCTCTCACCCTTCCCGTCCTTCCTAGTGTCCTGAAGCTTTGTCTTAACAAGCGCAACATGAAATTTTCTTTGTTAAAGCCTTTTTGAAACTGTATTCAGTGATTCTTCCAACAAGTTTATCTGCTCTGCACTATTTCACTAATAAACCCTGGCTACCACGTAGCCCCTGACCTCCAAGTAGTTTACCTATGCAAGACCTGTCACATCCTGAATTCACTTTTCTTTATTTCAGAAAGCACCCCTAAATGGAACTTAATCAAAGATAAACCTTGTCTCCACCCAGTTTTATTTTGGCCATTTCCTATTCAAAATGTCAGCTATTTTCCCCCAAGATTTTTCACCAAAACAATGATCATAAGTGCTGGAATATATACTATTTTGCAGGAATAAAATAACCCAGAAATACTCATATTTCTTTGGTGGATTTTGGTTGGTAACTGTTAGCAGGAGGTGTAATATATAATGAGGAGTTGATTCCTTGCCTAGAATCATTTCTTCCCTCTAAGATTCATAGGATTCACCTTTTATTTTTACAAAGCATACATATAACTTCCACATTATAGTCAGGGACCTGAGGTGTAACTTGCTAAGTGAACCCCAAGGTTATTTTATCTTGCAAAAGAAACCTAAACCAAACTAAGGGCCTTACATTTATGGTTAGACTGAATCAAAAGCTATAACCTCAGTTTTTCTGAAAACAGCTTCTGACTGCAAAGCAAGTCATGCAGTTGTTAGGTATGAAATAGCACTGATCAGGAAATGCACATGCGTCTTGGCGGACTGCATTTCCTTCCGAAAAGACTTTTCTACTTTTAATATAAATTAAGCCATAACAGTTTCATGCTGTGGAAAGAGGGTGAAAAGGTTCATTTTAAGAGATTATATAATAAGAACTTTCACATTTACTGTGAAATGTCGAACTTTGCCAGTGCTTCAGCAGGTTTGTTTGATTTTTGGGGGGGTGGGGGGAGGGTAAAGGGTGGTGACAGGGAGGGGTAGTATTGGTTTTAGGGGGTTTAAATCTGTGAAATTTGAAAAGGGACAGTTGTTGGCTATGGTATTTACTAGTTTTGTAGTAATGTTTTGCTAGCCTAACTGACTTTCCTGAGCTGATTTTCATGCCCGTGGTCCCAGGTGACTGTTAGCCTTTCTCGTTCGGGGTGTCTGCAGAGTAGTGTCTTGTTGTGTGGATAGGCGGTCAGTGTGTGTGCACATGTGTGTCCTTTGAATAGAGAAGCACACTGTGACGACAGAGTGAGGTGTGGCTGGGAAGTGGGATGCTGAAGCTTTAAGAGCATTTTTTTTCGATTCATAACAGTATTTCCCATCTTTTGCCTGCAGGCAGGGAAAGTGTACAGTATTTATTTTGTTTCTGTTTTAAATTTGTAAGTTTTTAAGTAGCTTACATTGGTTATTATAGGGGAGGACAAGTGACTTGTTTAAAGTTGTATTTGGTATTCCTACTTTCCAATTTCTGTACCTTAAAATATTGAAATTAAAATTGGTATTAATTCTGTTTTGATTTTTTTTTTAGCACTCGGTGTATTTTTGGCTCATTTTGTTTGAAAGCATAAATGTTGAAAGTTGTATAAAATGTGTCTTTGAAAGAAAATAATCTGAATTCTATATCCAGTTCTGACTTTCTGTTCCCTTTTTCTGCTTATTGAGTCTTGGGAGAATTACTTGAGAATGTGAAAAACTGTGTCAAACTTATGCTCCTTACTAGTTCTGAAGGTGTCAGTGTAAAAAGTAATGTGTCTTATTGCTTTATGGGATGCGTTGCTGGGGAAGCAGTTGCTGAAACAGGAACACAGAGGGGTGACTGCGGAGAAGAGGCTGCTGCTCTGTGGCCACAGGTGTGGGTGCTTCCCGACGGTCACTTCAGAGCCCTCGTTGTCCCCAGCCTGGGTCCCCCGCAGACGTTTCCTGAGCACCTGCAGAGTCCCGGGCCCTGCTTAGTGCCAGAGCTACAGGGTGAACAAACGGCCCCAGTTCTCGGGAAGCTTCTGTGGCTGTGAAAGGCGAGGGAGAGCGAGGCGCCCTGGGCCTGGCTACCTCGTGCAGGTGAGAGCGGAAGCGCAAGTTTACCGAGGAGGACCAGGCGCCTTCTGGACACGGTGCTCTGAGAGGTCCCAGCTCCAGGCTGGGGGGCATCTGAGTGTGCCGGTACAGAAGACCCAGGAAGCAGGTCCAGTGGGGGCAGCGCTTCAGCGCGGAAGAGGGGCCTGGGAAGGGGGCGGGGAGGAGCAGCCCGAGCCGCGCTGGTTCCTGGAAGGCCAGGCAACCGAAAGGCCCGAGGCCTCAGCTCTTTCCCTGCCCAATACCTGCAAGAGCGTAGGAGGTGCAGAGGGCACACACCTCAGCAGCCTCACAGGGGTGCTACCCGGGCACGTTTACACCTCCCCTTTCTACTTCCTGGCCTGCTTTCGTCCAGGTGATGGAAACCCAGATCTGAACAAATCTGTTCTTCCGTAAAAATCCGCATACTGTCTGTAAGCCTTTGGGGGTGTTGACCCTTCATTAAGCTCGTCTGCTGGAATTGACGATCAGGACGTGCTGTCCTTAGACTTTAGCCGGATTTTCGTGTTTCTGCCAAGCAGTGAGACGGTGAGATACACCAGTAGGGATGCAGGGCGTCGGAGAGTGCAGGAGGGGTGGCGTCTTAAGTCCTGTGCAGGCAGGCAGGGTTTGGAAGAGGAGCCCTCATCATCTTTGCTTGAGTACTCACTGTGGACAAGGCGTATTTTCATTTCTTCCTCACAGCAGCCCAACGAGCCAGGTGCTGTCCTTCCCATCCTGCAGATGGAACCGAGGCCAGAGGGTAAATAACGTGTCCGGGTTCACACTTCTAATGAGTAGAACTGAGACTGTAATCAAAGCCCAACTCTAAAGGCCATGTTATTTCTCTGATTATTTTTAATTATTGTATACTTTCAATTATTGAAAAGGAATAGATGGTCTTTAGGAATGGTTTTGTTCTAAAATTGTCTTTGTAGGCACCCATTTTGAATCAAAAATGTATTTTCCTACAGACGTTTCCTGTCACTCAACTAAAGTTTTGAGTCTCTACTTCCCCAGGAGCTGGGCACACATGAAAGAGTGCGGTTTCTCTTCTAGGACCTCACCTTCTAGTGAAGTTCGGGCTGTACACAAGGGACACGTGACACATGAACCGAGCATGAATTCCCACGGTTGCAGTGCCCGGGGTCTGCCCAGAGGCCGTGCCTGTGCACCCTCCACGGGCCTGCGCGGCCCCTGCGGGATGCGGGGATGCGCTGATGCCTCCCGCGCTGCCCCCTCGGCCCTGGTGAGTGGGTCGGCCCAGGTGAGGAAGGAGAAAGAGAAGAACGGTTCTGCCTGCGCGAACGCCTTCTGGAGCCTGGCTCCTCTCTCACCCCCCACTCCCATCCACGTCTCCTCATCTTCATTCGCTTTCGGGCTCCCCCTTCTCCCCTTCCTTGCCGGGCTCTTCCCACCCTCGGTCCCAGAAATACTCTTTAGGCTTTTTAAAGGGCTAGTTCTGAAGTTTCGTAGATTCACATTCCTTCTATGCCAGAGTTGGAGAACAATAAAGGGCCTAAAAATAGACAGTAACACGTGTAAATTTCCTAAGTTTTTCTAAGGCAAATATAACCTGGGACAAAAGATTCACAAGAATAGTAAGAAATAGTATTTGACCTTCCCCTATGCATTTATTCTAGAAGCTTCCATACCTAGGGAACTTGACATACATTTCAGGTTCTGGAATAACGCACACCAAGTTAGTGGTGGCCGGTGACCTCTGGGGACTAGGAATAGGGATGGGGAGATCACTGAGGCTGGGAACTTGCACACACTTTGGTTTAATGATTTTTGTTTTCTAATTCAAATAACGTATCAAATCTGTAATTAAAAAAGACAAATGTGTTCTACCACAGGGTATGGATTAGCTGCCCTAAGGAGGCTAATTATACCATGGTACGCTTTCACACCCATCAGAAATCAGGCCCTGCTGCTCCCTGGGGTTCTGCACTGGTGACCGAGCAGGGCTGGGCTGGGTCAGGATGCTGAATGGGACACAGAGCAGGTCACCCGGGGGAAAACACTCCCTCCTCCCCAGCTCTCAGCCTAGTCCGTGCTCCCATCGCTGCGCTTCTCACTCAGCAGTGCCCCTTGTTTTGTCTGAACAACCAGCCTGAGTTTAGGCCTAGGACTACATGTATTACTCTCCTGTCATCAGCACCTCCCTAGGGTTTGGCACAAATCTCACTAAAAATACATTGAATAAACACATGAACAAACACGGATAGTCCTCATTTTCATGATTCCCTCCCCCATCCCTCCCTCCCTTAGAACCTGAAACTTAAAACTTTATGGTAATGCTTTGCAAACTTTACTGTATATAGGTGTGACTTGATTTGAAAATACAGATTATACTAATGGTTATTGTGTAAAACTACAAAACAGATTAATTAGATTAAGAAACGATTTTTTTTTTTTTTTTTTTTTTCCTACCAAAAGGAAAGGACAACGTGCTTCCTGAAGGAGTTACTGGATTCCACAGAGCAGTATTTTCAGAGCTTTGAGGCAGGACCCTTCATGGGTGCTGCTGGCTCTGCTTTAATTCCTGCGCAGGGTGATGATCAGGGAAGGGATTGCTGTGCACTCCCCTCCTACCCAGAGACCGGCTCTGTGTAAGGCAGGGTATTGGGAGGGCAGTGTGCTCAAGCCACAAAGCAACAAAGTCTTGTTATGTGGTTGCTCAGACAATGAGACTCCTGCTTCCCCATGATACACACTAAAGAAGGGTCACGCAGTGATTGTTCCCAGAACTGAGGTTTGCCCACGGTGACTGCTACTTCCCATAAACAGCAGAAGGACCTTTCAAAACAGGCTCACTCCCTATGAAAGGATTTAACTGCCTCATAAGCAAGTCTTTACTATGTTTCAAGTCACCACTTTCTGCTATCTTCTATCCTCCCAACTCTTTTACCTTCTATGTCTTCACTGTTATTTGTATAATTTGTATTACTGTCTTTATTTATTGTCTTTATCACGTGTCATGTATTCCCCCAGGTTTTCATTCCTGCAATGGTTTTTTTGGTCTAACTTGGATGTCCAACCCCTGATCTTTCCCACTATCTCTTACACTCCCTTCACCTTCGCTCTCCTTCAAACCCAGATTGGTTTCCATGATCTATTAAGACAATTTCCGCTTTGCAAAGGCCTTCTAAAACTTGTCCTGATCTCCCTCCAAGTTGTTCTCAAAAGGTAAAAACCCCACTCCAAGTTGAACCCAACTTCCCTGCAACTCAGAAGCAATTAATCTCTGCTGGAAAAAAAAACCAATCGCATAACCAGGTTGACTGGTTTGAGTTTAAATTTATGATCCTCAAACTTACATGGGACTTAATATTGTCTAGCACGCCTGTGTTTTTGTGAGAAACTTGCTCTTCCATTCTCTGAAACAAGCTACGATCCTGGGGTTACATCTTCTCCTTCCCTGGTCTCCACTCTAGCCCCACTTGCAGCTGATAATCCTTCTTCACATCTCACTGGGAAAATAGAAGCCTGAATTAGTTTCCCAGGCTGCGATAACAAATTACCACAAACTGGGCTTAACACAACAGAAATCTATTCTCTCACAGTTCTGGAGGCTAGAATCCGAAATCAAGATGTTAGCTGGGCTGTGCTTCCTCTGAAGGCTCCAGAGAATCCTTCCTTGCCTCTTGCTAGCTTCTAGTGACTGATGGCAATCCTTAGCTTTCCTGGATTTGTAGGCATCATTACAATCTATGCCTCCATTGCTATATTGTAAGCAGATAAGGTACGGGATCCCTGGAGAAAGAAAACCAGGCATGGCTTTCTTTTTTTTTTGGCCGCACCGTGTGGCATATGGGATCTTAGTTCCCCGATCAGGGATCGAACCCATGCCTGCTGCACCGGGAGTGCGGAGTCTTAACCACTGGACCGCCAGGGAAGTCCCATGGCATGGCTTTCTTGACACGAGAGAAACCATTTTAGGCCTAAGCCATTTTGAGATCTAGGCCTGGACACAATGCTTGCCCTTGAACAGGTCTCAGTAATTATGGTCTTAAGGGAACAAAAGAACAAACTGTCACTAGGCAAGAGAAGTAACAACAGCAAAGATAACAAATCAGTTGTAAAGACTCCCAGTTCTGTTTCAATGGTAAAGACTAGTCTGAAGCACTTACTTGAGCTGTTTTGCAGAATTTAAACCCCCCTCAGGTGCTCAACCACCAGACAAACTGGAACCTAAGGGATGATACTGTTGTCCTTTTCTGAACCTCATGACTTCAATCAACTAAAGCTTGGGCTCTGTCAACTTTGCCCCAATTCTATGCTGACTTCTGCTCAAGCCCTTTCATGAATATGCACTTACCCTTAGCTTAAAACTTCCCCAATTTTGCTGTTTGGGGAGACACTGCTTTGCGAAAGCTCTCCGGTGTTCTCCTTACTTGCTGCAGGTAATAAATCCTTCCTTCTCCCAGTCGATCTTTGGCTTGGTTGTATCTTTTGGCTCAACACCCAACCAAGAAACGAACCCAGTTTTCGGATAATAGCATCATCCTTCCTTTCTTTTTTAAAAAATGTTATTATTACAAAACAATACTAAAACCAGAATTAAAATTTAAAAGTTAAGGGAATTCCCTAGTGGTCCAGTGGTTAGGACTCAGTGCTTTCATGGAGGGCGGGGCCCAGGTTAAATCCCTGTTCCAGGAACTAAGATCCCACAAGCCTCGTGGTGTGGCCAAAAATAAATAAATAAATAAAAGTTAAATTAAAAATAAAATTTTATTAATAATTAATTTTTTACACAATTAAAAAAATTTACCCAGCAATCCCACCACTGGGTATATACCCAGAGATAAACATAATTCAAAAAGACACATGCACCCCAATGTTCATTGCAGCACTATTTACAATAGCCAGGTCATGGAAGCAACCTAAGTGTCCATCAACAGATGAATGGATAAAGAAGATGTGGCACATATACACAATGGAATATTATTCAGCCATAAAAAGGAACGAAATTGGGTCATTTGTAGAGACGTGGATGGACCTAGAGACTGTCATACAGAGTGAAGTAAGAAAGAGAAAAACAAATATTGTATATTAACACATATATGTGGAATCTAGAAAACTGGTACAGATGAACTGGTTTGCAGGGCAGAAATAGAGACACAGATGTAGAGAACAAACGTACTGACACCAAGGCGGCGGGGGGTGGCGGGGGGGGAATGAACTGAACTGGGAGATAGGGATTGACATATACACACTAATATGTATAAAATAGATAACTAATAAGAACCTGCTGTATAAAAATAAATAATTTTTTTTTAAAAATTAAAAGAACAGTTAAAATCCAAGAGAAAAATTGTCCCTCATCCCATCCCCTAATTAATTCATTTTTATTTGTCTGTGTTACTATCTACTCTTGATCCATGCACTTAATAGATTTTTGCACTTTCGTAGGAATACTATAAATAGAATTTTATGTTCATTTTAAGTTAATGCAATACTATAAGTATCTTTCCCCCACAATCCTTGCGCCCCTCAACTTTCCTTTCCCACTTTTCCTGTACCTCCTACTGCATACTCTCTACAACCAGTGTCAGTGCCAACAGCACTGGGTCCTTCCTCAGCTTTCTCGACGCCCATTCAAAAATATCCCGCCACATTCACACACAAATGGGATTCTCTTCTTGCTATCGATTTAAACATTTTTATACAGCTTTCTTTTTTCACTTAAGAACACATCGTGGATGTCTCTCTAGGTCAATAGGCAGAGATTCAATGCACGCTGGTTCGAGCTGTGTTAACAGTCTGGACAACGATCAACCGCGTTGCTCCCAGAACCCTTCCCCCTCCACACAAAAACTTTTATACATAACTTCTTTATCGTTCCTTTTACTTCTAGAAGATTCTCAGAAGAGAGACTGCTGGGTCAAAGGTCACGCACATTAAACATTTTAATAACTATTCCGGGATTACTATCCCAAAGGGCTCTCTCTAACACTTCACATTTCCATCAGCAACGCTTGTGAGGGTCCCTGTGCCCCCGATGGCCTTTAATATTCCATCTTCACTCAGCAGGGGTGGGGAGAAACGGCTTTTCTTTTTAAAAGGATATACCCTTTCAAGTTTAAAATAAGGGATTCACTGCCTGCACTGAAAAGAAGGCTAACACTGAAGCCCGTTTTCCAATTCGGCGTGATTGCTTTCCCCTGGCGGGGCCCCTGTTGCTCTTCCCAGTTTCCCTGAGCGTCGTCTAGAGTTTGGCTTCCGCGACGCCGGCCGGCCGTTTGCAGGGGGGCGTCCCCGGCCGCTCCGCCTAGCGCCGGGGGCAAAGGTGCGGGGTCCGCTGGCCGAGCTACTTCCCGACGCCCGGACTCTGAGGGGGCGGCGCGCGCTCCCGGGCGGCCCCACCCCTCCTCGTCCGGGCGAAGGCGCTTCGAGAACGCCGAGCGCGGCGCCCAAGGCTGTGGTGACTCTTATTCTTTCACCACTTTGAGGGACCCGGCGACGAATCCCCGGGACGCCGAAGAAGCGGCTGCGGAGTTCCGACGGGGCGGGCGTGAGGCCTAGCGCCGCTGTGGGCGCTGGGGCCGGAAGGCACCGAGCCCCGCTCAGCTGCGGGCCGGGGGCGTGGCGAGGCCGGATTCTGTTTCCCCCCGGCCCTGAGGAACTTTCGGTTTCGTTTCCGGCCGGCGTCTCCACCTCCCGGGAACCGCCCGCGCCCCTTCAGTCTCAGGCCCGACGGCCATGGCGCCAACCGCACTCCTCCGTGAGGTGACGCAGGTGCTGTGCGCGGCCGGGGGCGCCTTGGAGCTGGAGGAGCTGCGGCGCCGCTTGCGGCCGAGAGTCAGCAAAGATCTGCTGGAGCGGCTGTTGCGGGAGCGCGGGCTCTTGGCTGTGGCGCAGCGGGCGGCCGGGGCCGGCGCGGCGGCCGTCGAGCGTGTGGCGCTGGCCGTGTCGCCGCTGCGCGTGTGCGGCGCGTACCAGGGCCCGAAGCCGGGCTGCGTGGGGCTCTGCGCTCAGCTGCACCTCTGCAAGTTCGTGTTCTATGGCAAATGCAAGTTCCTGAAGGACGGGTAAGGGGCCGCGCCCCGGAGCCCGACGGCGGGGAGAGGGCCTCTTCGCTCCCAGCCCGGTCGTGGCCCTTCGTACATTCGGGGGCGACAGTGAGGTGGCCGTTCCCTGGCCTCTCCCCGGAATTCCCTTCAGCGAACATTTATCGAGCATTTACTGAATACCCGGAACTGTGCGTCGGACTCCGCGTCGAGCGGTGTCCTCTGGGCCCCTGCGCTCTCGGAGAGTGACTTAGAGCCCAGCAGGGGGTGGGACGCCCTGCGGGTGGCAGTACCGGGGTGGGGCCGGGGAGCGCTGGCCGAGGGAAGAGGGAGGCATCTCCAGAAGGAAAGGGGCTGCGGCTGACTTCTGCTCGGAGCTCCAGGGCGCCCCGGGCTCCAGAGCTGGCCGTGAGGGCCCACGCGGAGGCGGGCTCTCCGCCCAGCAGCCGCGGGACTCTTCTGAAACCTTTCTCACTTGCTTACAAGCCGGCAGCGGCTTCTGCTGCGTTTAGAATAAAACGCAAGCTCCTTACCGTCGCCCCCCGTGTCCCTCAGGGAATTGGTCCCTGCCGGCCCTCCTTCCTGGTCCCCTCCCTTGATGCCCTTCTGGTCCTGGGACACTCCCAGTCTTTGCTTATCCGGTGATCTCCGCTCTCCTGGATCGCCATTCCTGGTTTGCTTGGTGTATCGTTCAGGACTCGACTCAGGCATCACTTTTCTTCCTCTCCATCACGTTGTTCTGTTTACTTTTCTCATAGCGCCCGTCATGGCCGCGCGTTCCTTCAGTAGAACTGAAAACTCGGAGAGCAGAGGCCCCTCTGTCTTGGCCCTGGCTGGCTTTTCCCGGCCCTCAGCTCTGTGCTCTGCGCCCGGCAGGTGCTCAGTGATGTTTGTGGAGTGGATTAATGAGGTGAATGCTAAAGAATTTGGACCTCACCCTGAAGGTGGTGGGGCCCGTCAAATGGCAGGCGAGTCGCCATCAGGTGTGCGTTTGAGGAAGAGATCTTAGTGGTGCGGGGGCTTATTTAGAGGAGGATGTGATGCAGACCTGTTAGGAAGCTAGTCCAGTTATTTAGAAGAATTAGTTTCTTTTCTTCTTTCTGCCGTAACGTGGTAGACATTATTTGTTGCTCACGTCAGGTCTAAGGGTAAGGTTTAATAGTCAGCATGGGGTATGGACCTTGATGCACGCAGTCATTTAGGGACCCAGGCTGGCAGACCTAGACTCTGCCCCCCTCAACCCATGGCTCTTAAGGCCATCTGGGTATCAGGTTCCAAGGAGCAGGTGGAGGAGATGGAAGGTAGAGAGCTGGTGGGAGGTTTTTATGGGCCAGGTCTGGAATGGTAGCTATCTTTCTGTCCATGTCACCTGCACCACAGGATGTCTCGTGACTCTGCCTGGGTGCAGGAGGAGCTGGGAGATGTGGTCCCTGGGAAGCAGCTGCCCAGAAGTACCCTTAAGAGGAAGGGACATATGTGTGAGAAATTTGGGAGAGTTGGTGAGAGGGTGGTGACAGGATCCGAGAGGCGATGACTCATTTTTCTTTATTAATGTTGACTCAGAGCTGACTTCCCTTTCTTACTGTTGACAGAGAGCGGGAGAGGGTTTTGTTTTGAAGCGTGCCCAGGGGGTAGCTATCCAGGTCTGAAGCTTGGGAGGATCGCCAGGGCCCTGAGATGCTAGTTTTGGGACTTGCTGGCCAGTGTATGCCATGGCTGCAGCACCAGGAGTGGGTTGGATCCCGGGTGGAGGCTGAGAGTGGAGCCTGGGGCTGCAGGGGCTGGTGGAGAGGCGGCACCTCCGGGTGGAAGGAGGAGCACACCTGGAGAGGAAGGCAGGCACAATAAATGGCGGATGGAGGGACCTAATGACGGGGCTCACTGGTGGGTCTTGTTAATGTCCGTAGTTGGTAAAATAAAGATGGCGGCCCTGTTAGGCTAATCCCCAAAATTTGGGGTCAGATTTTATTTGTCTTGGAAATCTGGTATTTACTGGCCTGGATGATCCTGAGTTTTCTTCTTTTTTCCCTCTTCCTTGTGGTTTACACAGGACAGTTTGTTGAGCCTTCCTTCTCTGGCTGTTTCTGGGTTGCGTGAGGGAGAGTGGGTGTGGTCAGCTGCACATTCTATACTTTCCCTGGGAAGTTACTTGTCTTCCTCAACCACAGGGTCACCTGTCTCAGAGGTAGATCATCACTGCTGCTTTTGTTCATTGGTGACAGCTGGGGGAGGGTCCTAGGTCCCCGATTCCATCCTGTGCTTAGGGGGCAGTGAACACAGTGGTTAAGAGCCCAGCTCCAAGGCAAGCCTGCCTTGTCTCTACCCTGGCTCTGCTCCTTGCCTGCTGAGTGATCTTGGGCAAATTACTTTTTATCTGAGCCTCAGTTCCCTCATCTGCAAAATGGGATAGTATTACCCACCTTATAGGCTTGTTGAGGACAGTATGAGTTAACTCACAAGACATTTAGGCAAACCCTGGTTTGTGGTAAATGCCCAATGAGTTTTAATAGCCATCATCATCATTGTAATTACCAAGCCCCTCTGCCTAGAATGTTCTTCCCTGCTCTCCGTGCCTGGTTCCTCAACCCTAAGTATTTGGCTCAGGTTTTATACCTTCCAGGCACCATCCCTTGATTGCTTCCCCACTTCTGTCAGGCTCAGGTGCCCCTCTCTGCGCTGATGCATCCTGAGCACAGCTGACCTTGCACTTCCCACAGCATTTTAGAGTCATCTCAATGTCTGTGTCTCCACTAGAGAGAAGGAGAGGGGTTGGATGACTCCAAGGTTTTCAGCCTGTGCAGTGGAAGAGGGAAGTTGCCCTTTACTAAGATGGGGGAGCCCGTGGGAGGTGCAGGTTTGGGGGAGTAGATCCAGGGGTTCAGTTTTCTTTTGAGATGCTTATCATAGGTATGGCAGTGTCTTGAGTCAAGCAAATGCTATTTACCTGACTCTTCTGGGTCCTGTTGACTCAGGTGATCATTTGAAGGCTTATCTTTGGATCATTGGGGCGTGGTGCCAGTCCCTGGCTCACAGAGAGTGTTCAAGAGGGGTTGTTGATCAAAAGAATGCAGGAGGGGAGCAGAAAAAGGGCTGGGCCTCAGTAGTGGTGCGTGCGTGCGTGTGTGTGTGTGTGTGTGTACATGCCTGTAACCATAAGCTGTCCACACTCATTTATTCAGCCAATGTTAAATGCCAGTAAGTGCCCAGAGACTGGCACGCTGTGACTCTGGGGGAATGGCCCCATCATTCTCATCAAAAACCTGCTGAGAGGTGCTGCCCTGGGCCTAGAACTTGCAAGGCACCATCTCTTCCTTTGTAAATAAGCACTATGATTTTTCATTGCGTAGACATGCTGGTTTTCTCTGGTGTTTCTAAACAATGTCAGGAGCTATTTCTGAAAAATTTTCTTAAAGATTGTTTTTACCAGCTGTATTAGTTTGCTTGGGCTGCCGTAACAAGGTACCACAGACTGGGTGGCTTAAACAACAGAAACTTATTTTCTCACAGTTCTCGAGGCTAGGAAGTCAGAGGTCAAGGTGTGAGCAGGTTGTTGTCTCCTGACACTAACCTTGGCTTGTAGATGCCTTCTTCTCCCTGTGTCTTTACATGGTCTTCCCTCTGTGTCCTGATCCCCTTTTCTTATAAGGACACCGGTCAGATTGGATTAGGCCCCCCAGTGACCTTATTTTAACTTAATCACCTTTTTGAAAGACTGCAAATACAGTCACTTCTGAGGTACTGGGAGTTAGGACTTCAACATAAGGGTTTTGGGGAGACGTTTCAACTGTGACCCCAGCCCTGCTTCTTTGCAGGAAGGACTGTAGGAACGGTCACAACTTGACGTCCGATCACAACGTGAGCGTGCTGAAAACTCACGGCGTGGACCACCTCAGCTACAGTGAGCTCTGCGTGCTCTTGTTACAGAATGACCCCTTGCTCTTGCCGGAGGTGAGTGCCAGGAGAGGGTGGGCCTGAGTGTAAGTGATGAGGGAGGGACCAGGAGGTGGGAAGACAGGGAGACATGGCGGAAGAGAGGCCAAGGGCCCCACTGTGATCGCTGGGGTCTGCCTGGAGCGAGACCTGGCCTGAGTTCCCGGCTCTGCTGAATTTTAGCCCTGCGATCTTGTGCCAACCTTGCTCCCTCTTGAAGCCTCCTTTCCCTCTATGTCAGTTGGGCTGGTACCTCCTTTGCAGGGCTTCTGTGAGGTTGGGGGAGCCCGTTTGGCCAGTGGCTGCAGCCAGTTGTTACACAGAGCGGAGGGAGTGAGAGATTCCAGCTGGCCCCTCCCTGTCTAGCAGGACTTAGAAAAATGCAGGTACTGCCAGACCCCGGAGGTCTGTGGGGAAGTTTTCTAACTTGGGTTGATGTGAACTCTCATACTGCATTTCAGACAGTAACCACCCACTTGTTTTGAAGCTCACTGCAATGGTCATGGACTAGCTCGAGTCCTAAGAGAAGCGGACCCCAAGGTGGGATTGGAAGTGTGAGAGATTTACTGGGGAGGGAGCAAAGAAGGTGGGGAAGCCTTCAGGTGGTGATGGTGCTCTGACATCTGTGGCCGGAGAAGGGGCAGGAAAGGGACCCGGTAGGAAGAGACCCTGACTGCAGTGCAGTGCTCAGAAAGCTTCCGCCCAGCCAGCGAGAAGTTCTGAGCCAAAGTCCCTGTTGGTGGCATCCTGTGTCTCCCCAGAACGACCTGCCCAGTCGCTGGCTGAGAGCAGCCCTTGGGAGCGCCCTCTGTGTAAAGAGGGCGGCTGCAGAGGGCAGCAGCTGGGCCGAGAGTTACCTGTGCTCTGTGGCAGGTCCGAGCGGTCGTTCTGTGGCCAGCACAGGTTCTGTGGGATGCCCTGGCACTGCTTCTTGGATGAGGCGACAGGGATTAGATGGATATATTTTAATGACAGTGCTTCCTTATTACTCAGTTGAAACCTCCCATTTGAGAAAGATGCTACATAGCAAATGACTGGCACATAACAGGTGTTAAGTGTTTTCCTTTGCCTTTTGAAAACTAGTATAGATTTAATTCACCTATATTGACAATCCATTACAGACGAGGCACTGGTGGTAAGGAGGTGAAAGACCCTTTCTGCTCTTCTGGGGGGCACAGCTACTGGGTGGGACAGTAGCGGATGATATCATCGGCGGATGATAGCAAGGTGCTGTTGTAGGTGCTTTAGCAGGAGTTGGTGCTCTGGTCTCGGGGGCACAGTTTGGGCACCGGGGAAGGTGCCCTGGATCAGATGGTGCCTGCTCTGGGTGCTGGAGGGTGAGTGAAGGATGAGGGTCTGGGAAGAGGGAGGCAGAGATCGGGAAGCCTACCTGGTCAGGGCACAGTGTGTAGGTCGGCACGACCTGGACTTAGGGGGAGGGGAGTGAGAAATGCGAAGGTGGGGGCTCAGCCATACAGCCTCCTGCGTCACAGGCAGGAGTTGGGGCGAGGTTGTGTTGGGAGGGTAGGCATTAACATTTTGGAGTGATCACCTCGGTAGTGGTATGAGAACTGAATCAGCAGGTGACCGGCCTGGAATGCGCAGCCTCTGTCTCCTGGGGTGTGTGGGGTGCTTCAGGACACAGTGCTAGCACATGGGGGCTGTGACCAAAAGCTCGGATCCAGGGTGGCTTTCATGCCACGTCCGCTGCTCTCAGGCTGGCCCCCTTATCAGTTGACCATTTGGGGGCCGCCCCCATGAGTTGAGCACCCACTGTGTTCCAGGCATTGTATTAGTCACTTGGTATATTTCTTATTTAATTCTCACAATAGCCCAGCAATGTAGGTGGCATTATTCCCATTTGGGGGATTAAAAAACGGAATCTCAGAGCTGGTGAGTGGCCTGCCCAAGGTCAGACAGCTTGTAAGTGGCAGGATCAAGGTTAGGGCCCAGCTCCCTCTGATCTTTTCCCTCGGGGCTTCCATTTCCAGAAGGGACCCCCTGCTGATCTGGGCCTGGGTTCTGTAGCCCTCTGTTCAGTGTAATGCCTGTGAGTTGAGTGCGTGGGCCCTTGGTGGTCTCTGGTTTAGTTCCCATCTCCAAGAACGTGGAATGTAGAGGAAAAGGAACAGTTGATTCAAGTTCAAGCCCCCCCCTTACCAACAACCCAGTCCAGCAGGTACTGTATGTGCCAGGTGTGTTAGACAGCTGTGTGACCCAGGGCAAGCCTTTTAACTTCTCTGAGTCTCATTTTGCACTTGGGAAATGAAAGGGCTGTATTTGGCTTTCTTGAAGATACTTTAAAGCCTCAGAGCCTCTTTGACCTAGAATTGGAGAAAAAAAGTGCTGGGAGAAACTGGGCCCTGGGTTAGAGAGAGTTGGTGAGTCAGTGGGGGCAGGGGCTAGGTAGCGTGTAAGGTTTGTTAGTAGTGTAAGGTTTGCTGTGCGAGTTACATTAAAATGTTTTCTCATGTGAAGGGAGCAGCTCTGATCAGCTGGATGTTCTTTGGATTTTCCCGGCGGAGGGGCTTGTTCTGAGCAGTCCGCTGTCCTCCCCGGTCCCATTTACCAAGGGCATGTGCTAGCGGCATCCATCTAGAGTGAGGGATGTTCTCAGAGCTGTGCGACCAGTGTCACGACGGGATCGCAGCCTTGGCTAGGTCTCTGGAGGAACCTCTTTCTCTAGTAGGTGGCTCAGTAAGGAGGTGGTGTTGTGTGAGGCCTTTCTAAGCTGCTGTCGTTTTTCCTTCTCTGTTAACAGATCTGCCTTCATTACAACAAAGGACATGGACCCTACGGCTCTTGTTCCTTTAGAAAGCAATGTGTCAAACTCCACATCTGCCAGTATTTTTCACAGGGTGAATGCAAGTTTGGCACTGGCTGTAAGAGATCCCATGATTTCTCTAATTCTGAGAACCTGGAAAAACTGGAGAAGTTGGGCATGAGGTCAGAGCTGGTGAGCAGGCTGCCTTCCATTTACAGAAATGCTCATGACATCAAGAATAAGAGCTCTCCCTCCATCAGAGTGCCGCCTCCTCCCTCTTGGTCACAGGGGACTTCCGGTAAGGCTCTGGGCTGGGGCTCCTGGATGCCAGCTGACCGCTAAATGGCATGTGTGACTTTGGGCAAGTCTGTGCTGCTTCTAGTAAAATGCAGTTGGCCATCCCCTCCTAGCCAGTGGGGATTGTGAAGATGAATTGAAATCAGAGCTGTGAACGAGCAAGACATTCTAAACAAATGCCGACTGGTGTCGAGGGTGGGTGAATTCTCTCTGGGCCTCATCTGCACAGAGATGGGAGATGCTGCTTCTCCCTATCCAGTCTTCTCTCTGCCCCCCTGGAGAGCTTGTTTTCCAGTGAGGGACCCCAGAGTTAATGCCATGCTGTACAACTCTGGGGCCATCCTTTGCATTGCATTCTGTTTAGATTTTTTTTTTTTAATGAGTGAATGAAGCATATTTTATTTACTTATTTTTGAATGAAGCATATTTTAATTTCAGCTCTCTTCTTGACATGAATGGATTTTTTTCATCACTGCAGATTGACTTTGTTCACCGCTCATCTCTAGACGCTGCCGACCACAGTAGGCACTGAGACATTTGTTGAATGGATGAATCTGTCAGGAGAGTTGTTAAAAAAATTTTTTTGAGAATTATCAGGCTTAGTGACAGGCAAATGGGGGAATTTTGAGTAGAGATTGTTTATTTAATAAGCATTTCTTGAGTACCTGTTGGTTGGGACGTGAATACCATGGTCCCTCAGGGAGGCTGTGATGCCTTGGTGTCCTTTGGATTTTCACAGTATCTGCTGTTGGCTGGCCATTCATTGGCCCATCCATTTTCTCATTCAACAAATTTGAGTCCTGGCCACGTGCTGGCCACTATCCTGGGCCCTGGTTATACCTTGGTGACTGTGAGCCGTGGCTCCCCCCCACTTGTTTGCTGTAGTGATAATCTAGGATTTTTAATAGAACACTTCCTAAAATACCAGTGCCAGGATGATCAGCAAACAAACTTATCACTCTAATCTTACCTGATTTTTATATTTGAAAGTTGTCCTCGTCATAT
Organism: Balaenoptera physalus; assembly: GCF_965194825.1. NCBI lineage: Eukaryota > Metazoa > Chordata > Mammalia > Artiodactyla > Balaenopteridae > Balaenoptera > Balaenoptera physalus. Next base: position 110,172,299 of record NC_138887.1, on the reverse strand, counting down.
GTTTTTTCTTTACATTTTCTTCAATTATTTTTGGTTAGTTTCTTTCAACAGTAAGAAGCCTAGAAGCAAACAGGTTTTGCTTTAAATAGTTTGTTGAAAGTGTCAGTTGGATTATGGCTGTGTTAGAAAGGGAGGGGAGGATACCTGCGCCTGGGCGGAGAGGGAGGCCAGCTCTAAGGCGCCACAGGTGTGGGTTTTAAGGTGCAGCCTGTGGCTGTCTGAGGGGCCTATAAAACAACAAGGGAAGATGAATAACAAAATAGGGAGGGTTTGCTAATGAGTTTTATATGCTTATACGGTGGCAGTTGGGGCCCACCGAAATGTAATTATTAGGTAATGGCTCATAGAAGCACTTCTAGTAAAGGTAAACTTTGAGAGCACTTGCACGCTCTTGTTATATTACAGTATTTTTTGAAAATTATTTATTTTTATTTATTTTTGGCTGCGTTGGGTCTTCATTGCGGTGTGCGAGCTTCTCATTATGGTGGCTTCTCTTGTTGCGGAGCACCGGGCTCTAGGCACGCGGGCTTTAGTAGTTGTGGCTTGCGGGCCCTAGAGCGCAGGCTCTGTAGTTGTGGCGCACGGGCTTTGTTGCTCCGCGACATGTGGGATCTTCCTGGACCAGGGCTCGAACCCGTGTCCCCCGCATTGGCAGGCGGATTCTTAACCACTGCGCCACCAGGGAAGTCCCTACAATTTTTATAATTAACCTAAATTAGGTTTCATTTTGAATTGTGGGCTTTCTGTTTATTGTTATTTTTTTCTTGGTATTGGCACCCGATTCTAATAGTTCATTGACAAGTATTTGCTTTTGCAATCAAATCTAGTTTATAAAACGCAGCCTTCACTTGCTCTCTGGACTCATCACGTCCGTAGATACAGAAGGAAAATGTTGGTTAGTGGTTCCCCCCTATTAAAAAAGTATCCCAGGTTCCACTGTTGAAGGCTTCTGATTGTGTCAGTCTGAGGTAGAGCCGGGCACTTCTGTTTTTAAACAGGTCTCCTAGTGAATTGGGAGCACAGCCAGAGTTGAGAAAAGACTCACCCCCAGCCCCCAACCATGACGTCCTGGATTTGGCAAGCAGCCCTGTGACCTTGGGCTCCCTGATTCCTCCCTAAAAAGCAGAGGACCCACCTGTATGTCTGAGGGTGCTTTCATCCAGAACTTTATAATATTTTGTGAGGTTGCCTTGCCCACTTTTGTCTCATGCAGAGGGATGAATGAATCCTTTTTTCTCTCCTTTGTACCTTGAACTACCCCAACCCCATGTCAGAAGCATCGGTGATACATCTTTGCAGTGTTTCTTTGTAGAAAGAAGAGGTGCAGGTTCTGTGTCCCCAAACACTGCCAACCAAGAGGAGAGTGATCAGATTTGCTTGTTCCATATCTGGAAGAGTTGTAGCTTTCAAGGTGAGTCAGGGGAAACCCCTTCGTCCATTTGTGGGCGGGATAACTGCTTCTGGTTCCCAGAGCTCTGCTCTGACACCACCCCTCGAGGTCCTCTCCCCACCGCCGTCCAGAGAGGGTCAGGCCATCTTAATTGTGAGCTGGTGGCACTTCAGTGATTTTGTTGGGGAGTTGAGGGCGGTAGGAGTTACTTGAGTTTCTAAAAATCAAACTGTGGATGGAGAGCAGGACCGTTTGGTTCATGCAGCAAATGAGTGTCAAGTGTTGCCCCTTGGTCAACTTAGCATGAGGTCACAGACCTGCAGAGACACTCGGATGCCCAGTCTAGTGTCCCTTATGGAGGGAGGTTGTAGTCTCAGAGATAACTTAGAACCTGGGAACGCCTTCCCTCAGGAGGAAACACCTGTGTTCACTCTTGGGGGATCAGTATTTATTTAAGTTTGGGGTTTCTCTCCACATTCTCTCTTTTATCAGAAGTAGCAAATCTTGTGTGTGGGTGTGGGTGTGAGACTGTATTTTCACTAAACCTTTGTTCTTGCTGCTGTCTTGGGCTTTGATTGAAGAAAAGATTCCTTCTCAAATTTTGTGACTCCGCTTAAAAAAAAAAAAAACCACCAAAACTTCCTGTTTTGTTTTCAGTCTTTAAAAACTACCCAAGCAATTCATGAATATTTTCACTTTGTAGAAGAGTGAAATGATACAGAGTAAAGCCTGAAGTCTTCCTTCAGCCTTCTCTGAAGGTAAACACATGATGTGTGGTCATATTTGTTTCACATATTTTTCAACAGATGGGAGCATGCACATTATTTAACCTGCTTCTTTTATTTAATGGTGTGTCCTTGAGATTTTTTTCTACATTAGTATGTATGTGTATGTCTACTGGGATTTTAAAAACAACTGTGTAGTATTTGATTAGAGTGATTTTTTTTCCCTTGAGCGTCTGAGTACACGTGTATTTCCATAGATAGATTCCTGGAAATGGAATACTAGGTCAAGGAATATGTGCTATATATACATATATATATATATATGTGTGTGTGTGTATGTGTGTGTGTATATATATATACATGTATGTGTATATATATATATAGTCTTAAAAATCAGCATTATTAGATATAATTTACATACAATAAAATGCACCCATTTTAAGTATACCTTTTGAGTTTTGGTAAGTATGTTTGCCCATGTAACTATCACTATAATCTAGATACGGAACAGTTCTCTCATTCCAAAAATTCCCCTTATGCCCCTATACAGTCGATCCTCAACCCCAGTTTCCTGGCCCAAGGCAATCCCTGATCTACTTTTTGTTGATGTAGAGTAGATGTGCGTTTTCCAGAATTTTATATAAATGTAATCATACAGCATGTATTCTCCTGTTGCATGGATTAACTACAAGTTGTTTATCCATTTATATGTTGATGAACATTTGGGTTTCCAGTTTTTGGCTTTTATAAATAAAGCCTCTATCAATATTCATGTACAAGTTTTCATGTGGTTGTATGTCTTCCTCTCTTGGGTAAAGACCTAGAAGTGGAATGTCTGATCATATGGTAAATGTGTGTTTAACATTACGAGATACAGCCAGACTGTCTTCCAAAGTGGATGTATTTCGCCTTCCCACCAGCAGTGTGTGAGCGTTTTGCTTGCTCTGCATCCTTGCCAACACTTGGTATTGTCAGTCCTATGAATTTTAGCCATCCTAGCAAATGAGCAATATCTCATTGTGGCTTTCATTTGCATTTCCCTGATGAGTAATGATATTTAACATTTATTTTCATGTGCCTTTTGGCCATTTGTATATCTTCTGTGAAGTATCTGTTTAAATCTTTTGCCTATTTTACAGGCAGATAACAGCTTTGTTAAGATATTAAGTATATTTCATATAGTATACAATTCACCCATTTAATAGTTTTTAATATAGTCAGAGTTGTGCAACCATCATCATGGTCAATATTAGAACATTTTCATCACCTCCAAAGAAATCCATAACCATTAGCAGTCACTACCCATTCTTTCCTCCCCCCAGCTCCTGGCATTTACATTATGTCTCTGGGTTTGCCTGGATATTTCATATAAATGGAATCATACAACGTGTGGTCTTTTGTGACTGGCCCATTTTTTTATTGGGTTGTTTGATCTCTCATTATTGACTTCTAGTAGTTTTGAATATTCTTTATTCATGTCTTTGTCAGATATAGGTATTGAAAATATATTCTCCCAGTCTTTGTCTTTCATGTTCATTTTTTTTTACAGTATTTTTGGAAGAATATGTTTTACGTTGATGTCCATTTTAATATATTTTTTAATGGTTTGTGTTTTTTGTGCCCTAAAAATCTTTGTCTCTTCCAGGCCCAGGAAAATGTCTCTCCTATGGTTTTTTTTTTTCCAGAAGTTTATAGGCTTAGCTTTTATGTTTAGGTCTGATTGTTTCTCTTGATCTGTTTTCTCCAAAAATTGTTTCCTTAGGGGTTGATTCTTCTGTGTGAGTTAGCTGCCTGTCTGTGTTATTTTTCCTCGTGTGTTGGGTGGCTCTTGGTTGTGTGCCCATGTTGGTACTCAAATCCCTGTGCCTACTGGTGGATGCTGATTCTGATTCCAGGCTTAATGGGGAAGAGGCGGTAAGTCTTGCTTGGTTGGTTGTGGGGGCTGCTAGCGTATGTTCGAAGGTCAGGGCGGGGGCTTTGATGGCTTTCTCGCATGCTTCTCTCTCCAGTCCCTGTATCCACACCCACGTGTTCTATGGGACAAAGAACAAGGTTGCTGGGCACAAGCAAGGCACTGATGGCGCACTTGCTCCACTGGGTCCTGATTCCTCTCAGTGCTCTTGTCCGGGTGTCTTTCTTGCTCCTTGTTACACCTGACTCTGAGTTTGTGAAGCCCCCAGCTCCTTCCTACTTCTGGGGTGGCTCTCTTCTGCATATTCTACATGTATTTTTCTCTCTTTGTTGGTTTGGTTCTTACTGCTTCATATTTTTAGGAATTCTTTAGTAATTCTGGTCTTTTGATGGTACTTCTGTTTTCCAGTGCTTTTGGATTTCTTCTTCTCTGTGGTCTGTCATTTCAAGGGAAGTAGGGAGAAAGGGGATGTGGATGTGGGTACTTTGCCAATTTGATTTGGTTTCTGTGACTAACCTAGAAAACCTAGACTTGGGAATGCAACAGTGAGGTGGGGAACGTTGGAAGAAGGGAGGGAAACAGAGAGGGGACAGAAGGACCAGGAAAGATGTAGCAGAGCAGGGGCTTTGCACGCTCAGCGCTGAGCGAGGACTCCGCTCTTGCCATCCTCAGGGCTGCAGTGGCCTGCGTGGCATCCTCCTCCTCAGGGCACCTTCCGGCTTGTGAGCAGCATGGGCTCCATGCTCAGGTTGGATTAAGAGCTAGAAGCCTCAGGCCTCACAGTGCCTTCCCCTGGCCCCTATGTCCTTCCCAAGGAAGTGTCAGCCTCGAGAGGGGTGGGTGGTGCTCCTACCCTGACAGGTGCCTTCTTAAGGGGAGAGCCTTTCTTCAGGCTGTCCAGGACTCACCTGTGCTGGGCTGTATAGATGAGCGGCTGAACTCTCATTCCTCATCATTTCCCTTAGTGCCCCTTAGGAAGAAACAGGAAATCTTATTTGGTCGTGACCTCTGGACCACAGCTGTGGCCTTATCTATTCAGGTCGAGCCCCTGGTTATCACTTTATTGTCCACACCCCTGGTCAGGAGTCTAAGAAGGCTCCGTTCGGCCTGGTGTGAGCCATCCCTGCCCTAACTCTGGACAGGCCAGGACATCCTGACTCCCCAGTGGGGCTCTTTCCAGCCTGGTTGAACTTGGCAGAGATTTCCTTGGTTGGGGTTCCTCCTCCTGTTCTCTAAGCCCTGTCGGCCTGGCCCCAGGCCTGGTCTTCGACAAGCCCAGGCTGTCTCCTCACTTCCTCCCCGGTCCCTGCCACCCCACTGCTCCCTTGCAGAGTCTCTGGGAAAGAAGTGGCATTAAGACTTGCCTGAAAGACTGCGTACGATGTGAGAAAATTTTAATTTTTTTCAGGTGTCAAGTTAGCCATGCTTCATTGTTATTATTTTGAAAGATGAATTAAAAATGTACAAAAGACAGTCAGTAAGAAATGTCTTCGTCACAGCCCTTTTCCCCAGCACCCAGATTCCCTTCAGAAAGTCATTATTACTAGTTCCTTGAATATTTTTCTATCAAGATTTTATACAAGCACAAGTGTGTATGTTTAGTCTTTTCTTTTTACACAGGTACACTTTATGAACGCTGTTTTGTATCTTTTTTCACTTAACTAGATGTTTAATTTTTTGGACTATATATTTTTGTGGTTCAAAATTCAAAACAAATCTCTCCTCATGACTTTGTGCTGCGCCACCCAGTCCTCCGGCAGCAAGGAATACTGTGTGCGTGTATGTGTATTCAGTCCGAGTATCGCTAATCTTATTTTTTCTATTCTTTTACCCAAATAGAGGCATTCCACACCTGTGTATCTTTCTACCTAATAGTGTAAATCCTGCAGGTGTCAGTGTGAAGATTCCCATTGCTCTTCTTTCCTGTCTCTCTTTCCTCTCACAACATTCCTCTGTCAGGATGTACCAGAACCTCACAGTCTATTGAAAGGTAGAGGGAGGGTGTGGGCAGCGTTCCAGGTGAGCGGCCGACATGAGCCAAGGCAAGGCGGGCAGGAGGTGCTAGGAGGTACAGGCCCCAGGAGCACACAGAAGGCATGGGGGAGTAGTTGGATGGAAACCGTAGACCCGGGCCGTGTGTATAATGCCTTCGGGGGGTGGGGTGTGTTGAGGAGGGGTGAGTGAGTTAGCAGCCAGAAAGATCAAGGTGGGCTGAAACCACACTGCTGACCCACCTGCTGTAGGACCTGCTGGGGTTGGGATGGTTCTGGTAGAGATGAACCTGCTCCCGGTTCTGGTGTGACCACGCCCCATCCAAGTGTCACGTGTATAGCAGTAATGCATGGACGGACGGCCCCTGCAGACATGGAGCCTTCGACCATCTCATGATCAGCTTCTTTACTCTCATGAGATGAAATTCATACATAATGTAACCCACCAACACACAGTTTTTAAAAAATCAGTTTAGTGTGTTTAATGTCCTATTAACAAGGGAGACATAAAAGGAAAGTGTATATCCTAAAATGCATAGTATTTGATATCTAAATGCTCAGGTATGACTGCATTAAAAAAGGCTCCCTCATAGATTTCCAAAATGTTCCCAGGTCAGCAGGCAGCACCACACCCCTTGAGAACTGTGGGTCTGGGCCAGGCTGTGTATTGCCAGTGTGCTCACTTCTTTATATTTTTATTTCAGATAAGTGCAGTAGAGTTCATTTCCATTTGCCATATCGATGGCAAGTCTTAGATGGAGGCAAGTGGAAGGATTTGCGCAAAATGGAGCTTGTTGAAGAGGCATATAGCAATCCTGCAAGAGACGGGTATGAAATATGTCACCTGTGTCTGCTTTGTGCCTGGGCTTTTGTGTGTGGTACAGGAAGTTTAGACACAGTAGGGTTTAGTTTTGATGGGCTTCATACACAGACGCACACACACAGAGTAAGGAGGCGGGAAGCTCCGTGCGCGAAATTGGAAGTTGATGGTCATGCTGGTGGTTGGTGCCCTTGTTGCCCCATCTTCCTCTTTTTTCAGGGAGGAGCTATGGGGAGAGAAGGGGTGGGTACCAAGTAAGTTCTGAATTATTTGATGCTGGGATTGATCATATAAATATATCCTCATTGATTAGTCCAGAAAAGCAAGAGGCAATCATTTGTGAAATTTTTAGCCTTTGCCTGTAAAGTCATACAGCTGAACTACTGTTTATTGTTCAGCCTTTTTTATTTTTCTAAGTATGTCCTAGTATTTTCACTTAGTCAGTTGAGAGTAAATGGGGAAGTCCTGGGTAGCCTTATTTTCAAATGCCTATCATATCTTGGATTAAACTTGCTAAAATGTGTTGCCAAGAAGAAAATTTGAGCCCGTTTTTTGAGTGGATAAAATAAATTTGTGCTTAGGGTGCAATTATGTGCAAATTGCTACTGGTAAAGCATGTGAAACAAATTATCCCCCTTCAGAAGATTAAGTGGCTCACATAACCAGCTCTTATCTACGTCCCCCCTTCTCTTTCTCTTCCTTTTTTTGGGGAGGCTTTTTAAGTTAAAATTTATACTCGTTGACATGCACAGATATTAAGTATATAGTTCAGTGAGTTTTGAGGAAGGTATGTACGCTTGTGTAGCCAACGCTCTGATCCAGCTGTAGATCATTTTCATCACCCAGAAGGTCCCCTCCTGCCCCCTTCCAGTCAGTGCCCACCCTGTAAACCACCGCTGTTCCAACATCTGTCAGCACAGATAGTCTCTCCTGTCCTTGAACCTCATCTGAATGGAGCTACTCTGGACTGTTGCCTGGAGGCTTCTCTCAGGGCTCTGTTCTTGACGCTTCTCCCGGTCCATGTGTGCTCAGGCTTCTTTCGGGTAGGTGTTCGGGGGTGCGCCTGCTGGGAGGTAGGCTGGTCCCTCCTCAGTTCTGCCAGGGGATGCCAGATTCTTTTCCACAGTGATTGTACTGCTTCCCACCCCCACTTAGCGGTCTGTGGTGACATGTCTCCCTCACATTTGGTGTAGCCTGACGTCTGCGCTTTTCTAGTCTTCGGTGTAAAATAAGGTCTCCATTTTCATATCCCTGAGTCCTGGTGAGGGCAAGTGTCTCTTCACATGTTCAGGGGCCATTTATGCTTCTTCTGCTGTGAAATGTCTGTGCTTGTAGTTTGCCCGTTTTGTTGAGGGGAAAGGTTGTGTTCGTCGTTAGTTCTCAAACTTCAAGAGTTTTGGAACTCTTCAAGTTTCTGGGTATTAAATGTGTGTTGAAAATAAATGAACTCCAGTCAGCTTATGATATCTGTTAATGAAGAGAAGTATTTATCTGTCCTTTCCTTTATAGTTTTATACTTTTTTCTTTTCTTTTTTTTTTTGGAGGTTTTATACCTTTTGTGTTGTAAGAAATCCTTCCTTATCCTGAGACCGTAAAATATTTGTCCTGAATTTTCTTTAAAAATTTTTAACATTTTAAGAACTGTATTAACCTCTCCTTGCGTGTGGTGAAGTGTAGGTCCAGTTTCATTCTTATGCAGATGAACTGCCAGTTTTTCCAAAGACCACTTTTTAAAAATGTATTTAATTAAAACATTTAGAGTTTGGGATTGACATGTATACACTGTTATATTTAAGATAGTTAACCAACAAGGACCTATTGTATAGCACAGGGAACTCTGCTTAATATTCTGTAATAACCTAAAGGGGAAAAGAATTTGAAAAAGAATAGATACATGTATATGTATAATTGAATCACTTTGCTGTACACCTGAAACTAAGACAACACTGTTAATCAACTATACTCCAATATAAAATAAAAAATTTTAAAAAAAGAAGTAAGACATTAAAAAAATAAAAATAAAATGTTAGGATAAAAAAAGTAAAAAAGAAGTATTCAAAAAGTAAATCAAATTGAGACAAATGAACCAAAATATGTATGGGATAAAGGATAAACCGCATAGAGAAGAAATATTCCAAGTGATTTGTTTAATACGTTGTAATTCGACTCTACATCTTTAGGAAGATATGTTCTTACGGACGAAAGAACAGCAAAAAAAAAAGTCTTTAAACTCTGCTCAGCAAAAAAATAAAATTTAAAAATTGTGATAAAATAGACATAACTTAAAATTTACCATCTTAACCATTTTTAAGTGTAAGTTTCAGTGGCATTAAATACATTCACATTGTTGTGCAGCCATCTCTACCATTCATTTCCAGAAGTCAGTCAATTTTTAAACCCACCAAAACTGAGCCAGATTTGGCAAAATGTGAATACATTTTATAGCTTAATTTCAGACTTAGATGCTAAGTACTACTTTTGTAAGCAGGCCATCTTTTTTGCACCTGTTTTCAATGCTGTCTGTGTCAGGTGTTGAGTTAGCAAATACACACCTGTCTGTTTCTGGCCTCTTCTGTTTCATTGGTCTGTGTGTCTCTGTGTCAACATCACACTGTCTCATGTAGAAGAGCTTTACAGTACGTTTAGGCATGTGGTAAGGCAAATCCCCACGTTATTTTTCCTCAAATTGTCTTGCCTCTTGGTCTTTTGCTCCTCTTCAGAAATTTTAAAATCTGCCTGTTGGTTTTCACAAAAAACTCTGTTGTGGTTTTTTTTAACTTGAAATTGCATTGTCTATTATCAGTTTGGGGAGAACTGACATCATAATGATGCCAAGACTTTTTATTCATATACGTGATAGCATCTCATTTAAACGTTCTTTGATATTTTTCAGTAGTTCTCTAATTTTCTCCATTAAGGTCTTGTGTATCTTTTGTTAGATTTTTTTTTTCTTTAGGGATTTATTAGCTTCTTCATTTCCTTTTTCAAAAAAAATTTCTCCAGTTTTTTTGAGAGATAATTGACATACAACACTGTAGAAGTTTAAGGTGTAGAGCACGATGACTTGACACAAGTATATATTGCCAAGTGATTACTGCAGTAGGTTTAGTTAACATCCATCACCTTATATAGTTACCCCTACCCATTTATTTTCTCGTGATGAGAACTTTTAATATTTATTCTCTTAGCAACTTTCAAATTACCATACAGCATCATTAACTATAGTTAATCATGTTGTGCATTACATCCCTAGTTACATGTTTTTGTTGTTGTATTTTCTCCCTGCTGATGTGTAGAAATGCAGTTGACTTTTCTATCTTATATCCTGCAACTTTACTAAAATATCTTAACTCAGAATCTACTGATAATTTATTCAAATTATCTGTATAGTTATCTATATGTTCTAGGTATCTGTATAGAAATTAATATCTGTGAATAGCAGTTTGTTTTTCCGTTTCAATTCTTACACATTTTATTTCTTTTTATTGTCTTATTATAGTGGCTAAGATCTGTACCATGCTGAATAGAAGTGGTGATAGCTGGAAGATTATTCTTCCTTTTTTCCTAATTTTAAAAGGAGTAATTTTAAAATGTTTTTCCTTAAAGCATGTGTGAATGTTTGGAACCTTCGGCATTGCTAATCAATTCTAGTTTTATTCCTAGTATGCCAGGAGTTGTTTTTTTTTTTAATTGTGTATGGAAATTGAATTTTATTGAGTGCTATTTCTATGTTAATTAAGAGCCAATGTTTTGTTCTCCTTTACTTGTTAACGCAGTGATTTACATTAATTTTCTGATGTTAAGTCCATTGCATTCCCAGACCTAAGTCATACGTAGCCTGTGTACACATGCACATATGCACATGATGGTGAACTGCCAGTATTTGGTCTAAGATTTTTGCATTTACGTTTGAATAAGATTGGTCTATAATTGTTTCATATTGTCTTTGCCTGTTTTTTTTAACTGAAGTATAGTTGATGTACAATATTATATAAGTTACAGGTGTACAGTATAAATGATGCCTGGTTTTTATATTATGAAATTTCTAGCCTCATAAAAATGAGATTGGGATGGATTCTTTTCCTATCCTGAAAAAATCCTGTGAAATTAGAATTATTTTTTTCCTGAATGATCATGTGTCTAAAAATTTCTGGGCCTGATGTTTAACTCCTGAGAAGATTTTAAACTACTGACCCAATTTCTTATAATTGTTTTAGGACCAGTCAGGTTTTCTGTTTTTCCTTGAGTCAACTTGGTAAGTTGATATTTTTTCTAGGAGTTTGTTGTTTTTATTTATTTTCAAACTTACTGTCATAAAGTTACTTGTAATATCCCTTTTAGTGTCTATACCATCTTTAATTTTGTCCCCTTTTACAGTTCTAATCTTTTTTCTGTCCCTCCCTTTTTTCTTGATCAATCTTGGAGAGATTTATTGATTTTACTAATATTTTTCTTTTCTGGAGGAACAAACTTTTTTCCTTTTTTGATCTCATAGATTAGATGACCCATGATTTATTTCTAAGTGTATTTTAAAATTAGTTTTTAAATTTAAATTCAAATGGATTGCATTGTGGTCAGGCTATATAATAGATTCTTCGAATTTTGTTGAGGCTTGCTTTATGGGTGTAGTACATGGTTAGTTTTGGTAAAATTCTGTGTATGCAAAGTCTTTTGGATGTGGTGTTAGATGAAGTGTGTTAATTGTGTGGTTCTAATCTTCTTTATCCTTATTGATTTCTTTGTCTGCTTCTTGTATCAGTTACTCAGAAAGGTATGTTAACATTCACTATGAATTTGTCGGTTCTCCTTGTAATTCCATCAATTTTTATTTTATATATTTAAAAACTATTATGAAGTATATAGAAGTTTAAAACTTTTATCTTCCTGTTAAGTTGAGCCTGTTAGTAATAGAAAGTGGATGCTTTTTATTTCTAGTAATGCTTTTATGCCTTAAGTCTGTTTCGTTTGATATTAATATAACTATGCCAGCTTATTTTTAGCCTCTGTTCACTATTTTACTTTCAAGCTCTTTTGTTTACATTTTAGTTATATTTCCTGTAAACATCGTAGAACTTGTTATTTTTTCAGTATGACAATCTTTCTCTTTTAATCAGAAGTTATTTATTGTGGTTTATCCATTTGTTGTGATTACCTATACATTTGAATTTATTTATTCTACTGTCTGTTTTGGTTTTTGCTATTTGACCTGCTTTTTCTATTTTTCTTTTCTCTCTTTGATCTTCTCTTAGATGTTTCCACATTTGATTTTTTTTTCCCCCTCATCTACTAATTTGGAAGTTACATAGTGGATTTCTGTTCTTTTAGTGGTTACCCTGGAAAACAGACCCTGTAACTTAATATACCTTAGTTTAACAACTTAAGCTAATCAATACCTTTTATCATTCTCCTGAACAATAGAAGAATCTTGAACACTTGAATTCTGACTAGTTCCATTCAAACTTACATACTACTTGTGTGAATTTGGGGAAAGTACTTAGCCGTCCTGTGCCTCAGTTTCTGCATATGTCAAGTAGATAAAAATAATAGTTCCTATATCAAAGTGTTATTTTGAGAATTAAAAGAATTAATGTGTGTAAAACACTCAGAACAATGCCAGGCATGTAAGATGTGCTATGTAAATATTGCTTCTATTATTTTCTTAATCCCAGAGGTTAGAAATTAGCATTGTTTTATACAGTCAATATTTGTTTAAATTTAAACGTATACCATTTTGGTTTTTTTAATGTTTTTTTTTAATCAATATTTATTTCATATTGAAGTATAGTTTTTTTTTTTTTCTTTTTTTGGCCTCGCCACACAGCTTGCGGGATCTCAGTTCCCTGACCAGGGATTAATTGTGGGCCACAGCAGTGAAAGCCCGGAATCCTAACCACTAGGCCACCAGGGAACTCCCCGAAGTATAGTTGATTTACAATGTTGTGCTAATGTCTGCTGTACAGCATAGTGATTCAGTTATACATGTATATACATGTTTTTAAATATTCTTTTCCATTATGGTTTATCATAGGATATTGAATATAGTTTTCTGTGCTATACAGTAGGACTTTGTTGTTTATCCATTCTATATATAAAAGCTTACATCTGCCAAACCCAACCTCCCACTCCATCCCTCCCTCAGCCCCCTCCCCCTTGGCAACCACCAGTCTGTCTCTATGTCCGTGTTTCTGTTTCTGTTTCATAGATAGGTTCATTTGTGTCATGTTTTAGATTCCATATATAAGTGATATTATATGGTATTTGTCTTTCTCTTTCTGACTTACTTCACTTAGTATGATAATTCTAGTTGCATCCACGTTGCTGCAAATGACATTATTTTGTTCTTTTTTATGGCTGAGTAATATTCCATTGTATATATGTACCACATCTTTTTTATCCATTCATCTGCGGATGAATTAGGTTTACCATTTTGTTTTTGCACACAATTCCTTTGTTCATATGTTTCCGTGAGGATCATTTTCCTTTGAGTTCATCTTCTAGAAGTTAGTTTAGTGAGAATCTAGGGGCAGATGTATTTTTTGTTTGTCTGAAAATGTTTTTATTTCATCTTCATTCTTGAAAGATAGTTTTATTGGGTATTTTCTCTCAGTTCTTCAAAGATTATGCCATTGTTTTCTGCTTCCATTGCTTCTATTTAGAAGTTAGCTGTCCGTATAAATGTGTTAGTTTTTTGGGGCTGCCATAACAGATTGCCACAAACTTGGTGACTTAAGACAACAAGAATTTATTGTCATAGTTCTGGAGGCTGGAAGTCCAAAGTCAAGGTGTCAGCAGGGCCATGCTCTGTCTGAAGACTCCAGGGGAAGAGCCTTCCTTGCTTCTTCCCTAGCTCCTGGTGGTTGTTAGCAGTCCTTGGTGTTCCTTGGCATTCCTTGGTTTATAGCTGCATTACTGTAATCTCTACCTTTGTTTTCTCATGGCTTTCTCCCATGTGTTTCTGTCTGTGCCCAAATTTCCTTCTTCTTATAAGGACACCAGTCATTGAATTAGGGCTCAAGCTAATTGAGTATGACCTCATCATAACTTGATTACATCTGTGAAGACCGTATTTCCAAATTTACAGGTACCAACAGTTAGGACTCGAATATATCTTTGTAAGGACACAGTTCAACCCATCATGGTAGGTAATCTCTTTTTTCTCTCTGACTACTTTAAATATCTCGTCATTCTTTGGTGCTACAGTTTCACTAAGATCTGTCTATGTGTGGATTTATTTTTATTTAATCTACTGATAATTTGTTGTGCTTTCTGAGTGGGAGGCTTTATGTTTAATCAATTCTGGAAGCTCCTCAGGCATGATCTCTTCAAGTATTGCTTCTCTGAACTTCTGATTAGACATTTGTTAAGATCTTCTTACTTTATCTTTTATGTCTTTTAACTTCTCTCATTCTCTCTGCTGTATGCAGGGGAATTGCTTCACTTGTTCACCCAGTTCACTAGTTCAGCCTTGTCTGAGTTGCAGTGTGTCCTATCTATTGTGGTTTAAAATTTTTAATTATTATATTATTTAATTCTAAAGGTTCTGTTTTTTCCTTCAAATTTATCTGGTTAATTCTTTTTTTTAATATAAATTTATTTATTTATTTGTTTGTTTTTATTTTTGGCTGTGTTGGGTCGTCCTTGCTGTGTGTAGGCTTTCTCTAGTTGCAGCGAGTGGGGGCTACTCTTTGTTGCGGTGCACAGGCTTCTCATTGTCGTGGCTTCTCTTGTTGCGGAGCATGGGCTCTAGGCGCACAGGCTTCAGTAGTTGTGGCATGTGGCTCAGTAGTTGTGGCTTGTGGGCTTTTGAGCGCAGGCTCAGTAGTTGTGGCACATGGGCTTAGTTGCTCCGTGGCATGTGGGATCTCCCGGGGCCAGGACTCAAACCCATGTCCCTTGCATTGGCAGACAGATTCCCAACCACTGTGCCACCAGGGAAGCCCTACCTGGTTAATTCTTATAGTTTATTTTATTTTATTTATTTTTATAACATCTTTACTGGATGATTGTTTTACAATGGTGTGTTAGTTTCTGCTTTATAACAAAGTGAATCAGCTATACATATACATATATCCCCATATCTCCTCCCTCTTGCGTTTCCGTCCCACCCTCCCTATCCCACCCCTCTAGGTGGTCACACAGCACTGAGCTGATCTCCCTGTGCTATGCGGCTGCTTCCCACTATCTGTTTTTCATTTGGTAGTATATATAAGTCCATGCCACTCTCTTAATTCGTCCCAGCTTACCCTTCCCCCTCCCCGTGTCCTCAAGTCCATTCTCTACGTCTGCATCTTTATTCCTGTCCTGCCCCTAGGTTCTTTAGAACCATTTAAAAAAAATTTTTTTTTAGATTCCATATATATGTGTTAGCATACGGTATTTGTTTTTCTCTTTCTGACTTACTTCACTCTGTATGACAGACTCTAGGTCCATCCACCTCACTACAAATAACTCAATTTCGTTTCTTTTTATGGCTGAGTAATATTCCATTGTATATATGTACCACATCTTCTTTATCCATTCATCTGTCAATGGACACTTAGGTTGCTTCCATGTCCTGGCTATCGTAAATAGAGCTGCAGTGAACATTGTGGGACATGACTCTGAATTATGGTTTTCTCAGGGTATATGCGCAGTAGTGGGATTGCTGGGTCATATAGTAGTTCTATTTTTAGTTTTTTAAGGAACCTTCATACTGTTCTCCATAGTGGCTGTATCAATTTACATTCCCACCAACAGTGCAAGAGGGTTCCCTTTTCTCTACACCCTTTCCAGCACTTATTGTTTGTAGATTTTTTGATGATGACCATTCTGACTGGTGTGAGGTGATACCTCGTTGTAGTTTTGATTTGCATTTCTCTAATGATTAGTGATGTTGAGCATCCTTTCATGTATTTGTTGGCCATCTGTATGTCTTCTTTGGAGAAATGTCTGTTTAAGTCTTCTGCCCATTTTTGGATTGGGTTCTTTGTTTTTTTGATATTGAGCTGCATGAGCTGCTTGTAAATTTTGGAGATTAATCCTTTGTCAGTTGCTTCATTTGCAAATAGTTTCTCCCATTCTGAGGGTTGTCTTTTCGTCTTTATGGTTTCCTTTGCTGCGCAAAAGCTTTTAAGTTTCATTAGGTCCCATTTGTTTATTTTTGTTTTTATTTCCATTTCTCTAGGAGGTGGGTCAAAAAGGATCTTGCTGTGATTTATGTCATAGAGTGTTCTGCCTATGTTTTCCTCTAAGAGTTTGATAGTGTCTGGCCTTACATTTAGGTCTTTAATCCATTTTGATTTATTTTTGTGTATGGTGTTAGGGAGTGTTCTAATTTCATTCTTTTACGTGTAGCTGTCCAGTTTCTTATAGTTTCTTTATCCTTACTCATGCTTTTGAAACTCAATTTAACTTTCAAAAACAATTCATACATGTTGCATATTTATATCCAAGAACTCTAATGTTTGTTGTCTTTGGTGGACTGATTGTTTTTGCTGGTTTTGCTCATGGTGTCTTGTTTCTCATTTATTCGATTGTAAGCCCATGTTTGCTGAAACTTTACCTGTGGAAATTCTTTTGAGGCCTGAGTTGAAGGTGAATTCCTTCCAGAGGGAATTTGTGTTTGCTTCTCTGGGAACTGCCACGGTGGGACTTTCAAGTTAATTCTCACGCAGGAAGTGTGAATTAACTTCTGTGAGGTTTGAGTTGTTTATGAGTTCTCAGTGGAAGTTTTCTTCCTTTCCATCCAAAGCCAAAACTGACGCAGGCAAATTTCCTTGCTGACTTTCTTTGCAAAGCAGATTCCTTTCCTGGCCTCCCTTCACTAAGGATATGTAGTCTTTTAGGATCATGGTTTTATGCAGAAGAATCTCTTCGGATATTTGACCCCTGACCATATTCAGATCCTACATTTGTTTTCTATTTCCTCATTGCTGCTAAAAATAGGTCTTTTTGTCTTTACTCACTGACACTGCCCTTGGACAGCCACTGGCTTTAGTCCTCATTCACCTATCTGGTTCCAGACCTTCTCTTTGCTCTTGGGGCACTTCAGCATTTGGAAAGGGAGTAGATCCTGGTGGCTCAGAGTACAGGCTGTTCTGCCAAACTGCTTGACTTAAACCCCAGCTCTGCCATCTATTAGCTGTTTGACCTTGGACAGGTTTCTGAACCTTCCTGGGCTTCTGTTTTCATATCTGTGAAATGGGGATAAGTTGCAACTTCAGTGTTACAAAGACTTAATCCCTTAATATGTACAAAGCACTTCGTACAGGGGCTGGCCCACCCCACACGCATTCCATGTATGTTAACTATTTTTGGCTTCTGAGGATTTCTGTTTCTTGCCATCTCAGCAATGCATTTTAAAAAAGAATATTTTAATCAGCGTTTTCTGTGTAGTGAAAGGAATGTCATGATAACAGGTTTTCCATATTACTGTGATTTTATTATTTTCACACAGCAAAATGGATCTTAAAAAGCAAGTCCTGCATCCCACCCCAACACATTTTTGTAAATGTGCAGGTCACATGTATGTTCACATGTTCCAGCTGAGTATCTAGAGGACCATGGGGGAGCTGAGTATCTGAGTCCATGTGGCTGGTGGGTTTTCAGTTTACTTCTCATGTTCTTTTGTAGGGTCACGTGCACCGAGTCAGCCAATAGCTTTCTCGCTGGTTTTCTGAACTTTAACTCCATGATGTTCGGTGCCACCTCGGCTCGCCGCCTCTCCACGGCCTCCTCGGTCACCAAACCTCCACACTTTATCCTCACCACTGACTGGGTTTGGTACTGGAACGATGAATTTGGCTTTTGGCAGGAGTATGGAAGACAAGTAAGTGTCACGGAAAGAGGGTGAGTGTTCCTTCCTGAGGGTCCATGATGGGGGAGCCTTTCCAAACATGGGCACAAGGATTGCTCTGGGGAGTCCTTGACAGAGCCAAAGATCCCCAGGTCCCCTTATGACGCACTTGCTTTGCGGGAATTATGGCAAAATGGGATAATTTAGAGTTCATTTGTATGAGGTTCCATCTTTGAACAATTAGCTATCTGTTCGTTCATTAGGACTGAATGACTTTAGTTGTAGTGAGATGACATTTCGTTAAATGGGGTAGAAAGATGCCTCTCTCACTGTTGAGCAGGTAACTCCAGAGCAAGTGCATGTGTGTGCTGGAGTGTTTGTGCAGCTGTGGAATAAAGTGGAAGGCTTTTCAAAGCTAGCTTTCTGCCTTATCTGTAGCAGCAACTTTACAGAAGGTGGGCAAGTATACGAAAATTGACTGATTTCAGCTATTGATTTGGTATCTGTGTCAAATAATTGCTGCTGTCAATTATTCAAAGATGTTCGTGGATGAATCAGATGAAAGGGAACCCCCTGGTTACCTGTAGAGGTATAAGTATAGGGAGGTCACCATTTCTATAGTGACACCTTCTCCCAAATGAAAATTGGGATATGTGGTCTAATAGACATTTGTATTCTTCTGGGTTGTAAGATGCTATAGTAAAGCTTTAGTTTCTGCTGCACTTGGGATATCTTTTTGTCTGGGACTCGGTAATGTGAGCTTCATGGGAGCTTTTGCCACTGGTGTGCCCCCCTGCTGAGGATGATACCTGCACCTGGCAGATCCTCAGGAGAGAGACTGGCCAGTTGAAGGACAGAGGTGCTGCTGCCCGTGCCCGCTGGCCAGTTGGACATGGTCACTCTTAGGAGATGGCTTGCGCCCTCATTCTTCCCCTCCACTTCTTCCAGTGCCAGCCTTCCCACTTCACTGCTCTGTCCATCCTCTTCCCCACCCGTCTCCCTCTCTGAGCATCCTGGGGTTCCTTCTGTCTTCCCTGGGTTTGTCCAGGGAGGCTCTCCAGCATTGCTCTGGGTTTGGTCAGGAGGGGAGGGCAGAGGCCAAGCCTGGCATTGAGCGGGAGAGATGATGATGAATGGAGCTCACCGGAAGACGTCATGGAGGAACACACAGCAGACAAGAAGCAACTGGCAAATGTGACAGCCGCTCACGTTTTGTTTGGTGATTCGTCCCCCTTCTGGGAGCTGAGTGGGATGACACGGGACCCTGGGTGACTTCAGAAACTGCGTTGTCCCAACTTTGGGGACAGGGGTCTTTCTCCTCCAAACAACCCAACTTAGGGTTTTCCCTTTTTCTTTTCTAGGCTGCTACTCCTTTATTGTGGTATAGCTGGAGTGCATAATTTAGAACATTGAGGATTTAGAATAGCGAGAATCTCTGGGAATAACCTGTCTGTGGGTTTTACCAACATACCACACGCTGGTGCATTCAGATGTGCACATGTGGACTCGGTGACTTTCGGCTGTATGGTCTCATTCTGTACCAATGGCTGGGCCCCTCATAGGGTGACCTGTCCATTCTAGCTCTTCCTTTTCCACACACTTCTGATGTCACCCCATAATTGGATTTCTTTCTTAGTTTTCTGCTAATTGCCAGTTCAAGACAGTTTTCTCTTGATTATCAGAAAAGCTGGGTTCTTTTCTGCCTGAGCTCAGGATATACGCCCAAATTTCAGGTCCAGGTTGCCTCCACCCTGTATTAATTTCCTAGGTCATCATAGCAAAGTACCACAAACTGGGTGGCTTAGAACAGCAGGGGTTTGTTGTCTCACAGCTCTGGAGGCTGGAAACTGAAATCCAGGTGGCAGCAGGGCCATGTTTTCTCTGAAACCTGTAGGGAATTCTTGCTTGTCTTTTCCTCAGGTGGTTTGCTGGTGATCTTTGGTGTACCTCAGTTGTATTTGCATCACTCTAATCTCTACCTGCTCATCAGTAGCATTCTTCACGTGGCCGTCCTCTTATAAGGACATTGGTCATGTTGGTTAAGGGCCCACCTACTCCCGTATGATCTCATCTTAACTAATTACGTCTACAATGACCCTATTTCCAAATAAGGTCACGTTCCCTGGTACTGGGGGTTAAGAATTCAACATGTCTTTTAGGGGGTTACAGTTTAATCCATAACCTAAACTTGTGTATAAATGTGTTACTCTTCTTGGCCCACTGAGTTTTCCCACGTTGAACCTGCCGTCCCTCAGGTGGTGGGCTCCATGACGCGTTACCCCAACCTGTATCCAGACTGGATTATTCTCAACAGGCTTCTTGTGTCGATTTACCTTTTGCCTTTTCCCCTCTCCTGTGATCTCCTTTGGTTTGATCTAGACGCTCCACAATTGCCCTCACCCTTTTGTACCCAAACAACCCATCTATCTCTGCTTGAAAGGGAAGACTTCCATTTATTCCTCCACTTGCCAGAATCTGACTTCTGTTCATCTGGTCACCATTCATGGAATGCCTGCAGGAGGTGGGACCCAGCTCGGCACAGCCCTCACCAGCCGTAGCCAATGGCAAAGGGCCCAGGTGCCAAATCCCGTGGCATTGCCAGTCTCCACCCAGCTTGTTGCCCACTCCCTCCTTCCTTTCCTTTCTTTCTTTAATTAGATTAAATTAATTATTCAGTTACTTATTGTTTTCTAATATTACATGAGTTTCATGTGTGCAGCATTGTATCTTGACTTCTACATACACCGCAGCGTGATCACCACCAAAGGTTTATTTTCCATCTGTCACCGGTTGGCCTCCTTTACCCATTTCACCCTCTCCTCACCTCCCCTTTGTTTCCCCTTTGGTAACACCGGTCTGTCCTCTGTATCTATGTGCTTGCTTTTGTTTTGTTTGATTATTTAAGATTTTAAAAGTTCTTATTTATTTTATTGAAAAAATGTTCTGTATGTCACATTTGAGCCTCACTCCTTTTTTGCTCCTCCTCTGTCTCCTTCATGGGCTTCTTTTTTCTACTTTCCTTTGTGAATGTTGGCATTTCCCGGGGTCTAGCCTGAACCCCCGCTCTTCTGACATTGGTGGCCACCTTGAGTGATGTCTGTATCTCTGTCTCTAGACCAGATTCCTCTCCAAACTTCAGACTTGTATGCCCAGGTATCTGCCTCTGTTTCTGCGGCACCTTTGCTTTTTGTTCCAGGCACTGTGCTAAGGGCTCTCTGTGCCTTATTTTAATCATTTTTCCAGTTCTTTGAGGATGGGATGGTCCTATTGTATAATGACATGAGTATGATTTAAATTCTGTTGTTATTCCTGTCAGAGAGTTGAGATCATTGAGGTTCAGAGAGGTTCCAATAACGTGCTGAGGTTATAGAGGAAACAGATTCGAGAGCCAGAATTCAAACTCAGTCCATTCCAAAATCTTCGATATCATGTAGGTAATGGGAAAGAGGATGAGGGATCAAAATGGATAATTGAAAAAACAGAGATCTCCAAGAGACCAGAAAAAGACAACAGCAAGGAGAACTGAACTCTGATTAAAGGGTGGTGGGAACAAGGGACAGAGGAGGTAGCGTCGCTCAGGCCCTCAGTGAAGCAACATTTGAGAATTCACCATTGATGTGTCACCTTCCTTTGAAGGGTTGTATCATCCGTCACGAGTAATTGAATGCCCTCTCTCTCATCGCTCCCATGCATTGTCCGGGTTAGCGGGGTCCACGTGTACGGGCTTCTGTTTCCCGAGCAGCTTTCAGGAGGCAGTTGCGTCTGCTCCTTTTCTGTGCCTCCCTCTCCTGCCACCGCCCCGTGCCTGGCTCCTCTCCTCCGCCTCCCCCAGGACACAAACAACCACCGTGGGCACATCTGCGGGTGGTGCGGACGGCCCCCAGCGTCTGTCTTCTTCTTGCCTTCACCTCGTATCTGGCTTTGCCTTCACAGGGCATGGAGCACCCCGTGACCAGCGTCAGCAGCAGCGATGTGGAGAAGGCCTACCTGGCGTACTGTGCCGCAGGGTCTGACCCCCAGGCTGCCGCTCTGAGGTTCCAGGCAGGAAAGCACACGTACGAATTAGACTTCAAAGGTACTTCCTGGAGTTCCCTGGTGGCCTGGTGGTTAGGATTGCGGGCTTTCACTGCTGTGGCCTGGGTTCAATCCCTGGTTGGGGAACTGAGATCCCGCAAGCCGCTTGATCTGGCCAGAAGAAAAAAGGTACGTCCTGACCCGCTGCACTCACCCAGCAGGGCCTGGTCATCTGCTGGCTTTGCCTTTTCCATTTTAACCCTGGAGAAACTCCGCACACACATTGAGAGTTGGGAAAGAGAAGGATGGGGTTGTTCCTGCTTCTGAAGCGCTGCCAGACTGGAAGGGGGGATAGACCTGTTAACAGATGAGGCCAGCCAGCGGGATGGATGGGGAGCTGCCTGGGGGGAGATGGGAGGGGACAGGAGCCCTCCTTGTGTAGGACAGGCAGCATCAGCCTGTGGGCCATGGGCGTTCCTGCGTCCAGGTCCCTGACGCGTGTCATGGTGCTTCTGCTGTGCAGCTCTGCTTTCTGTAGACACCTTCAGCACAGACGGCTGGCCGGCTAAACGCGTGGTAGGCACACACTTCAACTAAAAATTGTTGGGAAGCAGATTTTCAGATGCTCTGCTCATGGTGTCCTTAGTCTGGGCCTTGGCTTGTTCTGGTTGCCTTGACAGACAGGCAGATAGACAGAAACAGACCAAACACCCTTTGGTCAGGCCTTCCAGTGGCTTATTTGTGACTTTTTTTTTTTTTTTTTTTTAAGTTTCAGGTTTTTTGTGGCTTTTCTCAAGTCATTTTCACAGAGATTTATCAGTCCATCCCTATTCAGTTCAGTTTTGCCTTTAAATTCACATTTTAAACTCTGAATCCCTCTGAGTTTTCAGCATTTTTCAAGGAAATTAAGTGGGCCTTCCTTTAAGCATAGTTTATTATTTTCTTTATTTTTGTGGACCTTCTGTTTGGAGGGCAGCAAAGTGTTTTTGGTGAATTATCCAAAATCCACTTTATCTGCCTGCTTTTAGCCAGTTGGTTTTGCTTGTGGTTTGTAGCACTTGTGGTTTTACTTAAAGTAGAATTGCTGCCCTCTCGATGTGCCTCTACAGAGAGCCTAAAAGTTTCTTCTACTCTACAGCGAGAACTGCTTACAGTCTTCAGTGTCAGCTGGAGAACACAAGTCATATGTGAGGTGGTTTGCAATCCACAGTCTGATAAACACAAGTGTGTTAAAGGGGATGGTGAGAAATATATGAAATAATAAGTCAGGACAGGCCTGAAGAACAAGTCTATACACCTAGCACCCATCTGACTCCTGCTGACCATAGTTTGAAATATTTCTTTAAAATATCTGGACAGTATCAAAACAGATCAACCAGAAATGTCAGATGCAGCCTTTATCATTCTCAACATAGGCAGCACCCCCAGGGGACAGAACAGTCAAGATGAGGGTGGGGAAGAGCACACACATTGAGTTCACTGCAGACTGCAAGAAAAAAGCATGTTTACTGCAGACTGACTCAAGCTCTCTTGGGTGGGCACAATTCTTTTGTTTGTTTGTTGGTACATAACAGTAGCCACAGAAGTACTTTGAGGTGAGTTAACTTCTCCCTTCATAACCTGACTACTAGGTAGAGTGAAAGCAAGTCTCAGACCGCAACCTGCCACTCACATTTATTAACTAAGTATTTATGAGGAAGCAGGGACATTTAAGAAACATGCACAACTGACTTGTTCTGTAGGATCAGGAAAGACTTGGCTCTGCCTTTTAGACTCCTGTTGTGAAACAGTCACTCAAGGCAAATGTCAAGACTCCAGAGGCAGAATTCTGATGTCTGTTAGCTGGTATCAGTTGGGCAGAATCCCCAAGATCAGGGCTTGTTTAGGGACTTCGCCTAGTGTATCCTCTTTAAGGGCAAATTAGGGAGAAGGCCTCATGTTTACCCTGTCCGGGGGATGGTGGGGAATGGGTCTTGCATATATTTATCCAGTTCACTTATCTTGAATACCTTTTAATTTCACCAGTAAAAGCTCATTTGAGGTTCATTGCAGTGTTAGTCAACAGACCAATAAAAAGCCCGTTTAAGCTAATTAGCAGAGTGTTGGTGGGAGGTTGAGTGACGGGTAACTGAAGGAGTTGTGGTAGCCATCTCTGGATTACGGGCTCCCGATTAGAATGTGCGGACCCCCCAGGAGTGCCCATTCGTGATGACCACATAGGCTGTGGCGTGAGGGACACACGCCTAGGTGATCACCGGGTGTATGCTGAAATGCAGTAGGGTGAGTTAGTTTTTCAAGTGAAAGAAAATTGTTTGTACTCTACTGCAGAAAATAAGACTTGACAGAGTTCTCCTGGTGGGTCGGGACATGTAGTCTAACTTAGAGGTATTGTGATTTTTCAACATGAAAGATAGTTCCCCCGTGCCCCCACTGCTGCCCTCAGGAGGAATCTGAGAATCTTGGGCGTGGGGCAAGGATTTCATTTATTAAAGACAGTCCAGGTTTAAAAAAGTTGAGAAGTATTTCTGTAGGGTAAGTTTAGTCAAAGTAAGAAAAAAAACTCATAAGAGTAAAATTATTATATTAACTCTAAATCCCACTGGCTCAAGATGTGGTAAATCGGTCTCAGGCTGGGCTGAAGCTTTTTTATATCCAAGCTGGGAAAAATTGCTGAGCAAAATTAATAGTTTAAACAAGATTGGAAGGAACAATTTAAAAGCACTCATGTATAATTGATATGTCAATTACTAATCATTCATCTATTCATTAAACCCAGTCTCCTACAGATACCTATTTTCTTTTTGAATATTTGAAATGTGTAAAATTGCCTTATTTTTTTAACAGACTGATTGTGAGCTTTACATTTGGATTAGCTTTCCAACCCATTTAATTTGTGTTTATAAAACATTGCTATCCCATATGTGTATATGTGTTTGTTTGTTTGTTTTTTCTCCCAGCCTTCGTTCAGAAAAACCTGGTTTATGGCACAGTTAGAAAGGTTTGCCGGAGACCCAAATACGTTTCTCCCCAGGATGTGAAGATGAAGCAGAGCTGGTAGGTGGCATTTGGGGAACTTGTGTATCAGTTGTTGTGTGCTCTGCTGCAGGTACAGAACCTACTCAGACTAGCTACAGCATTAAGAGGGTTAGCTGGCTTGCAGACTTATGCCCTGGCACTCTCTGTCTCTGTTTCCTGTGCCTGGCCCTCCTCTGAGTGTATTTGTACTTTCCTTCACTTAATACCAAAGTGCTGCTGTTCATTTTTGAGTGATCTATAATAAGGTTGAGGCTTCATGAAACAGAAAAATCAGTGTATATTTACCACATTCAAATGAAAACATAATAGCATGTATTATAAAGCTATAAAATACAACATAAATTTATAAAAAGTAAATGTTTGGTGTATAATCATTTTAATGATGATGCAGATGCAGTTAATAAAGCATTAAATGATAAGCCAAACACAACATAAAATAAAGGAAAAAGACACCAGAAAAATCACTTAATTAGATGTTTTATCTTTAAGTTTGCCAGTGATGTTACTGAGACATCAGGTATTCTTGTGCAGATTTTTCCAGAAGCCAAAAAGTTCTTTCTTAGTTTAGACTAACTTAGAGAATGGTGAGGAAATAGTAGTAATCTAACTCCTAATATTTTCTGTTTCCATCTTCAAGTGATTATATCTTTTGTTTTATAACTTGCAGGAAATCTTTTTGAACAGCTCTTTGGGTTTTTCTGTTCATTTGTGTGTATGTTTGTTAGTCAGGTTTTTTCCACTGGTAGCAAACTGTGGTTTTTGTTTCTAAAAAGGATTTTAAGTTCCTCTTTTTCCTCCAGTTGTGTCATGTATGAATGGCAATTCCAGTGTAGAGTCACCTGTAGCAGTTTGACTACTGACATGCATATTCCACTAGTTGGAAAGGCTTTGAAACAGAGAAAGAATTATCCTTGTGGGTAGAGGCTTTGTGATATGTAACTATAGGGCTGCTTGTTGTGATCTGCAAGCCAGTCTAGACTGGAAGCCAGCTCATCAGCTTGTCTTTTCAAGTGAATAATTGAGTCACAGGCCTGAATTTTTGTAAATGTTGAAATACACCAAAAATTACACCAACAAAACCCCATTATTTTAGTACTTGGATATCATGGAATACCAAAAACAGGTGCTGCAGGCACTAATGGGCCAACTTCATCCCCAGGGTGGGATCCCTTATGTCACGGGCTGCCAGAAGCCACGAGGGTAGTGCCTGGCCTTCTATGCATTTAGGAGCAGGCAGGGCCCTCCTGCAGCTGACAGGGGCAAATCTGTGAGCTTTGCAAACTGATCAGACCCCTCTGAATCAGTAGTTTTAGTCTTGAGACAAGTGTGCTAGGATTGGAGCTGGGTGAGGGGTCAGTTCTCTCCAATCCCCACGGCCACTTACTGGGGGAGGGTGGCCTGGATGGTGAGAGGTACCATGGTGCCCATTAGTTTGGATGTGTGACAGCCCAAGCCGGGACTGTAGCCAGAGCTGTAGCCAGCGCTGCTGTTAGCGGACTGCACCTTCCATCAGCCGGAGAAATCTGGCTCGTTTCTGTTTCACAGAGAACTTACAGTGTTTCTGTTTCTTCTTTTAAGATTTCACGGATGGACTTCAGTGGTTGTGTTTGTGGAGCATGGCAGGGTCATTTAAAGAAGCTAGAGGGAAAAGGTATTATCAATCCAAGCAAATAGAGTACCTGTGAGTCTAACAAAGTAACCTCCTGGGGTTTCCGCTCCCTGTTTCCTTTGAAGCCAAGTGTGCCTTCCTTCCTCCCTTTCTTATTACAATTTATTTTTGGCTATGTGTAAAACATGATTTAAGAGTCAAAACTATATGAAAAGATATACTCAGTAGTCAGTATTCTCACTGTTAGCTCCACACTGTTTCTATGATGGGCAACCATTTTCATCAGTTTCTGGTTTATCTTTCTGTGTTTCTTTTTGCAAAAATGAGCAAATGCATATACATAAAAGTATCTTATTATTTTCCTTTTCTTGCATAAAAGGTAACATTCTATATATACTATTCTGTACCTTTTGTTTTTCACTTAAAAATAGATCATTACTAGATTTATTGTGATCATTTCACAGTATATACAGATCTTGAAAAATAAAATTACTCCCTTTCAGTTCATTGAAGTCTTCTAAATTCTGTTTCTGTCTTCACAGTTCTCCATCATTTGCATGTACCATAGTTTAATCTGTCCCCTTTTGAGGGATGTTTTGCCTTTTTTCAATCTTTTGCTGTTACAAGTATGATACCACAAAGGATGTCTGGTGTATGTGCTATTTCATATTTGTGGAGGTGGGTCCTCAGGTTAGAGTCCTAGAAGGTAAATGCAAGTTCCTCTTTGTGGGGTGGAACCGTTATGCACTCACCCCAGAATGTGTGAGGTGCCTGCTTCCCTCCCCCTTGCCAACAGAGGGAGTCAACAAGCTCTTGGATTTTTGCTATTCTCATAGGTGGGAAAGGGTGTTTCAGTGTATTTAATGTACTTTCTCTTATGAGTGAGGTTTAATATTTTTTTCCTACATGTAAGGGCCATTTGCCTTTCTTTTTCGGTGGACTGTTTGTCTTTTTGTCCATTCTTCTCTCAACATTTTGGTATTTTTCTTAAACATTAGGAGTCTTCTATCTAATGGGGAGATCAGCCCTCAGTTTGTTATATAAATTGCAATGTGTTTTCTTCGTTTGTTGTTTGCCTTGTGGCTTTGTCTATGAAGTATTTTACCATGCAGAAATATTTATTATTTATTTAGTTAAATGTTTCAGTCTCTCCTGTGGATTGCTTCTGGATTTAGTTTTGGTTAACTATGAGTGATCCTACTTCTGGACGTCATTTTTTAGTCTCTCCCTATCCAGAGCCTACCCTAGATGCAGTTTAGAAAAACTTACCTGTCTCCTTTCTGAGACTGGATCTCTTTTGTTGTCACTCTCCTTAGTTTTCAGGGGACCACGGCAGACACCACATGTCAGAAATAAGAGCGGTTATTTTGGTTAAATTCAGAGTAAGATATGAGGGATTCAGGATCTCCCTGCTCTGTCACACACGTTGGTGCAGTGAAGTGCATCGTGCTTCCCTCTAACTTGTGTGACGGTAGCTGGTGGTCATGACTCCAGCAAGCAAGTCTGCTTGGGCCTTTGTGACCACCTGGGACTCTTGTGTGGGTCACTTTTAGAAACAAATCGTCTATTTACATAATTAATGGGGTCACAGAATATGATCTCCATATTCAGAAGTTTAAGGATTGAAATGGCATTTACACATCAGGTAACTGGTTTATTAGTTCATTACTGTCCTTTCATCCTCCATGAAGTTTTTTTCATATGATTGTCTTATTATTTTCTTACCTTGTTTTTGATATATTTTGTCATTTAATTTATTCCTCTCTACTAGTTTGGAAGTTACACACTCTATTACTGTTTTTTTCTTTTAAGGCCACTCTAGAAATTACAACATGAGTTTTTCACTTAGGTATAAGTCAGTCAATATCTTTGCTGTTCTACCAGCTAACACAAGATCCTTCATATACTTTATTCCATTTACCTTCCTCTGGACTTGCTATTTTTTAACTTCATGAGACACTGGTTTTTTACACTATGACTGTTTCTTTAAATTTACTCCCACTTACACCATTTTCTTTGTCTTTTAAAATTTCCTTAGATGAAGATCTGTTGGGAAAAAAATCTGTTTTTCTTTGCCTGAATACGTCTTTATTTTGCCCTCAATCTTAGGGATATTTTCACTGGGTGTAGACATTTTACTTGTAGTTATTTTCTCTTGAAACATTGAAGATATCACTCCACTGTCCTTTGGTTTCCATTGCTGCTTTTGAGAAACCAGCTGTTGGTCTAACTGATGCTTTCTTTCAGAATGACTTTTTTCCCCCTTCTGGCTGCTTTTAAGATTTTCTGTTTGTAGTATGCACTCTCACTGTGGTGTGTCTGGGTATGTGTTTTTATTTGTCCTGTTTGAGATTCTTTCTGCTTCTTAAGTCTGTAGGTTGGTATGTCTCATTAGTCCTATTTGAAAATTGCCTCCGTGCTGTTCTAGCTACTCTCTTTTTGGAGATTCAGTTTGGCTGTGACCAGATTCAGGCCTTCTCACTCTGTTCTCCATGTCTTGGCTTCTTCCCCACCTTGTTTATCTCCTTCCTGCTCTGCGCCACATTCTGAATAATTTCACTGCCCCTACCTTTCCGCTCGCTCACCCTCTCTTTAGGCCATCTCATCTGCTAGTAAGCCTGTCCATTGAACTTCTTCTTCAGGGATTGTATTTTCATTTCTACAAGTTCTGTTCGTTTTTTTTCTTTTCAAATCCTCCAGGTCTTTTTACAGTTTTCTGTTCCTTGCATATGATTTTTTTTTAATAGATCCTTATTGGAATATAATTGCTTCACAGTACTGTGTTAGTTTCTGTTGTACAACGAAGTGAATCAGTCATAATGCATACATATGTCCCCATATCCCCTCCCTATTGAGGCTCCCTCCCACCCTTCCTATCCCATGTCTCTAGGTCATCACAAAGCACCGAGCTGATCTCCCTGTGCTATGCTGCTGCTTCCCACTAGCTAATTATTTTACATTCAGTAGTGTACGTATATTGATGCTACTCTCACTTCTCCCCAGCTTCCCCCTCCTCCCCCGTGTCCTCAACTCCATTCTTTATGTCTGCGTCTTTATTCCTGCCCTGCCACTAGATTCATCAGTACCATTCTTTTTTTTTTTTAGATTCCATATATATGTGTTAACATGCGGTATTTGTTTTTCTTTTTCTGACTTACTTCACCTTGCATATGTTTTTAAAGTTTGTCTTTTATTTCTTTAAACATAGAAAGAATAGTTGTTTTATAATCTGGTAATTTCAGCATCTTAAGTCTTCATGGGTCTGTTTCTGGTTGATTCTTGCTTGTGGGACCTTTTTTTTTAGTTATTTTTAAACTGTGCCATTTTCCTAGGAAAGTTATTTGTGGAAGTTCTTTGAGGCTTAGAATGAAGGTACACGTCTCATGCCAGCAGAAACAGAAGGTAGATCTATTGTAGGAAGAATAGCATTCTGAAACTGAATAGGAATGATTTGGACTTAGAGTTTCACAGTCCTTATCTCTAAATCCTTTGGGCCATGTGTTTTTTAGAAATAAGTTTTTATTTCATTTTTAGAAAGAGCATGTGCTGCTTTGTATTATGTGACACATGCAATTAAACATGCTAATATTTTTTGCAGTAAAAATATGCATAATCACTTAAAGAAGGAAATATATATAGACCACAAGTAGTCTCTTAGCAGTTCAAGTCAAATCTCTACTGCCAAATGAATTTTGACATCAATTTTATGTCTTAAAAAATGTTTTATATGCCAGTTATATGTCATTGAGGCTGTTTTTTTTAATTAATTAGTTTTTTATTGGAGTATAGTTGATTTACAAGGTTGTGTTAGTTTCATTGAGGCTGTTGGTTTTTTTAAAATTTTTTTATCATTGTGTTCTGAATTCACAGCATTTTTAATTTATCTTTAATTTTATTTATTTTTGGCTGCATTGGGTCTTCGCTGTGTGCGGGCTTTCTCTAGTTGCGGCGAGCAGGGCTACTCTTTGTTGAGGTGCGCAGGCTTCTCATTGCGGTGGCTTCTCTTGTCGTGGAGCGTGGGCTCTAGGCACACGGGCTTCAGTAGTTGTGGCATGTGGGCTCAGTAGTTGTGGCACACGGGCTTCAGTAGTTGTGGCTCGTGGGCTCTAGAGCGCAGGCTCAGTAGTTGTGGCGCACGGGCTTATTTGCTCTGCGGCATGTGGGATCTTCCCGGACCAGGGCTTGAACCCGTGTCCCCTGCATTGGCAGGTGGATTCTTAACCACTGTGTCACCAGGGAAGTCCCATTGAGGCTGTTCTTAATGAAAGTTTCAGGGCTCTTTGAATTTCAGAATCATGGATGAGGGTTTGGGTGTGCTGCTTTAGTCATATGCTCTGTCCCTTATGTGTTGGAGTTGGGATGCAGGTGAGAAGTGGATCCCTCGTGCCTGATTGGTTTTGGTTTTGGTTTTGGTTTTGACCACATCAGCAAAGATGGAAGTGCTGTCACGTGGTGAGAGTGTGGTTATGTGCTTCCTCGCCTCCTCCTTGCTTTTACAGAACAATATGCTGACGCTCAAGACTGATGGCCTCGGCTGCTGGAGGCACCTCTGGGAAACCTACTTATGTCTAAGAACAAACTAAGTGTTTCTCTTTACGTTTTATAACAGCGTCAATTCCCAAGGCCTAAAGAGCATCCCTGAGCATTGGGACCACTTGGCCCTGCTGGACACCGGCTTTAAGGTATGAGACTGGCACTGCCCCAGGCTGGGGAGGAGGGTGCCCTTAGACATCGGTGAGTGGGAGTGGACCGCGCTGTGTCCTCCGCCGCTGAGAGGTGCGTGCAAGGTTTGGTTTCCTTCAGATCTTGGGGATTTTACGGCTAGATGACTACCCAGGAGGTGGCCATGGCTTGAGGGGAGAGGATGTATGGTGGAGGGAGGATGACGAACTGGAAATTTTCTAGGAAGGGCATAAATAAGGAGCTTAAGAGCTGCTTAGCTAATAAAAGTTTTACTAAGCGAGAAAAGGGAAAGAAGCCAGCAGAAGGTTTGGTGTGATGAGGACCATCTAGAAGGGGAGTTGCTGTTGGGAGGTGCTAGGAACTTACTAGAAGATGAGAGAAGGAAGAGTCTATTCAGCGAGCTGCAGTGGGCGCCACGCTGAGCTGAGTAGAGAGCTCAGGCCGGTGTCCGATGACGCCCCATGTCCGTGGAGCGCTCTGACTGGCCTCTGACCTGGCAAGCACTGTGCAGACTGGTTTTTCCAGCATGTGCCTGGGAGCCGCACAAAGCACACGCAGACACCAGCAGCCCTGGCAGGACGTGTGGAGGGCTGGGCAACTTGCAGACACAGTACTCGGCCATCAGGGGACCAGGCGACTGTATTTCAGGGATCAAGGAAGGTGTCACTGGGTCCACACCTAATGATGGCTGGCGCTTACACAGGCAGAGGGTGGGGAAGGACACGCCAGTTGATGGGAACTGGCTGGGGAAGGAACCCAAGTCAGGACACGGAGGGTCTCAGGTGGAGGGCGTGCGTAGGCGGGGGCTGGGGGGCAGGAGAGGGAGGTCAGGGCCGAGCTGTAGAGTGCCCTGGTCAGGGGGCCGAGCTGCGGGCCGTGATAGGTGCGGGAGTCCTTGCCGGGCTCCAGGCTGGGAGGGCAGGGCTTGAGGGGAGAGGGTTTGGTGGCGTCTAGTGAGATGGGAGCAAGGAAACCAAAGTCAGATTTTGGGTTGCAGAGACCCATGGATGTTTACACGGAGTCCTGATCACTTAGGGTCTTTGGGGAGTGAGGTGGTTATTACACGGCTGCGCTCGGTGGGGGAAAGGATGGTGACCCCAGGCCAGGCTGTCACTGGGCCAAGCCTTGTGGAGCCGGGAACAGGGAGGCGGGTTGGGGCCCAGGCTGCAAGGGCAGGGCTCTGTGGGTTGTCACTCTGTGAGACAGTTGGGGGCTGCGAGTCAGGGCCCTCTCTGGGCTCATCAGGAGTGTTGCTTCCCAGAGCCAGATGCTAAGGGAAGGGTGGGCTCAGCTGGGAGGGAGGGGCGCCCGCGGGTCTTGCTGAGCTCCTGGGCTGCTGTGTGCCGTCTGCCGGCCTGGCCTCTTGCTCGGCGCTCACCGTGCGTGTGGCTCACGCAGCATTGCTGCCTGTGGCAGGGTTTGCCCCCTCTCTGCCAGATGTGTGTGTTCCACATCCGTTGGCACCAGCTCCGTGGTCTTGTCGACTCTGTAGTCAGCGCTGTGTGGGGTCAGAAGAAGAGCAGGGGTGTGCTGGGGGCGGCCAGGGTGGTGCTCACACAGCATCGCCTGCCTGTCCTTTAGGCTGGCTTCACAGTGGAGAGGAGAGAAGTGACCACAAATAGCACACATCTGGAGCCTGGAGAGACTGCCCCTTGAAGTAAAGGGGAGCGTGGTAGACGCCATCTGGGTTTGCCTGTGGTTCTGGCATTTCATGAGCAGCCTTGGGAAGAGATGTGTATTCTACACTTTGATGATAACAGAGTAAAAATATTTGCCCCTTACAGAGGATCGCCCTCCCTTCGTCCTCAGAGGAGTTTCAAAAGGTCTGGAACCTCTTCACCAATACGATGCCTCTCTGCCACGTTCAGAAGATTGAGCGGGTCCAGAACATGGCCCTTTGGGAAGTCTACCAGTGGTGCGTTGGGGGCTCGCTCTTGGTGGGCTGGTGCCTCTGTCCCCTCAGCCAGCTGCTTACCAGACATGTCCCGGGCTGCAGGGACAATCCGAGAAAGCAGCCACTGTTTGTCCAGTGCTGCTGGGATCAGGAGCTGTGTCCCTCTCCTGTCCGCCTCCTCATCTGTACAAGCTCAGTGCTGGCATGTTCCTCCAGGGAGATGGGAGGCTGCGGCTTCCCTAGAGACAGAGCTGGCTCCTGCACTAGTGCCCTCGGCCTCCCTGAAGACCAACAGGGGACGGGTCCGAATAAGCCACCCACACCCTGGGGAGTGTAAAGCTGCTGTCCTGGCAGCCAGAGGGCAGGGGCCTCCTCCTTGTGCCTGAGGACTGGCATGTTCTCAGGCACTTGTTTGTGTGGGGAGGTGCCCACAGCAGGTCACCGCAGTGGGCCTGGGCTCCTGCTGACCTTCCCCACAAGAGGTTGGAGCAGTGTAATCTGAACTCTGGTTCCGGTGATGAGATCAAAATAACTTACAGGAGAGGTAGAAGGAGGCCCCCCCTCCCATCCCCAGCCAGCATCTTCCAGCTCCCCTGGCTAAGCTTCAGGCGGAAGCAAGGTGGTGGGAAGAAGTACACCTGCCTTCCAAGGGCTGGTCTATCTGCTTTGGGGGTTCAGGGAGCAATGCAGGCCTGGAGCCCTGGAGGGAAGGCTTCCCTCTGCTCTCACCCAGGCCCTGCTGTCGCCTTTTCTGGCCCCTGGCCCATGGCTGGAGTCTCATGGACCTGTGGCTCCTGGTCTCATGGCACATCTAATAAAATGCGTTTCTTGGGCTGGGTGGCCTGTGTTTGGTGGCAGGCGTTCTCTGCCGCCAGCACACGTTCACTCCTGTGATTCTAGGCAGAAGGAGCAGATGCAGAAGAGAAACGGTGGAAAGACAGTGGATGAGAGGCAGCTGTTCCACGGCACCAGCACCAGTTTCGTTGACGCCATCTGCCAGCAGAACTTTGACTGGCGGGTCAGTGGTCTTCATGGCACTTCCTATGGCAGGGGTAAGTGCGAGGCGGCCTCTGCTGGCAGAACCCTCTTTGCCTCGCTGTCCAGGGCCCGGAAGCCACTTTAAAGCAAATTGATGGAGGGCGTGGGGGGAACCAGCATGCGCTGAACCAGCGGTTCAGACTCAGTGAGCGCTGGCCGGGATGTGGGACGCCCAGCTGGCGGCACCTTACTCTCATTCCCCTGTGTGCAGCCCTGGGCCCAACCCAGGGTTGGAGCAGGGGTGGCCCTGCTTAGGCTGTGGTTTGGCGTCACTGGGAAATGGGGCTGCATCCCTGTGGGACCCTTCCCAGCCCTGAGTCAGGTCCCCACCTGCGCTGTTTCCGTAGAGTAGAAATCTGAACGCTCAGATACGCTCATGTAAATATGTCATTCTTACTATAATGTGAGTTCCCCGTTTTCCTGTCTCTTATTTCTTAACTTTGTTTGAAAATAATTTCAAACTCACAGGAAAGGTGCAAGAATAATACTAAAAAAAAAACCCTCCCACGTAAATTTTACCTAGTTCATCAGCTTTAACACTTTTCACATTGGCTTTATCACCCCTTCCCTTATTTCTGAACCATTGGGGAGTAGGCGGCATACATCATACCTCTTCACCCCGTAACACCTCCTAAGAACAAGAACATTCTCTTCTGTAACCACGACACGGTTACTAGGTGGAGAGCATCTCGTAGCGGTGTGATCTGCAGTCAGCAGCCCCTCCGCCGAGGCCATCCGTTAGCTTCCGTCCCGCGTGCTGACGGCTGCGGGGTCAAGGTGCACAAGAGCCAGTGGTGGGCTGTGAACCTGAATGTGTAGGCGCAGCTTCCAGCTCAGGCCCCCATTCGACAGGGCTCATGAATCCGTACATTGGGCTGCCGGTGTCTGCGCCGTGTTCTGTGTGTGGGGTCTTAGCCATGTTCCATGCCAGCCCTGGGAGGTCGGGCCCAACAGCCCCATTTTATGGCTCAGGAAACGGAGGTTCTGGGCAGGGGATGGGGGCTCAGTAACGAGGTGTCCAGAGACCTTTAGGATTTGAGTGACAGATCCTAACTTGAAAGGAGTTCTCTGTCTCAGAGTTTGGTGACTCCTCTGGTGCTCCTTACAAGGGAAAAGCTGGAAGGACGGGAGCAGAGGGAGGGCAGAGGCCACTGGCCTCGCCCGGGTTGCAGGATGCCGGCGTGCCTCTTCCGGCCGCGGGCTGTCCCCTGGTGCCCAGCCCAGCCCTGGTGTCCTTGCAGGGAGCTACTTTGCCCGGGACGCCGCGTATTCCCACCACTACAGCAAAACTGACACCAAGTCCTGCACGATGTTCCTGGCTCGGGTGCTGGTGGGCGAATTCGTCCGAGGCAACGCCAGCTTCGTCCGCCCCCCGGCCAAGGAGGGCCAGGGCAACGTCTTGTACGACAGCTGCGTGAACCACGTGTCTGACCCCTCCATCTTCGTGGTCTTCGAGAAGCACCAGGCCTACCCGGAGTACGTCATCCAGTACACCGACTCCCCCAGGCCCGCTGCCGCCGCCACCAGCCTGCTCTCCTTGGCGTCCTTCTTCAGTGTTCGGCCGTGAGCACCCCGATGGTTTTATGCCTTTCTGGCTGATCTCACTCGAAATAGCTATTAGGGAAAGTTGGGGTTTTTTTGAACAAAAAACTTTTAATGAACTGTTCATTTAACATTGACTTCTTGATGAAGTTACATTCTTAATCTCTGGCTGATAATATTTTCACTTTTAAGTCACTTTTGGACTAGCCAGTAGTGATTGTAGGTGAACCCATTATTGCTTTTTACTCAGGTGTTAAAGTTTTATGTTTTACTCTTTGTTGACTTTGCTGCAGATTGGCACCAGGCACAGAGTTTCCAGACACTATTTTATCAATTGGTTTTAATTTTCAAGAGTTTCTGTCTCTTCAGTGGTTTGTTTTTTCAGGGTCTTGGTGGCACCTGGTTTTGTTTTTGTCCGAATGACACAGCAGCCATTGGTGCCGGAAATCCTGGGTTGTGGGCCTACTGAGGCACAGTCATCGTGTCCATTGCTGTGTCTCTAATCTAGGCGGCTCTTCTGCTGCTTCTCCTGGGCTTCCAGCCTTGAAATTGGCCCATACATCACGTTGTTAGGACCATGGCTACTGTGTGGTGTCACTGAGTCCCTGTCGGTCTCCCTTAGTCCTGGCAGCAGTCACCCTCACCCAGGAAGTGCACTCACCCTGGCAGGTGCCTCTGCACCGAACACCCTGTGAATAAGGGTTTGATGTCCCCATGAGAGCTGAATACCTGTGCTGCAGTGTCACAGCAGAGTCTGGGAATAAAAGAATATTTATCTGACGTGGGTGATGGCTGCAGCTCATTCTTCAGTGTCTGTTTATTGAGCGCCTGCTGTGTACAGGCACTTTTCTGGGGGTCGGTATATAACAGAGCCCCCGTTACTGGCCTCGAGGAGGCTGTGTGTGGATTTATCATGCAGCCAGTGAAGCTGAAGGCTCACGGCTCCTCATTTGCTGGGACCCCTTCCACAGCCCGAGGAGGGACCCCTGCTATATGGCTTCGTGATCGTACATTTTGGTTAAATTTGCAAGTTACATATTTGTTTATTTTCTTTCCCTCAACTCGGTTTTCAAGCCCCACAAAACCCAGATCCACTATTGTGCACTGTGTTGTGGACACGGAGCAGGTGGTGTGTTCTTGTGTCCTCCACACACAGTGGTTGGTAGGGATCTCTGCTGGGCGGTGGAGGGGCCGGCAGGATGGCTCCACCTCATAAGGCCATCTGCCTCCTCCTGGATGGCTGGTCCCGTTGGCCTAAGGTTCCGTCCTCAGCAAGGTGTCCTCCCTTCACCTGTACCCTTCCTTCCCGTTCCCCAGCCTCCTGCTACGGTGTGTCCAGTCTCCACATGATGCCTCTGCCTGTAGTTCTCAGATCCAAGGCTGCTGGGAGCTGAGTAGTGGGAAGCAGCAGGAGTGGTCCATCTGGGAGTGTGGGTGAGGAGAGTGGCAGGGGGAACCTGGGCGGGAGATGATCAAATGCTCCAGAGAAGTCGGGTGAACTGTGAAGACTGCCGAGGGCTCTGCACTTTGCTGACTTTTGAGAAAGCACATTGGCAAGTACCTGGACTGGACATTCGAGAAAGGGATGGGGTGCATGTAGCTCAGTTGTGGGTGGGAGCATGGGGCAACAGTTCCTGTGGGCACCGGAGGGGGTGGGCATTGTGATGGGAAGAAGTCAAAAAGACCTCTCAGAATGTGCATGCAAAGAGGTAGTAGGATCCAGAGCAAACGTGTGTGTGTGTGTGTGTGATTGACAGCAGAGTCATGAGGCTGGCCTCTCTCATATTCTGAGAGGGGAGTCTCCAGGGGAGCGCTCTGGGGAAGCATGGCGGGCTGCACGCAGGGAGAACAGACAGCAGAAGCAGCGCTCGCAGCAGTGGGTACGGGAGGCCTCTTCTCCCAGCTCTCCTGCAACAGCCTGCACTTTGTACAGGTGCTCAGCCTGGGTACCCCAGCCTTGCTCGCAGGTTCCTGCTCTGTTATTTATACAACATCAGCCCCGTAACGCTGTTCGGATGTTAAGTAGAGGGAGGCGCTGAGACCTGGGTCAGCAGCCTTGTCTTACAGGTGAGGAAACAGAGGCACAGAGGTGGAAAGAGCAGCAGCCGTGATCACAGGCTGCTGGTGGCAGAGCTGGGATTCAGTTTGCAGGTTCTTTGTTGCATTTGAACTTCTCAGCAACACAATAATTATTTTTACTAAAATTCACCTCTGTATTTTGATTATTTGATCAAAATTAAGATAGGATGTTCTTTAAAAGAAAAAGTACACTTCAGCCTCTGTCACTTTTCTGCACATTAAACTTATAAAGTTAGTAGTACCCTACCTAGGAAAATCGAGGCATAATAAAGCATTCGAACCACCTTTGCAGTTGAGCTTCTGATGCATGTTATTCTCGAAGTTAAATGAACCAGATGCTGAAAAGGCCCCCGAGCTGGGGCCGTCAGGACCACTCACCTGAGCATCCACGTGTCCCCTGCCCTATCGATTCCTTCCATCCTGAGGCCAGAACTTCTTTAAAAACCCCAAGTTCTCAATCATTTTGTCAGAACTACATTTTCACTCATTTATCAGCAATCCTTGATTGAGAGAGGTGGATCCATTGCTCAAACATGATTGGCAAAGTCAAAACTAAGTGCGACAAACATTTATTAAGCATTTAGGAAATGTTACGTAAATGGCCTCTTTTATACTCATATGCCAGGCGTGCTTTCAGTTGCTTCGGTGATGTTTTTCCAAAAATCTGAATTTCCAAATGAGGGTTTTCTTTGAATTAGGGGCTGGTCATGACTTTGTCAGCGGGAGACAATCCTGATGTAGATGCCATTCTTTGGACCTAGGGCAGATTTGGATTCTAGCTGCAGCGGTATCTAAAATAGAGGAAATTAAGATATTTGTCAGAGTTAATCCTATCGACAGGAAAACTTCCTCAGAACGGGGCCTGAAGCAGGGTTGTGGGAATTCGGCTGAGGGCTGAGGGCTGAGGGCAGGCAGGCTGGGAGTTAGCAAAGCAGCTTCCCCAGGGGGACCTTGAGAAGCAGCAGAGCTGTGTCTCGGGCCGGGTGTTGGACGGGGGCTCACCGCCTTTCCCGTGTTAATAAAATACCGCAGGGGAGGCGCCCCACATTTATCCTTCTAATAAGCCTGCCTAAGGTGGGAGCAGCTCACTTTGCAAATGAAGAAATGGAGGTGCAGAGAGGTTCAAGCGACCTGCCCAAGGGCACATGACTGGAAAGTGGTGAGCAAAGCCTCAGACCTTCCTCATCTCCCCTCATCTCTCACCCTGGGGCCCAGCCGGTAACTGAGTAGACCTCCACTCCCCAGGGGCTTGGGGGCAGCTCCCTGCTGAAGGCCCGCTGCCATTCAGAAGGCTTTCCTTATGTCCAGCTTAGGCAGATCAATGGAGGCCTGGAGACTTGGAAGAGAAGCCACAGAATTACTGAAGAAGCAGGGCGTCCTCTTGAGCTGCGTGTAAAAGGACTGTTCAGTGGCTACCATGAAACCTTTAAAGGAAAGGAAGGGTCACGAGGCCCTAGTGCTGGGGCCGGGTGGGCTTTCAGATGTCTTTGAGAGTTCAGATGGGAGACCAGTTATATGCTCAAAAAACAAGATGATCTAGGCCTGCCCTATCTCGTATGGTAACCACTAGTACATGTGGCTGCTGGATGCTTGAAGTGGGGTTAATGCAAATGAGGGGCAGAATTTTTTATTTGATTTGATTTATTATTAACATATAAGTAGCCGCACTTGGCTAGTGGCTACAGTATCAGACAGTTATAGGCACACTTGAAACACCATTGGACTTCAAAAAAAAGCAGAGGTCTGTTGTGGCTGGCAAAGTCAGGGAGGGCTTCCTGGAGGAACTGGCACCTGGGGTGGGGCTAGGAATAGGAGACGCCCTGTGAGCATGGCTTCTTAGGGGCCACTTGGGGATTTGAGGGAACACCAAAGGACTTGGAGGATGGGATTAGACTGGGGGTGGGGAAGGGGGAGGGATGGCATTCCAGAAGGAGCAACAGACTGAGCAGGCAGGGCGGAGGGGGTGGGAGGCTCTTGGAGTGGGAAGTTGGGGTGGGGAAGGTGAAGTGAGCTCAGAGTTCTCCCTGGACCCAGCAGGCTTGGGACTCAGGGCTGGTTCTTGAGCTGGGGGGTGCCAGGCATAAGCAGTGTTCTGCGACATTGGTCTGGCTGCTGTATTGTATGTCAAGATCAAGGGTAAGTGAGACAAACCCCCAGAGAAAGTCCTGTACCCATGGAATGCCTAAGGCAGGCAGGGGCCTGCTCTCCTCTGGTCCTTCATCTTGATTTGGCTCTCTGCTCCCAATCTGCCCCTCCCTCCCTCCAGCCTTAACCGTCAGACCTTTATGGACATCGTCACATCCAGTTCCTCAGCCTTTGGTATTTCAACCCAGCTCATTATTCCTCCCCAGCCAGCAGCTCCCCCAGTCTCCCTGTTCGTCAGCGGCAATGCCACTCTCTGAATCTAGAAGTTGTTACCATCTGTCATCGTGTCCTTATTATCTGTCTCCGTACGCCCTCCTCTCCAGGTCTGCGGCCGTGCTGAGGGTCGTGAATAGGCACGGAGGAGAGCACTGTTCGGGTTGTGTGGGGAGCAGCTGATTCAGTGCAGAGAGGCTGCTCCGTGCAGAGGAAAGAGGGAGGGCTTGAGAGTGAGCGAGATCTGGATTGAACCTCAGTTTCTTCACTCTGCGGCGATTCATTCCTTTGTTCATCAGTGTTTGTTGAATGACTGAGTGGGCACCTGCCACATGACTGGCCTGAAGCTGGGTGCTGGAGCCTCCACCAATGAATAGGACAGTCTTTTGGTCCCTGATCTCCAGGAGTCTGCAGTCCAACTGTGTGACGTCAGGCAAGTTACCTAACCTCTCTGAGCTTTATTTTAGCTCCTCATCTGAAGAATGGGAATCATATAATTTACTCTGCAGGGTTACTGGGTTCTCTTTGCTGAAGACGGAAGAGCTACAGCATGGTGAGGCCCAGCCTTGCTGTACAGAGGACAAGAATGATAATAACACAGACTTGGGTTACGTGCCGGGAGCTTACTTATCTGAGCACTTACGATTGACTCAATCAAGAAGAGGGAGGAGGTGTGACTGTTATGGTCCCCCTTTTACAGATTAAGGAACTGAGACCCAGAGAGCGTAAGGAACTCGCCCCAGCTCACGCAGGGCCGGGAAGCCACCGCAGGCAGCAGGGACCTGGGGCGGGGACCCCTCGCGCCCAGAGCAGCAGAGCTCACCTGAGTCTCGGGACAGGCTTCGAACCGGAACTTGCGCAGGACATGGAGCAGCGTCAGCTTGACCTCCAAGAGCCCCAGTCTCACCCCGAGGCAGCTCCGGGGACCTGCCCCGAACGGCAGGTACGTGAAGGGCCGCTGGCGCCGCCGGGCCTCGGCCGTGAACCTACGGGGCAGCACGGTCAGGGTTGGCCCGGGTCACCACCTCCCTTCCTGGGGCTTCAGCCACTGGCTGTGACCGAGGGACCCCGTCATTGAGGCCACGCTCCTGCCACGTGAGGCCTAAACCCCACCTCGGTCTACAGGATCCTGTTTTTTTCCTGGGCCGGTCAGTCCCTAAGGCTTTGGAGCTGGTGGCCACTCGTCCATGTGCTTCAGTCTGGCTCCCCTCCTCTTGTCCTGCAAAGCCCTAAAGGCACCGCTGAATTAATAGAATCACCTGGAATGTGAGCATTGCCCTCACTGCCTCTCCTGATGAATTCACTGTGTTGTTAATGAGCTTGCAGGCTCACTAGCATCCAGGATAAAAGTCTCAAAGAAACCACAGCTCTCGCTTCACCCATGGCTCCAACTTCCCCAGTGGCCAGAGGGTGACACTGGCCGGCCGGCATCCACTTCCTGAGCAGAGTCCCTGGGCACCAGACCCCTCTGGAGGCCATGTCCTGCCAGTTTGTCTCTTGATGCCATGCCGGGCAGCTGTCTCCCTGCCCACACTCGCCTTTCTGGTTTAAGCACTGAAACTTGAACCACTGGGGGTGGCAGTATTTGACCCACTGGAAGCTCTTCTTCAGAATGAATTGCCGTATCTGCTACCAAATGACAGCATTTGCCACGTGTGTTCTGTGACAACGCTACGTGACAACCACTATTTTGTAATAGCCTGCTCACTTATTACTACCTCTGGACTTTATGGGCCCAAGAAGCCCTTGACCCACCTTTTCAACATCATATTAATGCACTTTTTGTTTTCAAAGGTGATGCGGTAAGCCTTGCAGCTGCTGTTTATGTTTCTTGATATTTACCGTAATTCCAGGAGCTGCTGGGCAGCAGAATGTTATTTATCTGGGTCCCACTGCCCCTGGTTTCCCAGGGACCAGGTTGTAGAGTTGGGGCCGCGTTAACAGGAAGCTGGAGCCACTAACAGTGGGAACAGAGCTGCAGGCTGGCTACTCCCCCCATTCGCCAGGAAGCGATATCCGTCGACTCTGATGAGGAGGGGGTGTAGATGCCTGCTCAGACACTTTAAATTGGGAGTCTAGAAATGAAATCTAGACAATGGACCAAATCCATGCAGGGGACAGGAGGGAGGATCCCGGTCTACCATGTTAGGGTAGCTGGATCTCATGAATTCCTGGAGAACTTGTTGATGCTCTTGTATTGGAACAGGCATTAAGTTTCAAAAAAGGAAACAACATTCTGCTACTTCTTAATGCACTCCTGAAATGTGTCCTTGTTTCTTGGAACAAATAGTGGACACCCATTTGAAATTGCCTTGTTGGGCTTTCCTGGTGGCGCATTGGTTAAGAATCCACCTGCCAATGCAGGGGACACGGGTTCGAGCCCTGGTCCGGGAAGATCCCACATGCCGCAGAGCAACAAAGCCCGTGCGCCACAACTACTGAGCCTGCGCTCTAGCGCCCGCGAGCCACAACTACTGAAGCCCGCGCGCCTGGAGCCCGTGCTCCGCAATAAGAGAAGCCACCGCAATGAGAAAGCCTTTGCACCGCCCCGAAGAGTAGCCCCTGCTCGCCACAACTAGAGAAAGCCTGCGCACAGCAACGAAGACCCAATGCAGCCAAAAATAAATATAAATAAAATAAATAAATTCATTAAAAAAAAAGAAATTGTCTTGTTACTTGTATGCAGTGCTGTGGAAATGCTAAATCTCTGGATTATGTTTTGGGCTTTTAAAAATGGTACAATTATTTCCTTTAGAAATTATGCCTAAAAAACATCTCTGACTGCCATGACTTTTGACTTTTGGGGGACTTTACTA
Source organism: Balaenoptera physalus (assembly GCF_965194825.1). Taxonomy (NCBI): domain Eukaryota; kingdom Metazoa; phylum Chordata; class Mammalia; order Artiodactyla; family Balaenopteridae; genus Balaenoptera; species Balaenoptera physalus. Next base: position 110,129,618 of record NC_138887.1, on the reverse strand, counting down.
AATCTGTGTCTCCTGGCAGGCGCCTCCAATCCCCCCACACTCACATCCCCCAGGGCCTGTTTGAAGGGCACAGTACTCACCTCTCAGGGTCGAAGGTCTCAGGGCGCGGCCAGTGCTCGGGGTCATGGTGCAGGGCGCCCACGGCCATCTCCAGCACGGCGCCCGCGGGGATGCGCTGCCCCAGCACCTCACAGTCCTGTGCTGCCTCCCGTGTGAACCTGCGGGGACACATGGGTCACCCCCGCCTTGAGGCAGAGCAGAGATGGGGGAGCTCCAGGGCGGCCATGCTGGGGCAAAGGTCTGCAGTGTGGGATGAGGCTGGGGGACAGGAGGTCCCGCCGTCTTCCCGGGGTGACCGGGATAGTGACCCACCCCCCATCCCACCCCTTCTTGGGCCATCAACCCTATGCTGCTCTGGAACCTGCGGTCTCTAGGTTCCTCCATCCCTTCCTTCAGCCACCCATCAAGACTGAAGAGCCCATTTTATGCTTGGTGTTGTGCACAGGTGCCTTGGAAGTGGAGGCTTTGCAGGGTTATTCCCCCGGCCACCTCTCCTTCTTCTTCCCATTCCCATTGGGACCTCTTTCCCCACACACACCCCCTCGCTTTACCTACAGGAGATTTGGGTTTGAAAATCTGTTCCCCTTCATTGTCTGTGTCGCTATGGAGAACTTCTACTAGACAGGAAAACATCTTGGTCAGATTGTTTATTTTACCAACTGGCAATGTTTTAATCCCATTTATGTTTTATTTTAAAAGGCTAGACTACATATGTTTGCATATGAACATGAAGTTTATGGAAGAATACCTAAACTTCTACCATCACCTCCTCTAAGGGATGGGGCTGGGGTGGAGGATGGCAGGGGTGCCAGTTTTTTCTTTGGATTCTTCTGTATTTCTTAGGTTTTTCTTTTAAAGTGGAAGCATATCATTTTGGTAATATAAATCAAAAACAATCTAGGATGGCTTTTACTTCAGGTTGCAGGACTCAGATTCCCTAGATATCTCAGAGGAGGTACAGTTATTACACTAATTACTGTTAAACCCTGTTCCTGCTTATAAAAGAAATTAAGAGGACCAGCAGCTCCTTGCAGCGTTCATCACTCTATTATGAGCCTTTAGTATATCAGCAACATGAAAGGCCAGGGCTGTGAGACCCCCATTCAGATCCGAAGTTAACTAATGCAATTATTATGTGCTTGGGGCTAGTCACAAAACACTCTTGCTCAAATCAGAGCGGGCAGGGGGCTCTGATGCGTGCATCCTCAGCTCTGAGCAATCAAATGAGGATATACTCTGACTTCCTTCTTTTTCATCTTTACCAGAAATAGCTTGGACCTGGATGCAAGACCCCCTAAAAGCCGGAAAATGGGGGCTTCCCTTCTGTAAGTGGTTGGGCCTCCTATCTGGCTAGACTGCATACAAAGCCAGAAAAATCTGCTGAATTATACTGCATGGATTCCTGGATTGACATTAATAACACTTCAGTGAGAATTGTTATGTTTTCCACAAAAGGCCATGTTGAGTTTTTTATGGATAAAGGTGTCAGTCAAGTTTGTCAGTGTTTGGGAAAAGCCAAGCATTTTCTTAAGATTAAAATAATAAAGTGGGGACTTCCCTGGTGGTACAGTGGTTAAGACTCCGTGCTCCCAATGCAGGGGACCCAGGTTTGAACCCTGGTCAGGGAACTAGATCCCACATGCATGCCACAACTAAGAGTTCGCATGCCACAGCTAAGGAGCCCGCCTGCTGCAACTAAGGAGCCTGCCTGCCGCAACTAAGACCCGGTGCAACCAAATAAATAAATAAATAAATAATTTTAAAAATTAATAAAGTAATGGGACTTCCCTGGTGGTCTACGGTTAAGACTTTGCCTTCCAGTGCAGGGGGTGCGGGTTCGATCCCTGGTCGGGGAGCTAAGATCACACATGCCTCGTGGCCAAAAAACCAAAACATAAAACGGAAGCAGTATTATAACAAATTCACTAAAGACTTTAAAAATGGTCCACATCAAAAAAAAATCTTTAAAAAAATAAAATAATAAAGTAAAATAAAATAAAAAATAAAATTCTCACTGTCCCTCTGTTCACCCCCAAATCCTATGCCTGGGGCCAAAGCGAATTGGCCTCTTGTCTGGGTGAGAATAATGATGACTTGCCTCTCTCACTTCTGTTGTTTGATAACAGAAGTCAACAGAGTGATATGATTAAAAACACCAGTGGCGTAGGTATGGGGAAGGGAGAGCGTGGCTTGCCCGAGATTGGAGCCAGATGGGGTCAGGCCATTCAACTCTAAGCTCTGTGCTTCTTGCTCCTTACTTCATACCTTACACGGCACACTGCCTGCAGGGGTACTGCGTTTCTACATCTACTGTCCCACTGATTCTCCCAACACTTCTGGGGTAGGCAGAGCAGGTGTTGTGTGCCCTCTGAACACACAGGAAACAGAAGCCTAGAACAGTCTGGAACTTAACCCAAGATCACACAGTAAACTAAGGGCAGGACCGAGACTGTCTTGACTTTCTGTCTAGACTCGCTCTGTCATTATGGAGCACTGGCTCTATATTTTTATTGGGAATTTTAACTAACTCATCCAGATACTCTGGTTTCTGTCCTGTTCTGTCCTGTCCTGCCCTCTAGATACTCTCAGATCACGAGCATCCTGGTTCCCCAGAGCAATGCCTTCACTGACTTCCTTTTACACTTTGCTGTTTATAAAGGGTCAGAAGGAGAATTGACTGCAGAATTTTGGTGTTGAAGAGACTGCTGACTTTGCCTCTCAACATGTCATCTATACAAGGTCTCATGTGATGAATTCTTGATTGAGTTTAGATCCAGGAAATGATGTGTCTTTGATCAATTTATACACTTTCCTCCTACTAGAGAATATGACTGTTCAACTCAGCTGGTTTCCCTCTCTGCCAGGAGTCTCAGCCACCAAGCCTGACCCCAGTTATTGCTATCTCTGGGGTCCTGTAAAGGATTCTTTCCTTTAAACAGCCTTTGTTCTGTTTTATCACTGAATGTCTTATTTTGAATTTCACGTGTATAGCAGCTGCCCACAGTTCCCTTGGAAGGAAGCTGGTATAAATCATTCAAAAACAAGGATTGGATGACAGTTTGCTCTGAGGCTCCTAAAGAAGTCGGGGAAGGCCTGTGGAATCAGGTCTTAATGCTGGCGTCAGGAGAGCAATGAGGCGAGCCCTGGCGTTTCTTGTCTGCTCCCAGACCAGGAGACTGAAACCATGTGTGCTTGAGGATGATGTGATTTGACTCACACCCCAGGAATTCTCTATATTGGCTCTGGGTCTGAACATTTTGGACAATATCTACAACCACACTCTCTATGATATTTTCGGTTTGGAATATAATTTTGAGATACCTACAAATCATCCACATTTTCTCTTTTTAAAATGGCAAAAGTTATCTCCATATGGTTTATGTGGTACATTACTTCATAGAGATGCAGAGTGGAATTTATGATATACAGTTAAATGCTTCGTGTCGCTTCTGTTTCTAGAACCTGAAATCTGGCAATGTTTCACTGTCTAAGGGCCTGGGGACCTAAGTGAAGACCCTGTGCTCCATGGGATGCCTCTGAAACCAAGGGTAATCATCAGTTAGACCCATTAAACTTGCCTTCATTGATCAAGCTCGCTTTAATTGTTGCTACAGAAAAAGCTGCATGTCCTGCAAGCGTCACGTAGCTTAAACAAGAAGATGTTTGCCCAAGTTGTTTTTCAGGAGCTTGGAGTCAGCTGTGTCTAGTTGGAGCTTGAGCCAGTCAAGACTGATTAAGACCACCGACCCTCCAACTGGGCATGCGCGAGTGTTCGCTTGGTGACCTCTTGACGTCAGAGGGCCCAAAACTCCATCCTCGGAACGCGGTAACGCAGACGTTTTCTGAACTTGGGTCCCGTGGAGAAGCCTGTAGCTTAGCTGCACCTGCGCAGAACTACGATTGCCTCACCTTTTTCTCATCTCCAATCATTACCTTTTCCCATGCTCCCAGAGCCCACCACGCCGCAGCTTTATCCCATAAATACCCCGAGCCCCTTGCCGTCGGGGAGGCAGATTTGAGATTTGTTCTCCTGTCTCCACGCTTGGCTGCCTTGTGAATGTATCTCTTCTCTGCTGACAACCTCAGCATCTCAGCACTTGGCTTGCTGTGCATGGGGTGAACGAGCCTGGTTCGGTAACATCTTGTTTTGGGGGAATTTGAAAGAAGCAGAAGACCTGGTTCCTGCTCTCAAGGCACTTACAGGTTGGTGTGACTGGATGACTGCACACTGGTGAAATGTTGCAGAGCAGCTGAGAATTATCCAAAAATATAATATGAAGTAGAGTTAGCGTGCAAAGTGCTGGGGGAGGAGAGGCAGGGAACGGGTGAGGCTGGCCAGGTTTCCTGGAGTGGTGAGTCTTGGATCGGAGCTCTGAGGATGGGACGGGTGTGGAGTGCTGGAGAATAAGAAGGAGCGTCCCAGGCCTTGGAAGTTCCCCCTGGAACATCAACTCCAAGGGCTGGCATTTTATCTGTTTTGGCTGATTTCCCAGTGCGGGGCACAGAGCAGATGCTCAGTAAATAGTTGGTGAATGAATGAATGAACAGACCAGGGGAACAGCAAAAGCCATCTAAGGGCTAGGAGGTCAAAGAGATCGGCTTGGGTTGGGGAGGAAGGTCATGTTAAGAAAAGACCAATGACACTTTGAAAACATGGTTAACATATAGGAATATAGGCTGGACATTTATTGCTATGGTGACCCTATGTTAGGCTTGGCGTCCAGTGCCCCAGGGGATTAAAAAACCCAAGTTTCAGACCTCGACCTCCAGGAGCTTGAGTCCAACATTCTTCATAACCCAGGTGGTGACAGACTGAGGACTAACAAGGACTCCAAACAGTGATGCTGAAGGGGTCCTGGGGTGCAGGGGCCCTGGGGTAGAGGCTTACCTGAAAGCCGGTGGGTACATCCTCAAGGTCTCTGCAATCACCATGTCCAGGTAGGGCAGGCCTTTCTGGAGGCTGCAGTACTCAGGGGCCGGCTGATGGAAGGGTGGTGACAAAGAATGTTGAGTTAGACCGAGTCACACAGTGTTCTGTCTTTTCCGCTAACTTTAGAGTCCCAGCTCCAATGTTTGCAAAGACTTAAATGGAAACCCACAAGATGAAAAGTGATACTACGCAAATTGCATTAGATTAGCACTCTACAGAATATTCTGCATATTCTGTTGTGCTTGTTTCACAGTGCTGTCCATCACTGAAGATGAGCAGGCCAGGCCTGGGACTGCGGGGCCTTTGAGTGTCAGAGAAGTTTGTAATAAAGCAATGGCAGCAGCTGCACTGCTAGCATTTATTGAGAGCTGAAGATCTGGCAGGCTACATATTGTACACACTCCCTTATGAGGAAAGAAATTTTTACATATTGAGATATAGGAAAGCCAATCTGGCTTATACGTGAGTTAACTTGAATTTTATGCTAACTAAAATAGCCTGTTTGTGGCTTACCAAACATACATTGTACATCTGCTTTAATTATTAAAGGAAAGGGCACATTGACCAGAAGTAAAGAATGTGCATGTTAAAAATAGAGATTAAATGCCTCTCTTCCTGGGACGCCAATGCTTGTACTTCTTCAATGATGTCTCCCTTCCCAGGTGCCAAGGCCATGTTGATTTGCTGTGTACGTGCTGGTCTGTTTTTTGGGTTTTTTTTTAACCTTGAAGAAATGTAACCCTGACCCGTTTAATGTTCCTTGTTCTGACAAGATATAAAACTGGGCTGAAAATCCTGCTTCTCCAGAACAGTTTCTCAGAGTAATCTGGGAAGTGGGCTTCCAGGCTAGTTCTCAGTTTGGCTCAAATAAAACTCTTTTCTGTTCTTATTATTGATTGTTTATTGATTATTTTCTTTTTTTTTAATTTACATTTTTTGGCTGTGCCACATGGCATGCGGGATCTTAGTTCCCTGACCAGGGATCAAACCCGCACCCCCTGTAGTGGAAGCGTGGAGTCTTAACCACTGGACCACCGGGAATGGCCCTGTTTATTGATTATTTTTGTTGACACTTAATTTAATGCTCCAGCAAACCAATAGAACAGCTGTTCTCCCATCTCTTAGATGATGAAACTGAGGCTCAGAGAGGTTGTCACATGGTAGTAATGGGCACATCATAAAGTTAAAAGACCAATAGTAAAATAGCAACAACAACAACAAAAAAAATCGCCACATCTAGAAAGGATCGATGGTAACAAAAACCCAAAGAGCTACAATAAATCAGTAAGAAAAGAAACTCATCAGAAAAGTGGTCAAAGGAAACAAGGAGGCAAAAGACAGAACAAATATGAGCTGCCATGATGAAAAATACAAATTAAAACCATGAGATTTGGTTTTCACTCATCAGATTGTAAACAGATGGTAAATGTTGATTCCATGCTAGGGAGGAAGGTGTGGAGAAGCACAACTGCAGCACCCCGTGTTGGGGAACCCTAGCATCCCCTCGACGACTTCCACTGGGGTGACCCTGTCACTCTCTGGCCCTCAGCCCGTGGCCCGAGGAGCAGGTGATGGTGAATTGGCGAGAGGCTGAGAAGCTGGATGTGGGCTCCCATGTGAGTGGGATGAGTTAGGGTGGGGTCATAGAAGTTTATTAGCTGCTCTGCTAGTTTCCCCAAGGAAGGATTTCCCCCAGATCCTCCCGTCCTCTCTCCCCACTCCCAGCAGAGCTTGAGTGAAGTTACCTGCCTCATAGGTGACAGCCTCAGCTTTCTAAATCAGTTGATGCTAATCAAAGAGGAGTCTTCAGTTTGGGAGGTTGGCTTGCTTCTGTCCTCCCCTCTCAGGACAGCAGGGGGGCAGCACTTGGGGGCAAGTCCATCCTGCGGGCCCTGCAGTAGCTGCCACAGGGCTGCCCTGCGTAGGCTCTATTCCAGTGGCCATTAGTGATGTGCATAAAATACACAGTGTTTTATGCGGGGACAGGAGGGGCAGAGGGGAGAGTGATGGGGCCAGGACACGTGGAGGCTTGATGTCCCTGGTAAATATCTTAGCTAATCTATTAGAGTCTAGCCATCAATGAAGTGTGGCCATTAATGATGTGCATAAAATACTGAGTAAAAAAAGTCCAGTTGCAGAGAACATGTGCAGTCTAATGTTTATGAATTTGAAGGGCATAAATGAAAACAGCTGGCTTTTCCAACATTCTCCGTCTTCACTTCTGGGAACTGTTTCTTTAGAAGGTTATCTCTCGACCCTACACTTCCACCTCCATCCCAGGCCACGAGGGTGGGCCCGATAAACACGTGGCCAAGGAGAGGGGCCCTGTGCTTTGGGGTTTAATGCTCTGTGGGTTGCCATCTGGAGATTCTTAATCGTCATTATCTTTGAATTTGTGTTTTGGGAGTAGAGTCTGAGGGGACCATGGAGCATGCACTGGGGTATTGGAGCCTCGCCCACGAGTGGTCCCACCTTGGCCGCCTCCCCAGGGTGGGTTCTCAGCTGCCTGCTGTCTTGCCCCGGTGCCTGGGGCCCAGCCCGGCCGCCCGTCTCCGCTTTGCCCTTTGACCACTGTTGCCCTCCAGCCCCGGCAGAGGCCTGGGCTCAGGCACAGAGAGGGTAGGAATGGGGTGCATTCACCCTGAAGCATCTCGGGGTGGGCACATGTCAACCGTCCCTGCCCCGGGCTGGAAGCACCATGGCTGTGTCGGCCCGGGGAAGCCTCTGCCCACCCCTGGTCCAGGTACAACACGTGTCCTGGCACAGAGGTTTAAAGATCTCTGAGGGTCACAGCCTACTGTGGGTTGGGGGCTGGGCCTGTGGGAAGGGGGGACGCCTGGCTCCACTTTCCTAGACGCTGCCCCAGGGTTCATGGGCCTGGCGGCTGGCAGGAGAGGGCAGGGCTCCTGGGTACCGGTGAGGGCCTGACTCTCCCAGCCCATCCCGTGTTCCCCCCCCCCCAGGGCGAGCCCCCCTGGGGAAGCCTGGTGCACCCTCTCATCCCCCCAGTCATCAATAGTTTGGTTTGTCTTTGTCTCTTCTGGCCTGTGAGTCACGAAATACAAATTATGTAATTCAGTGATTCTGCATGTGAGTTAAATGCTCTGATAGTAACATTTAAAACTGTGGCGTTGCATGATCCAGAGATGAGTGGTAAAATTCATGCTAATAATGTAAAATTTAGAGTTTTCTTTACTTAGACTGGTATTAAATAGAATATTAAAAAAACCACTGTGATAATTTGAGAGATGAAAGAAGATAGGAAGAACTTTTATATGTACTGTTAATGGCACTTTCCCCTGCTTTTTTCATTTTGCCTCAGGTCCGACAAATTATATAGTCAGCCCTGCAGGCCACGGTTGATTGGACCAAGAGTGGGCCTCTGATGTGAGGGCACCAGCCTGGACATTTGGACCTGAGACAGAGGAAAAAGGAGTTTTTCTCCAGCAGGTGGAAGCTGAACACGGGTGAGTTATGATCTGTTGGTGGCCATGTTCTGCCTTGTGGATTAATGAGCAGAAAGCACGTTTGCCATGAGAAAGAAGCAATGAGTTAGATGTGTGGAGAAGCAGAGGCAAAAGACAGAGACCGTTTCCTGGTGTACTGATTGCCATCTGCTCCTGGCAAGTAGTCCTGTGGGTGGCATCTCAGTACCCTTCCAGTAAGTTCCCTTTTTTATTTTTTATAAAATTTATTTATTTTTGGGTGTGTTGGGTCTTCGTTTCTGTGCGAGGGCTTTCTCTAGTTGTGGCAAGCGGGGGCCACTCTTCATCGCGGTGCGCGGGCCTCTCACTATCGCGGCCTCTCTTGTTGGGGAGCACAGGCTCCAGACGCACAGGCTCAGTAGTTGTGGTGCACGGGCCTAGTTGCTCCGCGGCATGTGGGATCCTCCCAGACCAGGGCTCGAACCCGTGTCCCCTGCATCGGCAGGCAGATTCTCAACCACCGCGCCACCAGGGAAGCCCTAAGTTCCCATTTTTGACCTAACTTAGTGACAGCTGAATTCTGTTACCTGCAACCAAAGGAGTCTTAACAAATGCAGAAATGTAAAAAAAACCAAAACAAAACAGTGGTACTGTGCACCAAAATATAGAACTATCAATATATCTCAAAAAGAAAAAGAAACCAGATCTGGGAGTAGCATCCCTAATGAGTCAATGGTATTGGTTCCTCAAACAAAATTGGCTGGGAAGCTGTCAGTACTTGAAAGAGAACTTTTAAAGCTAGGCCAAGGGAAATATGTACTATAAAGTCAAGTCTTCATTTATTTTCCCCGGATGAGCTTTTCACCACTTCTTAGCTTTGGGCTCAAGATACACATGTCAACATCAGCGTGCTGGTCCAGCAGTTCTTGATGTGGTCGAATATTAGAAGTGACCAGGTGGCTTTTAATATATAAAGATGCTTGAGCCCTGCCCCCCAGGGGTTTGATTGTTGGTCTAAGGTGGGGACCTGGGTACTAGTTCTGTGCAGCCAAGGGCGTGAGACCACTGCATAAGTCTGTCTGTCTGACCTGCCCCAGTGATCCTCTCTGCTGGAGGCGTGGATGGATGGGGTCGGGGAAGGCTCAGGCCTCTATGTTTTAACCAGATCCAGGTGAGGCAATGCAATTCAAGTCCCCACTCACTCACACACCAGTTCACCCCTGGGGACCTGTTTTTGCCCGCCTATAGTTCTTTCAGGAAAATCCGGGATGGGGGGGGTGTCCTGCACCAATCCTGCCAGCAGAGGGCAGCAAGCGTATGGCAAATGGAGACTCCCTGCGAGGCTGGGCTCCTGCTCAGAATCACAAACTGAACCCAAAAGGACCTTGGAAATCTTGAATCCAAATTCTTCATTATAGAGATGAGCAACGTGAGACCCAGAGAGGAGAGGCTGTGAGCTCAAAGTCACACAGATAGAATGTGGAGTAGAAAAGCCAACCCCTCAGTGAACACCCACTGGTGTCAGGTGCTGGGCTGGGTGTTTGGGATCGCAGAATGAGTAAGCCTCTGCTCTGTGGGGAAACAGACTTCTGAGCAAGTCATTGTGCTGAACGTGGGTCATGTTACAGAAGGGGCTTGTGGGGGGAGCGGGAGAAGCTGTCCTGTGTGGGAGCTCATTTGTTACTTATTCATTCAACTGCAGAGTTGGTGCCTACTGTTGACCAGGCGCTGTGCTAGCACCGACGTGTTCTCGGATAGGTTACAGTCTGTCTCAGGATGCAAACCAGGGCTGCAGGTTACAGAGTGGTGAGCACAGGTGCTGTGGGGGAGCAGACGAGGGACACACATCCCGGCGTTTGGGATCGGGGAAGCTGCCAGGAGGAAGTGATGTCTAAACGGGGATATTTATGATGAATAAGAAAGGCCAGTGAAAAGTAGGTGGGCTTGTTTGGGTGCTGGTTCAAACAAACCCCATCTAAAAACAAAATTATAACTCAATCATGGGACCTTGGACCCTGAGTGGATATTTGGTGCACTTAGGAAATTATGGTTCATTCGGTTTTTACTGTGAGGATAGTATGGTGGTCATATTTTGTTTTGTTTTGCTTTTTTTAAAGCATTAAAAAAAATTTTAAATTTATTTTTGGCTGCTTTGGGTCTTTGTTGCAGCTCGCAGGCTTTCTCTAGTTGCAGCGAGCGGGGGCTACTCTTCGTTGCGGTGCGCGGGCTTCTCATTGCGGTGGCTTCTCTTGTTGTGGAGCACGGGCTCTAGGCGTGCAGGCTTCAGTAGTTGTGGCATGTGGGCTCAGTAGTTGTGGCTCGTGGGCTCAGTAGTTGTGGCTTGTGGGCTCTAGAGCGCAGGCTCAGTAGCTGTGGCATACAGGCTTAGTTGCTCCGCGGCATGTGGGATCTTCCCGGACCAGGGCTCGAGCCCCTGTCCCCTGCATTGGCAGGCAGATTCTTAACCACTGCGCCACCAGGGAAGCCCCTGGTTGTCAAGTTTTAGAAAAGAGCCCTTTTCTTTTAGAGATATATACTGAAATGTTTGCAGATGACATGTATACTATGTCTGGGATTTTTTAAACAATGGCAGTGGGGGAGGGTGGGGAAACCGGAGGGGCCATAGCTGCCATTTGTTGAAGCTGAGTGACGGGTACACAGGTTCTCAGCTATTCTGACAATTTGTACAGGTTAAAGTTTTCCTTCATGAAAAGTTAAGGTGCTATAGCCAAGTGAGATTTCTTCTAGCTATGATAGGCTATTTCAAAAATCAATCAACGTAATCCACTACATCGGCAGGTTAAAAAAGAAAATGATGTAATCTTGTAATTTGAGAAAGAAAAAGAAAGATACCTATATAGTAGAACTAAATCTGTATTAGTGGTTACTTTCTCCTTGGTGGAAGAAATATAAATTATTTTCCTCATGCTTTTAAAAAAATCAGTTTAACTGGAATAACTATTAATTGCTATTCTGAAAAAATAAAATTTGAATATACAAATTTAAAAAAATGTAAGGTGTTAAAAAGAAATTGAAATAGCAATAGTGTGTGGAAGAGCCCATGTAAAGACTGTGAGATGTGTTAAAGAATTAAAAATGGTTGTGTCAGGCTGGCTGACTGGGAGAGCTGCTGTTCTGGGGCATCTTGGAGGATGGAGAGCAGCGCTCCAGGCGCAGGAGAGAGAAAGACCTCTGTGCAGGGCGACCTGGGCCGGGGCAGAAGCGAGTGAATGCAGGGGGCGTGGTACCTGATGGGGGATGTGGCCGTCAAGAAATGAAATGGAAAAGGTAGGTGTGCTGTATGCGTGCTGCATATTTTTCTTTGCCATCTAGCAAAACTAACACTTAAAAATGGGGGTGGGAGTGGAATTTATTTGAAGTGAAAAAGGGAAAGAAAGGGAAGTTTAGTCAAGAAAGTGCTTTTCCTTGGAAGAAAAGGCTGGTGAGCTCACCCCAGATGTTTAAATAGAAGCCGACATATTTGGAGGCAGGGAGCACGTTTCATCATGAGGCCCTCTGTTCCTACATTTTAAACTATCCTGTAAGGATGTGTCAAGGAGGAAAGCAATTATACAATCCTATAGAATTCACTTCAGCTGGGACCGATTCTGTAAAACAAGTAACTGTACTCTTAGAAGGTTGAAAATAATATTTAATATTGGGAAATACTGACTATTAAATATTGGGGAAAATAGAAGCAAAAAAAGCAAACGGAATCTTTGCCTTGTGGTTTATGTTCTCAATCCAGAGTTCTTTAATTTTCAGGGAGACTTTTTCATCTATATTTGATTTTTCAGTGGGCAGTCACTGCTAATTTTGTTTCTAAGTTTCTTGGTCTCTCAGTCTTTCTATCATTTAGTTTAGGCTCTATAAACCAATATTTAAATGCAGCAGCTAAACCTGATGGTTAAGGGAACTCTATGGAAAAACCTACTGATAAATACTTTTAAGTAGGAAATACTGCCCTTGCCTATTAATCTCACTTTGCTACATTTGGATTTTTGTGTACCATTTTCTCTGCAAGTTACACACAGACACACACACACACACTGAGTCACTCACACCTACACGTACACCTCACACTGGGTGTGTGCTGGTATGGAGTCTAAATGAGAAAAAGAAAATTAAAATGTCATTGCTTTCAAAAAGATTTTTCCTGGAGGTTCAGGGACCTAACAGAAAAATTAATATTTTCTTATTTTCCTAAAGGAAATAGAAGTGGGGGGGGGCCTCAGTTTTGTTCCTCCCAAGAAGTAGCAGTATCAGATAGTATTGCTAAGTGCGCACCTGCACGTGCTGGACTTGGTGTCGCACGCAGTGGGCGGGGTCGTGTCTGCCCTCAACTGCCCACTAGAAGCTGGGAACTTGCAGCCCCATGAGACTTGGGGTTCCAGCCGAGGGACAGCGGGGGCAAGACAGCCGCGGGGAAAAATCGAGGTTTCCACTTGCACTCCTTCTCTGGGGAACACAGACTATAAGATGAAACCCTACCGTGGAAAACCTGGCAACTCTCGCTTTGCCCTTTTGCCCACTGACCCGGGAGAAAAGCCTGCAGTCGCCGGGCCTGGGCTCTTCACAGACCATTTCTTAAACTGGGGTGCTGGGGTCCTTCCAGCTCTGACTCTTCAGCTTTGACATCCATAGATGTTCTGAGTGAGTTGTTTCAGGCCTGGAGCAAGAAGCAATGGGGGAAGGGGGTGGGGTGGGGCGTCCCGAGAGGGATGGCACGTGGCGGGTTCCTTTCTCTCAGCATGGCTGGCTTGCCTAGCCAATGCCCAGACAGTCCTGTGTGCTGGTCTAAAGAATGTGGCAGATTTAGATGTAGACGGGCATCCCTACCTTAGAAAAGGTAATTAGGAGAGTGTGTATGACATCTATTTATATCCACTTTCAAAGGAATGAGACAGAGCCCATATCACATAAACACAGGGATTATTCCAGGTGCTCTTGTACTCTGAGGCCCAGGCCTTTAAGGGATTAGGCGAGGAGATGTAATGAAAGAACGTGAAGCACACACACACACACCACGGTGTCAGCCGTCCCCGCCAACGGCCCTGGGTTCAGCTTTGTTGATGCAGAAATTCCTGTCTGCAGAGATCTACGATAACAATGGGACTTCCCCTCCTGCAGTACTGTACTGCCTTCTGAAGGATGTTTACATCCCTTATACCATTTGGTCCTCATAACTGCACTGTGAAGCAGGTAGGGCATTTTTGTTGCCTATTTTATAGATGAAGAAAACAGACTCAGAGAGGTTAGTGGCTCGTCCAGGGTCACACAGCTAGTACATGGCAGAGTCAGAACCAAACCCAGATCTTCAGATTCCAAGGATTTTCCATCATGCACTGCTGCCTAAACCGCCCTCCCTCTCTCCTTTTATCCCCCCTCTACCCTCCCTTCATTCCTCCCTTACTTTCCTCTGTACATTTTCTGGAAGAATAACATGCACACAGAAAAATAGAACACAAACAAAAGTGCAGCGCTCAGTGAATTTTCACAAAGCACACCTGTGTCACCAGCATCCAGATCAAGACGCAAAATATTTCCAGCCCTCAGAAGTGCCCCCATGACCCCTTCCGGTCATAGCCCCCCAAAAGTAACCATTATCCTGACTTCTAACACAAGAGGTTATCTTGCCTTTTAAAAAGCTTTACGTAAATGGAACATCCAGTACGATGGCTTTTGCACCTGCTTTCTTGTGTTCACTGCGGTGTCTTTGAGACTCATCGGTGGTGTGGTGTGAGTTGCAGTGTGTCCATTCCACATCTGTTCGTACTTCCAGCTGTGGATGGACATTTGCTTTGTCCCCAGTTTGGGGGCCATTATGAATAAAGCGGGACATTCTTGTATATGGCTTTCAGTGAACGTAAGTCACGTTTCTGTTGGGTATGTACCTAGGAGTGGAATTGCTGGGTCACAGGGGATGTGTGTGGTCAGCTTTAGTAGATACTGTGAACAGTTTACAAACTGGTGTGTGTACTGCCTAAATGTTAACGGTGAATTAGGTGAAAGGCAGCTCGTTGACACCCCTGTCCCCTCTATTTACTGTCATTGTGGGTTCCTCCCTTCTTCCCTCTGCCCGCCGCCTCCAGTGTGCTGGAATGTAACCACCATCTCTATTTCAGGAAAAGGTTGAGAGAAAAAATAGTGTATTATTTTGGGAGCTGCGTTATGTATTCCTATAGTGTGTATGGCGGGGTGGGGGTGGGTTGGTGATAGGAACAAATAAGACACATCTAATTACCTAATTTTAAAATTGTCTCAATGACCAGACATAAGCCCTCATAAGCATAAAGCACGTTCCCAAATCAACTAGATTCGAGTTTTTGAATTATCTGCTGTCTTGTAATATTTAGGACTCGGTTCTCTCCATTAGCGCAGATCGTCCACAGTCGATTATATGTGATGTTTAAAGAAATAAGCCCCTAAGTAAACGATAGTTAAAGCACCCAGCCCGTTTTCTGCCCTGGAGAGAGAGTGTATGGCATTAATTTGCAGATAAATATTTTTTGTTCACTCCTCAGATAGACGTCAAGTACCTGACAGGCACTTAGCTGAGTGTTGGGGGAGAGGAAAAAAGGGAAAGGGGCGATAAGATACAGTCCCATACCTACAACTTATTATGTGTTCGGGAAACCATCTACTTGTTCAAAGATTTGTTATTTTGGTAAGAGGGAGCCACTGAAGGTTTTTGATAAGTAGAGGTAACATACTGAAAATGGTATTTTGTGATCTGATATTGACATGGAGGGATATTTGGAAGAGTTGGGGGAACAGGGCGATAAAGCAGGAGATAACAGCAGGAGTCCAGGCAAAAGTGATGAGGTCTGATGACCTGTCAGCTGTCAGGACGGGAAAAGGGGTTGAAAGAGGGGAGCAATGCAAGCCTTGAGTCTCCCTCTCGGCTGCTCCCTGCTGATGCTTGGGCCCCACTTAGAAATATTCCGTTTTAATTGGTCTGGACGAGGCACAGGAATTAGTGTGGTTGTAAAAGCTCCCAAGGTAATTCTCTGATTTAATATCCAGAGTCATTGGTAGAAAGGATGACTCACTGGCGAGGTGAATCTCTGGATATAAAGGGTCAGGGAATGAAGACCTAAAAGCGATTCCCAGGTTTCATCCCTGGGGGGCTGGAAGAAAGACGGAGACAGGACCGACCTGGGTAAGGCTGCCCTCCTGCAGGAGGCGCTTGGCTTTGGCAGGCCGGTGCTGGGGGCCCCAGCGGGGGCTGGCGTCCAGTTCAGCCCACAGAGATGCGCGAGTGCTCTGGGATGGAGGTAGGAGAGGAAAGCACGGAGCTGAGCACCGAACCGTGAGGGCTGCCTGGGGGAAGGTGGCAGAGGGACAGGAAAGGCCATTGCGTCGGTCAACTGGAGGAGGGAGGTGAGGCCAAAGCCAGCATCCAGGGCGTCAAGGGATGGGCAGGGAGAGAGGGATGGGCAGGGAGAGAGGGATGGAGCCAGAGGGAGTGAGGCGGGACTGACATGCTTCTGTGAGTCACACTGAACGAATTCAGGAGAACAGAGCCAGCCAAGGGGAGAAATGAGGGCATTGTCACCTGTCTGAGTGGCAGGCACGTGACAAAGGAAAAGGATGTAGGTGCTGAGGATGGAATCAGGCCCAACGATAAGTCCCAGAGAGAAAGATTTTGACTGGACATACAGAAGAATTTTCAAATGACCAGCACGTGACAATAAAGCAGGCAAGCCCCATGCCCACTGGAGATTTTCAAAAGCTGTTATTGAGCATCGGCAAAGGTCGCTGTAGGATATTTATGGATCCCTCATCAACAGGAGGTGGATGACTCCATGGTGCCCTCCATGTCTGGGATGGTCTGACGCATCATGACTGCGCCCTGGCCCACCCAGGGACAGCCTGTGACATCAGATCCCCGTCACTCTGCCAGGCCGAGGAAATGTCACGTGAAGGTGGAGAGCGAGCGGTCAGCTTGCTCTCTTTATCCCCCTGGCACAGCCCCCAGCATCCCACCCCTCATTCCTGTGCGCATCTTGGTTGATAATTCAGTCTAAAAGCCAGAGTCCAGGTCACTTACTGTTTGGGGAAATGGTAAACAAAGATAAGAGCTTTAAGCACTGGAATTTATTTTTCATCCACTTGGCCTAAAAGCAACTGCATGTTAAATTTAGAAGGCTGCTTCCAGACCCCTCCCTGCCCTCCTGTTTCCTGCCGCCTTT
This sequence comes from Balaenoptera physalus, assembly GCF_965194825.1. NCBI lineage: Eukaryota > Metazoa > Chordata > Mammalia > Artiodactyla > Balaenopteridae > Balaenoptera > Balaenoptera physalus. The sequence goes on along the minus strand of NC_138887.1, from coordinate 110,113,008 downwards.
TTCCCGCCTATGCTCAGAATACAGTCTCGCTGACCATGGAATCTAAATGTATTTGTAAAGCCCAGGAGTCTTGCGAGGCTGCCTGCCTGGATATTTATAAAATGTGTCCTCTGAGGGCCTCGGGTAGTGGGCTCTTCTCAGCATCCCACCGGCAGCCATGTCCACCCAGATGTTCACCCGAGCGCCCTCCCCAGGCAGGACCTGGTGCTTCTGCCTCGCACTGCCAGGAGGTGAGGTGCTCCCCGGGGAAGACGCCACATTTTCAGCAGACCACCTTACAATTTTTTTTTTTACAAAGGTCTCCCTCACGCCTGGGAATCTATAATTGAACAGCTCTCTTTTCTATGTAGGTTATACCCCTCTACAACCAACTCCAAGAACCTGTAGAAATCCTTTTGTTGGCCTGGAATTCTGTTGTATTGAATATTGTTGGAAATAAATGAGCCATTGTCTGGGCTGAGAATGTTCTGGTTAGATAGAGATCGCCACTGTGATGCGATTTATTGTAGCAGGATTTTTTTTTTCTTTCCCTCCAGCTCATTTTAAATTCTCTGTTGCCTGCTCAGTCCATTTTTACAGCTCAGGATGTAAGCGGGGAGGGCTAGGCCTGAGCCAAAATAAATAAAGAAATAGAAAAAGAAAAAAAATCTCCTTTCCCAAGAACGATATCCAGAGGCTTTAAGTGGCGTTTGGTACCGGATTGTAACAAATGCAGGAAGTGAGGTGTATCTGTTGGCCAGTTTCGGGGAAAGGAGAGTCACCCAGTGCTCTGAGCTGACACGTGACTGGGAGAAAAGAGCAGAGACTTGGAAGTGACATGAGTTGAACCTTCCCATTGTTCCGTTCAACAGCCACAGCCCAGACAGGTGAGGTGACCTGCCCTCACTTTTGCCCACACAGAAATTCTCACTTAATTGTGTGTGTGTTTTTTTTTTTTTGGCCATGCCACGTGGCTTGCGAGATCTTAGTTGTTCCCTGACAAGGGATTGAACCCGGGTCTTCGGCAGTGAAAGCGCCAAGTCCTAATCACTGGACCGCCAGGGAAGTCCCCCCTCACTTATTACTCTTTAAAAAATCCATTAAACCAGCTCAGCTTTAAAATAAACCCAACTCTAGTGAAGAGTACGTTTTGAAGTTATAAAAAAAGTCTAAGGAGCAATTTACTCCTTTTTAAATAATGAACTCCTGAGATTTTGAATTGCATGACCGGCAGGCAGAATTGTAAACAAGGAAGAGTGGAGATGTGGAATTCATCAGATGTAGCTGGAAGACAGTGAGCAAGTTATTAAAGCCATGCCGGCATTCAGTTTGCTCATCTGTAAAATGGGGAGAAACCGCACCTTGAGGGCTGTAGTGAGGATTCCCCGTAAGTACCATATAGGGGGTTTTCTTAGGAAGTTCGGTTTGTAACTCTTCTGCTTTGGGACACGCGTGACCCTGTGAGCAGAAGCTGCAAGCCTGGAGTCATCCCAGGAGAGGTGGAAACAGTTGTGCCGATGAGAATTAAGAATTTAGTGGGGGCCGCCTTGGGGGAGATGCTGGTGAGAAGTCCCCACTCCTGTCATCAGAGGAGGAAGAAACTGGAAGATAAACCCTAGGAGAGGCAGCAGGGGCTACAGCTGAGCTGCGGCTGGTCCTTGGAGACCCACCTCAACTCTTCCCTCTGCCAAGAACCGAGCTGAGCACCTCCCCATCATCTGGTCCTGTCCTCACAAGATCCCACTTTGCACAGGAGGAGATGGGGTTTCTGGAGCTCAGATGGCTTGCCCAAGTCCACACGACCAGGCCCTGGGAGAGCCGGGGTCTGTCCGAGGGCCACCTCCTACCTCTTCCTCACCTCTTCCACCCGAGGCGCTTTTAGCCCTGTCCCCTTTTCTGCAGCTGGTGGCTTTTAGTGAAAAGGCTTCCTTGCCAAGAATGACCTCGACAGTGGCAAAGAGAATACAAATGCGCCCCAGAGTAATAGCTAACATGAGTTTCCCCACTGTTGTGGGCCTGGGTACACAAAAAGCATCCCTCCCTTTCTCTGGGAGCTGGAGGAGTAGGTTTGGCTAAATAAGAATGAGGTTCTTGGGAAGGAAATTTTTTTTTTTCCTTTAAATTAAATTGGGGGTGGGAGGAGACTTACTAAATCACAGCTGGCATGTGCCTCAGGGCCTTGCGGGCTGATTGCCGTTCAGAGTAGCTGAGATGCGGCATTCAAGCCTCAGCCTCTGGTCTGCCGGGGTGCAGGCTACAGGTGAAGGGGGCTGCCAAGGACAGACGGCCGGGCTCCTGCCAGCTGGCCTGCAGGTGGTCCCCACCGGGCCTCTCAGCAGGGGCCTGGCACATCCTGCCCCTCTTATCGTATTTAGGATGTGGAAGGCTCAGCTCTGTGGGGTGGGCGTGGGGAGAGATAACGTCTACTGCATGCCATTCTCCTTCCCTCGTGTGCCCCATCATGCCTGCAGGGAGGGAGAGAAGGTCACCGGGAGGCCTCCCTGAAATGAGACCTGCACGCTTCATCCCTCATGGAATGGGGAGGGTCTCGTGGAATGAACTGGAATGGAATGAGTGCTCCCAGCCCAAGCCCCTCTCCTTCCCTCCAAGCATCCAACAAAAGGCTTCAGTTAGGAGCGCCCCCTTCGGCAGGCAGCTGCTCATCTGGACAGAGCTGCCCAGCCCCCGGGGGGGGGGCTTCTACTCAGTCCCCACCCTGGGCCTAATGTTCATTATCCGTTTTTGGTTTTCTTACGTCTGCTATGGGGCTGTTCTTTTAATGTGGAACAAATCCCAAAAGGGTGACTGTGGCCACATGAGGGCAAGTCACTACTCCCCACCCGCCCTCCCATGAAAAAAGATTCTGTTTAATGTGTTCCTAACTTTATGCTTTTATTTTTAGTATTTATTTATTTTCGGGAGCTTGCTAATAAGATCCCTTCCATTTGAGAATTTCCCCTGTCCTACAAGGGTCCCCTAAGCAACCTCTGGGGTCCCCTTGATGTTTACAAACTACCCCTTCCATGCCTTGACAATCATTCTGCTGGGCTGGCCGTCACCTAATGCCTGCTCTGTGCCCGACATGGTCCTAGGGGTGGGGTGGAGATGGGCAGTTCTCGGTCCCCAGAGGCAGAGAAGCCCAGGGGCCACCCCGGTGCTGAGGCTGTGATGGAGGGAAGCGTGGGTACCCTGGGAGCTTGGAGGGCCCATCGTGGGACCCCATCTGCCCGGGGTGGGGTTGGGGGGATCGGAAAGACTTCCCAGGGAAGGTGAGGCTTATGCTGAAGCAGTTTTCAAAAAGCATTTGTGTTCTTTCACACAGAAACAATAAAAGCACTTAAACAAGGTTTTGGAACAAAACTGAAAAGAGTTCCCTCACAGCCGCACCATTTATTGCCGTTTTATTGGAGTGCGCGCTCTCTGCGGTTTATGCCTCTGCCTCACGCCAACCACATCTCAGCCCATAGATGGTTGCAGTGGCACGTGTTAATTACGGCAGTTTGTTTTGGCCGTGGATCTTAAGGAATCATTTGTTTCTTTTGTCTTCCGTGTCTGCTGCTTGTGTCAGACGGCCTCCATCAGCCTCCCACCTAACTGCATTTCCCCCTGCACAGGAGTGAGGCTTCTCAAAAGGCCTTAACCTTAAGGTGGGGACAGACTGGGGTCCCTCCAGGTACCAGAGGTGACAGTGTCGTGCAAGGAGACCCTGAGGGGGGCGGGACCAGCTGGCTGGAGGGATTTTTGCAGGATCGCAGGTGCAGAGAGCCTGGGGCCAAGTCCACAGCCATGGACCAGGTTGGGGGACTTGTGGCAGCACCCGGGGGACAGAGAAGCAGCCCTGAGAGGGAGGGCACAGCTGAGCTGGGCAAGGCCTGTCTGGGGGGCCCTATTTCCTGGCCATGATGGGGTGATGTCGGGCCCCCAGGAGCTCAAGGGCTGAGAGCCTCAGAGCCCTGCAACCCAGGTGTCAGGACCAGGGGTGGTGGGATGACCTCCCAGCAGACAGAGGAGGCTGGGCTCCCCGGAGGACGCGAGGGCCATGGGCCGCCGCACAGGAGACGGGTCTGGGAGGCCGGCTGCCACTTCCCCCAGGAGGCCAGGCTGCTGGCGGCTCTCGTGCTGTAGCTGGTGTATCTGCCCGTAAATGCTGGACCCATGCGTGCGTTTATGAACGAGGGGAGGCGTGCCGGGACAGAGCACACCCCGCGTCCCCAGACGCCAGCTGCTGCCCTTGCAGCTGGTCTCTGTCTCCCCCGGAGCCGAGGCCCTGAGTGAGGGGCGGGGAAGTGGGGACAAGGTCGGGGAGGGAGGGCGAGGCCGGCATGGGGGGAGGGGCAGAGAGCAGACCAGCACCGTCTTTCTAGGCGGGTGAAGTTCCGCAGCTACGCTGAGTACTACTGACCCAGTTCTGTGGGGCGGGCCCGGGGTGAGTTTCACCGGATCATCTCACTGAGTTTTCATTTTACAGATGAGAAAACTGAGGCTCGGAAGGGTTTGTGTGTAAGGTCAGTTGGCAGAGAGAGGGTGGAGCCTGGAAGAAATAGGGGCTCCTAGGGCCCATCGAAGGACCCGTCTGCTCAATTCCAGAGGCCATGACAAGGCCAAGTAAAGACAAACAGGAAAGGAGGGCTTTTCCCTTCCTCATTCAGCAGGACAAACAGGAAAGGAAAGCTTTTCCCTTCCTCACTCAGCAGGACACTCGGGGATGTGTAGGAGCGGCAGGGGAACAGGGGCGGATGCTTCATAAGGCGGGACAGAAACCCAGGCAGAAGCACGTGAGGGGCTGGCCGGGAGAATCCAGCAAGAGGGAGGACCTGGGCGCGTCCTGAGTGTCCCTAAACCCAGGCCAGGGAGATGGGGAGGGGGCCACGCAGAGACCTCACGGTGCCCCCGGGTGCCAGCCGGCTGCTCAGGCTGGCCAGGCCCAGTCTCACCCCGAGGCTCCCAGGAAGGGAGAGGAAGCAGTGGAGAATTCTGTGGCACCTGCTCTCGTGTGTTAGATATGGGGAATCTCTGCCCTATTGTTTGCCTTGACCTTTAATGTCCCTAAGCATCTGGGGAGGCGCTGGGCCCACAGGCAGCCACTGCTCTGCCCTGTAGTCTTTGGAGGTGAATTTGGGGAGGTGGCTCCCCGGCCCAGGCTGCTGACCCGCCTTCTCTCGCTGCCCCCAGCTGGCTCTGGAGTCTTCTCAAAGAACAATGGGCCAAAGTGGGCCACCCCTGAGGGTCCTGGTCAGACCAGTGAGTATATTTGCAAAGTTTACTGAAAATAGCATGGTGCCAAGCTGCTCTTAATTTCTGCTAAGGGCTTGGCAGGAGGAAATGGACTTAAACTCCAGCAAAAGGAGGGGCACCCTCGGGATCTTCTCAAGGCCTGTTAACCCCACGTGGAGCCGTCGCCTTCCACAGAAGTCGTGCTGATACCTGTTTGCTTGGCCCAGCTCACAGGATGCCGTGAGTGCTGCCCCAGTGAAGACAAGAGAGTCCTTTCCAAAAACTTAGACTAATGCTAGGTAGGGTTGGGTTTCTGGTTTGGGAGTTGAATTTTGTAAAATTGAGAAAAACCGCCTGATGAAAAAACACCATTCCTTTATGAGTGCCGCTGCCCTCTGAGCCCCAAGAGGGCCTGTGACCCACAGAATCTTTCAGGTCAAGGCAAGGGTGGCCTGGTCAGCTTGCTCCGATCTTTGGGGACCCCTCAGATTACTTATTTTCCCAGTGGCTTTTATAAAAGATAAATTAAAAATATGGCAACAATGATACGGATTTCAAGTAAAAACGTCTGGAACGCATTTCGGAAAGCTCTTAATATCCCTGTGGGTTACCTTTCTGATGAGTAATCTTAGTGGAAGGATCGTGTCATAATCAAACATGTGTTTTATAATTAGGTGACTGTTTTAGGCTCAGAGGCCCTGAAAACTGATGTATGGCGAGTGAAGCTGGGAAACACAGGGCGAGGCTTTAGATGTATGCAGCCAGGGAAGGAGCCTTTGGTCCTGAGGGTTCCTGTAAGAATAATGGCCAGACGAGTTGAAAGAAGTGAAATACAGTCAAAAGAAAATGCACGCAGTCTCTGGCCCGGGTCATCAGAACTGTCGGTCAGCCTTCTGGGCCGAGCACTCTGGCCTCTCACTCAGTATGTGTGGATTTGAAACTCTAGTCTCTGTTGGCGGGTGGAAGTGAGACCCGGGTTCTGGGCTCCCCCAGGCCTCTGAGCTCTGCCATGGAAAGTGCAGGGGAAGAGCATCTTCCTCTTGCATTCTGATTCACAGTAGTTCACCCTGGGATCACCGGGGACCCTGCGCTGTACCCGAGGGAAGCCTTGCAAGATAAAGGCTGAGTATGGGCTCGGGGCTGTTCATTTAACCTCCCAGGGCACTGCCCAAGCCCACAGCTTCTGGAACACTGTAGAAAGTCTAGCTCTGTGCAGAGAGCCTGGGGAATTTTTCCAGGGTCTGCCCCTTGCTTCCCACTTCAAACTTCCACCCTGGAAGCCGAGGTGACACAGAGCTTAAAAGCACACAGGAGTCATACTGCCCACGTTTGAATTGGTGTCTCACCATGTACCGGCTGTGTGACCGTGGCCAACTTAACCGTCAGCCTCAGTTTCTCACCCGGTAAAATGGGTACAGTACTAATCCTCCTCCATCGAGTTGTAGCTGGCAGAGGTCCTGGTTCGTGGACAGCACTTAACGCTGCCTGGACCGCACAGGCCTCGGGGAGTGCTTGTCGCTGCTGCAGCTGTAGCCTCGTACGGCCTCCCCGGGTCCATCCAGGCTGGAGCCCTGGGTTCCGCCCCTCAGCCAGCCAGTTTGGACTGACCGCTTCTCTGGTAGACCTGACCAGCTCTTTGGCTTGGTTTCTCCCTGAAGATGCTCCTAGAATGCCCGCTTGGGTCTCACACCAGAAACTAACACAACGTTTTAAACAACTATACTCCAATTAAAAAAAAAAAAAAAAAAAGGGTTATTCTATGTGGTCCCAGAGTTTGAAGCCATGGGTGGAAGCTATAGGGAAGCGGATCAATGGATTAGCAGTCTGGTCCAGCCTTGTGAGATGGAGGAGGTGAGCCCGCATTCCTGGAGTGAGCTGGAGGGTCATTCTGCGGCAGGGCCTGGGAAAGGACGTTCCAGCCTTGGTTGCTGGGATCAACCAACGATCCTTGGAAATCCTTCCAAGTCCTCGGATTTGGTAATTTTATCATTTTGTTGGTCCCTAGCAGAAAATAGTGTCTTGACAACTGGGATGTTGAAAGAGTGAGTTTTGCTGGAAGGAAAGGAGGGCAGAAAAGTTCTGAGCTGAAAATGGGGGGGCACTCGGAGGAACCATGCAGTGAGGGACCCAGGGGTGGCAGGGGAGGGGCCCTCTTTTCCGAGGGGAGCAGATGCTGAGACCCTGGGTGGAGTAGAGGCTTGGCGGCAAGGCGAGGAGGAACACTCGGAGGGGACATGTGGCTACTTAGGGTTTCTGGAATGATCCGTAAGATGTGGATAATGGGAAGATTTGAAACAAATGTTTCTAGAGGGCCACTAGGTGCCAGGCTCTGTGCTGAGTACTTACATGTTATCTCACTTAATCAGATACGATTATTATCCCCTTTTACAGTTGAGGAAACTGAGGCTTAGGGTCATAGGGCTGCTTTGGGGGCTCAGCCTGGCTTTGAGGTGGGGAGACTGACCCGGAGCCCGTGCTCTTAGCCATCAGCCTGGCTCCATCCAGGATGGGTGAAGATCAGTTGGTACAAGGGCCATGGACCTGCGGAATTCTGTCTGTGGGTCTTGCTGTGGGCATCTTTGCTTCACACCTCCCTGGAGGGGTGGCTGCAACTCCCCTACGCCAAGCCCTGTGGGGCTGCCAAGAACCACCTTCTCCACTGGCAGCTCAAGCAGGCGCCGCTGGGACCAGGAGGAGCCAAATGGCAAGCTCATTCCGCGGGCTGGAGGGAGAGCGCCAGACCGCTGTCCTGTGTAAATTGACTGACTACTGAGCTAATAAAAATTTTGGAGGGAGTCCCTGAATATGGTTTCTGCAAGCCAAGATGTACTCTTGTAGACACGCGAGAGGTGGAATGGGAGCGGTGCTTCAGAGACCATGCATTTCTCTGGATTTGTCTATTACAACAAGAAAAAAAAAGGTGTGGGGTGGGTGGCCATGGAGAGGATAGTAAGCTGAATGATAAGATTCCAGAAACTTCAGGATGTGCTCTGAAAATCTAGACTTAGCGTGTGAGAAACATAGACAATATACATGGATATCTCTTGGCTTGAGGTCTTTTTCCTGCCAGTTTGCAGGCATCTCAGCTTAGCAGACCTCCATGTCCTGACGACAGAGTGTAAGAGAGCAAGAACACTTGAGTTCTGTATTTGCTGTGTGACTCTGAGGAAGACACTTAACCTCTCTGAGCCAATGTTTTCTCAACTCTGTAAAAGGCAATATTCATAATAGATACTCTATCAACCTCATAGATTAGGGAGAACAAATGCTAACAAGTAATAGTTACTGTTCTTATGTTTCTCTTATATCTCCGACAGTGCCGGTCCAGGGGTGGGCACAAGGAAGAGGCACTGTGCCTCTCCTGAGGCACTTGTCTCGCTAGACAAGGCTGAGGTCAGGGGGGCAGTAAGATGCTCAAGATCAAAGGGTAAGTACCAAGATGAATTAGTTTAAATGTTGATATAAGTCAGATGGATGTCATAAGCAATGACATAGTCAGTTTAGATCAGAAATTTATATAAATCTTGGAAATTTTAGAAGAATATGAAGTGATAACAAAATGGTATAGATGTAATATAATTAGATAAAATAAAGCCAAAAAAATGCGCCACTCAGAATGTGGATTATAACTTGGAGAACAGGAAAACAGATGCTAGAAAGTGTGGTAGAATGAAACCAAAAACACAGGCTTGGGAGTTGGGAGACCTAAGTTTCATTCCGAGTTTGGCCACAAATCAGTGAAATGGACTTGGAAAGTCTCTTAACTGATCTGACACGTTTCTTCATTCGTAAAGTGGAGTTATTTTTAATCTCCTTATTCACTTTCCTGACCTGTAACCGTCTAACCCAGGGTTTTTTCAAAGTGTGGGCTATGGTCCTTTAGGGAATTATGAATTCAATTTAGGAGATTAAGACCAGAATTTAAAAAAATGAAATAGAACAGAATAGAAGACAGAGTCTTCTGTCACAGGTAGAAGACGACTTATTGCTTCATAAAAGTTTTGTTTCAGTGACATAGGTATGTGTATACTGGGGTGAATTATACATTATGTTTCTTATGATGGGTTGTGGTCAAACAAGTTTGAAAAACATAGCTCAAACACCCCCAGTGCTGCCAGGAAAGCACAGCTGTCTGCCTGCCTCAGTTTCCCCGTTTGCACTGTCTCTTCTATAACCTGATCCCTTTTGACTCTGCATGGAGATACCAAGGGCCAGAGATCAGGCCCTTCCCTGCACACAGTCCCTCTTGCCCCACCAGCAAGGAGCCAATAGAGGCTCAGGTGTTCATGAAGCAAGAATCGCGGTGCCAGATTTATCAAATAAAAAAACAAGCATCCAATTAGATGTGAATTTCAGATCTACGATGAATCATATTTTAATAGAAGTATGTCCCAAACACTGCATGAAACATACTCATACTAAAAAATGATTAGTTGTTTATCAGAAATTTAAATTTAACCAGACACCTGTATTTTATCCGGCAACCCTAAGTAAGTAATAAATAAAGAGCAAACAGGAGGGAAAGTTTCAAAAGTGTAAGATTTTTAAGTGCCCCAAACTACAAAACTTTGTGCTTTAATATGCTCATAAATTAACAGCTGTATTGTATTATGCAAATTTATGTTAAGTTATTCACTATGTCATCACGCTCCAATAAAAATTGTATATATGCACTACCAAACGTAAAATAGATAGCTAGTGGGAAGCAGCCTCATAGCACAGGGAGATCAGCTCAGTGCTTTGTGACCACCTAGAGGGGTGGGATAGGGAGGGTGGGAGGGGGAGACGCAAGAGGGAGGAGATATGGGGACATATGTATAGGTATAACTGATTCACTTTGTTATAAAGCAGAAACTAACACACCATTGTAAAGCAATTATACTCCAATAGAGATGTTTAAAAAAAAAAACAAACAGATGAGTGATAAAAAAAAAATTGCATTTAGAGAAAAATGACATCTTCTGATAAGAGTTTTGCTCTGCATTTTGGTGGCGCTGATTACCTTTGGCTTGCCCAAATGCCGCGGCCACAAACGCACAGAGCCAGGGTCTTTGTGAGTGACTCACTGAATTACTTATAGTCTGTCTTGAATCCTTAAAAACAACCCCAGTGAGTGACCAGTTGTCAGTTGTTGTTTTCCCTCCATTTTAATGCCTTTCAGAAGAAACACAGTTTGGTGGTGAAAAACAGGAGAGTACACCCCTGTCTTTCATCTAGAAGTTGGCAGTTTCCCACCGGTAAACACTGTGCATTGTGAAGGTTAGCTTGACTGGACAAGCGAGAAGGGAAAAAATTTGATTTTTGATCTCTGCCTTCACGTTTCTTGGTGAAGGGAAAAAAAGCAATTTCTGCTGTTTCCTTTCTACAGCATCACTGTAGAAGTGGCCACCAGTTGGCTAATTTCATATTCAAAGCATCATAGATATGTCTTATCTTCAGGCTGATTTGCTTAATTTTTTAACTGATGACCGTCATCCTCTTGAAAGCTCCTGGTATACCACCAGTTTTTGGTTTTTGTTTTAAGCATTTATAATTTTTTTTTTAAAATGTGGAATACTATTTGTGGATGAAATGTCCATGTCTCTTCTGGAAAGTAGGGGTAAAATCTTGCTAAGGACACATTACATCCCCAAAGGGGTCCCGACAGCAGAAGCTTAGAGGAGGAAAGGGAGCCAGATGGCCTTAAGGAATCTTTGAAGATTGCCAGGCCAGGCTTGGAAGGCAGGCTGTTTGCAGCAGAAATTACAGGAGGAAGGCAGGTGAGGCCTCTACAATTTAAAAAGGACTCTTTGTTGATCCAGAAGAGAAAATACAGGCCCTGAGGAAGGACTCAAAAGTGGCGTGCTGGGGGTGTACTCTGCTTGCTCCCACATTGCAAATTCGAACTCTCCCTTCCCCAGCAGCGGCGGGTAGGGACAAGGGCACACCATCTACCCTCTGTCCTAGGAGAGGAGGACAGGCTATTAGAACACATGGAGACACGAGGATGGGCCTGGGAGTCAGGAAACCACACCCAAACAGCGTGGTCTTGGGTGGTCTCCTAATGTCCTTTGCCTCAGTTTCCTCATCTGCAAAATAAAGGGATTAGGTTGAATGATCTCTAAGTTTATTTCGATGTTAGCTTTCATTCATTCATTCAACTAACGTTGAGCACCTACTATATGCCCAGATGTGAGGACCAAGAGGACCCTGCACTCAGGGTGTCAACAGCTGAGCCTGTCTAGGGGTCAACAAGCAGAAGCATGTCCTTCTGCCTAAGAGGAGAAGGAGGAAGAAGAGGGGGAGGAGGAGGAGGGGATAGGATGTGAAATTACTTCCAAGGTTGCTGACTCCTGACTTTCTGAAAGTGACTAAGGAAAACAAATTCTAAGGGGGAAATCTGTTGTTTTTCTGGTCACTGGCTTTCCCAGCTGAAGAGGGAGAGGCCTCTAATGACCTAACATAGTCAACTAGGAAGTGCTGGTTTCTAGAAACTTCTGTCCAAGAGGGAGCACCAGCAGAGGTGGATTAAACCCACGGGCCAATTCTCACTTCAGCTGATTTGCATGGACGTGAATGGACTAACCAGAAGAAACCCGCATTGCATCTCCAAGGCTTTTTAATTCATTGTAGGAAATAAGATTTGGAGGCATGGTTGATGTTTTCATCCTTATTCCAGTTGTAGAAAAGGAAAGCAAGTATGGACATTTAACAGGATACTATTTAGATGCCAGCAATGGACAGGATTTGTTTTGCTCGATTTCCTATCTCACCAGAAATCTCATGGCGCCTAAGGAGGATGTTTGTCAGGATATTCACAGACTTTATTAAGTAGGCTTGAAGCTAAAATTTGAGGGACAGGAAGAAATATTCTACTAGACATGGTGATAAATGACAGGTTTGACATATGACTTATTCCCAAAGGAAGAAACTGTCTCTCTGAAACCCAAGGGACAGAATGAATAGAGGAATTCCTGATATGGTAGATTTTACATGGAAACAAATTTTTTTACATGGAAATATCAATAGAATTTTAAGACACCCAAGGGCAGATGAAGAGAATATAAATTTGTCAAATGTTAAGTAAAAAGAAACCGTACTTCTTGGCTTAGGGTTTTTTCCCTTTCTTTTGCTATGGATTTTTATTTTGTTTGATCTGTTTATTGGTTATTGAAATAAATTAATCTGTTTGTTGTTTTTATGGTAAAGACAGACACATCTTGACTTACTAGGATTTCTTAGTTTCTCAGAGCCAAAGATCCAAGTAAAAAAAGCCATTATTCTGATAATGTCCTTAGGTACTTGGTGGCAGAGGACAGGGAGGGGACACCCTAGAGAGGGGGACTTTGGGGATTCCCCAACACCCTGACAGAGACCCGGCCGTCACAGTACTAGCAAAATGGTCATAAATGTGTCCCAAAGGTGTGCTGTGGCCAACCATTTGCTCTCATAGAACAATCTCCTGCAGACCAGGTGGTCATTCCCAAAACAGTGCCAAGGAACTCTAAGCCCATGGATCTGAGTTCACATCTGGGCTCTGCTTCCACCTTGAGCCAATCACTTAATCTCCAAGTTTCACTTTCCTCATCTCTAAAGTGGGAAATATTTTCTATATTTAGAAAATATCGAATTGGCTGTTAGAGTTGCTTGGCCCAGCACCAGGCACAGAGCATGTGTTCAGTGAATAGTAATTCTTCTTCTTCTTCTTTCCATCATAATTATTATCTGTATTAATCTATAGTGAACACTTGATCCCTAAGGAGCATTCCTGGATAAAACCAAGCTGGACGTGGGGTGTTTCTGTACCCGACCTTAACATAGCTCACATAAACAGCAGGGGGTTACAACGGCCACAGGTCACAGACTGAGAGCGGGGAAGAGGGATGACAGCCCTGACACTGTACAAGGAATTCACAGAGATTCAAGCCCAGAAACAAAACCGCCAAATGGTAGGTACGTGTGTCATGGAACCTGAGACATTTCCATTAGACGCTTCTGGAAGATTTCTAATTAATGTAACATTCTTGGTTTGCAAGGGCCTATTTCTTTACAGAGTCAGGTCAGATTTATTTACCACATAAAATTTATGATGAATGATTATGGTGCTTCATAAATGTTTACTGTTTCGACGATGATGGTGGTGACCACCATCATTAGTATCTTTTAGGTCTACAAATCACTAATTTGCGGGCAGGCTGGGGAATCATTAAAGGAGCTTTTCAGGGAAAGGTGAGAGGATGGAGGAGGGGAAGGCCCAGGGCAGCCAGAGACACACCTCCTTCATTCAGAGATAACATGTGGCCTGAGGGAACCTCCCTGGGGCTCAGACCTCTTATCTGTAAGATGGAGAAATAGCCCCTACCACTCCTGGAGGTGGGGCACAGACCAGATGACCTCTTGGGTTTGGTATCCTCCAAACTGAAGGACCGTAATTCTAAGAGGTTCTTTCAAACAAGCTGGTCTGCTGAGTGTTCCAGAGCAACCCCGTCGTGGGTCTCGCCTGGCAGGGCCTCTGGATGGGCTGGATCTGAATGACAGAACAGTCACAGAAAACCCATTGCTTTCTGGTGACCCGATGAGTGAGTGACCTTCTAAAAAGCAAAAAGCAGCTGCAGTCATTATGCAGCGTATTTATAAAATTAGTCTTGTCTTTAATAATGCAAGCCGAGGTCACTATTAAAGTTAAGTTTGCGTATCTACCTCATGGGAGTATGGCAATGGCTCTTCACCTGGCTGCGTCTTAGAATCACCTGGGGGCTTTTAAAGAAGGGATACCTGGGATTCATGGCAGGCCAACTATGTCAGAACCTCTGGGGCGGATCCCAGCAAGTGGGATTTTTGGTAAGTTCTCAAGGACGTGGGGATACCCCTGGCGGCTCTTGGGCCTTGATTTGCATGTGGGCCCTTGGTCTGAGCTGCCGCGTGGATGAGAGAAGGAACTGTGAGGGGGTCTCTAGTTGCCTGAAGTCAGATTCTGCACCAAGGTGGGCTGGGGTCTGCTCTCTAACCCCAGGCCTCAGCCCACTTCAGTCAGAGACTCTGGGAAACTGGGGAGGTCCTGCTCTGCGTGGCATCCGAGGGTAGCAGCGGCATGCGGCAGTGATGTCAGGGAGGGGGGTCAGGCAGGAAGAGCCTACTTCTGGGCGGAGGGCAGGCAGCACCTCTGCAGTCTCAGGATGCAGGGCTGTTCCCTGGCTCTTGACCATTTCCAGGGACTTTCCTAAATCAAGATGCAAATGGCTTCAGCAGCAGTTAACAGGTGGTTCCAGCCAGGAGAGCATCAAATCTGGCATCCAGTAGAGACGCAGGCAGAGGGAGGACAGTGCCCACCGTGGCACTAGGGATGGACAGACGGGGTCGGGGTGGGGTGGGGAGGGGAGCAGGCTGGCAATGAGGCTGCCAGACAAACGTCTCAGATGCACATTTCATGCTCTTTACCAAAGAATACAGTGACAATGAACTACAAGGAAATGCAGCTAGTGAGAAATTCCAGGGTCATGGGGCCCAAAGAGAAAGAGTCTGGGATGGCAGGAGGAGAACTTTCTACAATGAACGAGACAAGATCAGCTTCATGGAAAAGTGAGAAAAGCACCAAGAAGGGTGTCTGCAGAGGTAGAAAGCAGCCTGGGGGTACGATGTTCCTGCCTCAGGAATGTTCCTGCCTCGTAGGGTAGGCGTCCAGGGATGTATGAGCGTCAGGGAAGAAGCTGTCCCCGTGCTCCTCGTCTCGACTCTCTGGGCCATGAAGAGAGAATTCATAAACTCAGAGAACAGACCCTGAAAAAGCCACGACAAACCCAGGATCTTCCAGGAAAACGTATTATCCTCAAGGCCGAGAGCCAGGATGACAGGGCAAAGATGGCGCTGGCAAAGTTGGGCAGTGACGCTGTGTGCCCTGGGCAGTTGGCATGTGCTCAATGCCATGAATGTGTGGTGCAAACACAACTGCAAGCCACTCATCTCAGAAGGCAGCCCGGTAGCCCCTCTTTAGCAAAATGCTGGCGCCGTCATTGACCCTCCCCC
This sequence comes from Balaenoptera physalus, assembly GCF_965194825.1. Classification (NCBI taxonomy): domain Eukaryota; kingdom Metazoa; phylum Chordata; class Mammalia; order Artiodactyla; family Balaenopteridae; genus Balaenoptera; species Balaenoptera physalus. Next base: position 110,097,813 of record NC_138887.1, on the reverse strand, counting down.
CCGAGGCGGGGCACACGGCATTGAGGAATAACTGCAGACCCATGAATGCTAGAGACAGTGCTGAGAAGAACAGAGATTAACTGGCCGGAGATGTGAGCTAGACTAGGCCCTTCCTAGTGTCTGACCTTTGACAAGTTGCTTATTTTCTGAATGCTTCTGTGATGGTTAGTCTCTTGTGCCTATTTGGTTAGGCCGTAGTGCCCTGTTATTTAACCTAACACTAATCAATCCATCGACTTTAAGTAGATTACCTTTGATAATGGAAATGAGCCTCATCCAATCAGCTGAAGGCAAAAACGGAGGTTTCCTGGAGAAGAAATTCTGCCTCAAGGTTGCATGATTGAATTTTGCCCGAGTTTGCAGCCTGCTGGCCGGCCCTGCAGATGTTGGGCCCTGCAGATGTAGCCCTCACAATGGAAGGAGTCAACTCCTTAAAATCTCTCTCCCTTACCCCCTTTCTCTCTCCTATTGGTTCTGGTCCTCTGGAGATCCCTGACTTATATACAGCCTGTCTTTTCCCATCATTTAAATGGGGATGGTGACAGTTGCTACTTCATAAAGTTATCGTGAGAATCAAGTTACCTTTTGTATGTAAAATATTCAGCTTAGGGCCTGGCATGTAAACATTCAGTCAACATCATCATCATCATCATCGTCATCACTGCCAGCAGAGAAGAGGTCTAGTCCTTTCACAGATAAGGAAACTGAGGCACAGAGAGGGGGTGAGAGTAGAGGGAGCTATTTATATAAACACCTGGGCACTGTGCCCAGAATCGTACATGGATTCACTCACTTAGGCCTCACGACAGCCTTATGAGCCACACACTGTTGCTATTCCCATTTTACAGATAGGAAAACTGAGGAACAAAGAGATTATGCCAGTCACACTGCCAGTGAGTAGCAGCTCTATGCCCCCGTGTGGGCCCTCGGCAGGGCTGGGCCTGGCACTTTGGGGGGCAGTGTGCCTCGGTCAGAGAGAAGTCGAGGTTTGTCCAAGTGTGATTGAGAGCCCCTCCCTAAGTGAGTGCTTCTTGGCTCGCCACCTGCCAGGTATCTCAGCAAGAGGCGATGCCTGTCCCCGGTAAGGGCTGAGAACCACCTTCAACGAGTGGGACCCCAAACACAGTGAATGACGGGGCAGGATACCTAGCTGTGCCATTTCCATGAAAAAGTTTGTCGAGAACCACCCTCCCGCCGGGCCTCCCTCTTTCTCAACACTTGCACCAGTTTCTCGTGGAGCTGAAGTCCTTGCCTATCCCTGAGGAGGTGAGGAGTTGATCCTCTTCCTTCCAATCTTAAATTACTAATTAAAATGTCTTGGAGACTAAGCCCATTGCAGAAAGAGCCTGGGTGGCTTTCTAAAGCTTCTTGTTCATAACCAGAGGGAGGTTGATTCTCTTCTCATCCTTCTAATAAGGATTCTTTGCGCAGGGTATCTGTCTTATGTTTTCCCCAGTTTGGTCCCAGCAGGGGGAGGCCAGTGGAGTTTAATTACATTCCTCCTATAGGGAACAGTCAAGGAATGAGGCTTTGAAAAACAACTTGTGCTACCAAAAAGAAGGAAAAAAAAAATCAAATTAAGTGAGTGAGAAACAGGTGTTGCCTTTTGTGCCCTAGAGACCCAATCTAAATATTTAAATTTTAAAGACAGAATTCTAAGTGCTTAACTTTATAAACCTTACACATTGCAATTCATAGGGGAGTCAGACATTCTCTCTGATCTGGAATATTCCTATGCCTGGAGTAAGAGGCTCACGTGGTTGATATTGTCACATGTACCATATTCAGCTATAAACCATAATGCTGGGGGGGAAATAAAAAAACACGGCACACAACAAAACAAAACGTAATGCTGTCCACAGTCCTGGGGCAAAACAGACTTACCAGAAAACTGAGAGTAAAGCGATTGTCTGGGCCACAGGCAAGCATTTTAGAAAGGTCTCTTTATCCTCTGCTGATTTCCCAAGTTTCCTTCCTCTCTCTGCCTCTGAGATGCCTGATGACAGACTATTAGTGAGCGTGGAAGTGGCCCCCTAGACAGAAACTATTAATTTGCTGATTGCTAGTGGCCAAATACCATGAACTGAGAGAGAAGTAGGACAAAGGCAAGTGGGTGGGCAATCAGCAGAGGCAGATTTCAACCCTCAGTAAGGAAGAGCTTCATCAAGGATAATGGGAGGACGATAGGTAGTGAGTTCTCTGCTCCTGGGAGCATTCAAGCAGAGTGGCATGCCCTTCTCTCAGATATTGGTCCAAGGCTGCCCTACATGGCCTCTAAAGTCTCCTTGGACCCTGAGGGCCCAGGTTCCCTCCTTTCCTTGGCATGACAGGTTCTGAGCCCCACGGGAGCCCTGTGGGAGCACGACTAGGTCTGTAGGGGCCTCGAGTGCCCTCTCACCTGCCCGCATCTCCCTCGGCAGTGCCTTCTCTCGCTGACTCTGGTCTGCTTCCTTCCTTCCAGCTTGCAGTAACCTCCCTACGACTCCCTCCCTCAAATTTGCTTTGAGTTAGTCTCCAGTTAGAAAAGGAGTGAACATTCATTCATTCGTCACCAATTTGTCGCAAGCCTCCTGTGTGCCAGGCACTGTTGGGGGCCCTGGGATACACCAGTGTGACAAGCAGAGTCACTACTCTCATGGGGCTAAGGTCCTAGTGGGGATTTGAGTACATCACCCCTCCCAAGAGCAGTGGCCTTTAATAATGGATGTGTGTTGAAACAAAGGAAGCACCTCCTAATGGCGAAATTTGATGCCTAGTGATGGGTAGATCTAAAAAGTCTTCACATTTGCCCGGGATGTCACCATTCTGAGGTTCCTACTCCACCACTGGTCAACAGAGTCCAGTGAAGTTTTTTTTAAAAAGTATGTGTTTATTTGTTTATTCCAAAAGCCAATTGTTGGGAATAAAATGCATACTTTTGATGTCTTAAGAGCCCATAATGTGAGCAGTAGTTAAATAAATGAGCCATTCAGTTGAGAATCTAGCTCAATGCCAAGTGGACCCACAGAACACCAAGCTTCACCTGTGGAGTTCACTTTCCCAAGTTTATTTTCAATTCTTGCTTTTCTGGATTGATGTGAACCAACTCCACCAGCTTATTTGCTTTGCAAAGCCTGGCCCCTCTAGAGGCCCAGATATTGAATATAAAATACTCTGAGTCGTCACATGAAAGATACCAAATATATGCTGATTGGTGTGCCCCATTCCCAGGGGGAACATCTCTTCGCAGGTCACCTCTCCTCTACCGAGACGGAACTGCTCTGCAGGGACTCAAGGGAGGGTGGGAGTTGGAGCATTAATTGCTAAAATTTCACAGCACTTCACAGTGCTGAAGTGCCACACTTGGTTAAGCCGGGTGGCCCAGAAGTCACACTTGCAAGTCCCTCCTGCTTCCAGCCAGCCTCCCACTTGACCACCCACAGTGCACCCATAGTGGGACATCACCATGGAGTTACAGGCTTCCGGGATGGCCAGGGGCTCCCAAGTTGGCAGTGGGTCACGAGGTGGAGTGGGGAAGCTTCTGTGTCTCTCTGGATCCTAGAGCCAGAATAAGAATCAGGGAAAGAGAGAGAGCAAGAAGGCTAAATGGTGCTGCGAACATTGAAGAAGAGAGAGAAAACAGAGAAATGGGGTGGACGAGGAGGGAGAGGAAAGACAGCAAGAGGCCAGGGAGCTGCCCGGATCTCTGGGTTCTGGACGGCACAAGCCCTGGGGATGTGGCCGCCATCGCTGAAGGCCCTGGGGGCAGTTCAAAGTCAAGGCAGGTCAGTTTCCCCAGGGGTCACTGTGGCCATGGGCTTTGAATGTCTCCAGCCGATGTGGAAGAGTTTGAGCCCTGGGTGGTGTGTGTATCTGAGAACTTTAAAACCGGGGCCTCTGTCCCTGGTCCAGGTTGGCTGTTCACCTTGTTTTGGAGACTCTTGCATTGTCTAATGATGAGGCACAGAGATGCCTCCCATCCTGTCTTCCTTCTTCCTTCCCACAATTGGTGCTTTGGAAGCAGTAGCCACAAATCTTAACTTCCAAGATGGAGGTCCAGGTACACACCAGAGGGGCCCCTCTTGTAGGCTATCAAGACTTCTCTGCTCTGGTATCCGTCGTTGGGATGCCAGGGAAGGGTGAGAGAGTCTGCTTCTCTGGGTCAGACCCTTCCAGAAAGAAGGACAGGAAGTGAGCAAGTTGGACACATTCCAGTGTCCCCCCACTGCAGCTCCTGCAGTACAGGTTTTGCTCTGGGCCCCCGGGCAGAGAGCATCAGGGAAGTTCTCTTTGGCCATGGTGCTTTGACATGGCCTCTCAATTGACACCCAGAGCTGTCGTATACACCAAGGGCTCATTAGGGGTGCATATGGTCTAGATGGAGCTCCCTGCCTGAAAGGTCCAGCCAGGTAGGTGCCTGTCGAATGTGATAGATCCCCAGTCTACATGTGAATCTGGAGAGAAGGCTTTGGTTGCCACTTTCATCTGCCTTGAAAACAACTTTAAATCAACTCAAAAGCTCCCCCCCAGATCCCCACCCCCGACTCCGGAGGACATTACAGTTTTCCCTTGAACAACACGGCTTTGAACTACACGGGTCCACTTATAAGCAGTTTTTTTCCAATAAATATTTTGGAAAAATTGTTGGCGATTTGTGACAATTTGAAAAAACTTACAAACCACGTAGCCTAGAAATATCAAAAAAATTAAGAAAAAGGTATGTCACACATGCATGAAATATATGTAGATACTAGTCTATCCTGACATAGGCATAAAGGTGATATTTAATATAAAATTTTATAATGTGTTAGTTTTCTTACTGTTTTATAACTTTGCTTTCAAATAATTATATTACATACAGTATGCTTCTCTCATAATTGGAGAAACTATCAGCCTATCATCATGGGTCAGTGGTTTTTTTAAAAATGTAACTATGTTTCCAATACTATATTATGAATGTGGCTATAATACTGTATGCCATACAAAATTTTATAATGATTAGTATATAGGCTAGGCTACCATAAAGCAAGCATATTGCTGCTTCTTCATTATCAATGCATGAATCATTATACCTGTAAATAAATATGAATTTCTTTTTAACATTATCTTTTCCTTTTTGATGTCTAGTGTTAGTAGCACCTGTAACATCTACAGTGTTTTGTATCATATAAGACAATATTGATGCAGGTACTGACAGATGATCTGTCTTGTAAACAGACAAAGTAAGCGTACGGTATTGATAAATACAGGACAGTATTGTAAATGTATTTTCTCTTCCTTATGATTTTCTTAACATTTTCTTTTCTCTAGCTTACTTTATTGTAAGAATACAGTGTATAACATAACATACAAACTATATGTTAATTGACTGTTTATGTTATCCGTAAGGCTTCCAGTCAATAGTAGGCTGAGTTTGTTAGCCTACTGTTACTTAGGCTAAGTAGTTAAGTTTCCAGGGAGTCAAAAGTTATACACAGATTTTTGACTGTGCAGCAGGTAAGCACCCCTAACCCCCGTGTTGTTCAAGGGGCAACTGTATTTAAGGAAGCAAGATGATTTTAGGGTTATAGGCAATACACTTCTGAAGACACATCCAGGATTAATTCCTGCATCACTTTCTCTCTCACTCAGTCAAGTGAGAGTGACCCCATTATTGTTGGAATAATTTTGAAACTGTTTTACTTTATTAACAAATGGTAAATCATTGGCAGAACATCAGTACTTTAGCTATCATTAGGAATAAATACTCGCTACGTACGTCACAACGAAGGGAGATGCAGTCTTTAGGGTTTAGAACCCGGCTGCTCAGTGTGGGCCGTGGAGTGGCAGCATCGGCGTCCCCTGGGACCTTGTTGGAAATGCAGAGTCTCAGGCCCCACCCCGGACCTACTGCGTCAGAACCTGCGGTTGAGCAAGGTCCCCAGGGGATTCATATGTACTTTATATTTGGAGGCATTCCGCTCTGAGGCTGGTACTGCCATCTATTGACCCTAACCTCACCGTGCCACGGTCCCAGTTCTCGTCTTTGCTTCACAGTTTGACTTCAGAGCTATAAGTTGTTCTTTGCTCCTATCTCTTGCTTTGTACCTCATTGCTTTGTGTTCTGTTGTACTATTATGGGATCTGTAGGAAAGGGAAGCTTCCAGAAGAACCACTAAGCCCTGTGTGGCTGGGTGATTGAATCAGGGGGGCAGCTGAGTGAACTCCTCCCAGACTGTCAGACAGCAGGGCCCCAGCAGACATGGACATAGGGCAGGAAACCTTCTCAATGGGGAAAAACCCATTTCCAGTTTTTCACTTGAATCTTAAAATCAAATTTAAGCTTGGCCTACTCCCTGTGAAAATGAACCTGAAGATTGACCCTGAGTGGAATCCAAACTGGGAGACTTTTTTTTTCCATAGTGAGGATGAATTTGTGTTAAGATATTCACAGTTTTTCCACCCAACCCTACCCCTGTGAAAAAGGACGTGTATTTATGAAATAGCTGGCTGGGGCAAAATGACTCTGCGTGTGCGTGTGTGTGTGTGTGTGTGTGTGTGTGTGTGTGTAGCCACAGAATATGCTTTTTTCCTTTGAGACCCTCTGGCTACTTCAAGGAACAAATCCTCAACCTTGCTCACATTAGCAGCATGAGCTAATCAGCTGAAATACCCAGCATAGAATGCTCTTTTATCCTTAAGAGAAAAAGTTGTATTTTAATTAGGTATTTATAATGGTTACAAAGCAGCTCTTCAAGAGAAGGTTTAAGAATCTGGCCTTCCTTTTAAGGCATAACTGTGCTCAAATTATCCTAAAGAGACGCTGTATATCAATCTACTCCAATTTGTGATAAATTTACAACTGGGTTCTGCACAACAGATTTATAACAACAATTAAGCAGAAGGAAAATGGGTCATAAATTTTGGCTGCCACAGTCCGGCACCAAAGAGAAGGAAAGAGAATGGTTTAGCCAGTTCAAAAGTCAATAATTTCAACATAAAGTGCTAAAGCTATAACAAAAACAATTTATATGGAAAGAAGTTTTGTTTTGTTTTTTCCTTCTCATCCTTTTCAAAATTAGATATTGGAGAATACAATGAAGCATCCATACTACAGAGGTCTTATTAAATAATTTGTGTGTTTTCTCAATTTTACAAGTGGTCCAGTTGGTACAAATCTTTCCCCACTCCTCCACTATTGAAGGTACCTCCCCTTTAAGATGACTAAGGAAACACACGGGGAAAAAAGAGAGTTCTCCATGAGATTGGTGACTTGAGAAAGAAAGTTTTGTGAAAGGAGGGGAGGCCAGACACAATTCCAAAGCCAGATGATTTGGGAGAAAACATACGTGTTCTAGAAAGAAGCAGCCCTGAGGCATGCGTTATAGACTGTATTATGGCTCTATTTTATACTGGAACAGAGATCTCTGCCCTGAAAGGAGAAAAGCAATCAATGCCACTTGAGTCAAAAAGGGTGGTGAGAGATGGGGTATTAACCACACTGAATGCGTGGGTTGTAAAGCAGGTATCAAGATAATCCCCCATAGTGAAGGATGGCCTTGGAGTGTCCCTATATGTGCCAGAAGTTTAGTTCTGTTCAAGGAGAGCCCCTGAATTAGTGACCTCACCACCGACAATTTCCCGTCTTCACTGGTAAAGGATGCTATAAGGCCAACCGCCAACCCCGGCATCGCTCTAACCAACAAAGAAGCATTGGCTGGCTCTGTGCACATCACCAGACACTTGGTGTGAAGTGGCCACATCATTTACAAGAAGTACACGTCATTTAGAAGTGCAAAAGAGCAGGCAATGCCAGTCACTGTTGGATTTATACCTTCAACTTTGGAAAGCTGGTTTTTACAAGTTCAGAGGAAAGGTGAGTGTGATTGCGTAACACAGAATTTGAAAGTGGGAGCTTCTAATCTGGAGACCATGGATTCTATGTACACGGGTGGACACACTGTTTTCTGGCCACCCAGCAGCCACTCGCCCCACTTCTAGTAACAAGGGTTTGGGGAGCCACTCCTCCTCCATTTGAGTTCTGAGCGGCTCTGGCGAGGCCCCTTCTGGGCACCATCTCCAGGGATGGGGAGTGAACCAGGTCTAAGCCAGTCAGAGCGTCATATTGCCCTCTGCCCCGGTGATGGGCTGGGAGGCAGGCGCACGACCCAGTCTCTACCAGTGAGATGCTGCGAGACTTTCACTGAGAACCCCCAGGACAGAGACTCTTCCTTCATGCGGGACCTGAACCAGCTCTCCACTGCCCCTGTCCTCAGCCTATGAAAAGATGAGAGGGACTTAAGGAAGACGTATCAGAGCAAGGGGTCTTCAGCCTGGAGAAGAGTTCTCCTGTCCTGAGTCAAGGAGGTCGGGGGCGGGGGGCGCCGCTCCAAAAGAACCGTTCCTAGACAGACGAGGCGGCCACCTGAGCGTGGCGGCCGCCTGCTGATGCAGCACAATTGTTCATTTGCCCCCTCTACCTATTTGAGCAAAGGAAAAGTAACTGGAGAGAGATGTCAGGGCACAGAGAGGGGACAGCAGCGGGAGTAGCCCCTGTTGGTGTGGCTGAGATGTGTGACTCCTGTGTGCCACTCAGATACTGCTCAGCTCCAGCCATCTTGCCAGTACCCTGCTTAAGAGAGTTGGCTGCCACCAGGAGACCCCAGCACCCAGAAGCTGTGAGGCAGGAGCCCCTCCCCCATCAGGGAACTGTGGGGATGGGCTGGTCGCAGGAGTCAGCCCTCCGGATAACGCCTGCATCCGTCCGCTTCACACCAGAGGCCACAGACCTTCATACCGCAGGGGAGGGGCTAAGAGAAGCCCCCTTTAGGCAGGATTTAGGGATCTGTTAGAAGCCCCACCCCTGGGAGGAGATGGGGGTACAGGAGACACCGGGGAAGGAGAGGAATGTGGGTGAAAGAACAGACCACACCCCCTCCCCCAGACAGCTTCCTCAGGCCATAGGTCAGCCTGAGCTGAGGGGGTGGAAGGGCATTGAACTGGATCTGAGACTGAAGTTTTAACCTGGACCAGACTGCTGAACTATTTAATGCCAAAGGAACAGAAACCTTTGCGATCTGTCCATCCAAAGTATCATCAAGGAAAGGGGATGAGATTTGTCTGAGCATATTTAAAAGAAATAATTGGAAAAAACACAAAAGGATTCCATGTTCAGGATTCCATGTTCACTTAGTTCAGGCTGTTCGACATAACTGGTTACACAGCTGTCTTGAGACCACTAGGGGAGATCCTGTCTAAGAACGGAGTGTGCCCAGCATGACTGGAGCTGAGAGAGGGGGAGAGACAGCAACCTGGGTCTCAGTGACGGAGTTTGAACCCCTGCCTCAAGCCATACCTGAAGGCAGCCTTACTCTGGAGTTTTCAGTTATGTGGGTCAATAAACTCTCTGAGCCAGCCTCGGTTGAGTTTTCTATTACTGTCAGCAGAAAGAGTCCTGATACAGTGCACATATACATACTTTTTCTTGGGGAGAAAGCATAGTTTTTGTTGGATTCTCTTAGGGCATTGCTAAAAAAAAAGAGTATGGCTCGGGGAAGAGAAACTCTAGAGCTCAAATCCAGTGACCTCATTGACAAATACAAGGGAAGACCATCTAATGAGATGTGCGGGGCTCTACAGGGATATCATGGAAGAACTAGGTCAGAACATCCTTGGGTGTAGGGTCTGGAGCCTGACTCTGGTATTAACTGGCACTCAGAAAATATTTGTTGAATGGAAACCAGCAGGAAAATTATCACAAGTCATACTTTACATGCAAATTTTCAGGAATATTTTCAGGAAAATATCTAATGTGTGAACATCTAATCTGCATTTCCATGTTCTGACAGATGGCCCATATTAACAGAACTCTGATTACAGTAAAAAAAGAAAAGAAAAAAGAGAACCTGAACATATTTATTGTGTGTGTACCACGTGCAAGGCTATATAACTTTTAACACTATTGTGACTACCAAATTTATTTTTTAAAAAGACCAGCTCTATATATTCCCATTTCTCAGAGACAGTCTCACCTGTTACCTAGTGAAAGAAAATGACCCAGGGGCTTTCATGGCTGGGGCAGGACTTTGGACCCGGAGAGTCCAAGGCTGTAGTCTCAAGGTGGAATCAGGGACCACCTGTGTCAGAAATCACCTGGGATGTGTATTTAAAATACAGGTTCCCGGGCCCTGGCCCAGACTTATGGAATGAGAATCTCTGTGGGAAGGGCCCAGGACTCTGCATCTTAACAGTCTTCCCAGATGATTTTGTGTACACTAAAGTTTGAAAAACTTTACCTCCTGAAATCTGTTTATTTGCCCATGGGGTCTCAGTGCCTGGCAGCATTCTGCACAGCCCCATGGGAGGTCGTTCTCTGGGGAAAGAAACCCCCATCCTAGGCTGGGGGGGATTTGAAGGAGGCCAGGGTTTAGTGAGATCGTATCACCCCTCCTTGAGGTCAAGGTCAGTTTAGGCCATGTCAGAGGTAAGGGGTTGTGTGCGTGAGGGCCTCTGAACGAAGGCCTATGGAAACCCTCCCTGTGTAGGTGAACGTAAGCAGACGGAATTACAGTGTAGCTGGTGGGACAGACTCCTGGAGCCCCAAGCTCTGTGAATGACACCACATATTCTAGACTTGATTAAGTGCTGCCTTCTGTTGCCCTGGAGAATTTCATTTGGAAGGAGGGATTGTTGTCATAGACATAACTTATTGTTTTATTTGGCAATTAAATTCCCTGAAGGTGAGGACCATGACTTCTACCTCTCAGAGCTGTTGTCTCCTCTCCAACCCACTACCATGTCCACTACATGGCTGACCACTCTCTAGATGCTTTAAAAGTCTTCAGTTTGACCTGCCTTCTGGCTTATATGAGACCAGGGGGCTAAATTCCCTCTCCTGCCTTGACCGCCTTCCTGGGATAGCTGTCGGAGCTTCCTCTGGGAGGTCGCTCTCCCAAGTTCTGCAGACATCTGACTTGGGTACAGTTGGCTCTGGGGGTGGGATCGATTGACTGAAGCCCATCCACGCCCCCATTCCCCTGGCCACAGTAGTCCGTTCAGGAATGGGCAGTGACTTAAGCATTCTGACCAGAGTGAACCCGATGACTGTTGCTGAGAATCTGGGGTCACAGGCTCTCTTCCCCATTGGTTACGAGCAAGGAAACCTGTAGTCCCAAGCGTTCTTAGCAGGCTGCTTGGGGCTTCAAGAGGAGGGCACACCTGAGAATGGGACCAGTATGAAGGAAGCACAACCAAGAAGTGGGGAGAAACTAGGACCTGAGCCTATCTTTGAGCCTTGATAAAGATTTGCTTGAAGCCACATCTACCCCTAAGCTGCTCAATGATCTGTATTAATAAGTACCTCCCTCCTTTGTATGTGTGTATTTAAATCATTTGGGGTTGGGGTTTTGTTTCCTGCCCTAACTGCATCGTAATATACCTTCAGCTCCCCTCATTTCTCTTGCAGTAATGTACCCCAATCATCTTTGGTCCTTCCTCCTTTACCTCCTCAACTGAAAAAAACCCACAACTACCTATGAAATAGGATGAGATGGGTAGTGGAAGTAGGTAGTAGGGTTAATGGATTCATGGCTTGTTGAGACTCCATACCCAAAGAATATTGATTAATAGATCAATGTCAACCTGGAGGGAAGACCTGTCCTGCTCAACATTTTTTAATCAGTGACTTGGATGAAATAGGAAACATGCTTAGCAAGTCTCAGATGACACAGAGCTGGAGGAATTGCTAATATGACAGGTGGAAGAATCAAGATTCAGAATTATTTTGGCTGACTTGAGCAATAATAAGGGTAAATCTAAACTCTTGCACCTACGCTCAGAAAATCAATGGTCCAAGCAGTGGACTGGGGACACCTGGCTTGGCGGATGTCATAACATCACAGAACTTTAAGTGGACCATAAGCTCGTGGTGAGCCAGAAGTTGAGGCAATTAGTAACATAGGTAGTGCAGTTTTCAAAAGAAAGGCTCACCTTACATCTACTTTCCCCAGTGGGATAAAGAAGTGGAATTTCCTGGGAAGCAGTTTTCAGCTCAGTATATGAAAAAAATTTCTGACGGTTCCAATAACGGAACAGGCCTCCTCCCAACATTGTGAATGTAATCGTCATTACATCAGAATGTACTAGAAAGATTTCTATTATGGTGGTCTTCTTTTTAAATTTATTATTTTTTTATTTTTGGTTGCGTTGGGTCTTCATTGCTGTGCACCGGCCTTCTCTAGTTGTGGCGAGCGGGGGCTACTCTTCATTGCGGTGCGCGGGCTTCTCACTGCGGTGGCCTCTCTTGTTGTGGACCATGGGCTCTAGGCGCACGGGCTCAGTAGTTGTGGCTCATGGGCTTAGTTGCTCCGTGGCATGTGGGATCCTCCCAGACCAGGGCTCGAACCCATGTCCCCTGCATTAGCAGGCAGACTCCCAAGCACTGCACCACCAGGGAAGCCCCGGTGGTCTTCCTTTTAAAGCACAGAGTTTTTAAATGACTTTCTTTAACAACTCATAAGTCAAAGCAGTACACACATAAGCACCCAGAAAAAGAAGTAGCCAAGCTCAGCACCTTTGGAAGCTTGCTTCCAGCCCAGCAAAGAGCAGCCCCATCTAGAAGGAATATCCAGAATCTGGACTCGGCCCCGTTTCACATCACTCCATTCACAGACCTATTTCTCCGCACTCACCCCATCTCCATTCCGGCTTTGACTTGGCCCATCCTTAGGCCTGCTTCTGCCTTCCACTTGGCTCCATTTTCTGGCTCACATCCACCTCCCTGAGCATGGAGACTCCATCGACAGAGCACTGGGAAACCAGGCCTCCTTCCCCATCCCTGATCTTTGACCCTGACTGCCTGGGACTCTGCAGCTTCTCTGAGCCAGGCTTGATTTCATGGACCACCCCAGACCATGAAGGCAAGGGACAATTTTTCTTTTCTTTTTTTCTTTTTCCCTGTTGTTCTGAGCACTCCATTTTACTTGTTAACCCAGAGAGATGGAGAAGGTGGGCCATGGCACCCTTATAAACTTAGAATGTGATTTTAGCAAGACGGTTATCAAAAATAAGTGTCACTTCTATGAACCTACAATCACATAGACAACTGTACTCACATGTTTCTCGCTGAAATGGTCCACCTCTCTCAGAAGCTTCTTTTGGCAGTCAGGGTTGGTGGCCAGGAGGTAGGTGGCGAACGAGAGAGTGTTGGTGATGATCTCGTAGCCAGCGATGAGGAAGATGAAGGCCTGGCCCACGACCTCATCCACAGTCAAAGGCTTGGACAGGAGTCTGGGCTGGCGTTGCTGGGAAGGGTTCACTGTGCATTCAGTGGCAGAGAAGACTTGTCTGACCATGTCAAAGTTCTCCACGCCCACGGAGGTGGTGGAATGTCGGGCATCCAGGACCACTTGGAGGAAATCCCTCCGCCTCTAAGGAACAAAAGAAGAAAGTGCATATTTTGGCCTTGGAGTCACATAAGAGAGGCTTCTTGGAGCACAAAAGAAGATGTGCACACGCGGCTTTTATTTATTTATTTATTAAATATTTCTTTAAAATTTCTTATTCTTATGGAGGTAACATTGGTTTATAACATTATATAGGTTTCATGTGTAGGACACTGTATTTCCACTTCTTTTTTCTTTTCTTTTTTTTTTTTTTCTTTTTTTGGCTGCGCAGCACGTGGGATCTTAGTTCCCCAACCAGGGATCGAACCCACACCCCCTGCAGTGGAAGCACGGAATCTTAACCCCTGGACCGCCAGGGAAGTCCACATGCAGCTTTTAAAGAGCTCGATAGGAGCGAGGATTTTCATTGCAGGGTTGTCTGAGCTGCAGAGAGCCTGGAGGCCCCCTGCCCATCCCTCACCGCGGCACTGGTTCAGAGACTAGCGCAGCCAGCGGCAGGCTGTGACGCTGCCATTGCAGAGGACGAGGCTCTGCTCTATCTGGGCCGAGTCAGGAAGATGTTAAGCCACCTCGGTTAGTAAGAAGAGCAAGTCGCAGGACAGTATGCATAGTGGGATCTCACTTCTGTAAGAACAGCACCTGGACAATATCTTTCATTATGTTTGTCCATGCATAGGAAATGTTTAGCAACATCCGTACCCCACAGTTCACAGTGAGCTGGGAGCTGGGAAAACCAGGGGGGCTTTTATTTTTTTTTACTTTATCCGTGTTTGTATTGTTGGCTGGTTGGTTTTTCCAGCAAAAAAGCAACTGAAGCATCATCTGGATTTAAATCAAAGCATGTGCTCCAATGTTCCCTTCCCCACCATCCAGGGCTTACTTCTGCGCCATGTTTTTCTCACAGCAGGGAGTTAACAGGACCTGGGGGCGGGGGAGGGAACTAGCTTTGGTGAAGCCTGTCTTCAAAGTCTCCAGTCTGTGTTTTGCATCTCTTAACCTAGCCTCCTCCTGTGGGTCCTTTTTATCCTCAGTCATCTCCTACCCCATTTAAGTGGTTAGAGGTTTCTTACCATTTTCCCCTACCTTCCTTATCAGCAATCTGCATATTCTTTATATTTTCACTACCGCTAATTGTAACAATGGAAGTGTTTACGTATTGCTTTAGGGTTGACAAAGTGTGTACCTGGCACATCCCATCTTTGAACAGCTCTTTGATGTGATGAGTGACAACCAATACGTTACTCTTTTCTGAAGTTTATGGGACTCAACAGCATAAGGGAGAACATTAGAACCACCAACAGAAAAAATGATAATTTCAGAGTACTTTACTTGTATCGTTTTCTCAACCCGTTGGCTTCTGAATTCCTATTGCGTTAATAATCTATGTCACACACATTAGCATCTGTTAAGGTGGTTGTTATGTCACGTGGGGTTGCTTGTGTCTCCAGGGCAGGATCCTGCATCACCCCACTCGCATACCATGCCTGCACTGTGCCGCGCACATGTTAGGTATGCAATAAATAACTCCACAAGTAAATATGCAACGCCCTAAGTGCACTTTGAGGAAGGCTGTGTTGGATTTGCTCGCAACTGCATGCTACTTGGAGCAGGAACCTTGGAGACATGAGACATTTGCAGCTCTACTGCTTGCCAGCTTTGTGACCTTGGAAGGTGTCTGCTGAGCTTCCAGCAGGGCTCCCAGCTAAGCCTGTGGGTGGCAAGAACCTTGAGACTTAGGAGGCAAGGCCTCAGTGTCCTGCCAGCCTGCTCGGGTGGGAATGGCTGAGAGAATGGCCCTTTCCACCCTAGCCCTACTCATTCTGCTTCCCAAATGGCATCCCCAAGGGCTGGCTTTCCACCAGCTGCCTTCCTGTTGCCTGGTCAACATCTGGGACTCTACCCCTGGTCCCAGGGCAGGACACGACGGCACGCGTGGGAGGTGAGCGTCCTCTGCTCTCTCGGCTCCTGGCTGGGGACCCCAGAGCATCCCCGGGCTCTCTCTTGGCTGGCACGTTTGAAACTCCTCGGGTGTGGTACAGCTGTGGTCCCCGAGGCTTGCTTGTGGCTTTGCTGGAGTCATGTGGGGGCAGTGATGGGAGGGAGGGCACAGGCACATCCACACTGTTGGATTTTCCCCGTGGCAGAGCTGCAGCTGGCAACCTTTCCTCTCATCCCAGCTCAGCCAGGCTGCTTCAGGGCTATGGAGCCTTATAGAAATCTGTCTTAACCTCCAGCTCCAGAGGCCAGAGGAAAGGGCTGCTCTCTGGGGCCTGTGCGCTGGAGAGGAGCATTAGTGTAGATGGGTTTCTTTTATTTGCACTGCATCACGGAGGCTATTTGAACACTGCCCATTTAGGGCTGCAACAGTGCTGGTTTATGGTTATATCCAAGAAAAATATGCACCCTGATAGATGTAGGTGTCTAATCCACCCATCGGCCAGAGCTTAGAAAAATATTTACCTTTTAACATCTGTGCTGCATTTTCCACTGAGCAAACACACATCTGCTTGATGGAATGTCTACAGAGTTTAGATGGGTTTAAAGCAAGTTTTCTTAGTAACTATATAGCTCTGTCTTGACACGGGCAGTCCTGGATTTGTGGTTGGGAGGTTTTTCTCAGATCAACTCCTCATTGTTTGAAACAAATAGCTCTGGAGTTTATAAAAGGAAAAGCTTGAGGCAATCCCAGTAATTGGATCTTTAATAACCCCTCACCTCTTAGTAAGCTATTTGGTGCAACAGTGTTAGAATTTTCAGCCTGATTCTACAACCAGTGGGTTTCAGGCTGGGGGCGGGGTGTGTGACAAACCCCACATGCGTGAGGGAGGACCTTCACCGCAATACTAAGGTTTGAAAATGGGACTTCCCTCGCCACTCCTTCCCCAGGCTCCATCCTCACCCTGGAGAGGCATGAACCTGGATGAGAACGGTCTGTCCTTTCAGACGGCAGAGCTGGGCCAGGGGCACCAGGGAGCTGATTCTTCTCACACCTCTAAGGGCGGCAGGTTGAGTTCTCAGTGGTTTGGGCCAAAGGGTTGTGAGCTTGTCTGCACCTATGAGCTTCCCTCACCTTCTGGCCTAGGACGCCTTTGCTGCACAATATCCAGAAAGTGAAGCCGGGCAGGACGAGGCTGTGCTTGAGGCTGCTCCATGCATCCGGCCACTGACTGACCCCTGATCTCATGCTCGGCCAATGCTGCAACACTGGACCTCCGTCCCCCGCCTTGGTGATCCCCCCTGAGCTGCCCAGTCTTTGAGAAAACACGCTAAAGCTACATCTGACACAAGTCAGTTCAGGAAGAGACATTTCAGCCTTGTTTTTTCCTTTTAAGCAATTTCCTTGACTGCAGTAAGGCCCATAAAGAATAGCATTATACATGCATGAGCATATGCAATATTGAAATTATTTTCCTTAACACTGAAAATTCCTATTTCTGTTCTCAGCCAAGTTCAGTCAACAAATATTTACTCGATTCCTACTGTGAGCCAAGCATAGGGCAAGTCTTCAAGGAGGAAAGAAATTTCTAGGTCTCAGCGAAGGCCCTCAACCACGCATTTTGCAGCAATGCCCTCCACGCAGAAAGGGAATGTGGGGCTGGTGACAGCTGCCTGAACTCCCCTCTAATGACCATGCTGTTTGTGCTGTAAAGCTCCATCTTGCTGTTTTTCAATATAAAGAATACACTGATGAAAAGCACGTGGGCAAATTTACCTAGAAAATTCTCTGAGGCTGCCCGTAACCTGTGCTGGGAGGGATGCTTGAAATAAGGGGGCCTGTGAGCTTGGGGGAGGACAGCTTTGATTCTACTCCCCTGGGTCAGAGTGTGGACAAATTGCTCTGGGCTTCTCCCCACCGCCCTTCCTGCTTGCTTTCACCTTTCTCTTCTTATTTACCCCTCCTCACCGCCCCGCCTCGGCTGCCCCGGCAAGCTCTAAGTGGTAGGCCACTGAAGGACAGCAATGGTGTGGGTGTGTGGGGTTGGGATGGGAGGGAGAGAAAACAGACAGCGATGCCAACTTAGCTTCTATTCCATTTCAATGCTGCGTCCTATTAAAATACGTTACCTCTTCTGCTGCTTGCTGGTCCCGCAAGGCAATCACATTCCTAATGAGTTTGTTAAAAAAGCCATTCAGTTCATCTCGGTTCTTATTGGGCAAAATCCGGGCCAGTGGGACCATTATGGATGGAAATGATACTTGAAAGAGAAAAACAAAAGTGGCATTGAAAAGGGGGTGAGAATAAACCAGGGCTATTAGATGCCTGTTGCCGGGAAGCAAGCCCTGGCCTTGAATTAGTCTTTTGAAGGCCTGTCTTCCCCTCTGAACAGCCGCTGCTCAGAGCAGGGTCCTATCTTATTCTACCTTGGGACTCCTCACCCTTCCTTGCACATAGTAAGCACTTGATAAACGTCTGTACCGTTGAATCCCCACTTCCATCTGCCCCTCAAGTCTCATGCTTATAAGTTAATTTCCCAGGTCCTAGAGATGAGGGTCCAAGGTCTTTGTATTTCATCAGGAAAGAACAGCTTGTAGGCCATGTTTCAAGTCTTAGCAAGTGGTAGAAGCTGATCTACTTTCTTAACTTTCTGGTCATTTGCATTTTTTTTTTTCCTTTGGATCATTTCCCCCAGAGCTGCCACCTGAATTGTTTCTAAGAGCTGCCACTGCAGCTGCTGACAAGAATGCTGGCCTCGTCCCCTGTGGGCACGTCCCTTACCATGCCATGAGCACCCTGTGCCCTTGCCACCATGCCCTGGGCATGACAAGCCTCCATGACGAGGCTCCCTGGGTCAGGGACACTTGTCCCCTCCTGGATGGTAGCCTGGCCGTGGGCCAAGCCCATCTCTGGGGAGCTCAGCTCAGTTCAGCTCCTCAGCATTCACAGTGGGCCTACTGTGCACAGGCATGTGCGGGAGCCCGGGGCAGAGGACCCTAAAGGATCCACGCAGGTCTCAGGATGCTCTGCCCCTTTTCAACAGCGGGAGCCTGAACCAAAATGACACAGCAGGGAGGGAGGGCTCGGCGGGGCAGCAGCCGTGGGACAGCGGACCCACCTGCCCTGCGGGGCGCTCCATGGTTGATGGCAAGGGCATTTCCCTGGAGTGCAGAGGGTGAGGGGCGAAGGACGAGGCTGCTTTGACCCCCAGAGCGACAACTCCTACAACGTCAGTGCACAGCCGATGCAGGTGACAGGGGCTTCCACAGAAATTGACTCAGAAATGGCAATGAAACTAACCAAGGAATGAATAGAATTTACCAGCCCAGCAGAATGGTTAGGAATTATGGCAATAATCAATAACCATAATAACAACACTTCATTGCTTCCATAAAAGCAAGAAGATACCGGAATTGGCCAGAGGGTAAAAACTCACTTCTAAAACAGAAATAAGATGAATGGACTGGTCTCCACAGCATTCGGTAATCTGCTAGTCACCCATCACATGTGATTTCTAATTCTCTATGCGTTGGCTTCAAGCAGAGAAGAGTTCTAAGGAGGAGTTTGCTGGGGGTGAGAAACATGCCCTAGAAAATGAAAGGTTTGGGTTCCAGTCTTGGCTCTGCCTTTCTTTTTCTTTTTTTCTTAAAGATTGATTGATTGATTGATTGATTGCTATGTTGGGTCTTCGTTTCTGTGCTAGGGCTTTCTCTAGTTGCGGCAAGCGGGGGCCACTCCTCATCGCAGTGCGCGGGCCTCTCACTATCGTGGCCTCTCTTGTTGCGGAGCACAGGCTCCAGACGCGCAGGCTCAGTAGTTGTGGCTCACGGGCCCAGCTGCTCCGCGGCATGTGGGATCTTCCCAGACCAGGGCTCGAACCCGTGTCCCCTGCATCGGCAGGGAGATTCTCAACCACTGCGCCACCAGGGAAGCCCGGCTCTGCCTTTCTAAGCCTCAGTTTTCTCATCTGTAAAGTGGGGAGGAGAATGCCTTCCTGATGGGGTGAAAACCAGCACTAACAGAGGCGATGCAGGCGAAGCACTCAGCCCCGTGCACGGCGGCCGTGCTCACTAAGGCAGGGATGAGCCAGGCCAGGGCCACCTGTGCTGGTAATAAGTGGCGCCAGACTGGTACAGAGGAGCCTGGGCGGCTCCAGGAAAACAGGGGCTCTTGCAGGGCAGACTCCACAGGGCGACTCTCAGAGACCCCCTGAGTACCCTTTCCAGGTGGCAGGGGCTGAGCCCCGAAGCTGCCTGGGGCCACCGGGGTGTCACGGGGTCTGCCCAACTTGCCCAGTTTACCCCCCCTCCGCAGGAGCTGTACTTACAGATTAAAACCAGGATAGGTCTGGGGATTGAGGATTCGAAGAAACGCCGGCAGTGCTTCACAAAGGGGTGCCCGGGAGCCTTCCAGGAGTTCACCTCGGTGCCAAAGGCGACGCTGGCAACCGTATCTGTGGTGTAGCAGCAGTAGCACCTACGGGAGAGAGAACAGTTTGTGCTTGGAAAGGACTCAGCCACTGGCCTCCCCATCACACGCACTCCTGGAGGGGCACGTCTCCATCGTCTGCCTGTTTGAAAGGGGAGCTTCTGGCAGATCCGAAGTGAG
The DNA here is from genome assembly GCF_965194825.1 of Balaenoptera physalus. Lineage (NCBI taxonomy): Eukaryota > Metazoa > Chordata > Mammalia > Artiodactyla > Balaenopteridae > Balaenoptera > Balaenoptera physalus. The sequence continues at coordinate 110,077,908 of NC_138887.1, read as the reverse complement.
GTAGTGGGAGAGGAGCCCCCAGGATTAGCTCCTGGGGGCATGACCGCAGAATTTGAGCGGGAAACATAAACACATAACAGCCGATCTAGACAAAGATGGGGGAGGGGAGGAGAGCCTCAGGTATTCAACTTTCAGCCTTCCGGTAGCTTCAAACCAGACTCAGTCAAAACCAAGAAGTACACTTTACATTTTCCTCCCCATGAAGGAGGGAAAACGCTTGACCCAAAGGCTATGAGCTTTACAGAGGCTTTGCAGAGCCCATCCAAGGCCAGGGTCTAACGATTGATTGACGTATAGCAAATTGTGATTGATGAAATTAACAACCTGATTATCTAGTTTTATTAGCTCTGTCTCCCTCTTCCTCCTAATGATTTTACAGTTTTCATAAGAGCAACAAACAAAAAAACCAGGGCCCTTTTAGACTCAAATAAATACAAGGCAAACTCTGGTACCAGCTTCATGAACATATGTATATTATTATAGGAAACACACATTGCACTTTAGAAACAAACACAAGGAAAAGTGTCTGGCAGTAGCTTCAGAAAAATTAACCCCTTAGGCTCTAGGAAACCTGCCCCCCAAATGGCCATTTTAAGCTAGAAAAATTCTTTTTTGTTATGTCATAGGAGTAGTCAGGTTGCTTCTAAAAAGTCTCACAACTGGGTGTTCATATCCTTTTATAATGAAAAGGTCTATTTTTGTGGCTTGAGGTAGGCGCACGCTTAGTTCCTCTTCTTCATAAATTCTATAACCAATCACTTATCATTAAGGACTACACGACATCTCCTCCAGGTGACATCTTTTATTTTGACTGCTTTTACTGAAAACATTTCTATAATTGATGACACATTTCCCTTTGACAGCAAAAACAATAATTCGACTACTGAATGTGATTTCATCTGATCCTAATTGTTGACGATGTAAAGGTTTAAAGAGTTATTTACTTTGCTTTTATGGCTGCTGGGCCCATCTTATCTTTACCCAACTCACGCACCTCAGGACCAGAGAGTATGTAGAGGGGAGAATTTTGTAAACAATACGGTAGAGTGTAAATGCTGGTGATGATTATGTTATTATTTTATTAACAATGATAATAAGAGCGAGTTGGCTTCTGGCTAATCTGCTGTGGGACTCTTCATCTGGTATAAACCATAATTTAGCACAGGACAATTAGGCAAAAAGCCAGTCAGTCGTTTAAACTGAGGGTCCACCACTAAGTCATGGCTTGTAGCCTGAGGGGAGCCACAGTTTTTCTTAAATTAAAAATGCATGGACTCCTTCCCCCCACCCCCCACCCCCGCCGCCCCCAGGACCCTGTCCTTTCTGCCCAGACATATCTTGCCCACTCCTGGGTCTGTAGACGTCGGAGGGTAAGTCCACCCACAAAACACTGCCCACTCAGGGCTCCCTCCACAAGCCACAGCCCCCTGGGCTTCGTTTGCTTTTGCTTCACATTTTCCATGGGTTTCATTTCTTCTTCTTAGTCCACCCACACTTTTAGGAGCTTCTAGCATTTCCACAGTTTGCTGGTCCCAAGGTAATTGTCTGGCAGTTACGTACAGTTACAAGAAGCAGCAATTCAAGCATGTGATCTCTCATCTGTAATGTAGCTATGCAGCGCCCTTACCTCTGGATGTCGAAAGCTTCCCTGGATTCTGCACGCTGCTTTAAACGGGCCAGGAGCAGGTTGCAGGCTTGGCTGATGAGAGGAGCCATCTGATAGCAGATAACAAAGGTGTGATTAGGACGCCGTGCAGGGAGCGCACCTAAATTAGCTGCAGATGAAGAGGTTATGTGTGGTGCTTCCTGGAAAAATGGTCGTCGTTTCGAATGTACCTTTCGTGCACCTAGGATTCAAGAGGAAGATCTAAAATTCACAAATACTGTAAAATACGATCGCTGTAAACGTCTATTTTAGCTTAAGCAATCTGTTTTTTTTTTTGAAAGCAAAAAGAAGGAAGGATTTAGAGTAAATACTGTGAAATAATTATGAAAATGATCATTAAATGCTTAGAAATGAGAATCAGTACTCAGTTTCATGACATTTGGTTAGCATTAGGGAGTAAATAGACCACAATCCGTATGTACTAACGCTGGAATTAGCCCAAATCCCTGTTTGCTTGGTTCCAATTATACTTTAGATCCTCCGCTAGAATATAGAATCTCAGTATTGAAAGGAGCCTAAGGTCATCCATTTCAACTTTTTATTCAGTACAAAAGTCGTTTTTACAGCATGTGGTTGGATGATTATTCACTTCTGCTTAAGCTGTTTAAACCTTCAAATATAGGGAACCCTTGACTTTAAGAGGCCTTCAGTGCCCATGCAGGACAACTACTGAATTTCTTTTTTTAATACTAAAATATCTTTATTATGGAAAACACCTAACATACACACAGAAAGAAAGAATGGTATTATGAACATTCATGTAGCTGTGATCCACCTTCAACAAATTTAGGTCTCATTTTGGCTACCCACCACCTTGACCCCAAAAGTCCGGCTTGAGTGGGGGGAGCCTGATGGGCACCACGTGACCTTTTACTCTCTCCTGTATGTTTGAAAAGCCAAGTCAGAAACGACGAGGGGAATCGTTTTTTTTTTTTAACATCTATTTATTTTAAACATCTTTATTGGAGTATAATTGCTTTACAATGTTGTGTTAGTTTCTGCTGTATAACAAAGTGAGTCAGCTATATGTATACATATATCCCCATATCCCCTCCCTCCTGCATCTCCCTCCCACCCTCCCTATCCCACCCCTCTAGGTGGTCACAAAACACCGAGCTGATCTCCCTGTGCTATGCAGCTGCTTCCCACTAGCTATCTATTTTTACGTTTGGTAGTATATATAAGTCCATGCCATTCTCTCACTTCGTCCCAGCTTACCCTTCCCCCTCCCCATGTCCTCAAGTCCATTCTCTAAGTCTGCATCTTTATTCCTGTCCTGCCCCTATGTTCATCAGAACCAGTTTTTTGTTTTTTTTTTTTTAGATTCCATATATATGTGTTAGCATACTGTATTTGTTTTTCTCTTTCTGACTTACTTCACTCTGTATGACAGACTCTAGGTCCATCCACCTCACTACAAATAAGTCAATTTCGTTTCTTTTTATGGCTGAGGAATCCTTTTAACCAGTGTACATTATGGACAAACATTGTAGCTAAAGCAACATGCTGTGATACATTGTTCTGAGCATTTCTCATGGAAAACATGCTTTGACATGTTACTTATGTTTAGAGTTTACTTTTTTTGACACCAAAATATCAATTCCTGATATCAGGAGAGATTTTTGTCTGTTTGTTCATTTTTGTATCCCCAGCACTTTGAACAGCACTTGGTATACAGTAAAAATGGAAACAGCATTTCAGGTGCAATCCCGTAAATCGTAAATGGATCCCTTCCCTGCAAGTCAGTCGCAAAGCCAGGGGTACATGTTGACTTTTTGAGAAGACGCATAACACAGACAAATACTGACGTTCAGGTCAACGAAAACCACAAGGTTTTTCTCCATGAGTCATCATCACGTGCAGTTGATTTTTTGACCCTTGAGGGTCCATTCGTTGGAAAGGCTTTGCACTGACCTAACACGTATTGCTGTAGAAAATTGTCCTGCCATCTGTTCTGAGCAGAGCCATCTCTTACCTGCCCTGAGACAGTCAGGTGATTGGAGAGGCCCAGTAGGGGGGCCAGCCTGGGCTGCTGCTGCCCGAGGCTGGAGGGTCACACGGTCTCATTGGACCCCTCCCTCCTATGGCCCCCTCCAAGCCAGCCCCATGTGCTCTGAGATGTAAGGAAAGTACTGTGTCCCCAGGGACCCCACTGCTGGCTGTGGGAGTTGGTCCTGAGAAGCAGAAGGGCGCCCCTGCTGAGTGAGAGTGAGTGAGCTAGTCTGAGTTCAGGGCTCCATGGCCCGGGGTGGGGACAGTAGCCTGGGTGGCACCTGTGGGCAGCTGGGCAGCAGGTCAAGGAGCAGATGTGCAAAGCAGAACACACCTACACACCCAGTGGAGGGATGGCAGAGCGTCTGAGACCCTCCCCTTGTATTTTGTTGCCGGGACTCTTAGAGGGAGTATCTGGAGAGGAAATCTGGGGAAAAAGAACTTTCTGCTCATCAAGCCATAAGGGCTCAGAGCACTGGGGTGATTGTACTCAGTGCGGGTGGACCAAAGGTGTGCTCACACATTCAAATCTCATCTCCTGTGTCCTTGGCTATTCCTTCTTAGTTCCATTTGAAATTTGGTCAGTGTGCCTTCTAAGCCTTTGGTTTGTCGCTGTGTACACAGGATCGGACACAGAGCTGTGGCCCTCCACTAGACTTTAGGCAGCCACGGAATTGGTCAACATCACTGTTTCCAGCTCTTTGGCCAGCTGTGCATGAACCTAAATAAATATCCCGCCAGGCAGCATCTTATCGATGTCAGTGGCGGAGGACTTGTCAAGTGATTTGCCAAAACAGAAGTATAATTTACCTCATCTACCTGTCCTGAAGTCCACCCAAAAAAAAAAAAAGCAAAAATGAGGATGAGTATCCTGAATTACTCTCTTGGTGATTCTGAGTGGACACTTATGACTGCTGCATTCTTTTCTAAATTCTCACAAGCCATCAATTTAATAATCCATCAGTACAAAAGTGTGGGCAAATGGGTCACTTCTAATAGCCTCTAGGCTTTTACTCTCAGTAAATCTCTGACTAACTTAATGCTGGAGAAGTCAGTACTATCGAAGTCACATTTCTATGACTAGCTCACTGACTGCATTCCTTCCGTTATTTTAATAAAATTAGCGGTACAAGTGAACTGTACTTTAATGCAATCTCATATACCAAAATATCTTTTAGATTTATTTCAGAGGGATAGTAACATGGTAAAACGAAGAATACTGTTTGAAAGGAAGTCTCTTTAGATATCAAGCTTGAAGCTTCTTTCATGCAACAAAACTGGGATGCAACATAAAATTTGATTTACACGCAACTCTTCAGAAGCATGCCCTGTGTATAAAGAGGGGTCTCTCCATATTGAATCCAATCGTATGCCTGGACAGTGCAAAATGGAGGCTGGACCAGCTGCCCACCGTCAGTTCTTCTGTGTGCTTGTGATTAGGATGCTTTGTTGTCGGCTGGCCTGATTATAATTTCTACCACACTCTGCCTGCTGTCTGTTGAACTGAATGGATAATGACATTTTTATTTAGGTTAATGTGATATGAGATGGGGCATGTAATATGAAAAATGTTTTAAAAAGCAATGCAGAGAAAATATTGTAAGACAGTGGAGCATGATCTGTATGTTGGACAATAGCCATCACTTCAGGTTTTCTTCCTTGCGTTATACCCAAGCAGTTATGGAATATTTACTCTTACACGAGTTGCATACAAACAAAAGCTCTCTTTGATGGGCTTGCAATCATCTTTATACGATCCACAAACCCCACAGTTATTCCCCTAGATTTGCAGACAAGCAGGCATAGGTGGCTTGTGCAAACACACATGCACAGATGAATGCACAAGGCTATCATCACACAGATCTTAACAAAAGACTCTCATTTGGTTGTTCTGTTTCATCTTCTTTGTAGGATAATGAGTGAGTTCTATTTTTGTTTTTTTCCACATTTGTTTTCATAATGCACATATGTTATATTCATAATCAGAAAAAATATTAGTGTTATTTATTTTTAAATTAATGATTAAAAAGAATGATTTGGAGGAAGGGCTATAGTCCAGCAGCCAAGCCTGGGGAAGAAGTTTCCCACTTTGCTCCTCTCACCTCTCACGTTGGTTACCTTTATTATAGATGACGCTGAGTGTACAGATGGTCAGCTTTTTGGTGACTAGCAGTAACCATCAGGGGAAAAGCACCATCCTCAGCCTGGGAAGGAAGTTCCCCAAGGAAGGAAGTCCTTGCTCACCTGGAGTTTACTGTATAAGTGCTTAGTTTAAAAAAAAAAAAAATGGAATCTTTACTGACTGAGTCTGAGGAATTGTGAATCAAGGTGTAGACAGAGGACAGTAGAGTTAATTCCAGGAGGTAGAGAGGTCTTCTCGAGGCTAAGATTCTGAAGTTGTTAAATACACTTGGCCTGGGGAGAGAAAACACTCGAAGCCAATAATTAGGTTTCCTCTCCTTGGCACTTTCTAGTTGTGTGATGGGCAAATAGCTTAACCTCAGTAAGTCTATTTATTCATCTGCAAAATGGGAATAATAATACCTCTGTTGAAGAGTTGTGTCAAGGATTAGAAACAAAATGTGTGAAAGTTTTAGAAGGCAGTGAGTATTCCGAGCCTGGAGGCTGTCCTCTGGAAGAGTCCCATGAACCCAGACTGGTTTGGGTGCCTGGCATCATTCTCTCTTCTCTTATTCCACGCAGACAGTGTCCTGTTGGATCCACCTGTTCTTGCCTTACCATGTTAACATCACTTCCTTTCTTGCATCTGTCCCTTCATCTTTTTCTCCCTAGGGACCACTCTAATTCAGGCTTTGCTGCCTGTAACCTGGAACATAGCTATCACCTGCTTCTTGAGAACAAGGACCATATCTTAAGCATCTTTACAGTCTTAGTACCTTGTATAGTGCCTGGCACATAGGTGTACCAAGAAAACAATTTTTGAAAGTGCCTCCTGTCTTTTCACTTTCTAATCCATCCTGTACTCAGTCACCAGATTGGTCTTCTGAAAATACTTGTCATCTGAGCAATGTTTTGTTAAAATTCTTTGGAGATTCCCACCGACTTAGGGAGCCTTTACTGCCCCCAACTAGGAAGCTGCCTGCTCTTAGAGCATAGAACAAGCTTCTTAGAACATAGAACAAGCTGCCTGCTCTTAGGACATAGAACAAGCTTCTTATCCTACCCTCCAAAGCCCACTAAGAACTGAATCCTGCCAATAACCATGTGAGTAAGCTTCGAAACAGATCTCCTCCCAGTCAAGACTTCAGATGAGATCACTGCCCAGGCCAACAGCTTGACTACTTGACCTTGATGCAGAGGCACCCAGCTAAGCCATGCACAGATTCCTGACCCACAGAAGCAATGAGCTAATGAAGGGTTGTTGTTTTAAGCTAAGTTTTGGGGGTAATTTGTCACACAGCAAGAGATAACTAATACCCTTTCAATGTCACCCTCTTCTGGCAACTGTTGTATGTTGTCATGTATTATTGAAGTTTTTGGTATTTGCTCTGTTAGAAATGAGCACAGTGCAACACATTCAGTTGATTCTCTAGAACATGATGACTGAATATTCCTTGAGGGCCTTGGCATAGAAGGTATGTAAGAAACGTTAATAGAGTGAGGTGCTCTTTCCATTGTAGCATGAGTGCAGTGCAGTTTGCTGGGAGCTGGCCCTGAATGAAAGCCCTGAGACCCATGCTGGTTCTACCTCTTACTTTGGACAAGTCATTTGAATCTCTCTGAACTTGAGTCCTCACTCACTCCCAACTGAGGGGCTATTTGCATTGGCTGCAGTGTCCCTTTCCATGGACACTCTAGGATTCCGAGGTCACTAAGCAGCAGCTGAGACAGTTGCTTGGGGACCATGGAAAGAGCAGGCAGCTTCCTAGTTGGGGGCAGTAAAGCCTCCAGCAATGCCATCCCTAAGAAGGCCTTCTGGCATCTCTTTGATACATTGACTTCAGAATTACACAAAGATCTAAAAGGCAGAATCTGATTATATTTATGCTCACATAATTTAATAAAAGTGAGACTCCAGATCCACTGACTCCTGGCTTGTTGCTTTTTTTCTCCAAAATCAGCATCCACATCCCTTTTGCTCCTCAGTTAATTAACTTCTAGGTTATAATTTCGCTCAATGCAGCTCTGATGCCATGAACTTGAAAAGCAAACAAACACACACAGTTAAGCCTCTGGAGCTCCTGGAAGTTTGGAGAATGGAGTCAGCCTGAGTGCTGGGGGAGACACGTTTCCTGAGCAGGGAGAGGGAAGGAGAGGGTCTCTCCTGTGTCAACTCAGACTTCTAAACTGAGATGCCCGCCCCCGCTTCCATCCCCCCCACATGGATGGTGTGTAGGCTGGGTGACACACCTGTCCGTACACGAAGAGGGGTTCAGAGAAGAGCCCGAGCAGAGGCTGCCACTCTGAGATCAAACACGGCCCCTGGGAGCCACCCGGCTGGGGGCCACGGCAGAGCAGAGACTCCAGAGGGACCACTTGCAGTTTCCCTGCTCCGCCCCAGGGTCCCGGGGACGTCTGGCATCTTGGAGGCTCAACAGCTGAAGTGGAAGCCCTCTTCCTTACTCCCCCGCTTTCAAGGATTTAATAGCTCCTCACTGTCCAGTGAAGTTTGTACCGAGCCTTCCCCTGGCACAGAACAGCCGACTCCATGCCTCCACCTCTTCTTCCAGCTTCTCCTCACTAAACCCTTTCACGTACTCCGTGTTCCAGCCAATTTGTACTCCTCCAGTCCCCGAACACACCCTGTACTTTCTGTCTAGATGCCTTTGTTCCTGCCGCTCATTCCACCTGCAACGCACCTTCTCCCTCCGTCAAAACTCAGCAAGATCTTCAGGGCTCAGTTCCAATGCTGCTCCCTGCCCTGCCCCCTAAAGTGTTTTCTGATGCTCAAGAGAAGATGTGAGCTCTGTCACCGTCCTGGTAATAATGTAGGAGTTTCTGCACCTTCTACATTATAAACCCCTTAAAGACAGGAGCTGATAAATATTGGTTGAATTTTATGAACTTAATGTTTCATTCTGTTTGGCATTCTTAGACCTGTTTATAATACTGTTTGGGAACTCATATCAGAGGGGGGATTTTCTGAATAAATAAGGGTCAGCTAACGGAGATGGGAGATGGTATTTAAACATACTGTTGGATTAGAAAATAGAAAAGTAATATGTTAGAGTGCTCTGCACTGGTGACTAATAAATGTAAAATTAATACCAGTTAACGAAACTTATAGCCTTCTTCTGCCACCCAGATATTAAAAACATCCATGACTTATTTTATGCAAAATCTCCTGCTGGTAAGTATCAGCTCTACCCGTCTAGGTGAATAATCAAGTGTCATTTCTAATAAGTCAGTGGCTCCTGTCAAGAGTTGTGACCAATGAGAACTCACCCTGATGAGGTGGTGGCCACTGGTGTTGCCAAGCAACAGGCAAGCTGGGAGGCACGTTTAGATGCTCTTTTAGATTTAACCAGCGGCAAGTCGGAGTGACATTATGATGCTGGCAAAGGAAAACCAAATTATAACCCAGGATGGGGTGCCCATGATGAGGAGTTATGTTTTCTTTTGAATGCAAATAGAAAAGGAACATGTTTAACCAGAATTTAAACAGGCCATCATTATACCAATTTTAATTAGGAGACTAGGTGTCGGTGGAATACAGCTGTGTTGCAGGATAATGGTCTCTTGCTGCTAGATAAATACCTAGACGTTCTGGAAACCGGGCAACTGGTCAGGCAGGGACAATGTATTTTTGGACTCTGAAGTATTTATTACCACAGCCGTACTTGGTTATAATGACTTTCATTTTTATTGTCTGGAAGGATTAAGAAATAAAAGCAAATATTAAAAATAGGCTACTGGAGGCTGATGCAGCCCAGAGAAATCTGCTTGCTCCAACACTGCAGGAAGACCATGTTCTGTTACAGAAGCCCTCATGCGTGATTGTCTGAAGCGCTTACAGTGAAAATTTAAAGGCCAAACTAAACTGTGGTGATAACTGTAATTCTGCACAGACTTTTGCTCTGAAATCGTCATGGCTAGGCATTTACTCATAAGCTGGCCAGATCAACTTAAATTTTTAAAAATTGTAGTCATTCCCGAGCAATATGTCTTCTCCAAGGCAGGAAAGGCCTAGAGGGAATAATAACCACATCTGTCTCCGCCTTTAAGATTCGTACATTATTGACTGTGTCTTCCTGACAGGAAACATCTGGATGAAAGTGAAAAATTAGGCATTGAGCTGGATCAGCGGTGACTGGGAGGGATACCAGCCTTCCCTGTAGGTCTGATTGTCTGACTTTTCTTTCTTTCTTTCTTTCTTTCTTTTTTTTTTTAAATAATCTGGTCAATCAAGATTTTATTATGTGCGATTTAAAGGTCATTAAAAATCCTGAAGCTTATTCTTTTATTTTTTTTTTCTGGCTGCGTTGGGTCTTCGATGCTGCGTGCGGGCTTTCTCTAGTTGCGGTGCGCGGGCTTCTCATTGCGGTGGCTTCTCTTGTTCTGGAGCACAGGCTCTAGGCGCTTGGGCTTCAGTAGTTGTGGCGCGTGGGCTCAGTGGTGGTGGCTTGCAGGCTCTAGAGCTCAGGCTCAGTAGTTGTGGTGCATGCGCTTAGCTGCTCCGCAGCATGTGGGATCTTCCCGGACCAGGGCTCGAACCCGTGTCCCCTGCATTGGCAGGCGGGTTCTTAACCACTGCGCCACCAGGGAAGTCCAGTCTGACTTTTCTTTAGCTGAGTCCCCATGTGCAGAGATATGATTGGCTCTTACTCTTGGGTGACACACACAGCCAGCTTCAGGCTCTCCTGTTTGGAGCTGCCAGGTCTCTTCTATCCACTCAGTGGGTCACCATCAGCTTAGTTATCTGGACAAATGAGCAAATGTCCATCACTTTTATTGGGCTTTGAGGACTGAGAAGATTTGAGCTGTATATTGGGTTGGATCCGTGGCCCATCCGATGTGGAGCTTGGTCTCTGCTAGAAGTACTTGGTAATGGAGTTCCCCATGAAATCTACCTCCAAAGCCATAGTGGTCGATAGCCTCATTTCTCTCAGTAGCCAACTATGATATTAACTCCCCATGTTTTCACTTATTGAAAACTTATTTGAACCCAGAATAAACAAAATTAAACAGATTTATTTACTGCAGTTTTCCTCCCAAGCTTTTAATATGCACAGTGAATCCCTATGTGTAGAGGAAGCCAGTTTACAATATTTTGCTGAATTAGATGACCATTGGGCCTTTCCAATCCTCAATTTCCCCCCAAGCTTTTAATATGCACAATGAATCCCTATACGTAGAGGAAGCCAGTTTACAATATTTTACTGAATTAGATGACCATGGGGCCTTTCCAATCCTCAATTTCAAATCCTTTTCCCTGGTAGTTATTCATAGCTTGAAGTTCATCATCATATAAGTACGGTTTACATGCTTTTCTCCTAAATGTATTATTTTATTCTTGCTTACACTGAAGGTTATCTGCCACTTTTGTGCTGACTTACACAATCTTAGAAGAGTCTTAGAAACTTACTCCAACTGATTTAATATTTTTCAAACCAGAAGAACTTAGAGAAATATACAAATGCATAAATCGCATGGTGTTCTCCCTCTCTCAGATGAATTATAAAATTTAAAAATAAAATTAGTGCTAACCCGGGTCCCCAGGGAATCCCATTATTTATGTATTTCCTCAGAGAAGGATTAATTCAGCCCCAGTTTTGTTTCTTGAAACTAAATCTATTTACTTCCTGACCCATAATAAATTTTTACACAATCCCAGCGTTACTTATTAATAGTCTTTGGTAAAGAATCTAGCAAAAGAGTCTGTAAATATCCAAGTAAGTCTACTGGTTACCCCTTTAAAAAAATTAATCTCTTAGGAGATGGGGTGAAAATTCTGATAGGCTAATCAGACAGAATCTTCCCTAATAAAAAAATCAGTTGTTTTCCCAGCAATGCTCAGCCATCCTTTAATATAAATCCCAATAACTCGTCTGTCACTGGACTATGGTTTTGACGGTCTCTTCCGGGATCAGGGATGCGTCAATCAAATTTTCACTGGTTCTCTATCTCTCTATATTATCCCTGGTAAGACATAAACCAAAAACCAATTTTATTTTAAATAAAACCATGGATTCATGATAGATGCTAATTTTAAAGTAACTTTCAGGCATTGCTGGCCAAGACAGCCTAATATCCACACAAATAAAGACAGTGCCATCCAGACCTTTATGAATATTAATGACACCTACAGACACAGGGAGTAAAGTACTTAGGCTGCCAGGGGCTGAAGGAAAAAGCCTCAGAATTCCAAGGGAAAACACATCTTTATTTCAAGAATAAACTCTGAAGTTTGATAATAAAAGTCCAAAAGCAACTTACTAATTCAGAAAGGACTGGAGGTTATTGACATTCCAGAGCTATTTGTGGGAAAACTGAGTCAGGTTCCCATGTCCGAGTGGAGTGCGGGCTCCCATGGGTTCCCCGAGCTTCTCTCTTCCGGCTCCTCTGCCCCAGGCCCTCGGAGAGCCTTCTTCTCCTCTTTGTGTCTCTGTGACCTGCTTTCTCTATTTCTACATAGGCATAGACTTGAGACCCTCTAAAGAGAAAGCCAACCAGTGGCCACATCCTCTTATGTAATTTTTCTTTGATGAAATTATTTCCCTTTTGTTTCCCTTTTATCTCAGTTGTAACATATATCCTTAGAATTACCATATGATCCAGCAATCCCACTACTGGGCATATACCCAGAGAAAACCATAATTCAAAAAGACACATGCACCCCAATGTTCATGGCAGTACTATTTACAATAGCCAGGTCATGGAAGCAACCTAAATGCCCATCGACAGACGAATGGATAAAGAAGTTGTGGTACATATATACAATGGAATATTACTCAGCCATAAAAAGGAACGAAATTGAGTCATTTGTTGAGATGTGGATAGATCTAGAGACTGTCATACAGAGTGAAGTAAGTCAGAAAGAGAAAAACAAATATCATATATTAATGCATGTATGTGGAACCTAGAAAAATGGTACAGATGAACTGGTTTGCAGGGCAGAAGTTGAGACACAGATGTAGAGAACAAATGTATGGACATCAAGGGGGGAAAACCGCGGTGGGGTGGGGATGGTGGTGTGCTGAATTGGGCGATTGGGATTGACATGTATACACTGATGTGTATAAAATTGATGACTGATTAAAAAAACAAAACAACAACAACAAAAAACATATATCCTTAGGTAGAAAGCTTCTTGGTTCTGTGATTCCCCATCCATCCATCCATCCATCCATCCATCCATCCATCCAATCACTGTCGAGTGCCCATTATATGCGTCATGCTATACAGTTAACAATAAAGAAAAAATAAGTAAAATAAGTGGAATGTTAGCTGGTGATAGGGCCACAGAGAAAAATAAAGCAGGGGAGGAGGGTGGGGTTCTGGGGCCCAGCTCTTACAAGCCTGGGGGAGTCTGTGGGTCTGAGAAGGTCAGATGAGGGACCAAGAGGAAGACTCGCACCCCGGTGCTTTCCAACAGGGCTCTAACCAGAATCGTGCCAGGGCACTGGTAAAGCATACAGATTCTCAGTTGCCCTAGAAATTCTCATTCTGTGGGTCCTGGGGTGGCTGGAATTATGTGTGTTAAACAAGTGTACTAGGTGATTTGGGCGCAGCCCAAATCGGTTGAAAAGATGCCATTTCAGTTGAAAGGATGTCATTCCGGCGCAGAGTTAGGGTTTGAGAACACAGGGTTTGAGAACCAGTGACTAGAAAGCGAAGGCCAATGTGAGGTTAAAGTCCAGGGAAGCATCCAGAAACTTGGAGGGTCATGGACGCTGGGGAAGGAGGCAGTCAGGACACTGATGTCTGGCAAGCAGCCCTCCCATCTTTCTCCCTCCACCCATCTTCCGTAGGATAGGAAGATCCTCCATCCCATCTACACTTTGGTGTAGAGTAGAGCTCCTTGCTCAAAGCCTCAAACCCTGCTCTTCATATGCAAAGAGAGCTGCTTTAGGAATTAGGAAAATTTTCACTCCCAACAAAGCTCCCAACTCCAAGACCATTGTCTCAGTAGGGCTCAGGAAAGCCTCATGTGCAAAACTGAGCCAAGACCTCCTGTTCTGGACGTTGCCCGCTGCCACCTCCTTCTGAAGCAATGATTCAGTGGGGGAGAGAAAATCCAGGACATGATTTACGGAGCATGAAACACACAGACATTGGCTTAACATTTGAAAATTATTATCTTTGTCATGTGCTTTTTAGTCCTCATGTTCCTTTCTATTTAACCAGCATTTAACACCTTTGGTTGCTCCTTCCTCCTTGAAAAGCATTTCCCTTCCACATTCTCCTGGACTTCAGTTTCGAGCTGTTCTTCCCAAGTCATCTTTGTAGGTCTCTCCTCTGCCCCTCACTTATATATGGTTCTCCCCAGCCCTCTTCTCATGCTGTATACACTCCTGGGGTGACCTCACCCATGTCTGTGTTGTCTCTCTTTGGTAAAAATTTTCTTTTTTTTAAATTGAAATAGAGTTGATGTACACTATTACCTTAGTTTCAGGTGTACTACGTACTGGTGTGACATTTGCATTCATTATGAAACAATCACCACAATAAGTCTAGTAACCATCTGTCCCCAAAGTTATTACAGTTTTATTGATCATATTCCTTATGCTGTATATTACATCCCCGTGGCCCCTGTCTGTGTTTTTGATGACCATCTTTCCTACCCTTCTCTCCTGAGCTCCATATCTGCAGCCAACTTCTGCCTAATGCATCTACTTAGATGCCTCCCAGACACCTTAAGTTCACCAGGTCTAAACTCTCCACAGGCGGGGACGAGGGTGACCAACTCTGCTCCCGGAATGGCATCCTTTCAACTGAAACCCAAGAACCTAAATTGAACTATATTGAGTAGAACGATGATTTCCAATGGAGCTTTAAGTTCACTTGTAGAATATGTTAAACAATGAGCTAGATCTGAAGCAAAACCCAGGGAATCTGTCTATGATAATTTCTCTCCCCCTCCCTTCCCCCTCCCTCTTATTTATGACTACTAGGCATCTCAGTGCTATGAACCACTTGGAGGAACTCTATTTTCTGCAGCTAATTCAGGCACTAAGAATTTGATTTCTGAACCAAAAGGAGAAAATGCTTTGGGTTTCAGGAGCACTGAATTTGTTTGGGCAATGATGCTGTATCAGTTTCTGGAGTGTATCCTGGAGGGTGTTAAAGAAATCTAGACCCCAATAAGATTCTTCTTTTTTTTTTTTTTTTTTCCCTCTTCACTGTCAAAAAAACTTTCTTTCTTACTTAAAAAAAAAAAATCAGATACCCTTCATCGATTTATTTTTTAACAAATGATAAGATTCTTTCTGCATCTATAGCATTGTCAAGGCATTGTTTACTCACAAATGAGGACGTGTGATGCAACATGTTTGAGCTCCTGATGTCAACCCATGGTTTACCTACCCCTCCTCCCCGCTCCCTCCCCTTTTGGTTAACTCAACATTTTAGTGACTAGGTGTAATAAAGGTGACCCAAATAATGCTTTACAACTTTTTAAAGAAGCAGGCCCTTCCTTCAAACAAATTCTCCCATGAAACCTCGGTATATAACAGGGCTAACTGTGGAGCAGGGCTCCTGGTTCCAGCTGTAGCAGGACACCCCCCTCCTCATGTTTCCTTGTGGGTAATTTCTACCAGTGGTGGTTCCCAACTCTGGCTTTATATCAGAATCTCCTGGGGAGCTGTAAAATCCCCTCAGACCCAGGCTGCGTTCCAAACCAAACCAATTTAATCTAGATGTGGGACCCAGACGGCAATGGTTTGCAAAGCTCCCCAGGTGACTCCAGTGTGTACCTGAGGCTGAGGAAGGCTGGGTCCTGCCCTCCCTTATCAGGCCAAGGCGTGCGAAGAAGGAACTGAGCGTGCGTGGGCCAGCCCTGGGGGGATCAGGGGGGCCATGTTAGTGTGCGCTCTCGGCCGCCCTCCTGCGGGGTGAGGCTGCAGTTGCCCACTCCGGGTGAAGCATTAGCAAGCCCACACCACCAGAAGGCAGGCTACATTTCTCAAACAGCTTTACCAGTGAGAAAGGAGGTTTCTGTCTGAAACCTGTTTCCATACCTCAGTTGGTTCCAAACTTAGGCAGCAAATGGAGGAGTGTTGCTTCTGATACCCCTAGGTTTCCAAAGAGGTCCCATTTGCTTTATCTCCCTTCCTCCACCCTCCAGACAGTCCCTGGGACAGTCCTAGGGAGCTTCAGAACAAGATAGGAGAAGCAGTCAAGCAGAGAGGTTAAGAGCATTCTGGAACTGGGTTCTAATCTTGGCTTTGCCACACTTACTAACTATGTGACATGAAGTGCATAATCTCTATGGGCCTCAGTTTCCTCATCTGTAAAATGGGATTGATAATAGTATTTACCTCACGGAGACGTGGTGAAGATTAAGTGTGCTAATACGAACAGGAAGCCTTACAGTGGTGTCTGGCACATGGTAAGAGCTGTGTGAGTGTTAGCTGGCTATGTAAAGGCTACATATGGAAACACAAATCAAAACCGCATTGAGGGAAAAAAACAACAGGAAAACCTCACTGAGGATGGGCAGGATCTCTGGTTTCTGAGTTTATTTGGATGGGATTAATTATGAAGTCTGGAACCCTCTCGTCTTCTGGGGGACTTCAGAAGACTTATAGGAATTCAGCAGGGCCATACGGGTGAGCATCTTGAGCTGAAGCTCAGAGTAGCTCTCATGTATTGAACTGAAGACAGGCCACTCCAAGGCCAGGCATTCTGGAACAGCTAGACCTGGTGGCTGGCTCTGGAAGGGCACTTGCTCTGGAGTTGCCCACGTACCTGGGACTCACACTGAGGCAACCCTTCAGCCACGTCACATCAGAAGGGCTCAAGGGCTCGGTCATGAGCTATTGCTGTTGCGGAATTCAGAACAGACGTCAAAGCCAGATCGGCAATTGAGGGGCCATCAGTGAGGCTCCGGTGTGAGAGAACTTGGTCAGGAAGCAGGACAAACAGTAAGTTTTATTTATATAGCTGGTAGGGAAGGGTGGGTCCCTGGGTGGGGGAAGGAGGAAGCCCCGGGTTTAAGAGCATCTTGTAAATGAGACTTTGCCCTCTGACTTGGCCACAAAGATTAACTTGGGCATAACCACCGCCCCTCCCAAGGGTTCTGCCCAAGGACATCCTTGTACTCCCAGCAATCCATGGCCATCTCTTCCCTATTTCAGACTTGATTCAAAGCTCACCCTCATCTCAAGATGTTCTCTAGTTCCTTGCTATGTACAGTGTGGTTCATTGTTCAGAAGCATCCACGTCCCCTGGGAGCTTGTTAGAGATGCAGAGTCTCAGGCCCCGCCCCAGACCTACTGCATCAGAATCTGCATTTTAACAAGGTTCTCAGGTGATCCGTTACACATGGAAGTCTGAGGAGAGCCCCTCCAGTTTTCTCCTGGGTGCCCCCAAAGGGCCTGGGGCAGAGCCTTGGGATTTAGCAGAAGTTCCCTGAGCGCTTGCTGACTCACTACAGATTCATGGCAACTGGGGCTGCGGAAGGCTGGAGAAAGGGCAGACACTCCAGTACAGTTCCCTGTGCTTTGGGGATAATAGGGAGGTTCGAAGGGCGTAGCGGGCGGGGCAACGGACAGGTGACGGCAAAGTGAACCAGCTCCCATCAGAATCTGGAGAGAGGAAACCTGCTCTCTATGGAAGAGAGTCTGCGTTTCCCAGGTCTTACCTCATTCAGCTTTTCAGGACTGAAAGCAGAAGTCAGGACACTTCTGACCTCTTCCCATCTTTTGTCACGTAAAAACAGGACACTGTTGGCTACCGGTTGGGGCTCCAAACCTGATGCCTGGTGGAAAGTGATAAGCAGAGAGTCAGGATGCAAGGGAGCCCAAGCCACCTCGGTGGCAATACAGTCCTCAATAAACACCCTGGTTCAAGTCACCCATGACCAATAATGAGGAGACTTCTCTTGCAAGGGTGTAAAGAATATAAAGGCTCATGCACAGTGAGCTCTAGATCCATGGCCGAGGGCCCACCCGGAGCAGGTGGGGGAGCGCCGCTGGCCCAATTCTATCTTGTTACTCTGTGGTCATCACTGTAAACAACTCAGCGGCTTCTGTGTGTTCTGCAGCGCCTCCCCCACCACCCCGCAGAGTGAGGGTTCCCGGAGGACCCAACAGCAGGCTTCTTGGAGGTGGGCTCGTCTTTCCTGGGATTGAGTTTCATGTCTGAACTATTTGGCAAGGGGTTTTGTGTGGCTGGATTCGTTAGGTTGGGCCAGGAGTTGACAGACTCATGTCTGGGTCTTTGGAATATGCCTGGGGTTGGGGGAAGGAGAGGGAAAGGGGAAGAAGAGAGTCCTCCAGAAGCATGCCCCAACAGAGCTGTTCCAAGAGAACTCCTTCATGTCATGATGTTTCTGTGTTCTTTCACTCATTCATTCATTCATTCTTCTCATTCAGCGAATGTTTGTTGAATGTCTAATATATACGAGAGGTTGGCTATACGGTGCTGAATAAAGAAGACATTGCACTGGCCCTCAATGAGTTTGATAGTCTAGTGGGGAAGCAGACAGTTACCTCCTAAACTAACAAATAGCTGTCATTACATTTCATGGGAAAGTGAGTGTTATGAAAGGGGAGAGAGGGCAGCGAGGTGAGAAAATGATAGGGAATTAAATGGCCAGGAAGCCTTCTCTGAGGAGGAGATAGTCCAGCTGAGTCTGGAAGCACACAGAAAATGAGGTCTCCTCATCCCTTCTTCCCAGGCCATTCTCTTCTTTCCTAAGACCAGCTACTCCCACCAAACGGTCAAAACTGGGGGCCCTCACAGCTGTTCAGAGCCCTGAGCCCCCGGGGCTGCAGGGTGAGGGGAAGTAGGGGGACAGGAGGACAAAGCATTCTTCAGAACTACGTGTGATATACGGTTTTGCTATTTCTTTTCACTGTTTTAATTATAGTTGAAACATGAAGCCAGCCACCATAACTCAAAAGCCTTGTAAAAACTCCTGTTCAGAGGAAAATGATAATTTTCTGATAAAATATGAACACTCAAAATAAGCTATAATACATAACTGCAAAGTATCTGGGGGGACTTAATTGTATATTAGAACCAAGTTGCTGGGATATTTTTTCTGCAGAGGAATACCTCTCTATATTTAGAATAAAATTCTTTAGGAGTGCCATGGTCACTATACAGAATTGTGGTTTCATGGAATTTTTAGAACATAACCCATCTGTTTGGGTTCCAGAATCAAAGGAGGAAATGGTACATTATGTATATTTGTATACTGGCAAACACCAGTCCTGTGCCACACTACCTGTCGTAAAGCATTTCACTCCAAGGAAAGCTGGGTGGTGGTTTATGGGGTTCTGATGAAGCAGAAGAAATTGGAGATAAGAGTCAAGGTTGACTGGATTTTGTGTTTGTCCTTTAGACCTAAGGATTGGCTCCATGATAGTTTTTATCTTGCACTTGGAGGACAAATCCAGCCCTTGTGCAATATGACAGCGTTGTCTCCCTCACCAGCTTGCCATGACAATACTCTCCCTTCAGCCTACAACTTCCATTAGAATTCTTCATTCTCTGATGGAAGATTTCAGAGGCATTGGTTAGAGTAACCGATCTATTTTCGTTTCTAGATATGATACTGGAAGAGGGAAAGTGGCAAATTGGTCATTTCAGAAGCGCAGTCGGGTGGTGAGGGGACAGTCTGACAGATTTTAGAATGCATAACTGGAAAGAGAAGGCTTGGAAGATCAGATTGTGGTCCTTAGTCTGTACTTTAAAAATATCTATTGAATGCATATTACATGGAAGAGAAGATTTGGCTCTTTTTTTCGACCCTGGGTGGTAGAATTAGGTTCAATAGTGGGAGCTATGGGGAAAATTCCAGCTCCTCTAAAGGAGAACTTCCCAGTAGTCTAAATAACTAATAAAAATAACCTGCCTTGAGTGATGAGCCCCTATCACTAGAGGCTGTACCCCACTTCTTGGAAATTCTGAACAGGAGGTTTGAGTGATCTGTGGGCAGCCCATCCCCGGATGAGAAGCTCCCAGCTCAGGCTGCAGGGTTTCCAGTGCACAGCACAATGTTTCACATAAAACAACGAGACCTGTCTCAAAAGAGACAGGGGTCAGGCAAATGAGGTTGCCAACCTGGGTTTCTGATTCTCTGCAGTCTCTTTGGTCTTTAAGTAAGAACTTCTGCCTCTCGGAGCTGTGGACCCATCATGTGAGTTGACCCTTCTCCGATAAAGATGTTAAAAAAAAAAGGAGGGACTTCCCTGGTGGCGCAGTGGTTAAGAATCCGCCTGACAATGCAGGGGACACAGGTTCGAGCCCTGGTCCGGGAAGATCCCACATGCCGTGGAGCAGCTAAGCCCGTGCGCCACAACTACTGAACCTGTGCTCTAGAGCCCGCAAGCCACAACTACTGAAGCCCACGCGCCTGGAGCCCGTGTTCCGCAAAAAGAGAAACCACCGCAATGAGAAGCCCGCGCACCGCAACGAAGAGTAGCCCCTGCTCGCCGCAACTAGAGAATGCCCGCGCGCAGCAACGAAAACCCAACGCAGCCAAACATAAATAAATAAGTAAATTTATTTTAAAAAAAAGAAATGCAAAGCTGAAAAAAGTAGTCAGGTTTTGACTGCAGTGACGAGAGCTTCCCTAAGTCATGGGCCAAACCATTCTCACTTAAACTTAAATCTCCCTACACACATTTGAAAACCAGAATGTTTTCTTTTACTCGATGTTTTATTTAAGAGAAAGGGGACGGGAAACTCTAGATGAGCTAGTTTTCAAAAGCTGCTGGTGGAGAGGGGCTTGTTGCAGGTGTGGGCGAGGCACATTCGTGGCTAACTTCCTGAGGCCCCTCTGTCCCTTGTGGGTAGCAGCGGGCAGGTCCCTGGGGGCCCAGCGCGGGTGGCCCGGTCCATCTGGAGCCCCGGGTGGAGTCTGCCTGGCTCCCGAGCTCTGTGACCAGCCGCGCGATCCTGCTCCCGGGATGGGGCACTGCTGCGGACACAGGGGGTAATAAGGTTTCCAGTGCCGTATTTGCCTCAGAGATTTAGCAATCTTTGCCAGTGCCGAGCGCGGCGTGGTTTCACAGGAACTCGTCCTATGATTCCGACATCCGTGTGGTGACAGGGTGAAAGTAGCCTTGGAGAGGCTGTACCTGGGGAGCCAGGCCCTGGGGGTCCTGAATAAAACCACTCCCCAAATCTATCCCGTGGCTTTAGATGTGAGTCAATGGTGTGAACCTGAGCCTGGAGAGTTGACCCCCATGTTGCCTGTGAGGCCCTGAGGGCTGGCACCTCACCCCACACACGGGTGACCACCACCACCTTCCACTGCACTCCACAAACATGTGATGGAACCTGGCAGTGGGCATGCCTGCTGCCTGACCTGCTCGCCGTGCTCATCTCAGACCAGGGCTCAGAGCTCCTGGCAGCAGGTTTAGTGATCAAACACACCCTCTCCGTTCCCGTATCCAACTAGACCAACCCAACATGGGCCAAAGGCCTCCCTACCTCTTAGCACCCTTCCCACGGCTTCCCCAACCCTGGGCCTTAAGGACAGGCCAGGAGTATAGCGTTCTACTGCTGGTTAGGACCTTTCTGCTGAATCAAGCAGACCCAGCTCCAGTTTCCGCAGATAATAAATAAAGAGCTGCCCGCGTGGCTTCATTGAGTACCCGATAGCGAGAAGGAGCTAATTAAAAATACCTGCATAAAAATAGCCAAGTCCAGAGGTGCCGGGGCAACTGAGGTTCTATCCATGCTAAGGAGACTGACGGGGGTTTAAAGATAAACTGTGGTTGCACCACTGGAAGCAACTTGAGGAAGTGTTGAGGGCAGTGATAGAGGCCCAAGGGGTCCATTCGGAAAATGGGCAAGAGAGAGCAGTCACGTTCCATGGAACTGAGAGCCTCAAAAATGCGAATGGGAAAGCATGACATAGCAACTGCCACCCTGGGTCCAAGCCGTAGAGTCTGTTCAGCCCGGTGTTCTTGAATTGGAAAAAAATATATCATTCACCAATTTTTGAATTCAAGTATTTGCTCAATACTGACTTATGTCAGGGAGTTCCCTGTGGTGTCATCCCAACTCCAGCCAATGTGCTCTATCAGTCCCTCATGGGATGCCTACAGGTCACACCAAATTTCAGAGCTGAACCCAGCTTCCCCATCCCGGCCGCTCTTCGTACGCTGTCAGGGGCACACATAAGTCAAGCCTGGATTTGTGAGCAGAGATGGGTTCTTACAGCTGGAAAATGAAATCATGCGTTATTTAAGTTCCTTTTCACTTCATGTATCAAACTAATATGCTGAGGTATTTTCTGCATCACAAGGGACCATTTGGTAGAAGCTTGCATGGAGTAAGCGTTTAATGTTTACTGAATGAATGTATAATAAAGCTGAATCGCTGAACACTTAAGTAAACCTGGCTTATTAGAGGGAAGGAGGCATGGTGTCAGGAAGAAAAGAATCATGCCTCGCTAATCTCCTTGAGTTCTTTGAGCAGATAAATAAGCATATGGGTAAGAGGGAACCACAGAACCCAATTTAATTTTACTTTCAAAACCTGTGAGAAAATCCCACTGTAGAGTTGGTTTTTTGAAGATTGAGTCACTAAGCGTTGTTTCATCATGAATATGGGATTGGCTTAAAGACCATAAACAAAGCTAAAGATAAGTGGCTACATTCTCAGATGGAAAATTATAAACATTGGGGTTTCCTAGAGATCTAATCTTTGATGGATCTTTTTACATGTTTGTGAATGACCTACAAGAGGGTGTACATATTGAATCTCCAGGTACTACCTTGTTCATCTGGGGAGAATGTCAAGTTGATGGAGAGTCAATTCAGCTTGAACAAGAATATATCGGATACTGAGTAGTCGTTATGTGTTTGGGCCCTGGGGTATAAAAAAAGAAGGACAAGGCTTAAAGTTAATCAAGTTAGGGTGAAAGCCATGCATTCATTCATGGTAAATAGTAGAAGGCACAATGGGAGCGATTGTGAAAATGAGTGATGCAGATGATCAATGCTGTTAGCGTTCAGAGAAGGGGAAAAGTAAATGAGGGTTGAGGTAGGGAAAGCTTCATGGGGGGAGCAGAATTTGAGGAGAACCTGGAAGAATACCAAGGGTTTGGATGGGTGTAGGAGAGGTGGAGGATCTTCTTGTTAATTGCAGCTAATGCACGGTGAAAACTTGTCTCGCCTGCATGTAAAGCAGGACTTATACACGTAATCTCATTTAGCCTTACAACAGCCCAGTAAGGCAGAGCATATCCCTGTTTTCCAAAGGAAGAAGGAGAGGCTTAAAGAAGTAATTTGCTCAAGTTCACATTGCTACTAAATATAAGACCCGCTGCTGTGCTGTCTCCAATTCTAGTGGAGGTGTCAGCATGAGCAAAGGCACTGGGGCAGGGCTTTCCGGAGAGGTTGCAGAGAGAATGGAGAGGCTGCTCCAGCTGGGGTGACTGCTTGTACTGGGGAGCAGTGAGAGCTGAGGTGGGAGCATATGTAATGGATCTAAATTATAGGGGCCCTTAAATCTCACCTGAGGAACTTGAACTTTGTCTTGAGGACACTGTGTTGAGTGAAAGAAGGAAATTAGAACCACATTCTGGAGGTTGGGGCCTAGAGATCTTAGTCAGGGGGTGGGGAAAAATAGGGAGAGTAGACACATGGTTTGGAGGAGAAACGGACTGGAACTGGGCAGCTTGACTTGGTCCCCTCTGCTTGAATGTGTATTTTGAGTATGTGTCTGCCCCCAGGACATCAGTCAGAGAGCAGCCCTATTCCAGGTCAGCTCGAGGGGTCTTACACCTTGGTTACATCTTGGATGTCATGTGAACGTGACAATAATGGAGACACATGGCTGACGTGTCCCATCTCACTGCTCAGAGGCTCAGCCGTGGCCAAGAGCCATGGCAGCCCTTGGAGTGCTTTCCATGCCTGCCAGCACACGGCTTGGTGGTCAGGGCCCTTGACTCACTGGCTTCCTCTGTTTCTTTAATCAACCTTCCTTGCTAAGTCTGGGCGGGGGGGGGAGCAGCAATCTATGCCTATCTCGGGCATCTAATAAAGATTAAACAATGCATCTGACGTGACGGGCATGTTTCCTGGTATACAGCAGGCATCCACTCCTTTTGTATCCCACAGAGCAGAGGGAACCTTTAACCATCAGACTCAGTTTCTAAAATCCCAAGGCCACAAAAACCTTCAGGGGACTTTGAACGGGGGAGTAACAACAGAGTATTTGGGGAGAGAAGCAAACGGAGGCAGAGAAGTGGCTAAGCTTCTGCGTTTCCTTCAGCCATTCTGAGGTGATGGAGAAGTTAGCAAGCCAGGCGATCACCTCCTCCCAGATCATCGCCTTCTAGTGGCCATGTGGTGCCTGGAAGTGTGCATGGTGCTCTGGGGCCGGAAGATAAGTGTGTTTTGGGCGAGTAACACTTACTCAATGAAACCTTGATAATCCAGAGATGTCACCTAGGCAGTGTTACAATAGTGACAGTAAAAAGAGCCCTGGACTTGAGTTGGGAGATGGCACATAAATCCTATTAGTCTTCCTCCTGTTAGTCATATGACCAGGGTTGTCACTTAACCTGAGCCTTAGTATCTTTGTCAGTAAAATACAGATGATAATTGTACCAGTCTCTTAAGTTCCTGTGAAATTGAATGAGAAAAAAAAACAAACAAACACTCTGGACAGCTCAACCAGTACAGAAAGCTAGGGGGCTACTCCTAATTTCTTTAAGACTCAGTCCCAGGCACCTTACGTCTAATAAGCCTTTCCTGGTTCCCATCCTGGATGGTGCAGTGTTTTCCATGCTCACCATACCGTACTGTACTGGTCTCTTTCCTCTTTGCCTCTGTCACTAGACTATAAGCTCCTCAAGGACGAGACTGAGTTTTCTATCTCTTTCTAATCGTTACCTAGACAGTGCCTGGTATATATGGCAAGTGTGCAGAAGTTTGTCAAATAACCAACAAAGGAGTGCATACGTTGCTTACTACTCCTATAAGAATGGAAGATGAGTTTAATTTGCCAAAAAAAAAACGGTTGGCGCATAGTGATTCTCTGAATTCTCACAAGCAACTATTTATTACCTCACTTTAGACTTTTTCCAAAAATCAACATGAAAGTTATTGATCATCTCTACTAGAATTCTCATCTCCTCATTTTTGGAAAATATGGACAGCACTGAGCTTTGCCATTTTCTGTCACCTCTTCCATGCTTTGGGATTTCTCATCAAAGATAAAAAGCAGGGTATGTGCTTTCAAAAAGAGATGGAGTATGTACATCCTTTAGTGGGTTAGAGACTTGTTACTTGGGGATGAATTTCCCTCGTAATGTTACTTGTCTTCCTTTTCCAGCCTTAAGATGTTTATACTCTCTGGGAAGGATGTAAGCACGGGAAGCTTGATATTTTGCATTCCCTCTGATATTTATTAACCTTGCTCGGTCTTCCTCGGTCACTTGACTGAGGTCACTTGACCCTCTGGATTCCTCTAGCTTTGAACAGAGCTTTAAAAACCCTCCCGGTTTTAGAATTTTATTAGCCCCAACTCCTCTTGAGCTTTAGCTTTCTTGAAGTGTTTCTTAAATGTAAATGCCATTCTTTTGTAGCAGCCCTATACATCTCTTTTGAAAACTCGAATTCACTGGGGAGCACAGTTTTGAGTTGAACTGATCTAAACCCTACAAAAGGCCCAATCACATCCCCGTTAGACGTGATGTGCTGTCCTTGCATCTTAGAATGATTCCCCATCCATCCATACGAAGAAAGAAAATTACATACCATTCTGTTGGTGAAGTTACTGAACTTCTCAACCAACACCTGCTTGATCATGTCTGGGTCAGAGACAACAATAAACATCCGACGACCAAGATAGTACCTGGGAGGAATAAGAAAATTACTTTAAAATGTGGTGTATTTATCTGCCCTCTTCTCCTTTCCATAAAGAATTCACAGTGGCTTAGAACGAAGGATTAAAGATAAATAGGAGGTAAAGGTGTGGAGAAGATGAGGAAATGCATGTGCTAAGCTTGAGGAAGAGCAGAGCTGTGATGATCTAACACCAAACTTCATTCCACAGACATTTATGGAATCCTGCCTTGTACCAGTCCCTGGAGACTCTGGGGTGGATAAGATGCAGTCTTTACCCCCAAGGAGCTCATACCTTGATAGGAAAGACAGATCTATAAATTTAAACACAATAATAAGGAATTCATAAGATCCAGTAGTAAGACCAAGGAGGAAAATGGCAGAGGTCAGTGTTGTCCATGTTTCCCAAAACGAGGGAGATAGGCATTCTAGCAAGAGAAGACCAGTAACTTGTATACTGGTTGTTGGAAAGAGTCTAAAGTGAATTAATAAACACCTGTGAGAATTCAGGAACAATTAAGCCTGCTGGGGAAGGGTTGAACATATGGTTGCTACACCTACATGTGAAGGAGCTCAAGAGATACTTATGACACTAATGAAGAAATGGAGGAAATGCTTAGCCAGTCAGTGGTGGTGGAGAATTCCCATAGGAAGCTGAGCTTAAGGCCATGTTATGTTTATTAAAGTGCTGGGGGCACAAAAGCATGCAGACCCAGTCACAGCCTCCAAGGGTCTCACAGTCTGGTGGCAGTGACAATTAGGTAATCACCATACACTGTGACATCTGGCAAGCAGGGGTGACATTGGAGACACACCCAACTCAACGCCTGGAGAAGAGAGAATGAAGTCTTCCTAGAGGTGGTGCTTCCTAAAGTGAGTTCTGAAAGATGAGCAAGAGTTACTCCAGGAAGGTGGGTGGCAAAGGGGAGTGAGGGTGTACCAGGCAGACACGAATCAGTTGTGCAATTGTCCAGGGACAAGACTGCTTGGAGGAACTATGTGTGCTTGGCTACCAACTGTATAAAGCAAACTAGAGTGATGACAAGTGGGCCCACTGCATAATGCCATGTTTTTAGTACTGTATACGGAATTATATTTTCAGGATGTAATGTGATCGCTGGCATATCCAGCTCAGAGCAGTAAGGAACAAAGTCACACGACATGAAAGCAGCAAAGTTTACTTTGATTTCTTAGTTACTTAAAACTTTTCATGAGCTAAAAGTGTCTTTAATGTTTTAACTCTTCCGCTTCTTACTAACTAGGGGAAAAAAAATATTTGTCTGGCACATGTCAGGCACTCAGAAATATTCAGCTGAGTGATCATATTTCCCAAAACGGTTAGAGAAACCTTTGGGACACAGGAATTCAACAGATGTGGTAGAAGAAAGAATACTAACTAGTTTTTAAAAATTGGTTTTAGCCAAGAAGACCAAAAATAACCCAATAAGACCATAAACCAATGCTTTTGTAAACTTTATGGGGTGTGTCATGGAATTTTTTGAGAATCTAGTGAAAGCTGTGGACATTCTCCTAAGAAAAATGGACATTCACAGCATTTTAAGATAAAATTTGAGGTGTTCTTGGACCCTTGAAGCCCACTCTAGAGCAATGCTTCTCAAACTTAAAATGTCACCTGGGTTTGAAGAAACAATGGCTGAAAATGTCTCCAATTTGGCAAAAGGCAAAAACTTACAGATTCAAGAAGCTGAGTGAACCCCAGGTAGGAGGAACCCAGAGAAATTCATGCCAAGACACATCATAACTAAACTTCTGAAAACTAAAAAATAGAAAAAATCTTGAAAGCAGCCAGAGAAAAAGTAACATATTATTTATAGGGAACACCAATTAAAGGAGAGCAGATTTCTTCTCAGAAACCATGGAGGCCAGAAGGAAGTGACACATTTTTCAAATGCTGAAAGAAGAAAACTGTCCACCACAAGTTCTACATCTGGTGAAAATATCCTTCAGGAAAGGTGAGAAAATAACAATATTTTCCGATGAAGGAAAACTAAGATAATTTGTCACAAACAGACTTACCCTTCGAGAGTGGCTAAAGGGGACTTCTCTGTTGGTGCAGTGGTTAAGAATCTGTCTGCCAGTGCAGGGGACACGGGTTTGCTCCCCGGTCCGGGAAGATCCCACATGCCACGGAGCAACTAAGCCTGCCCACCACAACTATTGAGCCCATGTGCCGCAACTACTGAAGCCTGTGCACTTAGAGCCCATGCTCCACAACAAGAGAAGCCACCGCAATGAGAAGCCCACACACCGCAACGAAGAGTAGCCCCCGCTAGCCACAACTAGAGAAAGCCCGCGCGCAGCAACGAAGACCCAATGCAGCCAAAAAGAAAACAACTACAACAAAAATAACAAACAAAAAACCGCTCCCCCAAAACCAAAAAGAATGGCTAAAGGAAGTTCTCCAAACAGAAGGAAAATGATAACAGAAGAAATCTTGGAACTTCAGAAAGGAAAGGAAAGAAGAACAATGGAGTGGGTAAACAATTATGTTTCTTAAATTTGATGATTGAAGCAAAAATTATAACACCATCTGATATGGTGTTCAATATATTTAGAGAAAATACTTAAGATAGTTATATTTTAAAACTAAAGAGGATAAAGGGATCAAAATGAAAATAAGTTTTCCTCACGTTACTCAGAGTGGTAAAGCATTGATACCAGTAGATAGTGATAAATTAAGCACGTACATTTATGTAACCACTAAGAAAATTATGCTGTAAAAAGTGATATACAAAAACATTTTTTGGAATAAGGCATGATAGAATTTTTTTAAAATTTGGCCAATACGTTGGCCAAAAAATGAACCTCACACCTTATATAAAAAATCAACTCAAAATGGATCACGAGCTTAAATGTAAAACAAAACTTTTAGAAGAATTAGGAGAAAATCTTTGGGATCTAGGACTAGGCAAACAGTTTTTAGACTTGACACCAAAAGTACAATCCATAAGAGACATAAATCAATAAATTGGATGTCATAAAAAATTGCTCTTTGAAAGACCTGCTAAGAAGATGAAAAGACAGTCAACAGACTGGAATAAAATATTTGCAAACCATACATCTGACAAAGGACTCACATCTAGAATATATGAAGAACTTTCAAAACTCAACAGTTAAAAATCAAAAAATCCAGTTAAAAAATGGGCAAAAGACATGAACAAACATTTCACTGAAAAGGATACATGTATGCCAAGTAAGCACATGAAAAGATGTTCAACATCATTAGGCCATTAAAGAAATGCAAATTAAAACCACAATGAGATCTCACTAAACATCTCTCAAAATGGCTAAAATTTTTAAAAAATAGCATTAAATGCTAATGAGCATGTGGAGAAACCGAATCATTCATACGTTGCTGACATGAACATAAAACATTACAGTCACTTTGGAAAATAGTTTGGCAGTTGCTTATAAAACTAAACATGTATTTACCATATGACCCAGCAATCGTGCTCTTGGGCATTTGTCCTAGAGAAATGAAAACATATGTTCTCATAAAACATGCACATGAATATTCATAGCACCTTTATTAGTAATAAACAAAAACTGAAAACAGCTCAAATGTTCTTCAGCTGGTGATGGTAAAACAAACTGTGATACATCCATACAATGGAATACTATGTAGCAATAAAAAAAAAACCTCAAGCTATTGAAGCATGCAATGATTTGGATAGATCTCAAGGGAATTATATGTGTGAAAAAAGCCAACCTAGAAAGGTTGCATATTATATGATTTCATTTATATAACATTTTTGAAATAACAAAATTATAGAGATTGGGAAGAGATTAGTAGGTTCCAAAGGATAGGGATGTGTGTGTGTGTGTGTGTGTGTGTGTGTGTGTGTGTGTGTGATGGGGTGGTATGGCTATAAAAGGTAAAACTAGAGAGCCTTGTGGTGATGGAACAGTTTTGTATCTTAGCTGTGTGGTAGTGGTTACACAAACCTACACGTGATAAAACTGCATAGAACTCTACACACACACACAGACACACACATACACAAGTGCATGTAAATCTGATAAAATCTGAATAGGTATTATGGTTTGTACCAATGTCAATTTCCTAGTTTTGATAATGTACTATAGTTATGCAAGAGGCTACCCTTGGGGGAAACTGGGTAAATGGTACACAGGATCTCTTTGTACATTCTTTGCAACTTCCTGTAAATCTATAATTATCTCAAAAATTTTAAATGGTTATTTTTTTAAGATTGATTTATTATTTATTTATTTATTTTATTTATTTTTGGCTGCGTCGGGTCTTAGTTGCGGCACACAGTATCTTTCATTGCGGCGCACGGGCTTCTCTCTAGTAGTGGCATGTGGGTCTTCTCTAGTTGTGGCGCACAGGCTCCAGGGCGCGGGGGCTCTGTAGTTTGTGGCACGCAGGCTTAGTTGCCCTGCAGCATGTGGGATCTTAGTTCCCTGACCAGGGATCGAACCTGCGTCCCCTGCATTATAAAGCAGATTCTTTACCACTGGACCACCAGGGAAGCCCCCCAAATTTAAAATGTATAAAAGTCACTTGGGAGCTTACTAAACTATAGAGTCACAGCTCTGCTCCTCATTGGAGCAGATATAGTAGGCCTGGGAGGGGCCTAGGAATCTGCATTTTAACAGGCTCTCCAGATTCTGATGCAAGATGACTACTCCCACATTTCAAGAAACACTGCCCTAGGGCAGTTGTTTTCAGCCTCAACGACTGATCAAAACCACCTGCCAAGCGTTCAGAAAATAATGATGTCTGGACCTAGCCAGACCTACCTGACCAGAATCTCTGGGGTGGGACCCAGTCCCCTCTAAATTTAATAAGTTCTGCAGGAGATTCTGATTGATTGACAGTAACCAGCTTGGGGGACCCACAAACCCCATGTTAAAAACCCTGCTTTATATTTAACTAAAATTCACACCCATCCTCATTTCCTTACATTCTTAGATCTAAAAGGAAACATTTACATGGGGATGCACACATACTTTGGTAATATATTTGTATTGATTTAGTTATTACCAAGATAATTTTTTTTGTTTTTCAAAAAGAAACAAAATAATACTTCTACATTCAAATGAAAGTTGTCCTTCCAAGTAGGCACCTGGGGAGTCTTTGTGCTTTTCTCTAGTAATATTGCTAATGCTAAAAACAATTTTGTCACAATTTCTTTAGAATTGCTTCAGAGCTGGTTTATGAACCTCGTGAGAAAACTGGCCCCATTTTACGTGTAAATTGTGTAATCTTGTGACTTTATATTTACACAAATACTCTTCTGCAGTTTGAGGAGCTCCTGGAAAGATTTTGAACAGAGAAACCTGTAAATGAAGTTTGTTTTTCCTTTTGGGTACCTAGATGGCTCCACTGTTTTTGTCTGCCCAGCCCTCCTTGAAGAAGCACCCTCTCCCATCCCATGCAGTGCTGAAGGAGCTGTCGACGATAGCACCCTGTCCCTCTGGTCACGGGGATGGACTCACCATCCAGGCATGGCCGATCATGGTATCTCATCTCCTTGGCAACAGTGACTGGTCCACAGGGTGGACACACATGACTGAGTCAGGGCCAGTCAGAATCCTTCACTAGATGTATATACATGGAAACTGCATGAGGAAAGCTCTGTTTTTCTCCTGGAGATGCTAAACTGGGAATATATGAATCCAGAGCTGTTGGTGGCCATCTTTTACCACATGGTGAGAACTGCCTGCAGAAAGCTCTAACAGGGACAAGCAAGAATTTAAGACAAACATGGAGAATGTCAAGGATGTACAAATTCCAGGTCAAGGTCCGCTTCCTGTAGTCTTCCTTGCATCCTCCAAGCTTAAGTTAGCTTGTGCTTTTAAGTTCGTTTGAGTTGAGTTTCTATCATTTGTAATCCAGAAGTCCTAACTAATATGATACCCCTTTTCCTTCTCAACCTTCTGGAATACCTATGCCATTCTGCCTCACAAAACGTACTTCCCCACGAGGGTCTGATCTCAGTTTCATACACTGGTGTGAACGTATGGCCGCGTCTTACTGCCTCCTGAGATGGGGTGGTATACTGCAAAGGCACATGGGCTAGGGCCTGGGAGTCAGGACCCAGGACCATCCAGCTCTGCTACTCACTCAGACAACCATCGCAGGCAGACTCTGGAAATGCCCTGCGTTTCAGCTTCCTCGCCTCTGAAATATGGGAGTAAACCTAGGCAATCTCCGCAGTTTGCTCTATCTCTAAATCCTCTAATTCTTATGAATTAAAAAGGAAATTGAATTATGGTCTTTGAATTTTAAGTCTACTCTCTCTAGGGCGTGAAAGAACATCCTGTATCAGTGAAGTATTTGAATGGCTTCAGGACCCTTCTCAGAACCTTTGGGGAAACCACAATCGTTAGTGTTTATTGAATGCTCACTACCTACCAGGCCTTGTTCTAAGTGTACTGGCCTGTAGGATCTCATTTAATCCTCATAGAAAATGGACGAGGTAGTTATCATACCCACTTATCAGAATAGGAAGCTGAGAATTAGAGACATTAAGAAGTTGCACAAGACAAGGATTTGATCCCAGTCTGACGGCTGCCAAAGCTTGGGCCCCTGGCCGCGACCTTGCCGCCCATCTGCCCCGGCGACACGCTTCCCCAGGCCAGCCTTGGCGGAGCAGCTCCAGCGCTGAGGGGGTGTGCGGGCAGACAGGCTTCCAGCCGTGCAGACTGTGTCTTTTAAAGGTGGAAATTCAGAGCAGCTTCTTGTTTAAATAACCCCAGCCCAATTATGAAGGTAACTTCTTGCTTCCCGCTAATTTAAATGTATGTATAGTCACTTTGGGGGGCAAAAAGTTCTTAGCCAGTTATGCATTTATACTTATGTAGGTACATAAGAATGTTCTTACTCAACTCTGAAGCACCTGGTGCAAGAGAAGATTTCGGCAAATCAGTGAAGTATTGTGCAGACAAAAGCAACACTTGTTTGACTTGTTTAATTAGCCGTTCTCTTTTTTTTAAAACTGGCCCGTCAGTTTGAACAAACTAGTTCACAGCTGCCTTCTGGGAATCGAGGTGGGTGCCTGGCCCTGTTCCGGAAGGCCTGCCCCCATCAGGGGTGGCTGACCTCTAAAGGCTGTTGATCGGGAGGCACCTGTAGGCACCAGCACGAAAGGGTGTCCAAGTCACACAGCTGAATGGAAAAGCACATTGTGAAACAGTACCTACAGTTGTGGAAACAAATAATAGCCTATCTGACAGTTCATTCAACAAGCGTTTATTGAGCACATACTCTGTGTCAGGCGCTAGGCTCAGGCGTGTTAACGATATCTCTGGAAAAGCTCTGGAGTAAGATACGTTAGCTAACAGTGCATATATCTGGATCAGGAAATCGTGGGGGACTTCCGCTTTTCACATTGTGCATCTCTTTAATGTTCCAGTGGTTTACAATGAGTGCTTTTGTGATAAGAAAAGGAAAGAAAAAAGACTTTTGTCATTGGATCGGCCTCACTGAGTCTTTCAGGAGTCGAGGTGGGTGTTGGCCGTGGTGCAGCTGCCAGGACCTGGGTTCAAGGCCCTGCCCTGTGATTTAACAGCTGTGTCACCTTGAGCCAACCACAACCTTCCTGAGCCAATTTCCTTGATGAAAGAGGCTGTTATGAGGGTCAGATGAGAAACATGAGAATGCACTGTCCACAGTAGGGTTTTAGGCAAATGCCGGTCATGAGGTCATGATAACCTCCCCGTCAGGAGTGAAGGCCCCTGTTCCCGGGGTGGGGGGCTGCACCCGACTGATGCCGCTTTGTAGGGAATGAAGGAGCTGGGTGAGAAGTGCCCCCGGGAGATCGGGTGACATGCCGCTCCTTTCCCTCGCTTTAGCAGAAGCAAATCTGAATGTGCTTCCAGAGACTTCTGGTTTCCAGGTAGTGGCTGAAGGATTGATGAGGGTCTCCAGCAACTCTGACAGCTGCTACACAGCGAGCAACTGATGAACCCTTGCCTCGGTGACAGGGCTGTGTCCCAGCAGGCGGAGGATGGTAATAGGGTAACTGCTGTCCTGCCCTTAAGCCTGACCTCTGGCTTGGACTGTAGACACGGAAGTGGTGGGCAGCTCAGCGGGGAAGGGTGGACGTTGACTGCTGGAGATCACGTGGTGAGTGTTGGAGACTCTCAACCTCCAAAACGTTCAGAGGGAGCTAAGCAGGCGTCCAGTGCTGGGAGCTTTCAGAGGAGCGGGCCCTTGGCTGGGCGGCACTCAGTGCTGCCGAGAGAGCACGGCCCCCGCAGTCCTGCGGATCTGTCCCTGCTCGGCTCGGTGGCGCATCCTGCCCTTTCTTATTAGCCATCTGATCTGTCATTAGACCAAGGCAGTCTTGAGTTAGCCAAGAGGCGCAGCCCATTCAAGCTGCCAGGGACACTTTTCTTGAGGAGCCAGTGACAGTCACAGGTCCCTGGAGTCGGGAGCTGCTTTCTTCCAACTCCCACCTGTCACTCGGATCAGGGTGTGCATTTCCTGCCCAGGGAAGCCTCGGGGCACTCATGCCTGGGGACTGACCCTGACCTCACAGAGCCCTACAGAGCCTGATGGACTGAGTCAGCCCTTTCCCTCTCTGCGGTACCCGGGGCCCGGTCGGCTCCCTTTTCCTGCCCTCAGATACTGGTGGAGTCTCTGGTCCTTCACTTCCTGGATGGGCTTTCTCAGATTTATGCCTCCATCACTCTGGCTTGTCTTCCTGACCTGCTGCTTGTCTACACGTGGGCCCTGATTCAGTTACAGAGGGCTTTGTAAAATGCGAGTCTGATTGCATCACTCCTTACTTAACACCCTTCAGTGGTTTGTCTCCATCAAGGCCTTTGGGAGTCTTTAGCACGTTGTATCACTGCAACGTCCTTCACGACCCAGCCCCCGCCTTGCTTTTTGTCCTCATCCCTCCCTATTTCCCACCACCCAAAAGCCAGTACTGATGATCAACCTGATTTACTGAAACTCTCCATCACCTCTCCCATCCATGGGGGCCTTTGCACATGCTGTTCCTCTGCCTCCCTGGAACGGCCCTCCTTCTTTTTATCTTGCTGGGTTAACTCCTAGCAGTTCTCTACTAATTGTAATTGTGTTCTTGGCTGCCTTTTTACTTGGTTGTGTGTGCTTTAAACGCAGGGATCTGGTCTTTTTATAACTTTGATGTGTAACATTTGCTATGGTGTTGGCCGTGCAGTAGGAGTTAGTGGAGCTTGCTGTATTCCAGTCCCAACCTCTAACGCCCCTGGGCCCAGGCCCCATCTCTCTCACTAGGACTACTGCAGTAGCTCCTTATAGAGGTCTCTGCTTCCAGACCAACAGCCACATCGAGGCCAAGTCTACCTTTGTGAAACGGAAGCTGACCGTGCTGTCCCACTACCAGTAAACCTCTAATGACTTTCCACTGTTTGAAGCAAAAAGTCCAACTTCTTGGCTGTAACAAGGAGCCCTGCAGGACCTCTCTCCCTGTCCCACTCCTCTTCCACCAAGGTTTCCAAACCTTCTCAATTCATGGTACCCTTAGTGACTCAATAACTTTTCATGCCCCCGCAAGGCCAAAAGAAGTACCCAACAGTCTCATTTTTAAGCAGTTAGGCCCAAACAACTTAATAAGTATTCATGTTGTAACAACTTAGTAGACATTTGAAAAAAGAATGTGCATACATTGAAAGTAGTTCTCACCATGACCAACAGATGTCGCTGTGTTCCCCGTGAATATGGAAAACATCCCAGGAAGCCCCTGTGAATTCTCTATGGCACCTTTGGGGGCCTTAGCGCACAGTTTGGGAACTACAGCCATGCACTGTTGCTGTGAAACAGTTATTTGTGGTTCCCCACACGTGCACTATTTCTCTATGGTTCCATTTGAAGTCCTGGTCTCCATCTTGTCTGGAAAACCTTTCTGACAGTCGGGTCCCCTGTCCCTTCTTCTGTGGACTCTTCTCGGACCCTTTGCTTCCCGCAGTTCCCATAGTACCTTGTCCATTCCTCTATTGATTTGCATCTCAGTGTTTTATTTCTTAACAGGCTCCTTACTACTCTGTGAGTTCTTTGAGGACAAAACCCTGTCTTATTTTTCCTTTCATCCCCAAGAAGCTGGCAGAGTGCCTCATACCAATGAGTAAATGGGAAGATGATTCTGTGACTGTCTTTCTAGTTCTGAGAAATCACTTCTTGTCCTCCTGGTTTCCCAATTCCTGCCAGTGGCAGATCTGAAGCCAGACTTGAACCTTGTTTCTCTTTACTCATCTTTATCTTGCATTCCCAAAGTCACTGGTCTCTGTCCCTTCTAAAACGTGTGGCCCACTCTTTCTCCTTCTCTTCTACCAACTGACAGGGGCATCACCTGCACGTCTGCCCCACTGGCTTCTTCACCTGAGTGCCTACCTTGGTGGCCGTCTTAGGTCTGCTTATGCATGGAGTCACCATTGGGAGCTGGGCCCCCATTGCAACCCAAGGGCTCTGCCAAAGATCTCGTTTGAGTCAAAGTTTCCATGACGTGGTGGACCGAGTCGTGCTGCTCAGATCCCGCTCCCGCAGAGAGTGTGGTCGGCAGAGAGCCTCCAGCTTCCCTCCAGGGTCACCTAATGGCAACCGGTCAATCCATCTGCATCTCCATCTCCAGCTGTCAACTTCCCCACCTCCCACCATTCCCATCCCAAGGTCCTTCTCCAACTGTTCTTACTGGGTAGACCGTTCTTCTCTCTTCCTCTTCATCTCCCTGTTATTCAAGTCTGTGCTTGACTACTTCCTCCTCCTGGAAGGCTCCTCTGCCTTCACTGGCCCATGATTCTACCCAATTTGTGGCTTCAGGTTGTCTGTTCGACATGGCGTATTCAGTCACTCATTACCTGGCATTCTTGTGCAACTTGGACCAGATCTGTGTTTTTCTTCTAGATTTGATGCCAGATTTCTTCAGGAAAAGAGACATGAGTGATACTTTTGGGAAAGGGAGGGGCGGTATCTCCCGCCACCATCAGCTCAGTGTTATACACACAGCAGAGGCCGAAATAGCCATTGAGTGGACGATGTCTGGTGTGAGGCCCGCAGCAAGATCTTCCAGATGTGGGGGAACCGTCTCGTCTGTCTTTGTGCCATTGGAAGACATAGACACAGACTGACATGAGTGTGGGAAAGGTCATAAAGAGGGGAGGAGTGCACAGCCCTCCCAGGAGGAGTGGGGACCTGATGGTAGAACGAGCTTTGCATTTGGAGTTAGAACTGGGTGACTTGGGGCAAGTCCCTTGAGTCTTGGGGTCACAGTCTCTACACCTGGTGGACTTCCGAGGTATTGGGTAGGAAACAGGTCTCAGCACTCTTCTTTAAGGACCTTCTAGGCTACTGCTGGGGATATGCTTGCTTGGTCCCTGGGTGGGTTTCTAAGTAGTGAGAACAGGGGGTTAATGAGGACTTGGGTCTGAGTTCACATAAGCCGGCCTGGAGAAGCTTCTTCATCCGTAAGACGAAGGGCCCTTCTAGCCCTGCTGAACTGTGGCCACCTCAAGCTCCAGTCAAGCTTTCTCCCAAACAGAGCTATGGCTAAACGAGGGAATTGGGCAGCAAGGGGGAAAATTATCTGAGACAAATCTGTAATGATAAACCTCTCTACTCTATTGGATATACCCACCCATTTAATATATTCAGTTAATAAAACTTATTCCCCAGAGGGGGACAGGCAGAGGTAAGCTACAAACCAATCTGCCTGCATGAGCATGGATATATATGTATATCTCGTAACAATAAAAAAAGAGTAATTAAGAGATGTATTGAAGTGTATAGAAATCCTGAAGGACACTGAAGATTGCAATTCAAGTTACTGTTCTTGGCGCAAATGTAATTCAATAGGGAACAGATAAATAAAAAGAAAGAAAAAACAAATTCAGAACAGATGTTAGGCAAGCAATTTTTTTCACAATAAGAATCATAAACATGAAGAACTTTGCCTATAAGGCAAAGCTGTTGATGCAAACAGCATCAAGCTACTAAATAAATAGTTAGATGGCACCGCAGGGACAAAGAAACATTAAAATAGTCATTTGGCTGTCCCAGAATATTTGTGCCCACACGGCTATGCCCAGGCGTGTAGATTCTCAGGCATCAGAGAGAGCTTTGTGTGTGTGTGCGTGTGCATGTGTCCTATTACATAGAATATGTGCGGGACATATATTTGTGTCAGAGTATGTAGCAAAATCTCCCCTCCCCCAATGATATGTGGACTCAGAATATGAACTGAGGGGCTTGGCAAAAGCTAGAATCACCTCTGAAAAGACACTGTGACCAGGAACCCCAGGCCATCAGAGGAATGTGCTGTCCTGGGCTAGGTATAATTAGAAAGCCCAGATGTGGAACTCTCAAGAAAGGAGAATTTAATGGCCAAAGAATTCTAGACTCAGTTGGAGAGAAACAAGAGGCAGTGGGGATAATTAAAGCACAGATCATAGTATTTTAGAAATAGAAGGAAGCTTCAAGATGATCATTCTAGCCCAATGCCCCCATTTCATAGCTAGGAAAATAGAGATCCAAAGAGGTGAGATGCCTGGGTGGGCAGTGCCTGGACACAGGCCATCTGCCTAGAGCAGCCCCGTAGCCAGGAGGAGGCATGAAAGGCCAGAGAAATGCCTCCCCAATTTTTCTGAGTACCCACGTACAGGAACTGGGGAAGTTCACCCCGGAGCTGGCTAGGGACGGGCTCCTGCTGGGAGCACTTCCCCGGGATGGCACGTGGCTGCAAGAGGACCTTTCGGAGCCCGCCCTGGTGGGCGGAGGCATCATGGCCAGGATCCCTGCTCCTTGGGCGGGCTGTGCTCACTGAGAACGCTGATAGTTCCTTTAGTCTCACGTGAGACCTGGGAGGTAGGCAGGCGCTCAGGTATTTTTAAAGGTGAAGATGGTGGTTACGTCACTCGTTCTAGTCCCACAGCTGGGAAGAGCTGAGCTCAGACCAGACCCAGCTCTGCCTCCCAACCCAGTGCTCTTTCTGGCGCCCTAGGCAGACCCCTAAGAGTTAGGCTAGAGGAGAGGGTGGCCCCTGGGGAGGGAAACCGGTGGTCTGAGTGAGTGTGGCCCAGCTAGTGCGTCATAAGAGCCTGCCCTTCACCTTACCCTGTATATCCAAGATGGCCTGACATGGTAGTAAGTCAATTTTGTACTTTTATGGGCTAACTCCTGGATTGATGGAGCGTAGGTCACTGATGGGGAAAGATTACAGACCCTTCTACCCAAAGCCTTGATTTTAGGACAAGAGACTTCCCCCAAGTCCTTTCGTTATGTCCCAGAGAAATAATACAAATTACCAAAATCAGCAACATAACAAGACCTTCCTGTTTGAGGTTTTCTTGGGGACAAATTTGTTCTGAAAGGCTTGTGCTCAGAGGAGATTCCTTTGGTTATTCAGCAAATAGTTCCTGAGCACTTTCTGTGTGTCAGGCTCTGTTCTAGGCCCTGGGAATAGCCCAGCAAATAAGAGACAGTTCCTGTCCTCATGGAGTTTGTGCTCTAGCAGGACAGCAGGACAGTAGACAATACGTGACGTGTTGTTAGGGCTGAAGTCCAAAGGCAGGAGTTCGGGGAGCGTCCAGGGAACAACAATAAGGGACAGTGGGACAGAAAAAGGCTTTGGATTAACAAGGAGAACCCACATGGCCCTGTGCTCGCCTCTTACTGATCACGTGTCATTCTCGTCTTAAAGACACTGATGTTTCTATTTAAACTGAAGCTAATGCAGTCAGCCCAGGTAAACTCGAAGGGCTGTTGGGATGGTACTGAAAGGACAAGACCCAGACAGAGCACTGGAAAACTGCTATGGAGTAATAATTTACTACGTAAGTGGCCCCAGGGAACAAAGATATATCTCTCTTACTGTCATAAAAGCAGGACATATAGCATGCACAGGTCCAGAAAGGGCCCAGAAAAGGATGTCCACTGCAGCATTGTTTGCTGGATGCCACTGGGTGTACCCCTCTGGGAAATTGGATGGGTAAGCCGGGTGGAGGCATGCTGCAGAGTGATAGGCGGTAGCCAGAGGCAACAGACTCCTTGGAAGCACAGCATAGTGATGGAGATTCAAAGCTTAGTACTAAGTGAAAAAAACTAAATGATAGAACGAGCTATATGACACTACCATTGGTGTAAGCTAAAGAAAACATACATGAGACCGTATTACCCAGTTTGCAAGAATTTGCACCAAAAAAATACACATTAAGCACAATGGAACAATGGAATGGTTGTCTGCTGGGGATAGGAAGGGGAGAGAAAAAGGTATGGGGCTAAAAGGAAATCAATAAACACGCAAGACACGTGGCAGTGTGTCCCCAGTTCTCCATAGCGCCACAGAATAAACACATATACCCCCACACAACCTTGAAAGGGAGGTGATTAATAATTACTGGTGGCAACACTGATAATTTACAATGGTGAAGTAAACTCTTCTTATCGATGACTGTTTTTTATGTGGAATTCTTTAGGAGTAAAATGCTACCGCTTATTAGATCAGTGTTTTCTCTCAATGCCCGTTCTCCATATTCTAGTCCCAAGAGATATTCCAGCAAGCAAAAAAAAAAAAAAAAAAAAAAAAATGTCTGTGGTCAAATAAACACACTACATACTAAATTTCTCACTTGGAGATTTTCCATGCACATTATTACGTGAACAGTTCTGAGAAGTCCTACAATAGAGACCTGTGTTCCTTTGACTAGCCCAGTGTTTCCAGCATTTGGCCAAGGGGAACTCCTCACTTTATTTCCATGTAACAATTATTATTGTCAATGGAAATGGTCCAAAGAACACACTGTGGGAAATGCCACTGAAGGATGAGAGGTGGAAGATTCCAGATTCCAAGCGTGGGCTGGGACTCACCCCCTCCCCACTCCTTCCCAGTGTGGCCAGGTAATCCTTCGAGCGCTTTGTTCCCAAGCCAACTTGGACCCAGTGTCGCAGTCGTAGCTACAACTTATGGTGGCAGAGATGGAGCTGTCTCTCCCTCTGCCATGTTCCATCTCCTCATGATGGTGGGACTGACCATTTTGTCTCTAGAATTCAAAGCCAACCTCAGTGGTTAACGTTGACTAGTCTTTATTCCTTATAATCAGTGAGTAGTTCAGTTCTGCTGTACAGCACATCTCCTTTATAAAAGTCTCCCTCTCTTTTCCTTATGTTTCTGATGATCCAAATCACTGTCATCACTCACCTGGGCTGTTAGAATGGTTGTTTGTTCATCTTTTATAGATTCCATCCTCCCCCTTCATCCCTCGCCTTGCCCTTCTCTGTTCTGTGCATCTGCACAATAACCCACTTCCTTAGCACCGTTCCTTAGGTCCATCTCCTCTCCTGCCACTGCAGAGAGGTTGTCTAGAGGTTGTCCTCACACTTTCCTAGCATATCTTCGGCCTCTATAGTCTCCCTTTCAGCATCTCAGCCAAAACTTCTAAACTTTTTCCCAAGCCTGTGTGCCTGGGTCCACGGGCCACCTGCCAGCTCTCCTTTACCTGGATAGCATGGAATTAGCTAGCCTCTCAGTGAGAGCACACGCTGTGTCCTGGGGGGACCAGGGGGGATTCAGCGTGTCTCCTCCAGCAAAGGGCCACAAAGCTGGAACACAGGCCTTGAAAACAGCAAAAAGACTGAGTGAAAGAAACACAGAGAGGGAAAACTCATAAGCCACAAATGACAAGGACATGATCTTGACAAATTACTTTAGGTAGGAAGCCCAGAGATTGAAGGGCTGGTGCCAGGGAGAGAAGTGTAGGCCCAGTGAACAAGAAAGAATCCCAGACAGAGAAGGCTATATTTATATGAGACACAAAGGCCACAGTGACCTGGTGGGAAAGAGGAAACTTGGAGTGGGCTGAAAGCAGAATCGAAAAGCAAACACATAAATTGTAAAGGGTTTGGCAGAGAGGAGTGAGATAAGGCGAGAAAGGGCTCTGGGTAAGGACTACTGGGAATTTATTAAAACGAACTGAATTTATGGTGCAGTACAAGCATCTGTTGATAACAGGGGTAGTCTGGTAAAGAATGCGCTCACTGGCTTGTAGTCAACAGGAAGCTGGGGCAAGATCACGGGGGCCGTGCATTCTGATCAGAAATGTGTCACTCACACTGACCAGTTAGGTTCCGGAGCACAGGAAGAAGTTTATATTTCTTCTAGAGTTCACTTGTGAGGTTTGAAGGCAAGAAGTAATGGCCACTCAGTCACGGTCAAAAGGAACAATAAAGCATTGCAACTCCAAATGCAGTTGCTACAGAAAACAGTATGGCAGTTCCTCAAAAAATTAAACATTGAAGTAACATATGATCCAGCAATTCCACTTCTGGATATATTCAACAGATCTAAAAAAAAAAACGTAAAGGGATGTATTGATGAGAGATTTGTACACTGGTGTTCATAGCAGCATTGTTCACAATAGCCAAAAGGTGGAAGCAACCCAAGTGTCCATCGACAGATGAATGGACAAACAAAATGTGGTCTATACATACAATAGAATATTATACAGCCCTAGAGAGGAAGGAAATTCTGATTCATGCTCCATGGATGAGCCCTGAGGACATTATGCCGAGTGAAATAAGCCAGTCACAAATGGACCAATACTGTATGACTCCACTAATATGAGGTACCTAGACTAGTCAAATTCACAGAGACAGAGAGTAGAATGGTGGTTGCCCGGGGCTAGGGGAAGTGGGGAATGGGGAGTTATTGTTTAATGGGTATAGAGTTTCCATTTTTCAAGATGAAAAGAGTTCTGGAGCTGAATGTTGGTCATGGTTGCACAACAATGTGAATGTACTTCATGCCACTGAACTGTACATTGAAAAAGGGCTAGGATGATCAATGTTATGTTGTTTGTACTCTAACACAAGAAAACAAAGTCCTCCAGCCAAAAGTTCTTCATGCCATCCTCAACATCTGGAGGTGACTAGGAAGCAGGGGACCCATCCATCCCACAGCCACGGGTCATAGAGTTCCTCTTGCTGACCGTGTTGTAGAAGCGCGAAGCCCCGTTCCAATTACTGAGATGAAATCTTTATTCTGTGGGCGTCAGTTGTGAGTGCTCAGGCCCTGAAGCCTGGTACTCATGAACAAGTATGTACTGGAGGAGGGAGGAACTCAGGATTCTAAGTGTCCAATCAGGGTTGGAGATAAAACATTACAGTGGGCCCCCAGCCTAAGGAGGACAAAGAACTGAGGCTTCTTGCTCATGGGATGGTCTGGAGAACCCAAACTCTAGCAGAGAAGTCTAAGATTTTGGGGAATCAGTTAAGAATCTTTGGGCTGGAGTCTTTCGGAAGGATCCCGGGGCCATGCCCATCATAAGAAACAACCTGTGGTCTGGCAGTGAGATGGAGAGGAGAACCTGAAGAGTTACAGACAACTTTCAAAGGCAAATGGAAAGTCCACTGAAGAACTGCCTCTCCGGTGGGTCATATGCCCCAGGTACTACATTAGCAATGGAGAAGATAGAGGGGGACAAACTAGGGAGGGCTTGGATTCCCTTCCGCTGGGGGTCCAGTTGTGAAGGGCAGTAGTTTCGATTAATACCTGGATGCCCACTTCCCCCGTAGTCTGAGTAGTATCAGTAGGTGCCAGTGGGTGTTGTAACACGACAGACCACACTTCCCACGTCCACCTACCATGCGGTGACAGGCCATCCACCAGCCGTGCACTCAGGGCAAAGGTTAGTAAGTTCTGCTTTAAGCAGAGGCAAAAATAGAATCATCTGCTAACAGTCTCCTTAGTGGTTAATGTGGGGAGTCTGGGGAACATGTCAGAGAGTCAAGCTTTTTAAAACAGGCCAATAAACTGAGAGCCTCACCCAGAATGGAAAAGTTGATATAGCGGGTTGCAAAATTCTTGCAGCTTGTGAGCGAGATGGGGGAGAAGTTGTTAGGAGCATGGTCTTGAGATGCGAAAAATAATCAAGGAACTTATTTGAGTAGTTAAGTTTCTCTGATCTGCCCCAGGTATGTAGGCATCATAAAACTTGGCAGTGCCTTGCTGGGAATTACTGCATGTGCACAGCTGCAGAAATGTTACACATAAGACTGACCAGGAAGAATTGGAAAGCATAGTAAACAACCCAAACTCTGAAAGATTTAAGGGTCCTGAGGAAGAACGGAGACCATGTTCCATTTTAAAGATAAACTTTGATTACTCACACTTTAGTAGAATTTCAAATGTTTGTGTGATGGTGTATGGCTTTTTTTTGTTTGAAAGTTTACACTGTGTATCTAAAGTGAATTTAGTTTAGACATGTATTGCTGTTGCCTTTTGCCCTATGTGAGGAACACAATTTAAAACTGTTTTTTTAATCATTCAAGGGTTCTGAGAACTTGTTTGGGAAAAGTTTTTCTGCTCACAA
The DNA here is from genome assembly GCF_965194825.1 of Balaenoptera physalus. Lineage (NCBI taxonomy): Eukaryota > Metazoa > Chordata > Mammalia > Artiodactyla > Balaenopteridae > Balaenoptera > Balaenoptera physalus. Next base: position 110,033,976 of record NC_138887.1, on the reverse strand, counting down.
AATAGTGATCAAAGAGGAACTTTAAGCTGCATGGGAATTGGGAATTTGTTGCTTCTTTGAATTTAGCAAAGATTTTTTTTTTAATTACGAAATCAAAGATGGTTCGTCATTCGTCTTTTTGAATAGAATGGGAAAGCTATTTGCATTCTCAGTTAATTAGGGTTAAGAGCCACAAGAATTGGGTAAATGTGTGCAATTTTTGAGATTATCTGTACAAAAGAGTTCTTGACAGAAGATCTATGCGTAGTGCCATGTGTTCTCTGGACCTACTTCCAGATGGGAGAATGCCTTGGCAAATGCCACAGTGATTCATGACTATGTTACATAACTCTATTTTGCATGCTGGGTTGAACAACTTGGATTTGTTGCAGGTACAATACAATTAAATATGACATTCATTATTCGAAAATATTAACTAGAAACAGCTTTTATGCAATTGTAATTTGAGAAGTTCTATTGTTTGGGAACACGTCTGTGCAGGGCTGTCATTTGGGGGGATAAAGAAGTAGTTGATACCAAATTTGATTGTCCCTGATAGAGCATGAGCCCCCTTCCACTTTGAACCTGATATACTGGTGGATTTTGGAAACGCGGGTCAAGGAATGCAAAACTGAAGATCTGTGGCTGACTTCCCAGCCGGGCGCTCATCCCCCACCCCCAGTCCAGCTGCCCCCAGAGGTGGAACAATCCCCAGCATCCTCAGCCTCATTCTGTCCCAGCCAGGGTGGACCTTTTGTCCCCAGCTGGTAACAGGGGTTGGGGCTGGTGTCTGAGTCCTGGGCCTCACAACATGCTCTCAGTCTTAGGACTGAGTATCTGCACATGATTTTTTCCCCAGGCTCCTCCCACTGAGGCCCTGCTTGTGCTCTTGCCAGACTCTCTTCTCAGGGCCCAGAACACCCCCTAGTTGGGCCCTAACGTCCACTGACAGGCCTTCTTGATTCCTGCTTTACTGGACTCCTGACTACTATCCAGCCAACACCTTCTCTGTGGGCAGTTTTCTCCTGGACCATCCAGTGATTACTAGAATGGGGAGTTGTCAATTTCTTCCCCTTTCAATGCTGTGCTTTGCCCATCAGCGGGAACCTGCTCTGTCAGCACACACAGCCCGGTCGGGTTTCCATGCCCAGACACCCCAGGGAATGGGGCGACTTCCGGTCTCTAAGCCACTCCCTCCTGCTGCCCCACCTCTTGGAAGTAAGCCATCCACTGGGCACACCTAGCTAAGATAGGGCATCCACATAATTACTTACTTAGACATTTACAATCAATGCAGAAATCTTATGGAGAGATGTTTTACATTGTCAACTAATATGTTTTGGTAAGGTTTTTAGCTTGAAAGATTCTGGTAATGCTTCAACTTATGATTTTAAAGAAGAAGGAAAGACTATCGAGCAGCAAGGTCTCTGCCCAGGTCCACATAGCGCAAGGGCCCCATCCCTGGAGGAACGGTGTTTCATCTTAGATTCTACTTCAGCTGACAAAATCTCTTTTGTCAGAAATTTCTCAGAATCTTAAACCACACTGGAGCAAAACCAGGGGCTTATAAAATTTTTCTAATGTAGACTTTTGGAGTTGAGTCACCTAGTTTTGAACTGGAAAGGACATCAGATACCATCCAGACCTTTGCTTTTCAAATTGCTCATCTTGACTCACTAGTGGTTATGAAGCCAATTTTGTGGGTCGTAACCAGCTTGTATTTGTTTTGTTTTTTCATGAAATAGAGTAGAATAGAACAGAGTAGGAGAATAGAATAGATCAAAGTGGATCTTATATAGTAAAAGATATTTAGTAAAACTTTTATTTCAGGTGTGTGTGTACGGGATCATAATGTAAAATATATTATTTACTGAGGCTTATAATTAAACAAAGTCACTGATCTAGTTCAAATCCCCTCATTTTATATCTGAGAAAACTGAGGTTCCAAGAGGGGAAGCGAATGGCCCAAATCCATTAAGCTAACAGGTGGTAGATAGAAAGAGAGTCGGAGCTGAAGTTTAAACCCCAATTTTCTATTGTAAGTTGGCATGCTCTATTTGACGTTTTTCTACCCAAACAAGAGGAATTAAATATAGGCTCTTGATCTTTAGGAGAGTGGGTCACAAAAACTTGGACAGCAGTAGTCACTAAAATATGCAGCAACCATCACCTGCAGGTTGTCGTAGAGTGAAGATGGGGGGCAAGAAAGTGGTGTGAACTAAGGGGTAAAAGAGGAGGTCAGAAGTCCAGAAAAATGGGTACTCTTCAGAAGGGTCTTTGGATGAAGACTAGGAAGAAGTCTTAAACCATAAGGAAGAAGGAAGCTTTGTAGTAATTCACCATTTGGGATAACAAGAGACCATGAGAAGGGCAGATAGGGTGAAGAGTCTATTAAAGTTTCATTGGAGAAAAGTGGGGCTCTAATAGAATTCTTCTTTCTCTTTTTGATCTAAATCGCCTAGTTGTCTGAGGACAATTGTTTTTTCGATAATTCTACCTGTTGGGCTATGCATTTGGATCAGTGATAACTGTCAAATATATTCCTGCGGACAACTTTCATCCTATTCTCAATGGCCTCCTAAAAAAAAAATCAACCCATTTTGTCAGGGTATTTGCTCTTATAAAATAATGTGCCCCCTAAAGTACAGTAACACTTTAATAAACACTCACTTAAAAATGTATCCTAAAAGGCCGAGTGTTAGTGATTGATCTATATTGAGCAGTGAGACTATTGATATTTAACTCACTGAAATGATTCTCAATAATTATGACATAGGGACCATCAGGTCTCATATTCATTTTGGTTTCAGACTCAAATTACTTGAAACTAGTGATTCTAAGCTTTGCTTCCAACACTTTCATAAAAGACTCAGCTTTTACCAAGCTAGGGGACCCAAATATTGCCCCCAGTCTATCCTTATGGCCAGAAATGTGAGGATAATTTAAGATTTCTGTACCTAATTCCACAGTTTCAAGGGTACTGTGTTTTCTCAGTGATCATGGTGTGTTTTCATTTTCATCATTTCCTCTGAAAACGGAGTCACGTTTTTAGGTCACTTAGTAAATGGGTCTCATTCTGAGGCGTGCACTCCCTATTAGCAGCAGAAACTTAAAAGTTTGACTCCTGTGCATTGTCTGGGAGGCAATTTTGCAACTGTGGCTTCACTTCAACCTAAGATTTCTGCCTTTCTTCAACATCTATGATTCTATGGAGCTCAGTCCAGTTTAAAAACAACCTCCCCATATCAGCTGCCCAGTGTGAGTCTGAATACTTGTATTTTTTTCAACAAATCGGCAATAGTTTCCACCCCACCCATCCTCTCCCTCATTTTCAAGTCCAGCATATTCAGATGCCTCAGTGTCTTCTAAAGCAAAGAACAATCACGTGACACAGGGTGCAACAGGCGGAGTCCTTAGGATCCTTTTAGTTTCCAGAGTTCTGGATCTATGGAAATAGGCCAGCAAACCTCCCACATGTTGATGACAGAGCCATCTGACTGCATTAAAGTAAACCATCTCTATGCAGCTCTTCAGCCTCATCTAAATAGTACACAAGCACGATGGTGAAGAAGTTTTCACACCTTAGTCAGTTCCGGAACACACGCTTTCCTCCTGGAATGGAATCTTAAATGAGCTTAAAAAAAATGTCTGAACGACCCTATTGTTATCTTTGCTGATGCCACATGTTTTTCCACATGTATCCCAAAGTTCTCAGCTTCCTCACTGCCTGGTGACAAGGTGTTATTAGTTCATACGTGCTAGGTAGTTAAATAGAACATGGTGCTAAGAACCTCCAAGTTGGAGGCATATGCGGCACCTCTACCTCCTGTGGGCGTGAACTTTGGGTCTAAGTGCCGTGTCCTTTATGCTAAAGTCTTCTTTATATTTGCTAAATTGATTTTTTAAAATAAATTTATTTATTTATGTTATTTTTGGCTGTGTTAGGTCTTCGTTGCTGTGCGCGGGCTTTCTCTATTTGCGCGAGCGGGGGCTACTCTTCACTGCAGAGCACGGGCTTCTCATTGCGGTGGCTTCTCTTGTTCCAGAGCATGGGCTCTAGGCGCACGGGCTTCAGTAGTTGTGGCTCACGGGCTCACTAGTTGTGGCATGCGGGCTCTAGAGCGCAGGCTCAGTAGTTGTGGCGCACGGGCCCAGCTGCTCCGTGACATGTGGGATCTTCCCGGACCAGGGCTCGAACCCATGTTCCCCGCATTGGCAGGCGGATTCTTAACCACTGCGCCACCAGGGAAGCCCTGATTTTTTTTTTTTTTTAAGGTGCAGAGACCTAAGGTCCCCTGGGAGATAGACTGCTTTAGATTCTGATACTCACAAAGATGTTCTTAGAATACTCTATTGCTGCTAGGTATAAGAAGGTGCTATACGTACCAAACGGGAGTATTCAGCGTGGCACTAGCCTATGATCAAGCAGAAGAATGGAGCAGAGAAGTCAGGAATACATATAGGAACCAATAAATGACAAAAATGACATTTTAAATCAATTGGGAAAGGATGCATTAACAGAAGGAACGTCACCATTTGGAAACAATGAGGGTGGATCCCTACTTCCATCCTTACCTTCAAATAAATTCCTGGTGGATCAAATATCTAAATTTTTAAATGAAATAAAAAACACTAGAAAAAAATGGAAGTTTAAAAATATATATCCTTAGTGGAGAAAGCCTTACTGGGTAAGATACAAAATGTAGACACCATTAAAATAGATTAAATTCAACAATACAAAAACAAATGTTTTCTGATTGGAAGAGATACACAATAAACAAAGTCAAAGACGTGATAAAAAGGAGAGAATGTTTGCAACATATATTAAACATAAAGGGCTATTTTCTTTTTTTTAATGGTGAATTATTACTGTATATTGACTGAAGCAGCTTGGTAATATTGCAAGTCTTTTAAAAACCCATTTTATTAAAGTATAATACACTTACATACAGAAAAGCATCATATACATTATTGAAAAGTGTACTGATCATGAATTTTCACAAACTGAACACTCTCATTGGCAGCTAAATGAAGAAGCAGAAGATTTCCAGTGACCCAGACCCCTCGTGAAGGGCTATTTTCTTTAATAAATAAAGAGCTTCTACAAATAAATCGGGAAAAGATCAATAACCCAGTAGAAAAGTGGCAAAGGATTTTTCAGAAATTTTAAACCTATGAAAAGATGCTCAAACTTGCTCATAATTAGAGAAATGCAAGTTAAAACTACCATCAAATGGTAAAGATTTAAAACTGTGACCACACATTTTTAATGTGTGAGGGAACCAGGTGCCTTCATCTGCTTATTTATGGGAGTGTAAATTGCTCCCTAGTGAGAGCAATTTAGCTATATTTACCAAAATAAAAATGTAGATAATCTTTGACCTAATAATTCCATTTCGAGGAATTTATCCTACAGACATACTTACACAAGATAGTAATGATGTATACACAAGAATATTCACTGCTGTATTGTTTATAAAAGCAAAAGGCGTTCATCAACTGAGAACTTGTTTTTAAAATTAGCATACATCTATACAGTGGAATCTTTAAAAAAATAGAACAGCATTTAATAAGAATGAGTGTGTTGAAACGGGACAATTTCCCAAATATCATTAATGAGCAAAGCAAGGTGAAGACCTACATCTATCATATATTATTCATTTGAGTATTCAGAAATTGATAACAGTTTGCTTCTGAGGAGGACTGGCTGAGGGTTCGAGGTGGGAGTCCGTTTTACTTTTTTTCTGTGTCTTTGTACTTTATGAATTATGTGCAATGTGTATGTTTATCTACTCACAACCTAATGTTCTAATGGGAGTTTATAAGATTATTCAACAAATCTGGCTTGATGAAGGGATGGATACAGGAATCAAATGGAGGGGCATGGGTGATGGATACCAGGAAGCATGGAAGTCAAATTCAACAAGACGGAACTAAGTGTCTACTAGAAATCAAGATGAAAGCGATGCGGGGGGCAAAAAGAAATGGGGATGAGGCTAAATAAAAGAATAACTGCAGAGCTACCACTTACAACAGAGATGAGGTAAGGGGAAAAGGGGCTTTGGATAGGAGCCTTTAGGAGTTGCACGTGAGCTGAACGTAGGCTGCTGTGTATGTATTTCTAAGTAATTCACAGTAACAGCACAATAAATGCTTGTCATCCACTGGCTTACAAAGTTAGTCACGAATTGGAGGGAACATAATCTCTATCCTGTTTACACTCAATCACAAATGTATGATGATTATGTTGATACTCTTCTTTTAGGCTTTGGGAAGGAATATAAATCCAGTTTGGGGCTCAATCTCAGACTGAAGGAGTTAACAAGTAATCATTAATTGAAGGTTATCTAAAGCAGTAAAGCCTTTCTTTCTTCATAGTATGTTGCCAGGGGTACATTAGTCCCCCCTTACCTGCAGTTTTGCTTTCCCTGGTTTCAGTTACCTGTGGTCAACTGTGGTCCAAAAATGTTAAGTGGAAAATTCCGGAAATAAACACTTCATAAGTGTTCAATGGTTACGTGTTAAAATGTTCTCAGCAGTGTGATAAAATCTCCTGCCATAAAACTCACCCAGGACGTGAATCATCCCTTTGTCCAGCATATCCTGCCCACCCATTGGTCACTTAGTAGCCAAATCAGTTTTCAGATCGACTGTCATGGTATCTCAGTGCTTGTGTTCAAGTAGCCCTTATTTTACTTAATAACAGCCCTACAGTACAAGAGTAATGATGCTGACAATTTGGATACGCCAAAGAGAAGCTATAAAGTGCTTCCTTTCAGTGAAAAGGTGGAAGTTCTCCACTTAATAAGGAAAGAAAAAAATCATATGCGGAGGTTGCCAAGATCTACAGTAAGAACGAATCTTCCGTCCATGAAATTGAAGAAGGAAAAAGAAATTTCTGCTAGTTTTGCTGCCACACCACAAACCGTAAAAGTTATGGCCACAGTGCCTGATAAGTGCTTAGTTAAGATGGAAAAGGCATTAAACTTGTACAGTAAGGTATTCTGAGAGAGAGAGACCACATTCACATAACTTTTATTACAATATATTGTTATAATTGTTCTATTACTGTTGTTGTTAATCTTTACTGCGCTTAATTTATAAATTAAACTTTATCATTGGTATGTATGTACAGGAAAAGCATGATTTACATAGGGTTCAATACTGTCTGTGGTTTCAGGCATCTGCTGGGGGTCTTGGGACATACCCCTCGAGGGTAAGGGAGGGGGCTACTGAACTAACGTGCAGTTCAAGGGCGTTCTAATCATGAATTGTGAAGAAAAGTTGTATAGGTGTGCATGCCAGCCCTCCTGCTTTACAGTCAAGTTCAAAGGAGCCAGAGACAATGTGCATAGTTTTATTTGCACAGGGCCTAGCAAAGCAGGCGGCATAATTAGACACTTGGTGAAGACACTGGATTCTCAGTGGTGGTCTTGGTGATGGTAATAAACATTGGTGCTGTCAGCCCCTCTCAGTGGAAGGCTTCTCCAGCACTACCTTCCTCAAAGCAGGAAAGGGAAAAGGGGAAGAAGCAGGTTTCCAGTTTTGGGACCCAAACTCTGACTGAGTTGCTATGGTGACAACAGATAATAAGCATAAATAATCATCAGGTTTGGTTTTCAGGTACAGAGTAAAGAGAAGACCCCCTCTGCCCACATTTTCTCCCAACATATAGTACTGCCCCGTCATCTAAGGACACATGTATCTCTGTATGGCCTCAACTGCATGGGGTTTCACTTGTCAAATGATGAATCAATCTACTACTTCAATTTTAAGGGGACCAACATGGGATCAATAATGTTTCCTAATGACAGAAGGAGTCTAAAAGTTAAGACAATTCAAACCAAATCATTTCCTGAAAGAAGGATCTTTCATTGATCATGGTCCATCCTTGCCATTCCCAATCAGTGAAACCATTTTGTTCAAATTTAAGCAGTAACAAAATAATTTTTAGGGCTAGAACGGACCTTAAATATAGACTAGTTAAACCCTTTCATACTGAGTCTCACCCAGGTTACAGAGCTCAAACAGGACTTTACCCCACCACTGCAGTGCCTCTCAATCCAGCAGTGGACGCATTGAAAAAGAAGTCAGCATTTTAAGGCTTATCATTTTTTCTAAAGCAGAAAAAGTTGATAGCTTTGTATGAAGAAATTATGCCATCACCTTTCATTTTTTTCCCTTTTTACGAGAGTTGATACTGCAATTTCTCTCTCTACAACCTCACTTGAAATCATTCTCTATGATTTAAGTTTTCTTGAAAAGAAAAGGGTACCTTGTGTTAAAGTTGGGGGTGAAAGTTGATTGGACATCCTGTTGTCAAGGGAATCAGTTGTTTCTCTCTCTCTCTCTCTCTCACTCTCACACACACACACACACACACACACACACACAGACACACCACCACCACCACCACCACCACCACACAATCCACCAGTTAATACAGTGCCATTTAAACTCTTCATCTGACATTTAAAAATTATTTTAAAATACCCAAGGGCTGTACTCTGAAAATCTGTACAGAAGTACTCCAGGGAGGTAATTCCTAGAACTCAAACTCAGGAAGGCCTTTTTCTAATTCTGGGGAAGCCACCATCCTTCTGAGTCAGTGCTATGTCTCAGAAATGTATGAGACAGTCTCCAAGGTCAATGTCAAGTCAACTGCAGAATGAGACTGTTGGAAAGATAAGTTCTTGAGTACCTACTATGCTTAAAGCAGGAAGCTATGAACTAAAAAAAAAAAAAGAAAAAAAGTAAGTAAAGACCAAGCTAAAAGGAATCTTAGAGAGTGAGGTGGAGTTCCCTATTACTAAAAATATGCACCATCTCCCCACTCTTCCTTTAGAGGAATACATCTCCCTGCTCCATCAGTGTCAGGCTTGGCCGAGTAACTTGCTTTGGCCTCACTGCACGCAGAGTGCGCTTTCTGCCTTGACTTTGGGTTTGGCCATATAACATGGTTTGGCCAATAGAATGTTAGCAGAAACTTAAAATGTTCTTGTATTTTGGGGCTTGCTCTCTTGACCCTTTGCCTTCACCGTGAGAAGAGCCTGCCCTGGCTTGCCTGCCATTCCAAGGAGGATGAGACAAGTGCAGAGCGCAGCTGCCCCAGCTGGGCCTGGCCTAGATGAGCCACCTCCCCAGCTGCACCTGCAGAAGCACCAGGAAGCCCAGCTGAGCTTCCCAGCCGGGCGAGCTTAGATCAGCCAATTCCAGCCAACCCTTAGGCACATGATCAATGATAACTTATTGTGTTTAAATCACTGCATTTTGGAGTAGTTTGTTATCCAAGAGTAACAAGCTAATCAGAGACCATCTAGTAGAATATCTTCATGTACTACCTTTGCAGTGTTACACAGTAAACTAAAGAGTGATAGCAAACTAAGGAGAACTTGGCCAAAACCGTGGATCTCCTGGCATTTCCACAAAGAATACAAGTGAATCCCTTTTGAAAATCAACACTGGGGGAACAAGCATCATGTCGTATGGATAGAAGGGCTCACAAACCACTGGACCCCGTTAGGATATACAGTAGGGACACCACAGAACTTTGCTGCACCTAGAAAAGTTATCAGAGACCTGAAAATCTGCAAAAGAGCTACCAAAAATCATCCATCCGGTAGCTGAGGGAAGCTGCGTGAGAAAAGACTAAAATGTCTAGGACTCCAGTGTGGAAGGATGTGTGCTGAGAATCAAGATGATTCAAGTCTGTTAAGTCTTGAATAGGGTAAATGGTCTGATCATGGGTTTGTTTGTCAGATTCTCCAATTTTTTTTTTTAAAGAAGCATACTCTGAAGCATAAAGAGGGAAAATACAGGAAAAATACGGGGAAGGCCTATATTACTTCACGTGGCTGAGAATTAGGGTGACCATGTGACCCAGTATATCCCGGTCAGTCTTAGTTTCTGCTGTTAGTTTCTGCTGTTGTTCTGGGGTAATTAGGAACAGCACCCCCTTTAACTTTCAAATGTGTACTGTGTCGGATAGTAGATTATATGGCCATATAGCTGACAGCATATTTTACCCATGGGGTTGAACAAAACAGGTCCAAATAAGGTTTAGATAAGTTCATGGGGAAAGACTTGCCATGGGTTGTCAAGGCAAATTAGACTGAGGTGTGGAGGGCCATTGTGTCCTTTGCAGCACAGCTTTGGCACAGTGGTGAGAGATGGTCAAGGCACCCAGGGCCTGACTCAGATGGTCAGGGTTTAGAGGCTGGGAAGTGGTGCTCTTCAGGCTAGCACCGTGCACACTGGGGACCCCTGGGGTCTTCTCTAGCAGCCCTGTCTATACTGCTGGGCCCTCGCTTTGTGGATGCTCAAAAGTTATAAACACATGCAACATTCCCATTCTTGTCATTCCTTCCATATCAATTCAACACACACAAATCAAAATATATGGTAGAAGAATGGAGTTTCCTTCTTACCCACTCAGAGGTCCGTATTGCTTTCTGAGCTCCATCTGGCTTTCCCAGAAACCCTGCAGAAAACAGAGCACTGTAGTAAGAATCAGATGAAACAACATTTCAAACATTCAAACTTATTCAGAAAGGAAGTCTGGAATAGTGAGAACACAATTACATAAACAATAAAAAATAATTGAAGTTATATTGTTTTCAAGTACTTTGGAGTATTAGAATAAACTAGTTGTGTGAAAAAACAATATCGCCAAGAGAAAGTCTCAGTCAGCTCTGCTTTAATGGACAGAAGAGATCATCTGTACTTATCCTGTTTTTGTATAATTGCTGCTAAAATATTTGAAAATTGTTTGCTTTCTCAACCATGTTCACATTCTCCTCTGCAATTTGGTTTATATTATTATTATTTGGGGCAAAACCTCTTTTCACAGCCACTATATGTGTAAATGTCTGCTGAGTGTACCCAAATTATCACAAATTCTGAATTACGATCCAAGTTAAATTTTAACTAAGATCAACATATTCAAAGCATAAGAACCTTAGAGCGACTTTATATATTAGACACACTTTGGGGTGGGAAAGGAGGATTCCTGGAGATATACATGGGGTGGAGTAGGGGTAGAGGGTCAGAAAATGCTAGACCCACTGTGCTGCAGGGGCGGAGTATGTGTGCAGATGTACACAGGGGGATGGTATGGGTGAAGGCTTGGAGATGGCTGGATCCATCGTGTTGTGGGAAAGAAGTAAACATGAAAATGTTCTCGGGTTGGGATGGAGGCGGAGGAGAGGAAAACGCTCTAGACTTGTGCTGTGGGAATGGAGTGGTCAGGCAGATGTACAACGTGTGGGTGAGAGTAGAGAGTTGGGGGGTAGAACAGGTGGATGCTCGTAATGGAAATCCGTCCCAGGCTCATTAAATCTAGCTACGCTGTCTAAGCTTGCCGTCTATCAAGGAAAGCTCATGTGACTGTAGAAACGGTCGATGAAATAACTATGTTCTAGCAAGAACTTGGCAGGGTTTGCAGCTACAGGGGTGACGAACAGAAAAGGAGCCTATGTGGAAATTATCCAGAGGCAGGGCACAGTGCTCTTGTCACATCGACGGGGATACAGCTTTCCTCAAAATGTTGAGACTAAGTTAATTACTCGACTGAAGGCAACTGATCATTTCCCCCCAGAAATATGTGACATTTATTTGCTTCAATTTCCTATCTGGTTTGTTGTTCTGTTTTGGTACTTAGAAATGTCTTCACACTTGCTCCAAGGAGCTCATGGGGAGCCTTGATGAGACGCTGTTGGTGAGCTGAAAGTTGTGGCCTGGCCACCCCTGAGCTAGATAGGAGAGAAGGAGGTGTTTAAAAAAACGCTGGGAAGAGAGAAACAGCACTAAAGAGTGGAAAGGGGTGTTGGACTGAGAAAGGGACAGAAAGGAACAGAAGAGAAACTGAGATGGGAAGGAAAAAGGACAGAAATAGCCTATGTTATTTTCTATCTAACGCCAAGGGCCAGCCTTTCCGGGGGCAGGGGTGGGGAAATCCTAAAGAGATCTTAAGGGGATATTATCAGGACTGGCCCCAATTTCGTCCTTCCTGCCTTTGTTTGGCTTAGTGGCTCTTCACATGCAGGATCTGTAGGCTCCTGATGTTGGGTCTGGTGGCAGCACCCCCAGGAGTTAGCAGAATAAATCATCCGGCTTCTGAGAAAACCCAACGTGAGGAAAAAAAATAACCTTCGAAGATAGAGTCCTGGGCCCCTATCTCCAAATGCCCTCTGGCATTTCCACTTCCATGTTACTTTGGAAAATCAAAGGCACCTCCTTAAACCAGCCAACCTCCTGACCTTTGATTTTTGTCAACTCACGGCCATTCTCCCTTGAATCCTCCACACCTGATTCGCCACAAGAGTTACTAATTTTGCCCCCGCTGTTCTTCTCTTTCACTCTCATCTCCACCCGGGCCACCACATCCAGACCTCAACAGCAGTTGGATTCTATAGACCTGACCTAAATCTTCCCCCTTGCAGAGAAATCTTCCTCTTTGGTGTCCCCCTCCCCACTTCTATGCAGCAGTAATGGGACACGCACAGTTCTTCACTTGCCTTTCTGGACTGTCAGTGATCTAGCCTGTCTCTCTCTCTCTCTCACACACACACAGCGGTGTTCCCTGGCACTCCCCAATCTCCTCTTTCTAGTGCAGGCTGCTTCCCAAGCTGTGCCCTATTTCTCACATGGTGCCATCATACACGTCATTGCTCCCCACCTGGTGTGTGTGTCTATCGCTCCTGTAGACTCCCTCCTCCAGGAAGTCCTCCAGGATGACTCTAGCGCTGATGAAACTCCCTCTCCTCTGAAGGACAACCTCAGCTACCATCTCTACCACCCACGCTAGCGCTAGGGCATGGGCAACTTCTACTTCTTCCACATTCCAGGGCCTGGCACACCTTAGACACTCATTAATTGGGTTTTTGGATGAATGAATGGATGCCAGGACTCAGTATGTATTGATGAGTGATCAGTGAGGGATCATTCTCATCACATAAGAATTGATGCAAGCAGAGGAAGGCTCATCCCGTAGCACCTTCACACATAGACCTCCCTGGGTGTGGGCGACCTAGACGAGAGCAATGCTTTGTGGGTAAAGCTGCACTGGGCTCAGAGCATCGTATGCCAAAAGACAGTGGAAGGTAGCCCTTACCTGGCGGAAAAATGTCAAGTTTCCAATAAAAGGAGAAGGCTTGGGATGTCTGATGCCCAGCTTCTCTAGTCTTGAAAATGCTGATGTGGCGTACCTGAGGGGAAAAGCACATTTTAAAAACCAAGACACAGGTTTGCATTCACACTTCTGGCCCTGTTAGAAATCAGAATTATTGAGTTCACCAGAAGTAAGGGTGGAGGAAGTTTCCAGTTGACAGCATCTAAGGACTGAAGAGGTGGAGGCCTAGAGGTGAGGGAGTGGCATGAATAGAGCTCAGTAAACTCCTCCTGATTAACAGGCTTGAGATAAGTCATCCTCAGATCTCTTAGCTGGAAGTCCGCTTAGAGATGACGTAGCCCAAATGCCCCTTCCCCACCTACAATTTCCATCAGTAAAATTTTTAAAATTTAATTAATTAATTAATTTATTTAGGCTGCTCCGAGTCTTAGTTGAGGTGCGCGGGATCTTCCTTGTGGCATGCGAACTCTTAGTTGCGGCATGTGTGCGGGATCTAGTTCCCCCACCAGGGATCGAACCCAGGCCCCCTGCATTGGGAGCGCGGAGTCTTACCCATTGGACCACCAGGGAAGTCCCAGTAAATTTTTTTTTAAAACTGCACCTTGGGAATTCCCTGGCAGTCCAGTGGTTAGGACTCTGCAATTTTACTGCCTAGGGTCCAGGTTTGATCCCTGGTTGGGGAACTAAGATCCCACAAGCCGTGTAGCGTGGGCACCCCCCCCCAAAAAAAACCAACCAAACTGCACCTCTCCCCACTTCAGCTCCTCGGCCTTTAAATCTACCATGAACAATTGTCTTACAAGGCAAAGCAAAAAAAGTAACAATGGCAAAAATCAGTTCCCTGTGCAAATATGTGGTTTTCCTTGGTCAAAAGTGATCCCTGGATATAATTTTTCCCTCATCACATTCCATGGCCTAATAGAGAAAAATAAAAAATAGGGATGGAAGGGACACACCATGGAGACAAGACCTCATCACCAACCACTTACAAACTCTTTATGTCTGTTTTCATGGCCTGAAACCATATGGGAAGCATATTTTCCTTACCCAAAATCAGGAAACGTGGCCCGACAGATTTCTGTGCCACTTTCCAGGAGAAAGCGGCAGTCTGAGAAGTGCAGTGTGGCTGTCAAAACATTGGAATTACTAGGATATTTCAACAGTTTATGGGAACAGAGGGATAACACAGTGAAAGTCAGAATTGGCTTAGAAAAACCTGGACATATGGCTGTAATCCCTAATCAGCCAGCCAGTTAGGTCAAAAGTTCAGTTAGTTCAGAAAAATTAATGAGTCAAACTGGGTGTTTAGCATCATGCAAAGATCAGCCAAATCTCAATTTAAGAGCAAGGAAAAATATAGAGAATATTCATACAGCCAGACTTCATAGGAGTACTGGAACTTAAAAAAACCCACTGCTCTAAGACTCACTTATCATTAGAAAGATGGAATGTTTGCTGTAGACTCGAACCTTCCCCTTTGCTGCCTGCTGTCCAATAAGGAGCACTTAAAATAAGAACATTTCAATGAATACTCAAATATTCAGGGAAAGGACAACAGGTTAACTGTTGATTTGTGTTATTCTGAGCAAAGCATCTACCTTTAAAGTGGCCACAGGGAGAGCCAAGCCAGGGCAGAAAGGGAAGGTGGGCTCTCCTCCAGTTCTCCTGACCAAGGTTTCCACCATATAGCTGCATTATTGGGTTTGAATGAATCCCCAGGACATCACATTTAAGTCCACGTTCAAGTGTAATTACAAAGCACACTCAAGAGCCATGTGTGAATTATGTGGATTAGTCATGCCAACATTCCTCTTCATTAGTGTGTATGCCAAAGGTTGACAGCAGAGTGTGTAAAAGTTATTCAAGTAGACTATGATGTTTCAAATAACCCCCTTCACACGTAAGAGGAAAGACCAGAGGAGACTTACCAGTCCACTTAACACTCCCTTCAACATCCTCAAATCTGGTTTCTAGTTCATTTTTTTCATCAGTTTTTGTGAATTATTTTCTAAATGTAATCTCTAATGGGTAGAAAGAAATATGTCGATCTTGGGCCACGTAATTACCTCTTAATTTTGTAATTAGATGTCTTGATTGTCTAATTAAAGGACAAGAAGTCTGTGCCTAATTACACATGCTAATTATCATGCAAGCCCATGCCCTAATTATGTAACTCCACTTACAAAAATACCACTGTGTGTCTCTGCACAAAATTCAGACATTTCCAAGCATATGGCATCAGCAGAGAATGTTCTGGACACAACCATAAACTTCAGTTTGCAGCCTGGAGTCAAGTATAGAACTTAAGTGTCTTCAGCGAGGAATTGGCCAAATGTTGCCATCAGTAACTAGAGGCCTTGCACTAAAATCTGCAGGGAGAGATCACTGTCTCCAGACTTCTGAGCAAAATTGCAAACTGGGTTCCATTTGCTCCCACTTCCTTCTCTGCATCCATGTTTCATATTCTCTGGTCCCAGGCTCCGCTCTGTCTCAGCAGGCTCCTAAACCAGAATCCATGGACTTCAGGAGTTAGGGGTTGAATTGTGTCAACCCCCCCGCCGCACCCCCGTAAAATAAGTTGAAGTCCTAACCCCCAGTATCTCAGAATATTATCTTATTTGGAGATAGGGTGGCTGCAAATGTAATTAAAGATGAGGTCATACTGAAGTAGAGTGGACCCCTAATCCATTACGGCTGGTGTCCTCATAAGAGGACGCCATGTGAAACATGGAGACACAGGGAGAATGCCACGTGATGACAAAGGCAGAGATTGGAGTTACGTGGCTGCAAGCCAGGAAATGCCAAAGATTGTCAGTAAACCATTGGAAGCTAGGAAGAGACAAGGAAGGATTGTTCCCTACAGATTTCAGAGGGAACATGGTCCTGCAAAAACCTTGATTTCAGACTTCTGGCTTCCAGAACTGTGAGACAACAAACTCCGGTATTTTCAGCCCAGTTTGTGTTACTTTGTTATGGCAGCTCTAGGAAACTGGTACACCAGGAATACCCATGAATGAGTTTTAGAGAGTCAGTGAAAAAAAAAATTTTTTTAATGTCTCCTGTTACCTTAAAAATTGTTATTGTGGGGGGCTTCCCTGGTGGCACAGTGGTTAAGAATCTGCCTGCCAATGCAGGGGACAAGGGTTTGAGTCCCGGGCTGGGAGGATCCCACATGCCGCGGAACAGCTGAGCCCGTGCACTGCAACTGCTGAGCCTATTCTCTAGAGCCCACGAGCCACAACTGCTGAGCCCGTGTGCCACAACTACTGAAGCCCGCCTGCCTAGAGCCCGTGCTCCACAACAAGAGAAGCCACCTCAATGAGAAGCCCGCACACCACAACCAAGAACAGCCCCTGCTCGCCGCAACTGGAGAAAGCCCGCGCACAGCAACGAAGACCCAACACAGCCAAAAATAAATAAATAAATTTATTATTTTTTTAAATTGTCATTGTGAAAATTTTATTTTTTATGTCAAATTGGGCCATTAAGTCCTGAGCCATCAGAAAAGTGCTGGTGGCCGGGGATGCTAGTAAATCAGGTAATATGCAGACATCGTGCAACCACCATGTTGCGATTTTTAGAATAGCTTCTCTTTGATGGGAACTAATGCAAGTGTATTCCACAATTATGAACATGAACATCTATCATTGTTTACATTAAGGATACTTAAGTTGGAAAATGACAACGGAAAGGATATGCAGTAGCTTCAGATAGCATCCTTTGGTTTTACTTCTACAACTAAAGTAGTCAGTTATCCCTGTAGGATACAAATCCTGCCGTACCAGTGGTGCTCCTTCTACTGTCCATTCTCAAAATAAATGGAACCACATGGGATCATTTTCAACATAAGAAATTCCCCAATACTTTGTCTTCCCCAAGACAAAGCCCTTTCTTGATGCATTCAACAAGAGTGGTCAGCCCATCGCTTAGCCCAAGCAGCCGCTCATGATAAATTGGGGGACATTTTGATAAATTGTGTATTAAAGAGATGAGCTGATTGAGGTTGGAGCCAAAGTAGAAAAGAGTCAAACAGTGGCTTGTCCTCCAAGAGTCCCTCATTGTGTATCTTAAGCAACGGCCATAGAGGAGTTGTCTTCTCTCTTGTGTGCTTCTGGGAACAGCCAGCTCCTAGGCCCATTCCTTATGTCTTCACAATCCCTATCAAAGAATGTCTACTGGGACTTCCCTGGTGGTGCAGTGGTTAAGAATCCACCTGCCAATGCAGGGGACATGGGTTCGAGCCCTGGTCCTGGAAGATCCCACATGCCCTGGAGCAACTAAGCCCGTGCGCCACAACTACTGAGCCTGTGCTCTAGAGCCCGCAAGCCACAACTACTGAGCCTGCGTGCCGCAACTACTGAAGCCCATGTGCACCTAGAGCCTGTGCTCTGCAACAAGAGAAGCCACCGCAATGAGAAGCCCCTGCACCACAGTGAAGAGTAGCCCCCACTCACCGCAACTAGAGAAAGCCCACACAGCAACGAAGACCCGATGGGGCCAAAAATTAATAAATAAATAAATTTATTAAAAAAAAAAAAAGAATGTCTACTTAGTGAGCTGCTTTTGGAAATTTCAGCAGCTATTGATATTTTTGAAATGGTGAAAGATTCTTTTGGCAAATATCAATTTTCCTGGGATAAAAATCACGGTGTTCCAGGAAGAAGTAAAGCCTGGGGGTGCGAGGTAACCCACCTGTTCCAACTTTGAAGAAGAGAAGCCCTTTGTCATGGTTACTCTACGCTTGGTGACATGCACGACCATTAAAGGCTTTGCCAGCAATTCCATAAAAGGTTGTGACCACATCAGAAACTTTATTAGACAAGGGCTTAAATTTTTGCCTCTTCAAAAGATTTTAAGACATGGGAGCTGAAGATGAGGTTTGCTAGCTTTCCAGAAAATGAATCTTGAAATGCTTGACAGAAAATTGAGCAAAAAAATCTAGAAATATTAGGGACAAAGCCTACCCTCATTTTATTATAATTGTAGTTTTTTCTGAGTATATTTTTTATATATCTGAGATCCTATTGTCTATAATTTTTTTCTGTTTCTCTATATTTCCACTTTTTCCATTTACCATAAGGAAAAAATTCTCCATGTTATGAATCCTTTATGAATATTATTTTTATGGCTGTATATTCCTCTTGTGGACATATCATAATTTACTAAACTATTTTTATTGTTACATATTTAGGGTGTTTTCAATTTTTTAGTTAATTTAAGTTATGCCACAACAATGAACATCTCTATGCGTCAAGCTTTTCTGGCACTTTACACATGAAGCTTATCCAGATCTGAAATTCCTGAGTCACTGGTTTTAAACACTGGCATGCAATGCCAAATGGCTTTCCAGAGAGTTTGTCCCAGTTAGTCTCAGTGTCAGTGTATCCATTTCACCAAACACTCTCATAAAGTTTTTCCAAATTTTGTAGACACATCAGTGTATCTCGATGTCTGCATTGTTTTTTCATTCCTAGAGAGAGAGAGAACATTTTTTGCCATCCCTTGTCCTCCAATTTAAAAAATATTTCCCAACTTTGAAATTACTCTTTCTTTTTCCCCTTTATTCCCACCACAGTTTATCTAGGTGGCAGGCAGAATTGTGCTACACCAATTGGTTAAAGAACTAGTTGGGAAATGAGCAGTCATCAATAGGTGACTGTGAGTTGACTCCAAGCACACATTTGGGCAGGGAGAGGAGGATTAGCAGAGGAATTCTGAACAGACTTTGTTTAGAAAATAACTAGCTACAGTCTTGTTAGTTGACTTAAGTTCTGTTTCCTTCTTCCTTGCCCCATTCTTCCCCTACAACAACAATTAAAGAAACTATATAGAAATTGCTTCAGTCATGCCTCAAGACATGAGTTCTTGGAAATAGAGTTTCCATATGAGGTCTTCTCAGTTCCCCTTTTAGCACCTCATTTTTCTTTTCACATCCTCATCTTCATGTTCAGTGCCCTCTCTTGACCTTGCTCTCAGGGCTGGAAACCATCTAGTGTACATTCATTCGTGTGTCAGTTAGTAGCAGTTAGGTTAGCTCCTAAGATATAACCTGCAAACCAGAATGTTCATTAACTAATTTATAAGAGTAGGTGTCCTTTTCCAGGAACAAGAAACTGATGTATCTACTCAGAGCACCTCCTTTTCAGGTACTTGAGAAGCCAAATCAATCATCAGAGGATGATGTGTTAAGCCAGGTTCTACAGTAAGAGGTGGCCTATCAGAACAGATAAGTCATTGGGACGCTGGGAAAAATAATCTTGCCCCACAGCTGAGCGCATCTCTATAAAGGGTTGGCAAAGAGACAGTGTGCTTGCTGCACCACCCCTCTCTGCCCACTGATTTATAATGCTGCCTCCATCATACACCTCCGTAAGATAGGTGCTTGAGTCTATTCTGATCCATTTGTCTGACTTATGCCAATGCCTCACTATTATAATTCTATTACACCTTTTTATGTAGAGAGTATATAGTATAGAGAAAGTATATCTTACTTTCTCATATTAATCTTAGAATTAGTTTGATGAAAAATCCTGTTGGAATTTTTATTGGAATTGCATTAAATTTATAAATTAGTACCAATGTTATTACAACACTGAGTCTTCTCATCTGTGTATATGTTATATCTCTCCATTGATTCATTCTCTGTCTTAGTAACATTTTGTAATTTTATGCACAGAGAGTATCTTTTTGCTGTTTACATATATTGGTTATTTTTATTGCTTATAAGTAGGAACACCATTTGTTTTTTATGCCAATCTTGTAATCATGATCCTGCTAAACTTTCTTATTATTTCTTCTGGTTTACATGTGGATTCTCTTTGATATCTTATGCTGACAATTCTATTTTATGCAAATAATATCAGTTTGTTCTCTTCTTTTTCCTAATCCTTTTGTCTCACTTTTCATTTTCTTTTCTTATCACATTGGCTGCAACCTTTAGTACAATGTTTAAAAGATACAGTAAGAGAGAACATCTTTTTCTTATTTCTGACTCTATGGGGATGTATCTAATGTTTTAAAATTAAGTATAAGATTTTACTGTAGATTTTTAACAGATATCCTTTATTGGGTTAAGGACATTTCTTCCATTCCTAGTTTTCTTGGAAAAGTTTTCCTTGATTAGTCTTGCTATAGGTTTGTCTATTTAATCTTTTCAAAGCACCAACTTTTTACTTTTGTTGATCGTTTCTAGTTTTCTCTCTTTTGCTATTGTCTAGTTCATTATTTTATGCTCATTTTTTATTATGATCTTCCTACTATTTTCTTTGGGTTTACTCTTTGTTGTGTGTGTGTGTGTGTGTGTGTATGTATGTGTTTTCTTTTAGCTTTTTTTAAAAAAAATAAATTTATTTATTTATTTTTGCTGGGCGTGGGCTTTCTCTAGTTGTGGTGAGCAGGGGCTACTCTTCATGGTGGTGTGTGGGCTTCTCATTACAGTGGTTTCTCTTGTTGTGGAGCATGGGCTCTAGGTGCGCAGGCTTCAGTAGTTGTGGCACATGGGCTCAGTAGTTGTAGCTCGCAGGCTCTAGAGTGCAGGCTCAGTAGTTGTGGCGCACGGGCTTAGTTGCTCCGCAGCATGTAGGATCTTCCCGGACCAGGGCTTGAACCCATGTCCCCTGCATTGGCAGGTGGATTCTTAACCACTGTGCCACCAGGGAAGTCCCTCCTTTAGCTTCTTAACATTTTGGCTCACTTATTTTCAATATTATTTTATTTTTAATAAATGCCTTTAAGGATATAAATCTCCCTCTTATTACTTCTTTAGCTGCATCCCACACATTTTGAAATGTAGTACTTTCATTGTCTGATAGTTGCATTCTAATAGGACACTTCTGAATATAAAATGTGCTGTAAGATGCACACAAACAAAACTCAGTGGGACGGATATTTTGGAGTTGAAAGACTTTCCCATTGCTTTTGAATCCTGTCCATCTCTATCCGTGAAATTAAGTAACAGTCATTTATAGTTTGTTCCCAAAGACCCAGAAAAGGAGACTTCTTATAATCTTCACTCCTCTGGGGAAGAAAAGGAGGACTACTGAACAAATACATAATTATCTGACTGATATGCAGTTCTTTCCCCAGTAAGAACCACAAAAACAGTCATTGTAGTTAGTAGTCTGACAACAACTTTGTCACAGCACAAGAAAAATACATTTATATAGACAAAGAGAGATATATGATTATTATTATTATTTATAATAATTTTTAATCTTTCTTATGTACCAGGGACAGTGCCAAGAACTTTTTATGCATTGTCTTGTATTAGCCTGCCAACAATTATATAGAGGTAGAAATAAATATTCTTCTCATATTACTGATTAGGAAATTAATACTTAAGGAGATTAATTAGTGTGCCCAAGGTGGCAGCGCTGCTAAGTGATTGAGTCAGAGTTGTCACATTTCAAACATGTGCTGTGTGAACTCCACTAACCTGTTTCTTCCTGTCCTCTAAGCTAAGATGTTGTTGATAAACCACTGCATGAGAACATGGCAGAGACTATACTGAGAACAAAGGCAGGTTTCTTAGAAACCAAAGGTATAATAATAACAGATACTAATTAACTGGTGACCATGATGAGAGAGAAAGCGAGTCTTTGTCTTTCTAAAGCCAATGGCTTCACTTCTGCTTTTACTCAGAATTCTCAACTGTTTCTTCTTTCTGTTGCAGCAATTTCTCCCTCTCTACTGGATCACTGCTATCAGCATACAAACATATTCTAGTGTCTTGCATCTTAAAGGAAAAAAGCAAACTACTTTGATTCCAGCCACTGCCTTAGTTTTCTTTTTTCTTCCCAGTAAAATCCCTTAAAAGCATTATCTAGACATGTTCTCTTCCCTTCTATAGCCATAGTCTCTTCGTCTTCCCAGGTAAGCTTCTGCACCTACCACTTCACCAGAACTGCCCTTGTCAAAGTCAGCCATGGTTTTGATCTTGTCAATCCAGTAATTTCTTGCCAGTTTTTTTTTCTTTTTTACTAGCCTCTCAGCAGCATTTCGACACAGATGAACA
This sequence comes from Balaenoptera physalus, assembly GCF_965194825.1. Classification (NCBI taxonomy): domain Eukaryota; kingdom Metazoa; phylum Chordata; class Mammalia; order Artiodactyla; family Balaenopteridae; genus Balaenoptera; species Balaenoptera physalus. The sequence goes on along the minus strand of NC_138887.1, from coordinate 110,011,855 downwards.
TTTCCTTCTTCCTGAAACATTCTCTTTTCTTGGTTTCATGACGTCACTCCTCAGGGGCTGATCCTCAGAGTCAGGGGCTGATTCTCAGAGTCTTTTCTGGCTCCTTTCCTTCTATTAGTCCCATCACTTTCAACACCATCTATATGTCAGTCACTTCCACATTTCTATCTCTAGCTCCATTCTCTCCACTGAGCTCGCCTTTATCCAGACACCACCTCGGCTGCACCCTTTTGATGTGTATTAGGCATTTTAAACTTAACATACCTAAATCTGAACCCAATTTTCCCCCTAAAGCTCTTTCTCGTCTTTCATCTCTGTATCACTGTTACAACCATAACCCACCAATTGCTCAAGCCAGAAACCTTTGAGACATGGTAGAGTGTGTAATTATTTAAAATATGACAATCCCTCCCAGTTGGAGGATTATACATCTCTACCCTGTTTACATAAGGCTGATCACGTGACTTTCTTTGGCCAGCTGAGCCTGAAAAGACACCATGTGTGCTATGTCCAAGCAGAAGCTTCGAGAGCAGCACATGATGAGGCATTTGTCCTTTTGCCTCTGCCATGAGGCCAGCAGTCTCCCAGACGAGAGCTGTTCCCGAAGCCTGGGTTCTGCAATGAAGACGAGGAGGAGCAAAGAAGGAAGTGGTCCATGATAGACATTTAGCATGACCAAGAAATAAATATTTGTTGATGTAAATCACTGAGATTTGTTGAGGGCATGAAGGGAGTCAGTTATTACCCAGGCAGAACTTACTTGAAGCTGACTGATATTAGACATGCTTAATTCTTCTCTTTTATTTTTCATACTTTACGTACGATCTATCAGCAAATACTTTTAGCTCCATCTTCAAATTAGCCCCGTCTCCATATCTGCCCACTTCTCTCCATCTCTTCTACTTCTATCCTGGTACAAGCCCATAAGGAGGGTTATTTTCTAGTATCTTGCATATGCATTTATCCACTGATCCATCAAATTTGCTTCTGGGAATTTGTTCTACACATATACGTGAACATAAATATGTACAGGGGTATTTATTTTAGCGTGTTTATAACAGCAAAAGATTGGAAACAACCTACATGCCCATCTGTTTGGGACTGTTTAAATAAATTATGATGCATCCATTCAATAGTGTACTATGCAACGAAGGTGGAAAGCCATCAAGATACAATATTACATGAAAATAGTAAGATGCAGAAAATTGAGTTTAGTATGTTTCCATTTATTTTAAAAAAATGGGGAGAGAAAAATAACATTATTTGTATAAGCTTGTACGTTTATTAAAAATATCTCTACAAGTCAAAATAAGAAGTTAATTGCAGAGTTTACCAATTGTACAGATGGAACTGTGGGGATGAGGAAGGGGCAGGAAGGAGATGTTTAGTTTGATGTTTTAGTATGGAAATGCAAAAGTAGGCAAAATAGTAAAATGAATTCCCAGGTACCTACCACTCTCTTTAACAATTATCAACTTGTGACCAATCTCGTCTCAGCTTTATTCCCACCCCCACCTCATGCCCAGATTTTTTTGAAGCAAATCCATGACATCAAACCATTCCAACTGTAAATATTTCCATACCCTTTACTAAAATATAGGGACTGTTTCAAAAAATAACCACAGTATCATTATCACAATTCAAAATAAAAATAGTTCCTTAGTAACCTCAAATATCTAGTCAGTGTTTAAATTTCCCCAATTGTCTCACAACTTTTCTTTACAGTATGTTTGTTGAGTGAGGATCTAAATAAGGGCCACATGTTCGTAATTGGGTCAGACGCCTCTGAAGTATTTTTAAGTCTCTAAATTCTCCTTCCACCCCCATTTTTCCCTATGCATTTTTACACAACAAAACCAGGTGGTGTCTTGTAGGGTTTCCCACAGTCTGAATTCTGCTGGTTGCTTCCCATGGTGTAGATTAACCCGTTCTTCAGTCCTAGTAGCTGAATCTAAACCATTGGTTCCCAGATTTGTCTGAACCTGGAGGAGCTTCAAAAACTTCTGATGCCTGTGTCCCATCCACCCCACGCCCCCCTCACGCCCCACCCCCAGGTGGTGACTTAACTGCCTAAGGTGTGACTTGGGCTTTGGCAGCTTAAAAAGATCCTCAGGTGTTTCCAATGTTCAGCCAAGTTTGAAAACCACTGATCCAGAGGCTTTTTCTGCAAGACTTCTCCACAGGAGGTTCACAATCTACTTGTCTCTTTTATTATGAACTTAGCAGCTGTGAGGATTACCACCTAAATCTATTCATTCACCAGGGGCTGCAAAGTGGTGATAGTTCTTCATTTATTAGCTAGAATAATTCTGAATTTACCCTCCTCTGCTAAGGACAGTTCACATAAGAAAAGTAGGATCAATGCTTGATTCTTTCCTTTTATTGTTAGTTTCCAAAATAATGAGTTGATTCCATAACATCTTACATTGGGTACACATGCTATTTTTGTATCATTATGAACTCAGGAATTTAAATATACTTGATGTGTTTTGATCCATTGCAATGGTTATTTTTTTCATCAGACTTTGGATAGTGGGAGCTCGTGTAAGTTTGCTCCCGAGTACTTTTTGGGAGAACAGCTTCCCCACTCTCTGAAATGACAAGTTGTTCCAGGTACATCTTGCACGTTTCTTGCCCCAGACCTGAATCAGCCATTATCCCGAGAAACTCTGTTTCCTTTTAGTGGAAAATGATATCTAGGGACCATAACAGGAAGAAGATTTTCCACTGTATTTCTTGGTGATACTTCATGATATCATGTTTGAGATTTCAGCCATGTGGATGCCTATTCAAAACCTTTAATAGATTTTGAAACTTGTGAATTGAATCCTTTGTAATTAGAATTATTTTAAATGTATTAGTGGTACATTACATAAAAGATCAATATGGTGAATCCTATCAGAAAGTTAAGGAATTGTTCCAGTAAATTAATCTTTCCCAGCTGCATTCGTTTCCTATTGTTGCTCTAACAAATAACCCCACATTTGGTGGTTTAAAATAACACAATGTATTATCTTACAGTTCTGGGGGCCAAAAGTCCGAAATCAGTCTCACTAGTCTGAAGTTGAGGTGTCAGCAGGGCTGGGTCTTTCTGGAGGCTCCAGGAGAGAATCCATTTTTTGCATTCTTAGCTTATGGCCACATCACTCCAATCTCTGCCTCCAGGGATCACATCAACTCCTCTGACTCTGACTCCTACTGTCTCCCTCTTCTGAGGACACTTGTGATTACACTTTGGGTCCACCCAGGTAATTCAGGCTACTCTCCCCATCTCAAGACCCTTAACCACATCTGCAGAGTCCCTTTTGCCATATAAAGTGGCATTCACAGGTCCTGAAGATTACGATGTTTGGAGGCCATTATTCAGCTACCGCACCAGCTTGTACTGTATATAGATGCTGACTGTATTTGGGAGTGTGCTTGAAAAGAAGTGTCTGGGGTGGAGACCATGAGGTTATCAGGGCTTCCTGTTTAGAGAGAACTGATGACCCAGCTGCTGAGGGGTGGGGAGCAGGCCCGCCCAGAGCTCGCAAGGCACTCAGCCTCTGCCTCAGGCGCCACCGAACCAGGCTTTGGGGGCCCTACCACCTAAACAGCAGACAGATAAGTATTTTAAAGAAAAGCTTACACTTTAAAAACAATAATGTCACCCCATTGTTGGTTATTATAGTGCGTAGAGTTAACTAACTTTTCCATTTTTATCCCAACTCTTCAGTCAGTTGAGTCAATAAATCTCAATTGGTGTTAAGAGGTTAATCTTCTAAATTCAGTCATTTGTACAACATCTTTACAATTTTTGCCATATCTGCAAATCACCTAGGCTAGCACTTGCTTCCCACTTTCCTTTAAATAAACTTAAATAAAAGGAAACTTTATGTCATGACCATAAATGAAAACCATTACCACTTCCATAAAGCAAAACTAACAGTAAAAATAAACACTTTACAATGGGAAATTTTAAAGCCCGGGAAATCCCTAGAATGATCTCACTGGCCACGCACGGATGGTCCAGAAGGGCACTTCCAGGAAGATGGGGCTCTCGAGGCTGGTCCAAATAGGCCACACTTAAAAATGTGCTCTGTCTAGGTTGCCCTGGCTCAGCTCGTAGTCTAACACCACAGCCAGAGAACGATGAAGGAAGCTCAGTCCTTTTTCAGAGTATACGTGGAGAATTAGTTCTAATGAACCTTGTTGTCCTGTATTTCATTTCTCAGAACCTAAGAGAGCTGGTCTGCATTTGACATTGGATTTATTACAAACTACAATAGCAGTTTACCCTCACAAAGGGGAATAGTCCTGGGAATGACATCCTTCATCACTGTTAGGGCTAATGGTAACCAACATGTTACAAGTGACACGTTACAAGAATCATCAGGTGGGGCTTCCCGGGTGGCGCGGTGGTTGAGAATCCGCCTGCCAATGCAGGGGACACGGGTTTGAGCCCTGGTCCGGGAAGATCCCACATGCCGCGGAGCAACTGGGCCCGTGAGCCACAACTACTGAGCCTGCGCGTCTGGAGCCTGTGCTCCGCAACAAGAGAGGCTGCGATAGTGAGAGGCCCGCGCACCGCGATGAAGAGTGGCCCCCGCTTGCCACAACTAGAGAAAGTCCTCGCACAGAAACGAAGATCCAACACAGCCATAAATAAATAAATTAATTAATTATTAAAAAAAAAAAAAAGAATCATCAGGTGGACATGAGTGTCTCCTACAAGCCAGCCATGTGCTGGGCGCCAGGGAAGCTGCAGGAACATGGCACTTACAGCCTAGTAGACCCGACACACATTCAATGGCTAATGCCAAGCAGTCAATTAAGCATTTACATTATGATCCTTGCAGCAAAGAAGCATCATGTGTCAGAGGATGTGCCAGCTGAAATGTGTTTTGATCACTTAAGAGCACTTCTTCTGTCCAACTATTGGATGGTACATATCTGTTGAACTGGAAAAAAAATGGCAAATGGTCCTCATGCTTATTATTTTCCCCCAAGGCTAGTTTTCAAAAAACAGGGCCCTCCAAAGCAAGCCAATTTCCAAAAGTCCATTAAACTGAGGACAGAGGTGTGAAAGCTGGCACAGTAAAGAAGAACTGTGTCACCCGTAGCCGGTGAAGGTGCTGGAAGAGGCTGCTGCTTTGGGGGGGGGGGTGTCCCAGGAGGCCCCTGAGAAGAGCAAGCTCTGGGGGTTCCTGTGGAGGAAGCGCTGGGCACCTGCCTTAACACTGAGTGAGCTCTGCTTTCTAAGGTGTGCCTTCCGGAGCCCAGCCCGACCCAAGAAGACCAGCTGACACCTTCTAGGACCGAAGGCAGCAAGTGGTGCAGGAGATGCAAGAGGGAGGGGATATGGGGACATGTGTATACGTATAGCTGATTCACTTTGTTATACAGCAGAAACTAACACACCACTGTAAAGCAACTATACTTCAATAAAGATGTAAAAAAAAAAAAAAAGGGAGGGGACTTCAGCCCCGCCTCTGCCTTAGTTCCCCATTTCTCTGCCACTTGTCACGGAAGGGTTCTGGAAGCCACCTTGCCCTTTCGTGCCAGTGAGAATTAAAGGAGAAGAATGATGGAGATAGCACAGAAAGTAGTTTCACAATACAAATACTCACGTGACTCATCTTTCTGTTTTAAAAATAGAGCAGTTGAATTATGTGACAAGGCCAGGTGTCTGATTAGGTGTCTGATATTTATGAATATAAATTCATAGTTAGGTGTCTGATATTTATGAAACACTTCTGGATTTTTTTTTTTTTAAGTATTGGTTATTTGACTGAATTTAACTAGACTGAGTTCCCCTTTCCCCCCACCGGAAAAACCAATGACATATATAAATGCAGCAAAAAATCTTCCCCAAAACCTCTCTTCTAGGTGGGGAGAGGAAAAAAAAAAGAGTCATGGCTTAGTGCATTAAAAAATATATTTATATTGGGATTGACATATATACACTATTGATACTACGTATAAAATAGATAACTAATAGAACCTACTTTATAGCACAGGGAACTCTACTCAGTGCTCTGTGGTGACCTGAATGGGAAGGAAATCCAAAAAGGAGGGGATATATGTATACGTATAGCTGACTCACTTTGCTGTACAGTAGAAATTAACACAACATTGTAAAGCAACTATACTCCCATAAAAATTAAATGAGAAAAAAAATATTTATAGTAAATATTTTTAAAATAAAATATATTTTAATTTATTGTAATATATCTAAATTTATAAATTTAATTTTATATGTTTACATATTTAAAAATGAAAACCTGCCTCTTTTATTTAGGCCTTGAATTCCTTCTGTGTCAGGGGACTGTCAGCTCAGACGTAGCACCCTACAGAAGCCCCTGCCTCATCCCACTCGTCCCAGGAGCTGGAGGATTTGGCTCTTGTGAGGGAAAAAGCAAGCCAAAGAATTTCTTACCAACTCCCTTCAAGCAAGAATTTTGCTTCTGTGAACGCTTCTGTGTTCCCCCAACACCGAGTCCTGTAGCCCTGCCCACGAGAATGAGATTCTCATCCGAGAACCACGGGCAGCTTCTGGGTTCTAAAGACTCAAGTCACCCACGATGCATTTTTGCGGAGATGGAAAAATAACCAGGTCGTCCCAGATCAGCAGGAACATCGCCGCGAGACAATTTAAAAGACGCTCACTCCTCCCTGACAGGTAAGGGTCCAGGCCAGAGCCTGAGTTCGTTTCTATCTCTTCATCTGCCAATTAGTAGACTGGGCCTCACTGGTAATCGTGCTCTCAGGGTAATGGCTTGTTTAAGTAATTGATGAAGTTTGTTCTCACCGGGGAATCTTAGCACATCAAAAGATGTTGAGAAAGCCAAAACTCACCTAGAGTCTGAGTTAATCACTTTGTCAAACACAACAAAGGCTGTCTCGCTTTGCTAATAATCCCAAATGAGGTAGCAACCCTCAGTTAAATAAGGAAACGACGGTGTCTTTAATTAAGGTTTTAAAGAGCTCTGACTCGCTTTTTCACTCCCTTTATTTTTATGAGAATGTCGGGAAACCTGTGCAGAGCTGGTATCTTCCAAACCTCTCAAGTGCAGGAAGGGCGGGACAGTTTCCCTGAAGTTCATGGGAAGGGATATGAGGGCTTTAGTGGAGCACGAGGTCAGTGTGCGTGGCTGTAGCCAGCTCCGAGGAAATTCATCCTGGTGTGTGCCCCCGCGTGAGCCCTAGTACCGCCCCCTGCTCCGGGCTTGGCCCCCGAACACGGCCCTCCTTCCCCCGCATCGCTGCCTCAGCCCTTCTGGACAGCACCTCAGAGCCCAGCTGCCCTCCAGATGCCTTTCTGATCCCACTTGTCTCTCGTAAGGCTCTTCCCAGGCGGCTGAAGCTTCTCCAGCCTCCCGACAGGCCCTCACCCCCTGGCGTCCTCCTCCCCCGCCTCCCAGAGCCCCAGGCCAGATCACGCAGGCAGGTCAGAGCCCTGGGGCCTGCGTGTCCAGAATGGTAGGCTGGACTTGGTGGTGTGTCGGTCTGAGCCCAGCTGCACAGTCTTTAAAAGGACTTGGACAACCTTAAGGCCACTTGGAAAGCCAATGAGTAGATGGGGGGATGGGGTCTGGAAGTGGCTCATCTCAGGTCAGCGATACTTAGAGAGTGTGGGTACCGTACAAAGGGTAAGACACATCTGACCCCCAGAGACTGCATCCTATGGAAAACAAATGGGCCGTGGGGAGGTTTCCCTTGGACTTGGGGAAGCCCTGATAACTGCCTTCCATGTACTTCTTATCTTACCTAATAACTCCCCATGGCTTCTAAACTGTGCCATTTTTGACTCTTCCCATCAAACCTCATCCGCAATCAGTCACCATGTACTGTCAATTCTACCTTCAAACCACTTCTCTAGTGAGTTCTCCTTACTTCTGACTGGCACTGCCCTATTTCAGGCCATCATTGTCTGTCCCTTGGGCATGGACTCAATAGAGTCCTGAATTGGCCTCCCAATCTCCAGTTTCTTCCCTCATCCACCAATCTGCCATCCATGCTAGTGCCAGAAGAATCTTGCTAACATGCACATCTGATCATGTTGTGGACCGGTTCAGAATTCTTCATTGGCTACCTGTCACTTTTAGACCAACGCTAAACTCCTTTATTTGGCGCAGAAGGCCTTTGATGATCTGGCCCCAGCCCAACTCCTCAGCCTCGCTCCAAGTGATCTCTGTCCTCAAGCAGTCTTTCATGACTTGGACATTGCTAGTTATACCGACTTGTTTCACCCTTCCAGGCTCTTACCCGTGCTCTTCTCCAGGGCCAGGATTAAGGTGACACAAGAGAGGCATCTAGGATGCAAAATTTAAGGAGGCGCTCGCTCCCAGGGATGTGCAGGTGCTGACCCTGCTCCTACACGACCCTGAGAGTGAGTGCCTCCTTAAATCTTGTGTCCCAGGTGCCTGCTTACCTCACCCTGCTCCCAGCGTGCTCTTCTCTGCCTGGTGTACCCAGCCTTTTTCTCTACCTGGCAAGTCCTGAATTCAAGCCTCTGCTTGAGGGATGCCTCCTCCAGGAGCCCACCCAAGATTATCCTGGGCACACAGAGACATTCTCCTTGGCCACTGGCTCCCTCATGGTAGGGGGATTGCAGACAAAGAACAGGAGAACTTGGTGTGTTGTTTGTAGGAATATAATCCTGCCTAAGCTCATTATTTACTGTACCTGGTTCTGTGTCCATCATGTGGGCTTAGTCATCTGTAGTTAATCCTTTTGTTTTTATGAAGTCCTTAAAGAACCCTTTAGATGTTGTGAAAGAGAGACATCTGCCTTGAGTGAACCCCAAAAGACAATTACATTTGAGCCCAGAGAAGGCAGAGGGGGCTACTTTTGCCTCTATATCCTGCATAATAATTGCGAACAGTTACAGACTATTTCCCAGGAGCCAGGAGCTGTTCTAAGTGCTTCACATATTAACTCATTTATTCCTCTCCACACTCTGTGTGGGAGGTGCTATTATGATCATCTTCGTTTTGCAGATGGGAAAACTGAGGCTCAGAGAGATTAAGGCACTCGCCCAAGGCTGCACAGCTAGTAAGTAGAGGAGCTGACATTCAAACCCAGGCTGTCTGGCTCTGAGTCTGTGCCCTTAGCTAGTAGCCTCTGTGTCTCTCGTTTTACATTTGCAGAGCAGCAAATTGCCTAGAACTCGACCAGTCTACAAGACAGGGGGTGTGGGAAGCTTTGCTCACTTCTGTGGAGTAAGGACTCTGATGCCCCTGTGAAAAGACAGATGCCATTCACGGGACTCTATTATCCCCTGGGATCAAATAACTGATCAGATTTGCCACTGAGTCAGCAGGGCCCCAAGACTTGAAACAAGGACAGGTCAGTTTAAAGGGGAGACCTGGCCTGTGCAAAGAATAAAGGAACTGTTTTTTCGCCTGTTGAGTTTCAATATCCCTGAGTAGTCACGGGTAGGATAAGGAGCATTAGGTACTTGTACTAGGTGCACCGAATGACTCTAAGTTCTTTTATAACTAGCCTAGTAAGCATTCAGAAAATATTTGCCAGTTGGATTTGACGTACATCTTCATAAACCCAGACAATATTTCCAACTTTCTATTGCACTGTGACCTGCCCAATAGCCTGGAACAGGCCTAGGAAATCCCATTCTGTCTCCCAGTTTGGCGGATGACTTAAAGAACTTAGGCAATCAAAATAACAAAAGAATATTGTGAGTGTTTCAAAAATTATAGTCCCATCACATTTTGTTTGTTACTGTAATCCCCATATCTTTGTGTTGACCTAATTCTTGGCAAATTCACTCATTGGCCTTTGATGACCTCATAGCTACAGCGATCAACTGAAGGTCCAACTGGAAATTGTGTAAAACAAGGTCAAAAGGTGATACTCCAGTCTAAGGTCACGAAGATCTCAGTGTCTTTTGCTCAGTGATGTGGTTGGTTGTGGCCCTCACCCCCCTGGGCTCTGGACCAGATGTGCAGACCCACGGAACCTGCCTGACCATCTGCATGTCTGACCCATCTGTGTTTGGCCTCTTGCCTGCCTCCTGTGTTTTATAATGTCTCCCGTTACAGTCCCTGGTCCCAGTCCTGGCTCATCCTGGCCATTCCTATCTCATCGCCTGTATTGGTTATCTAGTGCTGTGTAACAAATTACCCCCAATGCCTAAGTGGCTTTAAACAGCAAACATTTGTCATCTCACATGGTTTTCAAGGGTCAGGAATCTGGGAGCGTGTTTCCTGGGAGGTTTGGGGGTTAGGGTTTCTCATGAGGATACTGTCAAGCTGTCAACTGAGGCTGCAGTGATCTAAAGCTTTCCTGGGCTTAGAGAATCACATTCATGCCCACTTAGGTAGCTGTTGGCAGGCTTCACCATGTGGGCCCTCCGTAGGGCTGCTCAACATGGCAGCTGGCTTCCCCCTAAACAAGCAACCCAAGGTGGAGAGAGGGCCCAAGGTGGAAGCCTCAGAATTTCATAACCTAATCTTAAAAGTGATATACCATCACCTCTGCTGTATTCTGTTGGTCACCCGACTGACTCTGGAACAGTGCAGGAGGGGACTAAGCAAAGGTGTGAATACTAGGGGACAAGGATCATTAGGGACCATCTTGGAGGCTGGCTACCACATCACCTATGCCCCAGCATGAACAAAGTTGATTAAAGTACATCCTTCTTCCAAAGTTCCACCTTGGGTTTTTCCAGATGGTTACTAAAACTTATGAAGTCTATAAGCTGTTTCCTCCTATGAAGAGATGTAGTTGTTCCATTCTTCATTCCATAAGGTTGTTTTTAGTGCCTACTCTGTGCCAGATGCCATGGTACATCCCCAAGGGAATAGATATCTACTTGACTTTTACTGGAAAAGTAAAATCAGGGAAACTTCAAACTGAGGTGGAAACCATATGGCTGATAATAGCAGCTAACATTTATTAAGCATGTGCTATGGGCCAGGCATTGTACCAAACACTTTATAAACATGGTGGCCTTTAATCTCCACCAACATCCTTGTTATGTCCATTATACAGATGGGGAAACTGAGACGTAGAGATCAGCCCCAGTGTCTGACACACTGGTCAGTGGCCAGCCCGCAGCCCAGGCCTGGTCTCTCTGACTGAACGGCCTGAGCCTCTAGTCAGGCCTCCGACTGGTCTGTTCTGGCTCAGCAAGGCTGATGAGGGGAAGGAGACTGCAGTCATCTTCTAGGGCTGCTGTAACAGTACCACAAACTGGGGGCTTACAACAACAGAAATTTACTCTCTCACAATTCTGGAGGCCGGAAGTCTGATATCAAGATGTCGGCCAGGCCAAGGTCACTCTGAGGCTCCAAGGGAAGAACCTCCCTTGCTCTTCCTAGCTTCTGGCGTTTGCCAGCAATCCTTGGAGCTCCTGTGCAGATACATCATTCCAATCTCGGCCTCCATCCTCACATGGTGTTCTCCTTGTGTGTCTGGGTCTTCACAACATCTTCACTCTGTGTGTCTCTGTGTCCAAATTCCCTCTTATAAGGACATCAGTCCTGGATTAGGACCCACTCTAATTCAGCATGAACTTAAGTTGGTTGCCCCTAAAAACACACTATTTCCAATTAAGGCCACATTCGGAGGTACCAAGTGACCATGAATTTGGGGGTGGGAGGACACTACTTAACCCAGTACAAAGACCTTCAGAGCTGTCACCAGCCATGGGAAAGGCCAGCACCGGGGTATGTGGATGGGGACAGGTCTTCCTGTCTGCCCTGTGGTCAGAGGAGGCAACATGGACAGAAACTGACTCTAATGAAGGAAAATGCTAATTCAAATACATTTTTCCTTGGCTCACTTTGAATGCTGGGCTTTGGGTTTGTTTGTTTGTTTGTGGGGATTTTTGTATATTGGGGTGTGTAGTTTTTGGTATTTATTATTAGTATGCTAACTAATCTATATTTTAGTTGTTTCAGTCAGCATATCCTTTTTATAGCAAAAAAGGAAATGAAAGCTTATGGCTGATTTTGGATTGCAAGAGCATGTCACTGCTGACATTCACCAGCAACTTCCTAGAGGAGAATGTACAAAAGCGTATGACAGGGAGGGGCATGGAAGTGAGATAAAAATCTCTTTCTATCTTTCAGAGCTCAAGTTCAGTTCACTGTGTCTAACAGGCCTTGTGATGCTGGCACTCACCCTTTCTCCTTTCAGCCACTAGCCAGCACCAAGGGGTAGTTTCTGGAAGGGCAAGCGACAATCCTAAAACATATTTTTTCTTTAATAACTCAGTAGGGCCCCAGCGCCCATGAGAATATTTATAGTAATTCTGGAGCAATTTATGTTTTCAGCCATAGCCATGTCTTGGTATAACAGCATACATAAATGTATTGCCAAGTATAGAACAATGAATTTGTCTCAAATGATACAGCTCACAGTCTATAAGGATACCCCCTGCTTGTTGTATTTCAGGGTATGGTGAACACACTAGGCTCTCTGCTTTCAGACTTCCTCTGGTCTTTCTGGACTTCAGAAATGTTTTTCCTCAATCCTGCTTTTCCAGACTAGAATTGGGTCCTTTATGTGGCAGCTGCTCTCTTCCCTACCCCATCCCTGAATCAATATTTACTCTTCTCAGGGTATGTTGTAGCTCCATCATTGGTCAGTTCCTGATCTCTACTGCTTATTCAGCTAGATATTCTTGGGTTCATCCCCAGGCTCAGCCCAGGTCCAAGCTGAGCCCCTACACTGAGCTCACAACCCTGCTTTAGCCCTCTTGGTGCTAGTTCCTCACTTCACAGCCAAGACCCACTGTGACTCACCATCTCGGTGTCTCAGCTGGCAAACTTCCCATCAATGTCTGTTCTTTTTTCAGAGATCCTTGTTGTCATTTATGATAAAAATCCAAACTTCCATTAGCTTTATGTTTTTGTTTTGTTTGTTTTGTTTTGTTTGCTCTTTGTTTTTATCTTTGTTTCCTCTTTTGTTTTGTCTAGTCACTCATAGCCTCTTTCTCTTTTGTCAGAGATCACAAACCACAAGTGCGATCTTCAAGTATGTGGTAGATTGAATCATTCCTCCCAACTCTTCATGCCCTCCCTTTATCAAAATTCTACATCACCAGCCTTTGTTCTATGACTTTGAAGTACCTCCCACTACAGTGGAGTCTTCTTCCCCAACCCATTAATGTTAGGCTTGGGCATGCGGCTTGCTTTAACCAAAGGAATATGGGCAAAAGTGACATTAAGCTACTTTAAGGCTGAGCCCTCAAGAGACATCGCTTATTTCCTGTTGCATTTCTTGCATCCCTGTGATCTATCATGAGCAGAACTTTCCTGAAGTATCCTCTTCAGCCTGCACCCCATCAAAAACCCACGTGGAGCAGATCTGAACCCCACCCAAGCCTGGAACAGAACTACCCCAGCCAACACACAGACCATGAGAAAAATAAATGTCGTTTGCCAGTGAGTTTGGGGTGGTTTATTACACAGTGTTATTTCAGCAATAGCTGACTGATACAGGGCAATTCTCTTCTCTAGACCTTCATTTCCTTATCTGTAAAATGAGGCCATTGGACTATGTTCGAGGTGCTCAGCTTTTTCTCTACCCCTACACAACTGAGGGTCCTGCCGTAAACCCAACAGTAAGAGACTAAGCATATCAGAGTCAAATACTGCAAAGCACTAAAGAAAGAGAAGGATTGGGAAATGTGAATTCTGTTTAGGAACCAGGGACTTACTGGTGGCCTTGGAGAGAGTCGTTTCGGTGGGCAATGGAGCAGAAGCCCCATTGTAGGGCTGAGGATAGATGGGAAGTGAGAAAGCGAGCAAGCGTAGGGTCTTGACTGGGAGGGGAAGGATGAGACGGAGTGGTGACAGAGGTGGCACACATAGTCAAAGAAGAGGTGGCTGTTGGTTGGCTGGCTCACTTGTATGTTTTAAGATGGGAGAGAACTGAACCTGCAAAGAAACGTTTACAGTGGCATAATAAAGGGATAATGAAGGCAGGGGCTTGGACAAGAGTGTGCAGGAAACCAGAGGTCTGGTCTGTGAGAGAGAATAGAGTGAGAACTTACCAGGATTTATTTACTGATTTGCTATGCATCATTTACACTTCAAGTTCTCAAACCCAAGGGCAAGGCAAGTGTCAACCAGTGAAACAAAGGATACTCTTCTTTCCCAGTCCCTTCTAAACCTGCTGCATTCTGGCGTCTGTTCTTACCACCTCCAACATCACCTAAAACTTCTTAGCTGCTAAATCCAATAGGTATTTTTTAAACCCCATCTTACTTGTTCAAGACCAAAAGCTACCTACTGGTATAAGCCCAAGATCATTCAGAATGAGGCCACGTGTTTGACATATGGCTCTCTTCACTGTTCCCTTCAATGCAGTCCTGGAGATCATGTGAGAATTCCAAATGGTATTTTAAGACAATAAAATAAAAACCACGATCTACTTATCTAGCACCTATGCGATTATTGTGGAGTACAAGCCTGCAGTTAATAATGGGGTGACGATAGCTAACACCTACTGAGCATTAACTGTTTCCAGCACTGCTCTGTGTCCGCTCATTTAATCCTTCCAGCACACTGTGAGGTGAGTACTGTTATTATCACTACTTAAAACTGGGGGAACTGAGGCACAGCGACCTTACAAACTTCCTTAAGGTCACGAAGCTAGCCAGGACTTGAACCCAGGTAATCAGGTTCCAAAGCCCAAGCGCTGGACCATTACCCATGTGGGGAAAGGCAGCCAAGAGTGAAGTGGTTTTAGTGTGTTTTTTAAAGGCAGTGTTGATGAACTAACGTCGGCTAACGTGCTTGGGAATAGGTTATTTTCTTCAATGGGTTCCACAGTCACCTTTGCACTGAGATTTTGTTTAGCAAGCCTTCCCTCATAAACCGTGCAGAGATGAACTTCAACCCACAGCCCAGCCTTGCCTGAATTCTAAAGATGAAATCTTTTATTGAGATCCAGAGTTCCATTCAATGAAATTTTGTTTTATAACATGTAGGGGTGGCAGCTGGCTGCAGTGATATGCATCAGAAATAAATGGAAATTCTCTATGAGGATGTTCATAGCAGCGAAGAACAGCTAACATGAATTTGTGTCTTCATATGCCAAGCGTGTGCCACACGAAATCCTATATACTGTCCCCCTTAATTCAGCTTCGGTCAACAAATAATCAAATGCCTATTACCCAGAAGAAATGTACAGGCACAGTGCTAGGCACTTAGGGGAAAGCTGAGTAAGACCCAGTCCTGCTCACCTTCTAATGGGGGAGCCAGGGAAGTGGTACGAGAGAGAGAGAGAAGGTACCGGGTGTGGTAGGGCCAAGACCACAGGAGATGCGGGGCTCTCACCGGAATGAAGGGGCGAAGGGCACCCAGGAGAGGGAAGGAAATTGAGGGCGAACAGCATGGCGTGGGGAAGGAACTGTGAGCGCTGGAGAGCCAGATGCCGGGTGGGGAGGTGACCAGGCGGAAGTGGATGGGACCAGGTCAGAGAGGGCCTCCCGCGCCAGCCAGGGAGACCAGTTCCCCAGGCGGGGAGGGCCACGGGAGGGTTTTCTGAAGCAACGATGAGATTCTGGTGTGTTCTTCCGGCTGCAGAGTTGGAGGACAAATTTGAGGGGCACAAGACACGAGGTAGGGAAACCAGTTGGGTGTCTATTTCCAGCCAAGGGATGCTCTTGAAATCCCGAACTACAGGAGTAGAAGAGCAGAAAGAGGGGAAAGAAGGATTCAGGCACCACTTAGGAAACAAGACTGGGTTAACTGTGAGGGGTGAGGGAGAGCTGGCCTGGGGGGCCAGGTGGAAAAGATGCCGTACGCTGAGAGCCAGGGACTGTCAGCCCTCTCTTATCAGTGAGGAAACTGGCAAGGATGGAGTGACTTGCCCAAGGTCCTCCAGTGGAAAAAGTGTATCTGCCCTCATCTGGAAAGGTCTTGCTGATTTCCACAGTGCCATATTTCTCCTAAGAACTTCCCAATTATCTCCTTCTATCCTCCCTTATATCATGAGACGATGTTACCAATTTTGGTCACTCTCTGTGTACAGACAGGGTTGAAACCATTAAATGTATAACTGACTAAGCTTTACAATGCTTACAGCCTGGGCTTCCCGGATGCCTATTGATTGGCGAAGATAGGAAGGGGGTACGTGAGATATTTTCAACATTGCAAAGAGCCTAAATGTAAATTGTGCCTTTATTGACAATAAGATTGTGCAGGTTAACGAAAATGTCAAGTTTCTTTGCTTCGCAGTAGAATTATAACTTGGTACACTAATGCTGGCTCTCTCATTGATCACTGTTCTCATTGGCAGAGCTTCCATCGGCTTGTCTTTGAATAATCAAAATGGGAAAATAAATCATTCATTACTTAAATATACATCATTGTTTGGACAATAGAACACAGGACCTATGGGTAAATAATATAAACAGTAGATGTCGGTGAAGAGTTTAGATAGCGGTGCTTTGAACTGTGGGGATTAGCGGTTAATAGAACAATGAAGAAGGAAGTATTTGTCCTTTGATGCGTCTGCTGGGGGCTGGATGCCTCCCCTTCCCTACACTGTGGTCAGGACACCCCGCCGACACACCAAGTGTCCTGTGCTCCCCACATACCTCATCTTCTAAATGGCTGTGTCCTGCTTTCTATCCCATCCCTTCCTTTTGCATCAGAGCCTTGCTCTTTGATTTCTAACGTGACAGTTCCTTTATGTATCTGAGTTCGTGGGCATGTGATCCATAGCCCATCAGTGAGGTAGGACCAGCACATAGCCTAGAAAGCCTTCAGCATTCAATGAGGGTATGAACTAAGAAGGAATTTATTTACTCTTTCAATGACCCGCATGCAAAGCATTCTGCCAGATGTTGAGAACGTGGTGGCACTAGTGTGCCAGTCAGAGGGAGACTGGCTCGCACGCGCACGTGACGGCAGTCGTTTGGCAGCAGCGCCATGATTGTGATCATTAACGTTTACTGAGCAGCTACTATGCACAAGGCACTCACCGGCTTAAGATTCAGCCCCTGCCCTCAGGGCCTTATCATCAGGCTAGGAAATAGGACACAGGCATGAACCATAGAATAATACAGTGCGGGCCAAGAGACAGCAGGCACTGCTGGAGTTCAAAGGAGGCCAGGCTCTTGAGGGCTGGCCTGGCTAAGGAGACGTTCAGGAAGAGCAACGTTTGGACAAGGTTTTGAGGGGTGGGTGGGATTTCATTTAAACAGAGAGGGGAAGGCATTCGGGCAGCAGGGACCGTGATGTGCAGGTAGAGTGTGGAGAGAAGGGGCGGAGGAAGGAGGCTCGGGGAGGATCTCAGGGCACCTTCCAGCTCAGAGGGCAGAGGCAGCTGCTGGGTTTGGTGCCCGGAGCTGGCTCTCTCCGGGGCGTTCTGGGCATGGCTTGGGAAATGGGGTTTTGGTTGAAGCCACTCTTGGTAGAGGTTGGCCTTGCTGTCATTCTCTGACACCATTTTCCCAGAAAACTTTGGGCAAAAAAAGCCATCTGTTTCTGGGACCATGTTCAGGAATTTCCATCTGCTGAGGTGAAACCTAAGAAACACACCTTCACAAGGCCACCCAGAGGTTTAGGATGGCCTCGCAGGGTAGCCCAGTGCCAGGCTCCGCCTGGGGGCCCAAAGACACCTGAGACAGCGGGGGTCTGGGGGTCTCCCCACTCAGCTGATCCTCCTCCCCTCCCCCACCCCCAGGACATTGTGCAGCATCACAGATTTCTGGCAAACCAGGGACAAAGTGGCGCTTAATATTTGAAGCTCCAATCCACAGCAGCGTGAGACCTGCCCCCTGTCCCTGCTCTCCCCAAAGTCTCGCCCCCTTGTTGAGACGTACGTCATGTTTACAAACAGAAACAAGTCCTTGCCATGCTGTTCAGGTTCCCAAAGATGAGGCCCTTGCCCTCAGTGGCAGATGACAGCCTATTTGGTAGGTTGTTATCATGGTATTCAGGGGTGGAGGGGAGGGTCCATTCAGTGGCTTTATTTCTGGAAGAACCACTGTCCTCCCAGGAGAGTAGCACCAAGCATTGACTCAAGCAGCTCTGTAAGGCACCGGCATAAATCCGATGGTCTGCTTTGTTTATAGAATGAATGAGATTCTTCTTTCATCTCTGACCAAAGAGTCGATGCTACCAATTCCACAAGCCTGAATTCCTTACGAGATAGGAAGAGGTATAACCATAAGGGTTAAGATTATTGCTGTTGTTTTCTTTAAAACAAAGCTAAACTAAACTAAGAGCAACTCATAGGCCCAATGAGTGTGGCCTGACAGAATCCCCCGGCTTCCAGAAATGCCTCATAAACTTCTCAATAAAGAACAACAAGTCTTATTGTTTTATAATCATATTTTGTTTTGGATTAAAAATAATATTACCCTGTTTAATCACCTAGCTGCCAAAATTTGGGCTGTTTTTAAAAAATCAATCCGTTCTCAACAAAGACGATGATTTGTTGCCTTGAGGGCGGTCAAAAAACCGCATTCACACACTAAGGACCGTTCCCAAAGAAAAGTGCTAAGAATGTGTTTTCTGGTATGGCATATCTGCAGTAAGGGTATAGCCTATCAGGAAACTGCCTTTGAAGGTCATAAAATTCATTTGGCTGTATAAGTTCTGATGTGTATGCTAAAATAATCAGTCACCTTACTTTATAATCACAACTCGTACTCTCGTTCTGGAAAATCAATAAAGTGAGAAGGCTGGGGCTATTGTGTATAGCTATTTAAAAGAGAGAAAACAAAAAATAATATTCTGTGAAAATGGTCCTCAAGGAAACACAGACCTAGTTTTCATAAGCGGGCTCAATTTTATCTCCAAGCTCATCACTGAATTATTAAACTGAAGTACCCATCATATCCTAGACAAAAGCACAAAAAATAAAAAAGGCAAATAGCATTCATCCTTCTCTACATGCTCTGGGACAGTGGAAATTATCCACAGCCTTTAAAATGTATTTCTAAAATGCATCTATTAGTCACACTCTGAATGGTCTGTTCCACCAAATGTTACAAACCCCCATGTTGCCTTCACCTGTGATACTTGCCCACCTAAAATGTCCACCCTCCTCTTCTCTGCTAATCCTTCCCTGCATTTCAAGACCTAGACCAAGACCTTTCTGCTTTCCAAAGCCACCTGTGACTGGCTGGAGACCCAGAAAGGCTGAAGGATTGGGGCTGGAAGGCGAGAAGCAAGAATCATGCACGAAGCTAAAAGGCCCCCAAAAGCCACTTCTGGAGAGTATTTCCAGGCTCCTGGGACAATCAGCACCATAGGAACTGCCACTGAGGAAGAGTAGGGGGCCCAGGCAGGAGAGGGAGCGGTCACTAGTGGACCCATTGGGTCTTATCTGACTTCTTTTTCACCAGCAGCAGCAGCAGCAGCTGCATTCAGCACAGACCAGCCCAAGCAAGACCATCAACAGATGAAGCAGTCATGGAGTAAATCTAGAAGGTACTGGGTGGCCTTTCATTTTGTTCAGTGTTTCCTTTGCTTTCCTTTCCTTTGTGCAGAAAATTTTAGTTTGATGCAGTCCCACTGACTTATTTGTGCTTTTGTTGCCTGTGCTTTTAGTGTCGAATCTAAAACCTCATTGCCAAGGCCAATGTTGTGGGGCTTTTTCTCTGTGTTTTCTTCTAGGAGTTTTACAGTTTCAGGTCTTACATTTAAGTTGTTAATCCAATTTGAGTTTGTTTGTTTGTTTATGGTATAAGATAAGGGTCCAATTTCATTATTTTGCATATGATTATCTAGTTTTCCCAACATCATTTATTGAAGAGACTATCCTTTCCCCATTGTGTATTTTGAACCCTTTGTCAAAAATTAATTGATCATTTGTGTCTGGATGTTTTATTCTGTTCCATTGATCCATGTGTCTGTTTTTATTCCAGAACCGTACTATTTTGACTACTATAGCTTTGTAATATAGTTTGAAATCAGGAATTGTGATGGGGAATTTCCTGGCTGTCCAGTGGTTAGGACTCTGTGCTTCCACTGCAGGGGGGCACAGGTTTGATCCCTGGTCAGGAACTAATATCCCACAAGCTGCATGGTCCAAAAAAAAAAAAAAAAGGAATTGTGATGCCTCCAAATTTGTTCTTCTTTCTCAAGTTTGCTTTGACTATTCAGAGTCTTTTGTGGATCCATACAAATTTTAGGATTTTTTTCTATTTCTGTGGAAAATGCCAGTGGAATTTTGATAGGGATTGCATTGACTCTGTAGATCACTTTGGGTAGTGTGAACATTTTAACAATATTAATTCTTCCCATGCATATACACGGGATATCTTTCCATGTATTTTGCAACCTTTTCCGTTTTTTTCATCAGTGTCGTATAATTTTCAGTGCGTAGATCTTTTATCTCCTTAGTTAAATTTTTCCTTAAGTAGTTTATTCTCTTTGATGCTATTGTAAATGGGATTGATTTCTTTTTCAGATAGTTTGTTGTTAGTACGTAGGAATACAACTGATTTTTTTATGTTGATTTTGTATCCTGCAACTTTAATGAATTCATTAATTAGTTCTAACAGATTTTTGTGAGTCTTTAGGATTTTGCATATATAAGATCATATGCTCTGCAAACAGAGGTAGTTTTACTTCTTCCTTTCCCATTTGGATGCCCATTGTTTCCTTTTCTTGTCTAATTGCTCTGGCTAGGACTTCTGCCATTATGCTGAATAAAAGCGACAAGAGCATTCTTGGCTTGTTACTGATCTTAGAGAGGAAACTTTCAGCTTCTCACTGTTGATTATGGTGTTAGCTGTGAGTTTGTCATATACTATGGCCTTTTTCATGTTGAGGTACATTCCTTCTATACCTAGTTTGTTGAGAGTGTTTATCATGAAAGGAAGTTGAATTTTGTCAAATGCTTTTTCTGCATGTATTGAGATAATTACAGGATTTTTTATCCTTCATTCTGTTAATGTGGTGTATCGTGTTTATTGATTTGTATATGTTGAACCATCTTGCATCCCAGAGAGCAGTGGTTTCTTTTAAATATGGTCTGTGATTAGATGTAGGTCTAGAATTAGAATCCAGTTTTTCCACATGTAAAGCAAGCTCTCTGAGAAAGAAACTTCCAAGTACAGGGATGGACTTTTTCATTGTAGTCTTAAGTCTTAATAATCACCATTCACAATTTAATTTAACCTGGTCTTAGAATGAGACTAGATCAGAACACTAACTTACCCTGATTCCTATTTTAATGTCCATTTGATTTATACCTCTGGGTCTTGGGCTCCTGAGATTTAAATGCAGCTTGGCGTTGAAAGCCCTTCCACCTTCCCAAGACAACTCTTCTCAATTTCCACCATATTTATATATTTAACTGCTTTGACTGTTTAGTTACTTAATGCAACAACGACGGTTTACTTTTCTCACTGCTTCATCAGCCAAGAAGCTCCCTGATTACTCCAAACTCCCTTGTACATTCCACTCTGATGTAGAAATAGTTAGCTTACAGTCTCAAGACCTCCATGCCCAAAGCATAAAACCGCTTTCCTCTTCAGCACTAGAGAGGAGCAATTCCCTGCTCTTTTTTAGTAAAATGTCTCTATTTTTGCTCAATAATTGATATTCATTTACAAAAAGAATATGGAAGATACAGAAAGACTAAAGGAAGAAAAAATATCACCCATAATCCCACCATTGGAAGAAAACCACTATTAATATCGGGGCTATTTCTTTATATTCTTTCTCTCTTTCTTTTTTTTTTTTTCTGGGTACATGAATTTTTTTATTGCAATATAATTCACATGTCATAAAATTCATCCTTTTATTAAAGTATGTGATTCAGTGGTTTTAGTACATTCACAGTGTTGTGCAACCATCAACATCGTCTAATTTCAGAACATTTTCATCAGCCCCAAAAGAAACTCCATACCTATCAGCAGGCTCTCCCTTCTCCCCTCCTCCAGCCCCTGACAACCACTAATCTACTTTCTGTCTGTCTGGATGGGGCAGATGAATTTGTACATAATTATATAGGGAGTCCTTATACTCTTTCTTAATAAAGAAACCCTCATCTTACCAAAAGCTGCCAGTTCGTAGGTACGCTTGAAAGTTTAAATACACTATACTTAAGATTGCCTCTACCACTATTCAACTCACACAACTTATTTCTTGTACATCAAATCTCTTCCGGAAGTCAGCATTTCCAACAATTTTATACAGAAAAAATGAGTTTTAAAAATGTTTTATCACGGGTTTAGATCACCTTCGCATGTGCTTCATGCACTTCTAGCTAATGTATTCTACATTCCAGCTCATCTCCAGCCCCAGCGGAACAGCCCTGATCTCCTCAGACCCCAGTGCACACGGCTCAGCCTCATAACTGTCAATTTAAGTGACTGTCATCAAAAAATTGTGTCAAATGCAGTTTGGGGAAAACTATCAACATATACTATGCCTATGTTATATTAGTCTCTTTTTAGATGAAATTGACTCTTTTGTCTTCTTTCTAAATTCACACAACACTTAACAATTAAGAAGTGTTTATTAAGTACATGCCATGGTCTTGCTGTACAAGGTGAGTGGAGATTCAAAAACAGTGTACTTGTAACAATTAGAAACGTGGACACCAAGTTGGTCCAAACTGAAAACACAATAGGCTTTCAGGAAAAGGATGATGCACGTGGGCAGAAGAATTAGATTTGTATTGAGCTGTGACGCCTAAGAGAAGAACCAGCAAGAAAATATCAGCGGATGGGAATTCCCTGGCAGTCCAGTGGTTCACTGCCCAGGATTGGCCCGAGTTCAATCCCTGGTAGGGGAACTAAGATCCCGCAAGCTGCATGGTGCGGCCAAAAAAAAAAAAAAGAAAGAAAAATGCCAGGGGAGATTCGAGCCAACATTTATTAGGCACCAACTGCATGCAAGGGGGGGTGGTGGTGAAGATGAGAGTGATGAGGAAATCAACAGTGAGTGGGACTTCTCAGTGTCTTGGGCAAACAGGAGAAGCTTCCCTGAGGAGGTGCCCCTGAGCTCCTTGAAGGAAAGAGAGGAGGAAGGGGATTCCAAGCATGGAGACCAGCAAGGGCAGAGGCACAGACACCTGCAGCAACGTGACTGTTCACAGAACTGCCAGGCCCACAGGTTGGGGTCAGAGCCTGGTGGATGAAGCTGCTGAAAGAGTCAGGGACCAAACCCTACGTCCCGGGTGCTGGGCTGATGAATGTGTACTTCTTCACTTTACCCGCATTAAACCAGATGCTAGAAGAACATCTGAGTCATGGACAGAAGTTTCCAGAACTGCAATGAGATACAGGACCTCAGTCCTGCCTTGAAAGAACTCCTAGGCTGGTTGAGCAGGCAAGAAGTGGTCCTCCTCATGTTACCTTCCCAGAGTCAAGGCTCTCATTGCACGCTTGCCTGGTCCAATGGCAGGGGGAACTCTTAAAGGAAAGACTAAGGAGTTTAAACGTTCAGAACAGCACCCTCCACGAGATCTCCTCGGGGACCACATGGCTGTGAGGGTCTCTCCACCCCCAGCTCTCCCGGAGCGCCCCCCTGTCTCCCACATGCACCCTGTCGAGAAAATGAAGCTGGAGGGAGGCCCTGCCGCATTCAAGCTGATGTCTGTTGCTCAGGGGCTACCTGGAGTCTTGCCTGGAAGACGAGGGTTGAGAGCCCAAGGATGGTGACCTTGAACTGATCAAGGGATAGACCCAGGAGCACCAGAGCCACGGCCACGGCCGTGGCTGCTCCCTCCTGCTGCCTCCTTCTCTTCGGCGTTATCCTCAACAGACACTGAGCTCACCCAGAACCTCCACGTCTCCCCAGCCTTGGGCATCTGATCCAGACCTCCTGTTTTCTGACCTTGTACCAGGGCCTCACGCCATGCCTGGCACACATGAAGAAATCAATAAATATTTTTGCAAGAACAAATAGAAGTCGGCCCTCACTTCCTATTCACTGTCTCTGCTTCATGCATCTCTCTTATCTCTGTGTCTTTGACCCAGGTTATTAGCATGGCCCCAGAACAGATTGCAAATGCACAACTGCCTTGCTGAATGGTATGGTGTTATTGGCCGTGACTCTGATCTACGCTGATTAGAAACACCCAGTTACAGCCAACTTATCAGTCAGGACACATGCCCCTTTCCGTGACCAGAGCAACATTAATGTCTGCAATTCACTCATCCATTCATCAGACATTTATCGGGGTCGTACTGTATATCAGGCACTGAGCTGGAAATCAAGACTACGGAAATTAAAAAGACCCAATAAAGACAGAAACAGAAGTGCAGCGAAGTGTGCAATAGAAACAATGATGCTGCGAGACCACCTGGAGGCCTCAGGTTGGACACACTTTGAGAATCACAATCAGAGCACAGCTGTCGATGAGAAATTAATATTAATAAGCATATTAATGAGAAATTTTAAATATACCTGAAGCACTGAAGACTTATTTTTCTCTGCGTTTAGGTTATATAAATGATAGTTAATGATAGTGGCTGACATCTACTGAGCACCGACTACGTGTCAGGCACTGTGCTAAGTGCATCTCATCTCTGAGCAGAAACTGAGGTGGATGAACGGAGTGGGCTGGGAGAGGGGGTACCGCTTGCTCCTGGGTTTGCATGTGGCTGGTTTCAAGGCCAGATAAGCCACACTGAGGAAAGTTCAAAAGATAATTAAACCAGTTAGAAAGCAAAACAGCACTGGGACTGAAGCTGGGCTTCAGAGCCAATTTGCAAGAGGTAATTTCATCATCCTAGAACATCAAACGTGAATTCCATTTTCAGCTATGCAAATTCCAAAAGAATAATACCTCACATTTGCATAATGCTTGATGCTTTTCAAAGTGCTTTCCCAGTTATTAATCTAGAGGAGGCTTTATTACTACCGGAAACATAAATTGAAATTCTGTTCAAACTGAAGTGCTCCATTATTTTTTTCCACTTTCCCCTCAAAAACCAGAGCCGCCTAAATCCAGGTGCTTTTGATGGAGTGGGTAACTTTAATAAGTTTTACCGGCAGGGTGAATATGCACAAACAGAACATATTGTGGGGACTTCCATCCAGCCTTCTATCAAGCCAGACTTCAGAAAACCTCCTGTTGAATTAACTAAATCATGGGGGGTTACTCCCAGTTTAAATTTGAGAGTCTCCCAGGGTCTCAGACTTTGCGGCACTGCACACACTACGTTCGTTGGAATCCATTCCCTTCCATCAAATATTACAAAATGAGGAAATTAGTTCCACCACTTTGCCCTTAAACCTACAGAAATCCCTGTCAATGACATTCTACGAAGTGGCCCACGTTGCCAGACAGCTCCTATATCTTTTTTTGTTTTTAATGTCATCAGACCCAAGAGGCTGAATCTGCTGTAAATCCAACCTGGGGAGAGGATCTTAGAAAAATGAGGTGAGAAGATAGGATGGGGGTGCAAGGAGATACTTCTCCCCAAACCTTTCCAATTTGTTGCTTTTTCCATCTCTTTCAAACTTAATTATGTGTAGCGTTCTCAGCCACTGAATCACCGGTCTTTCCTGACACCTCCGTCTCGTGCATTTGAGCAAAAGATTAACCTAGCTGTTTGCTTTCAATTCTGAAGCTGTGTTAATACTCAACTCCCTCTAGATTAGAGGGGAAGAAAAATACACTCCCACATACCCCACCCCGGCTGCAGCATGGCTCCACGGCTGCTATTCCTGACAATGTCACAGTCATCGGAACATGCTGGCTGCACTTACCACTTCAGGAGAACCAAGAGGACAACTGACAGGGCCACCATCACCATGGGGCCACTGGCTTCCAGTCCGAGGAACCCCAGGACTTCCATTGTTCCTCAGAGACCCTAGAGGGGTGGTCCTCCAGAGGAAAGAGTGGGGCTGGTTCCCCTGCAGTTACAGGAACCACGATCTGCAGATGAAAGACATAGGCAACCAAGAAAACATCACATCAAGTGTGTCCCTGAAATGTGCTCTTTCTCAGAAGTGTCTCCTTATAAAGAGGAAGGAAGAGGAGGGAAAAACAAAGGGTTTCAGTGTAAGGCAATGAATCAGCAACTTTATTTTCTTGATGACTGTACAGTCAATAAACATTTACATTAACTTCCCCGGGGAAGCAGCAGCAGAACTGGCTCCCTGTTTGCTGGGAAAGAAAATGGTTGCAACCATAGATTTCTACGGTGACAAGTAGTCCTTAAAGAAAGACTCCTCTTTTAAAAAATTAATTTGTAATTAAATGATGATAGGGGTGAGGAGACTGAATGTCCCAGAAAAATTTGAGGCCAGACATCAGCCTGATGAAGAATGCTGGCTGCACTGAGGACATCCATCCCATTAAGTTCATTCGTTCCTGGGGTCCACTGACACCTGTCGGTTCAGTGGGGTCCCTGGTGACTGCCTGTTGGGACAGACTGAAGATCTTGCCTCGGGTCAGCCCTCTCATCGTGAGTTGGAGGATTTCTTAAATGTCTAATAGCATATCCATTGGCTCATGTATGGGTCCTTTGTTCTAGCTCTGAGCTTATCTGACTAAGGTAGACAGAATTATTTTTTGCTTATTAGTCAGTGTATGATACCTTTAGTAACTGGAAGGGTGTTTCAGAGAGGAAATCATTCACTCACCATGACACTCATTTGTTTATTCACCACGTATGGGGGCCAGGCTCTGTGCTGAGTTTACAGTGTTTGGAAAATAGAAGTACTGGACTCTGGAGAATTTTCTCTGGGGAGAGACAGACAGTAAACAGGTAGACAAAGAAATAAGTAATTGCAAGTTGAGAATGGTGCTGTGAAGGTTGTGAACATGGGGCTGTGACTGGGGATAACTGGGGTAACCCATTAAGAGAGTGTGGGAGGAAATCTGTCCGAGGAGGAAAGCTTGAAGCTGAGAGTCTCAGGTGAGGAGGACACCGTCCGGTAAAGAGCCGTGGGCAAAGTCTCCGGGCCAAAAAGGGTGACAAGATAAAAGACTCTAAGGTGAGGAAGAAGTCCCTGCACTGTGGGAACTTGAGAGAGGCCAGTGGGCCCGCTGGGGGAGCAGCTGGGGGAGGTGGAGACATCGAAAGAGACCAGACAGCTCAGAGCCACGGTGAGAAGCCTGGGCTTCATTTGATGTGCAACTTAGCAGTTTAGTGTGGTCGTATTTCTTCTTTTTTTTAAATAAATTTATTTATTTATTTGTGGCTGTGTTGGGTCTTCGTTGCTGCACGCGGGCTTTCTCTAGCCGCGGCAAGCGGGGGCTACTCTTCGTTGCAGTGCACGGGCTTCTCATTGCAGTGGCTTCTCTTGTTGCGGAGCACGGGCTCTAGGCACATGGGCTTCAGTAGTTGTGGCACGTGGGCTCAGTAGTTAAGGCTTGCGAGCTCTAGAGCGCAGGCTCAGTAGTTGTGGCGCACGGGTTTAGTTGCTCCGCGGCATGTAGGATCTTCCCGGACCAGGGCTTGATCCCATGTCCCCTGCACTGGCAGACGGATTCTTAACCACTGCGCCACCAGGGAAGTTCAGTGTGGTCGTATTTCTGTTTGTTAGAGTTGTTCTGGCTCCACGTGAAGAATTCATGGAAGGAAAAGTAGGGAGGCACTTGGAAGACTATTTCGTTCATCCCGAGATGAAGTTGCTCACACTAGAATAGGGATGGGAGGCGGAAAGAAGTAGAGGCATTTGAAATCTATTCTGGGGGTTGACTCTGCAGAATTTCCTGGTGGATTGGCTGCAGAAGGGAGGGGAAAGAGGCGGCACGTCTGACCCCCCAGGTTCCTGACTTGAGGGAGCACCATTCACTGAGACGAGGAAGGCTGGGAAAAGATGGGGTATTGTTGGGAAGATCAAAAGCTGGGTTTTGCAGAAACACACTCACAGACATAGAGAACAGACTTGTGGTTGCCGGGGGGAGGGGGGAGGGAGAGGGATGGACTGGGAGTTTGAAGTTGGTGGATGCAAACTATTACATTTAGAACGGATAAACAACAAGGTCCTAATATATAGCACAGGGAACTCTATTCAATATCCTGTGATAAATCATAATGGAAAAGAATACAAAAAAAGAATGTGTGTATGTGTATAGCTGAGTCACTTTGTTGTACAGCAGAGATTGGTACAACATTGTAAATCAACTACACTTCAATTTAAAAAAAAGAAAAAATCAAAAGAAGAAAAAAAATTGGGAAGAGTGAAAAATGTTCAACAGTAGGGACACAGTGATATTAGTTATGATGTATCTACTTCAAGGGCTATGATACCAAAGGCCAATGGCAGCATAAACCACTCAAATTATAATCACAAATAAAAAAATAGAAAAAAATGCTATGTGCATAAAAGTTGAGTTTTGGTCCTGTTAAGTTTGAGATGCCTGGGATACATCAGAGTGGAGCTGTCAAGTCATAGAGGAATCTCAGCTGGAAATGTAAGTAATAATAATGAATAATGACAATACCATTTATGAAGTACTTACTATGTGCCAGTTACTATTCTAAGAACATCTAGATATGTTAGCTCATTTAATCCTCATAAACCACTCTATGAAGTAACGCTTATTATTAACCCTGTTTTAGAGAAGTAGAAACTGAGGCATGGGATGTATGACTCTAAAGCCCATACTCTTAATCAAAAGATTATATTCAAACGTGGAAGGCACCAATACGCAAATGGTAGTTAAATCCAGAGGCATAGATGAGCTACAAATAAGGGAGTGAACCACACAAGTATCAAGTACCTTCCAAGCACCTTCCCCTTTCTCTAGCCATTTGCCCTGACTCCCTATTTTGCATCTCTACTTAGATATCCCCCAACAGCTGCATCACATCTGGACCAGTGCCCCATGCTCCAGCCCAGCCCTTTAGGACTTCCTGTCCTCTCTCCGTATTCCATGTCTCTTTTGTCCCATATGATCAGTACCATACTGAGATGTTAACAGATCTGTGTATCCTCCTCACAAAACCAAGCTGTGCTTCCACAAGGGCCATCAGATATATGGTGCTTTCAGCCACAGGAACCACTGTGTGGGATGTGGGAGGATCGAGAGCTGGCGTGGTTCATCATGGCCACGGATTCAGAGAGTTGGAAGAACCTCAGATATTACTTAGATCAATGTCTGTATCAGAAGGATGCTCAGGAAAAGAAATTAAGGTTCCAAGGTGAAATGAAAGTGAGAAATGCTGGTGTGAACATCGATAAGTTTATTTACTCAAGACCTCTCAGAAACTTGAACCTGCCGATGTGCATGGGAACTCTCCGAGAGGGGGGTGCAGAGAACAGCATTCCCCAAGTGCATTCGACCACAGGATCCCTCTTAAGGGACATTTATGAACAGCCCGGATGTTGTGCTCTTAGGAAAGTGCTTGGAAAGTGTGTTGACCAAGCCCATGGTGACCTCTTATTTACAGAGGAGGAAATGAAAACCCAGAAAGGGAAAGTGATGGTACAAAGTCCCACAGCTGCCTGGTGATAGAGCCCAGGGCCCTCCTCTTCCTTTTCAGGATCTGCATCTAGAATGTACTCCTCCCGTCCCGCCGTGGACCTGTGGGCCTAGCACAGGCCCTGCCTGCTTCACGGAGACGGCGTTGATGCTGGCCACCAGCTCAGAGAGGTCCTGAGGGGTGACCACCTCCCCTACTGACATCGATTTTGCACATTTACTCCTCCAGCTAATATTGTTGGAGCCCTTTCTGTGTGATTTGTGATTTGTGGAAGCTGTAAATGCCGTGGAGAGATAATCACCCCCATTCTACACTCACATCAGAGCAGAGATAATACTCAGTGAATTGTGGACAGTAAGTGAACCGGGATGGAGTGGAAGGGTCAAATATGAGAGGTTTTAGGCTTTTCATCAGGGGAGTAACATGATTAAGGATGTATTACAATTTTGGTATCTATGACACAATGCAGGGGACACGCCGGTTGGGATTTTTCCAGGATGGGAGCTGGCTGTTGCCATGATATTTACCATAATTAAATATTAGGCCTTTATTCTCTGGATTTTTTTTAATAAATTTATTTATTTATTTATTTAAATTTTTGGCTGCGTTGAGTCTTCGTTGCGGTGCGCGGGCTTCTCATTGCGGTGGCTTCTCTTGCTGCAGAGCACAGGCTCTAGACGCGTGGGCTTCAGTAGCTGCGGCACGTGGGCTCAGTAGTTGTGGCTCGTGGGCTCTAGAGAGCAGGCTCAGTAGTTGTGGCGCACGGGCTTAGTTGCTCCGTGGCATGTGGGATCTTCCCGGACCAGGGCTCGAACCTATGTCCCCTGCATTGGCAGGCGGATTCTCAACCACTATTCCACCAGGGAAGCCCTCTCTGGATATTTTCTTTTCAATATATATCTATTTAAAAAACCAACTCTACAGAACTGTATAGCAAATAGCCTATAATCCCAACTCCCAGAGATAAACTCTTAGCATGCAATTAGCCTATGCCCTCCCCTATCTTTTTCTATGCATATGCAAGCACAGGTGTATTTTTAGTTTTTATGAAAACAAGATCATCATATCCATGCCATCTACAACTGGCCTTTTCATTCTCCATATGGCGAATATCTTTCCACGTTCATACCCAGAGATATACATCATTTGCTTCTCCGGATTCCCCTGGTTGGATGTGTTGTAATTCATGTAGCCCAACCTCTGTTGAATGGCATTCAAGCTGTTGGCAAGTTTTCCCAACTACAAATGAGGCTTCAGCGAACATCTTTATGCATATCACTGTGGCCTTGCTTGAGTATAGCCCAAGCAACATTCTCAGAAGTGGAATTTCAAAAATGCAAGTAGGTGCTACCCTCTGCAGAGACAGTCAGCTTCCCTCCCCCGAGCTGTGTACTGAGGTTTTCCCCGCTCCATGGGACACTCCACAGAGCTTACCCTTCTGTGTCAACCCACTCCAAGTCTAGCTCTTTTTTCTCCTACTTCCAGGCAGACGCCTCCCCCAGAGCTGAGTCAACTGTTTTGACTTAAGTCTCGTGTTTCTTTTTAAAGCTTTCACTCCATAAATTCTGTGGTATTTCCTCCATGTTCCCTGTGTTTAAAAACTGCCTGTGCGGACGCTTTCTTCCTCTGCGGAAGCTTCCCACCTGGCCTGCACGAAGCCCCATGTGTCTGACGAGGTTTGAGGCCTCATTTCCCGAGGGAAAGGACAACAGGGTTTCCTCAGCACCGTAGACGGTCAAGGAACGTTGACCTATAACTTCGTTTCAGCCTCATAGCAACCCTGGGCAGTAGGTGAGCAGGACTTTTCAGTCCTGGGTTCCAAGTGGGAAAAAAGAGTTCAGAGATGTTACAAGACTGTCGGAAATCATACATTTCATAAACCCTAGAGGCCGACGAACTCAAAGCCTCATCTTCTGGCTTTAAACCCAATGTTTTATCCACTAAATCTAAAGCCACATCTTGGTTTAAATATTCATAGTTCAGCAGCCCACAGTTGTGATATAGCTTGTCTCTGCTCCTGGGGTGCAGAGCTGCTGCAGTTAAGGAAGACAAAGTGATGGCGCAGGCCTGCCGGCTGCTTCGTCTCCATGGAGAAGGTACTGGGGCCCCTTTGGAAGGTGGGAAACCTCAGCTAGCCCCAGTGCAGCCCCGTCTCCTCAACGTCGTCCAGTATCTTAGGGGCTCCCTGTCCAGTTTCTGAGAACAGGGGTCGGATTCAGAGGCCCCTCCACTCTTCATTCCATCAACCAGCACACACGCATTGGACCGTCAGTAGGCACTCGGCACCAGGAGTGGAATCCCAACGTATAAGGCCCCACGTTCCAGGTGTTGCCTCCAAGGAACTCAGCTTCCAGGATAGGGGAGCAGACAGGTTAAACACCTACATGCTGTCAGGGTTACAGGATCTATGACATAAATACAGACAGGGCACAGAGGGGGCAAAAATAGGAGGAAGGAGACTGGTAAAGGCTTTGAACAGGTGACATCTGAGCTTAGACTGGACCGACGACCACGCAGATGAGAGGAGGACAGATGCGCTTGGGAGAGGGCGCACGTCTAGGGCTTGCCTGAGGGCATCGGATGCTGGGGGTGAGTGGAGGGGACAGATACTCAGAGGCCGGGTCAGGCAAGGCAGTGTGGGCCACACCGAGAAGTTTACACTTTATCCTAGGAAGCCAGGGTAGGACCACAAATTGAGTGCAAAACATGATTGGATTTTTAGGAATACTCCTTAGAAGGCAGATTGGATGGGTTACAGCTGAGATGGGAGACCAGCAAAGAGGCACTGGTCATCTCGATAAGAGAGGCTGGTATGAGTGAAATAGTCGATGTGGAAATGGGGAAGAGAGGACCGAGTTTTGAGATTCCTGGGAGCGCAGAATCAACAATATTTGGTCATTGAGTGTGGTGGTAAAGGATTGCTGAAGATAACTCCCCGGTTTCTGGCTCCTTTGATGGAGCCCATGTGGTGCCATACAACACAATAAGGACTTGGGGGAAGCAATGAAGGGAGGGAAGTTATTGTGACTTCAGCGGTGAGCAAGCTGAGCCCGGGGCCCTGGTGGCCGCCCCGCTAAGGTGCTCCGGAGGACTGCGGAGCCTGGAGAGGTCAGGGAGACACCTGAGTTAGAGGAGGAGTTTTATTTCCGTAGTGGGTCACAGAAAGAACGCGAACAAGAGCAGCCTTGCAGGGGAGGGGCAAAGAGGGGCCTGAAAAGAGGTGGAGGAAGGATGATCTGGGAGAGGGCAGCAGAGCCAGCAGAGCGACCCTAGTTTAGTGCTTAAAGATACAGCCTTTTGTTTTCAAAAGTCCTGGATTCAAATCCAACCACTTCAGCTCTCTAGCTTGGATGCTCTTGGGCGGCTACTTGACCTCTAGGAGCCTGTTTCTCATTTGTAAAGTGGGGATAACTGTACCTACTTCCCAGGGCTGTTGTGAGGAAAACGAGGTACCCGCGGAGCATGCTTAGGGGAGCCCTGACACAAGGGAAGCACTTGTACACGTGGTCCGCGATTGTTTCCACCAAAGCCACGGGGGGACTGTTGAAAGAAGTAGGAAATGGCCACAGGCGTGAATGTTACAGCAAAACCAGGTGAGGTGCTTACCGAAGCACCTTCGCATTCAGCAATTTGATCATGACCACCCCTCCCAGAATGGCTTTGGTGGAGTGGTGGGTGTAGAGAGACAGAACTAGAGAAAAGGAAATTTGAAAAGGACTGATTCAGACTTCTCTGTCCATCTCTGTGGCCCTATGGCTGAGACATGGGGGAAGACACAGGTTTGGACCAGCTAGCGTAGAATTTCCAGGTGCCGTTCTTTGTGTGACCCAAGTGAAACCAGAACATCTCCTGCATTAGGGCACGGCCGCCATCTGTGTGTGTCTCCCTCCCGAGATAAGGACAGAACTATCTCTTCTCTTCAAGGTTGCTATGGAGACATGGATGGGTTTGTAAACAGTTTAAAGGTCTACATCAAATTTTGATTTTGTATTGGTTATGAGAGCAGGGACCACATTTTCTATATCATTATGCAGCCACGCTGCCTGTCACATTGCAATCTTACACACTGACTTGGCTTTAATTAACACCTGTAGGCTGATCCCTCTCCAATCTATTCTCTCCAGCCCCGTTCTCATTCCTGAGTTTCAGACTAATATATCCAGCTGCCCGCTGGACCTCTTCTCACAGATATCCTACAGATGCTACAGACTCGCAATGTCTAAAACTGGACTCACCAGCACAGCCTCCTTCCTCCACTAACCTCGTCCTTGTCCCGTGTTCCTCATCTTAGTGAATCATGCCTCCTTCCCCTCAGCTCCCAAGTCAGGAATTTGGGCTCATCCTTGCCTCTTCCTTCTCTCCCAGCACCTCCCCCCCACATTCATTAATCACCAAACCCTCTTGGTCCTGCCTACTGAGTCTCTCCCATTTCTCACCACTACTCCCTTTATCCATTCATTCTACTTCATTTCACTCGCTCAGTAAATATACCGGCATCTACTCGGTGTTAGCTACTGTTCTAGGCAGAGGGGCAGCAAACAAGCTAGGTTTCTGATCTCAGAGAGCTTGTATCTAGAGAGAGATCCACCCAAATCGCAGCACTATGATCTCTCACGAGATTGCAACTGTCTCTCAGCAGCCTCCCTGCCTCTCGTTCATTCATCAACATTTATTTGCTGAGTTTGTGCTCGGTGCCTGGCACTGTGCTGGGGGTGCCTGACAAATGCAGAGGAGACCAGCGTGCCTGGGAGGCACTGGGCAAGGGAAATGTGAGACTGGGTGGTGGAGGAGGAGAGGTGGGGGTCAGAACACCTAAGACCTGGTGGGCTATGTGCAAAATGTACTACTTCCTTCCCAAAGGAAGGGGGAGCCATTGAAGGAAGGGCTTTAAGCAGGAGAGTGACGTGATGCTATTTACGCCAACTGTATATCTCAACTGGTTTCATTATTAAAATGAGTATGGAGCTCATCAGATAATAGTCTAACCTCCACATGTCAACATCGCCCAGGTCCCCAGTCACACAGTGGGGACGTTGAGGCAGTGCCACCATCCAGACCTTGGCTGTGGGCGTCATTGGAAGGCAGGATCCGGACTTGTCGACTACAGGCTGCTCTTGATATTGCTAATCAGACATGGCCCATCCCATTTCCTTCACATCTCAGCCTGTCAATATATGTCAGCCATGATCTCAGCTTGTCAGATATTCGCACTTTTTAAATTGTCATCGAATGTCTCCAGGCACTCCTCGTGGCAGAGGGTGGCTACATGTGGACAATCAGGCGTCCTTCTGCTTGTGAAGTGGAGAGTCAGCAGATGGCTTGACTGCCTTAAGGCAAGGCCTGGAGCTGCCTTAAGGCGAGCTAGTGTCTGGAACAGCCATTTTTCACCTCTTAGCCACAGGGGGTGGGGCAGGCATGGTGGAGACAGATGACATGCCCAGAAAGAAGAATCCAGCATCCGCAGGGTTTTGACAGCAGACTGCACTCAGTTCAGGGATCAGGGAGAAAGTGGGTCTAGCCTCCACAGTGATGGAGTGCTGACATCTGATCAAGTTTTCCCAACTCTTTCCAGGAGGCTGAGCCTACCTCCCAAGCCCCAGCTGCTAGCTGGGGTTCTGCTCTAAATTCACCGCCAGAGGCTGCCTGCAGTTCCATGAGACAATTGGTGCCATCCACTCACGTGTGATGCTCATCTAGACCCAACTAGACAAGACTAGTCCACCCAACTGGACCCTCTTAGACTGTAGGGCTGCTTGAATCAAGCCTCAAGTCTCCACACGCCAATGGACAATGTGAATCAAAAACATTTGCTCTGTCTGAAGAAGGCAACCTTGTACCTTGAACATTTTGTCAAGCCTCTGCTTCTACTGGTCCCAGCTCCCTCCCTGTCTGCACTGGTCTGTGTACTGAAGTCCCAGCTCGCCTTGTACCTGCGCCCGCCTGAGTTATGACAAGCCCATGACAAGCCCTGTGTCATCTTATATCCTCACCCTCCTATAACAGACCAGACTCCTTCCTGTGCATTTTCAGGACCCAGGCTAGATGTCACCTCCTCAAGGAAGTCCTCCAGGACCACCCATGATGATGAGTTCCGTGTCCTGCTATAGCACCCCAAGCTTTCTCCACTGAGGTTGCCTGACTAATTGCATGTCTACCCTCTAGATGTAAATGTTTTGAGAACAGAGACCTTTTCTGATTCAACAATGTATTTTCAGCAGCCAGGAGAAAGCCTGTCTGTCACTCAATAGGTATTCACAGAATGTTTGTTGAATGAATAAATGCACTTCTGCCTGTGTTTCAGGTAGCAACCACCAGATGGCAGTAGTGTTCTTTGGGTCATGAAGGTACGTGGTCATGCTCTTTCTGCAAGAACACCTGAAAATCAACTGAGATTTGTTCCCATAATCCAAGCACTTGGTTAATTTTCTATAAAATATATCAGTTTATTGGAAAAAACCCACAAAATCATTTCTAAAGCTAGACTTTATAATAAAGATATAAAAAAGGAAAGGAAGAGAAACAGAGAAAGCACCGTTGAGTCCTTGAGTCCTTTGTACCATTCTCCACTTGATCTAAGTATGGGACTATTTATCAAAGACCCAAGAGTATCCATTTGGACTCCTAAGCATTTGAAGTTTCTGCAGCCAGCCGGACACCCTTGTGGCTGCCTGTACCTGTTCCGGGTTCACTGGCTCTAATTTGACTTGCTTATCTTATCAGGGTTTTACCAGTAGACCAGTTTGGCTGGAGCAGAGGGTTCACGAAGAAGGCTAGGAGATAAGGTTGGAGCAGTAGGGAGGGGCCAGCGGGAGGAGGCCTCTGGGTACCGGGATGAGTGTGAACTTTACCCTGCACGCAACAGAGTAACTGGCAGAGATTCTTGTGGCGTGCACATGTGTGTGTGCATGTGTGGGCGTGCGTGCACACGTGTGTGTGTGTGTGTGAGTGAAAGGGCGGTGGAATGGGGAGGGAGGGAGGGACATGTACCAGATGGTGTTGAGAAGGATGGAGGATGGACGGTGCGGGGGGGCCTAGGGGGATCCTGAAGCAAGGGAGACCACTGGGAGATTGCTGCGGTGACCTGGTGAGTAGGGCTGAGGCAGGAGACAAGTGGAGAACAGGGGTGGTGGACACCTGGGTGGGTTCAGGAGATGCTCCATAGGTAGAACACCTGGAGGATTTGACGACGGATTGGGAAGGAGAGCGAGAGAAGAGAGCCTGGGCAAGAGCCCCACCTTTGATTAAAGCCTGACTTGGTGCAAATTAGAAAAAGGCATGGCTTCCCCGGGACACTTTGCTTCCGCCTGCTGGACAATTGTCTTGTCTAGCAAGCTCCCGGGTGACCAGCATCCCCGGACTCAGTTATTCCGCGCCCGCCCCGCTCCACAGCCGCCCTGCGAGGCACACTCCAAGGTTCCCAGCCTGGATGAAGGAGACATGGGTGGTGTTTCTGAGAGAAATGGGGAAGATGGAGGGAGAGCCGTTTTTAAGGGAAGGAGCATCCCGAGTTTCCTATGTCTCTAGTGCAGCGGTTCTCATACTTGAGTGGACGTCAGACACACGTGGGAGGGCTTTTAAAACACAGAAGACTGGGCCTCCCCTCCCCCCATCAGTTTCTGATTCTGTAGGGCTGGGCTAGGGTCTGAGAATTTGCATTTCTATCAAATTCCCAGGTGACTCTGCAGCTGCTGGTCTGGGACCGGCTCTTTGAGAACAGAGCTTTTGGCCCCTAACTCTGTGTTAAAAGCACCGCGGGAGATTTTCTTTAATGCTAAAGTCAGAGCCCTACCCAAACCACTGGAATCCGATCCAGCTGAAAGAACTCTCCCAGAGGGTTTTCCCTCCACCTACACAGGCGATTCAGACAGCACCTCTGGGGACACCGCAGGTTTGAAGTGCTGCTGTATTTGAGCGACAGCGTATTAGCAATTCTTTGGTTTTCGTTTATGAATTTCCCCCATTTTGTCTCTAATGCCCTCCTTTTTCCCTCAGGAAAGGCCTCAGCTTTCCCTCTTTCCCTGACAGGTGTACTAAACTGGCCAGAATTGCCCAATCCTCCCTAAGGATCAACATGAACTATTTCAGACTAGGTTCTTTCACAATAAACACTTGTCACTTTGCTTTTTCTAGCTCTTATTCCAGAAATATCTATTCTGCATTTCCTGTGGGTGGGTCATGCCTGCTCAAGGCAGGCCTGCTCACCTGCTTAGCTGGTGCTACCCCTCCCCCTCCTCCCTGCTCCTACGTGACCTCCTCCTGCCACAGCCCTGGTTTCACCCCACTCTTTGGATGGCATCTGTCTTCTCTCCCAATAGGACTATTTGAGGCTCTGTGGGAGCTAAGAGAAGATCTGTGTCCTTTCTCTCAATATGGTAGTGGGAAGATGAAGGAACAGAAGGTGTGTGTGGGATAGAAGTAAATATGGGTCTGAAATTCCACATAATTACATAATAGAGAGGTATTGCCAAGGTAAATTAATAAGAAAACAGTTGGATGATGTTTACCAACAAGACCAGTTTGGGGTGTGTTAGTCTCTGCTTTTGCTTTGTCGAATGAGCCACGAATTAGCAGAATGCACATCAAAAGAGGCACCCTCTTCGTGGAAGTTACCGAATTATTCTGCCTGCTTGGTCAGGCTACCTAGAAGCTAGGAGAATTGCCTGGGAGCTGCATGGGAACCTGTCTGCCCACGGGCTTCTTTGCTGAACATCTTCCCATCTGTCCGTCTCTTTTTCATGCATGTCCTGTCCTCCCATCTGTCCTGCTCCCTCTGCTACTTTCACAGCCGTGGAAGAGCAAGGCCAGGTTTTCATCTCAAACCCACAATCCTAATGTCTGCCTGAAATTCACAGCCCATTACATAGAACACCTGGATGGCAACACTGCGATTCAAGTCACACTAAGTGTCAGTATCATGCAGACACCTCTCCTTCTCCCAACAAGTTTTGTAAATTGGCCAAGCCAGTTTGAATTTGAGACAGGACTTGGGCTCCAAGCTGAGGTCAGAGGAGCCAAGCATGGCATCGTCCATTAGGAAACACTCTGGAACACCCATGAGGTGAGAGGCTCAGGAACAGGGGCTGGGAGAGGAGGATGGATGAGGAAGGTGCC
Source organism: Balaenoptera physalus (assembly GCF_965194825.1). Classification (NCBI taxonomy): domain Eukaryota; kingdom Metazoa; phylum Chordata; class Mammalia; order Artiodactyla; family Balaenopteridae; genus Balaenoptera; species Balaenoptera physalus. The sequence goes on along the minus strand of NC_138887.1, from coordinate 109,973,427 downwards.
TGGGGAGCTCGCCACTCGGTGACCCAGGACGTCAGACCCCAGTCAAGACCACAGGAGGCAGTGTCTGTGTGAGGACTCCAGGTCAGCTCTCTTTTGGGCATGAATGACCATCTTTGGAAAAGTCTGGAAAAATCACAATCTTTGGAAAACCAAACGGAGACTGCAGGCACCTAGTCTAACCTCCCACCTTCATAGCATCCCTGGAAGCTGTTGGTCTCTGCTTGAATTCCCCCAATTCTGGGGAGCTCAGTTCCGGCAAAGCCACCCTTCTCTTGTTACACAGCTTCAGAACCTGCGTCTGATTTCCCCACCTGTACTAGGACTCCCACATCTGTTCTTTTATCGGATAGTGACAACCATCCCAGGGTTTAGGCAGGGCCAGAGAGTGCCCGCTTGACCAAGCAGTTACTTTCCAGCTTGGTCAGGTTCAGTGAACTTTGGCAAATACAAGACTAGAAATCGGGCCACGCGCCCCCTGGCCCGACAGTCCTTTCATCACACGGCTCCAACATCATGTTGAGAGCAGTTGAAGTCCAGCTTCCTGAATCTGACGTGAACCCACCATCCAACCTTCCCAACAAACGTGAGTGAGAACGTGAGAGCTGGAAGCCTGTGTTCCAGGCTTTCCCCTTCACGGAGAACAGACCGATTGCCCAGGCCATGGCCTGAGTGGATGGAGAAGTGAGCTGAGGGTCAGAAGGAAGCCTGCTCTTCACAATGCTACGGAGAGAGATGGACTCAGAGGCTGCTTTCCTCTTAGATGATTTGTCTGTAGTGAAGGGATGACACACCGTGACGTTGCAGTGCTTCATGCAGGACAGACAGGGAGGGGAGGTAGTGCCGGAGGAGGGAGGCGTTCAAGCCACACGAACAATCCAGTAGAAACACTATCCACAGGGGGCTGGACAGAGAGATGAAAGCTGGACCACACCAACAGACCGGGGGCGAAGACTTTGCTCCTGGAGAAGAGAGAGAGAGAGCATAGGACCTGGAGGCTCCCATTTTGCCCTCGCCTCATGCATCCCAGCTACCTTCGAGACTGGGTCCCAAATGTCATAACTCCCATTTACACCTGCTTTTGGCAGAAAAAGATATACATTTTGTGTCTGTCATCATTGAACCTAGTATTTGCTAACGTTTAACACAGTTATAAGGAAGATCTGGAAAATCCACAGAGCTTGAGTTCTAGGGTTCCTGACACAGGTAAGATGGCTTCAATTACATAATTAGAGAAAAGCAATTATGATGGGATTTGGGGACCCAATCCAGGGTCTGGGGACATAGTTCATAAATCTGTAATGGGTGTTATTATTCGAAAGAAGAAGGATGTAAAATAGTTAAACATTTGGACAAACCTAAGGAACCCCGACTTATTCCTCCATCTTGAAAACTTTACCAGAAGCTCTAAGCAGTCCAGTGGGCAGTAAATTTTCCTCAGCCCCTTCAGCAGAAGCATTTTTTCTTGGCGGCCAGCCCTGTGGTGGTGTGGAATGACTTACACAAGAGGGGAACGATAAGATGCCTCCAAGGTGGGTGGTCAAACATATCCCAAAAAGACATCATTGGCCCAATGCTGGAAGGTGTCCAGAATACCACATGTTGGAAGGACTGGGTATGAAAAATCCATGCCTTGTCCTCCAACAAAATGGCACCTCCTCAGAAGATTAACCAAGTGACCCATCACGTTCTTTGCAGACGTTCAAAGCACTTTGGCTGAAGTAGAATGTCCATTTTTCATGGCAAGCTGATCAGGTGCCATGTTACTCACGCAGGAGCATTGAGGATCTCCATCCTTTCCCCCCCCAGAAAGGGAGTGGGAATGTGGAGAAATGTTATATTCTACTTCCACTCCTTTTGTGACCCTCCTACTCATTTTGAAACCTGTCTCTAAGAACAGTGCTGTCTTTACTGAGACCTAATCCACAGAATGCAACACAGGGCAAAAAGACATGTTTTTGCATGTACTTATGGAGAACACAAAGGAAATTTTCTGCCTTATGTTTTGTCTGAAGTTCTTAAAAATCTAGCTTGAATATGTATTACTTTTGAAATGGAAAAAAAAAATCTTCTAGAAAAACTTTTGATTTGGGCTGCAAGCATCTGATGGGAGGATGACTTCATGCAAGGTGTTTATTCCGTCTGAGTCTTTCTGAGAAGCTCACCCCAGCAGCGTGGGGTCCATATCACCTCCCTGTGCTCGTGCATATTTGCTCAGTAGGAATTCAGCCTGGGCCACAAAGTGTAGAGCATTTCAACCTAATTATCTTTGCTTCAGAAAGAGCTTCCATCTAGCCTTTTATGGTGTGATGGAAAAAGAGAGCTCTTTTAACATTCCTATACGCTGCGGCTTTTCAAGGATGGTGATTAGAAATACACATAAGACACTGAATTTCCACCTGTGGAAGACAATCCTATGGCAGGAATTCCAGCTGTGTCAAAGCCAGCACTTGAGAACCTTGACTTTGGGGGCTGGAAGCCGCTGAGCCCCAGACTTATGACCATTCCCATGTCTCAACCACCTGTTCTTGGCACGTTCCTGTAATTTACGAAATGCAATTGCTCTAAAGGGTACAGGCCAGGAAGTGCAGGATTGAAATGTTCCACCTGGTCAGACACTGTTGTGTGGACTAATTTAAGGCTTTGCTCATTTTAAAGGGGATATTTCTCATTCATGATAGAGAACTTTCCATGCCATCTGAAGTATTATAAAGCAGTCAATCCTGCTTGAAATGCTCAGAAAATGTCCCTCACCAGAGGTCATTTGCTGTTTCCATCTTCAGGACTAACTATTCCTGTGGTTCTTGTCAGAGTGAAAAAGTCCTTTTCCTTTTTTCTTCTTTCTCTTATTTTTTTCTTTTAACAATTAGTTCTCGAGTCTATAGACCACGCCTATATTTTTCTTCTGGAAGTGAGTTGCATAGTTCCAAGAGCCTCAATCATGCCAGGGAATCATGTCTAGTCCAGAATCATCAAGAACAGAGAGATTCAATCTCCTAAGATGCTGGTCTTTTCAAAGACTGGCAAAAAGAGCCTGCCCATGCCATTCTGTCCTCCTCTGATGGGGCTCATTTGGCTGCCAGACAAGCTGTGGCACACAGCTTGACACATCCACTCAGAACAGGCACCAGTGTCACCTACAACATACCTTTTGCTTGTGAATCTTAGACTCTTTGGAAACATCCGTCCACCACAGATGGGACTCATTATCCAAGGTGACAAAGAGTGATGTATGTGCAGAGTATATATAGATTTGTGCCCCTCATAGGCAAGAAATAATGTTTCACCTGTAGAAGGAGATATTAAGAAATCTCAATATTCTTTAGGCTGAATCCAGTCGAAAAGCTTGTTCTTTCAAATTCTACTTACTTGCATTAGGGTTAAATCTGAGTGAGCTCAGTCTTTTGATTTTGCTTTTCAGACTGATGTGTGTGTGTGTATAGATAGAATCATAAAGACACCAAACTTTTCTTTAGGGAGACAGTGAAATCGACATAGGTTTCAGAAACACCTAATTCCTAGAAGTGGGCCCAGACTAACTGGTGTAGTTTGGGTATGTGTGGTAGTGTTGGTTTTCACTCTGTTGTGATTTGCTTTTAAATATTTATTTGTGGAATATAAATCTTGCTAAGATTGAAATCTGTTAGGGAGAAGTGACTACTGCTTTAGCTGCTGCTTAATGAAACTGTTGAATCTTCTTGGAAAACAGAAAGATTCCTATATATAGACAAGTCATTCTAGTGAAGTATAAAATCACAATTCTAGAAAATGCACTGCTACCCCTTCTCAGGCTGGAGCTACGTTCTACAGATGTGTCACTCTAGATTACAGTCTATGTGTTTAATCGGCTACAAAAAATAGGCATGACTCTAAAAATGCTGAGAAATTAGAGTCTATCTCATTCAAATGACAAGCATTCGGTTGAAAAACTGAAAAAATATCATCAATACCATCGGGACATTTACAGATTCCTCTTCCATTGATCCATCCCCGTGGCTAATACACTACCTGTTAACGTAAAAATGCTCAGGCCCTGTTCCATTCTCTCTTCCTGGTGGACTGGTCTGATTTTCTGTCAGAATGACGATTTAGAATGTTAATTTTCATTCAGTAAAAAAAAGACTAAATCTGAGCTTTGAAGTCTGCAGAACATCAAACGTGTACAAGTGCTTTGAACGACCACTTTCCCACAAGTGATGAATTTGCACCCTATAGACATGAGCTGTGATGGACAAGGGCATGGGGACCCCGTGTCTGGGGACTTGTTGCGAGAGCACACCCTTTCCTACCTCTAATGTATGTGGGTAAACTATTCTTACCAGTAAATGTTCTAATCTACTCGGTCAGCTAATCCAATCAACAAGCATTGTTTTCATTGAGACCTGGAACACTGTTCCATCTGCAGCCAAAGGCCCTTCCCATAGTAGATGGGAAGGGATATGGATGAGGATAGGATGGTACCAATAGGAAAGGCATCATCAATTATTTAAATGATAGTTTACTGAGTGTCTAGTACGTATCAGGCACTGTACTGGGATTACAAAGGCACAGCCTCTGCCCTTGAGACGCTCATGGACTAGGAGGGGAGACAGGTGTATAAATAGACTCAGTGTGATAAGAACAATGATGGAGACAAAAAAGAGGCACGTTCCCAGCGTGAGCAGAGCTGACTCCTAATAACCCTTGACCAGATGTCAGTGGGGCGGAGGGATCTCTGGGAAAGGGGTCAGTGGTGCCCTGGAGCTGGTTCGAACCAGCTCACGAGGACCGATCGTTAAATGTTCAATCTTGCAAGCTAGTTATGAAACGTGGTCATTAGTAACATTTAAATTATATTCTTTTACAATTAAATAAATCACATTAAAAGCAAAGGTAACAAATACTAAAAATATATTACTCCCTAATTATTTTCCTACATTTTACTATTATCTATGCCTTGAGGTTTTTTAGGGCTATTGTACGTATATGGTGGAAATACTGTCTAATGGTTGCTACTTTTCCCAACTTCACGTCATGCTAGTTTTTTTTTTTTTAATATTTACTGATTTATTTATTTTTGGCTGCATTGGGTCTTAGTTGCGGCATGTGGGAACTTTTCGTTGCAGCACGTGGGATCTTTTCGTTGCAGCACGTGGGCTTCTCTCTAGTTGTGGCACGAGGGCTTAGTTGCCCCGCGGCATGTGGGATCTTAGTTCCCCGACCAGGGCTCGAACCCTTGTCCCCTGCATTGGAAGACGGGTTCTTAACCACTGGACCACCAGGAAAGTCCCACGTCATGTTAGTCTGAAATCGGCCGTGGTGGTAGTATTATTTACACCAGAAGAGTCACAAATGCTATAGATCAGGGATGATTTCCTCCCCAGAAGGCCATTTACCAGCAGGCAAGGACAAGGCCACAGAAGATAAAGGCAGGGACCTCCAAGCTGTGCAGAGATCTGGGAACAGAACGCAGCAGGGAGCAGGGATCGAGGAGGCCAAATCCCCCGTGACCTTGCAGGCCACCTTGAGGAGCTGGGGCTGGAGGCTTCAAAGGACTTTAGGAGGGGGTGATCATCCTCGCAAAAGTGGGGAGCGTTGTCTGGCTGGAGCCCGGCCGAACTAGAGTCTGCTGCGCTAGATGGACTCGCTCACCGTGCAGGAGGCACATTCTGTGAGAAAAGGTGACTAGTGCAGCTTCCGACATGCTGAGTTTGCGATGTCTGGTCTATGAGAACCGGTGGAGAATATCCAGTAGACAACTGGCTGTTTAAAGGAAGCTTCAGAGGCATCCGGGCTGGGGCCCTTGGCTGGACACCATCGACGTGGGGATAATAGTGAAACCTTTAGGGCGTGTGAGCTCACCAAGGAGAGTGTCTAGAGTGGAAAGATCAACAGGCAGAGGATGCAGCAAAGGGGAGAAGCAAGGTGCAGATGGAAAAGGAGTGTAGGGAGAGGCTCATCCAGAGAATCTCTTTTGAGAACCAAGCATGATGGAAGGCAAAGGAGAAGAGTGTCTCAATAAGTAGGAGAGGGACTTCCCTGGTGGCACAGTAGTTACGAATCCGCCTGCCAATGCAGGGGACACGGGTTCGATCCCTGGTCTGGGAAGATCCCACATGCCGCAGAGCAACTAAGCCCGTGAGCCACAGCTACTGAAGCCCGCATGCCACAACTACTGAAGACCACGCACTTAGAGCCCTTGCTCTGCAACAAGAGAAACCACTGCAATGAGAAGCCCACGCACCACAGTGAAGAGTAGCCTCTGCTCGCTGCAACTACAGAAAGCCTGTGCGCAGCACCGAAGACCCAACGCGGCCAAAAAAATAAATAAATAAATAAAAAAGAAAGATTCGATTAACATGCAAAAATAAAAAAGCAGGAGAGAGGGAGAAAAGGAAGAAGGAGGGGGAGACCTGGAAAGAGGGGAGCAGAGCACAGGCAGTCAACCCCCAGCCCCCAGAAACCACTGAGAGGACCCCCAGATTCTTTTAAATAAAAAGAAGGAAATCCTGCTTCCTGCCAGAGAAGCACTACAATCTTCTATGTAATTGTCAAAAAAAATCTAGGGATTTGTTCTACATATTAAGGCAAAGGGGAACCAAAATGAGAAGGAAGACCTAAAATTAGACTCACCAGAAAGTGATGTGTGTCAGCAGATGGCAGGGGACAGACCCTCCTGGTGCTGGAGCTGAGTTATGGTGTCAGGGAGAAGCCGCTGGAGAAGGACTCATCCTTCTACCCCATGACCAGCAGCATTTGTGTCCCAGGCCCAGGAATGAGGCTTGGCCACCCCAAAAGGGAAGGCCTTGGGCAGCTGGGCTCCTCCCAGATGTGGCAGGGACCCTCCCTAAATCCATCTGAGAAAGTGGACCTGGTGATTTCAACCAACACTGTTGGAGGATGTGACCACAGGTTGACCCATGAGCTGGACCAGGGCAATGGGAGGCTCCTTACCACCTCCTCTGTCCTTGGAATGTTTTGTCCACTGTTCCCACACTAAGAGCTCTTTCAAGGATGCAGCCTTGAGACAGTAAGGTGTTGTTGAAACCATCTGGACTGAATATGTAAATGAGCCCCGTTAAGGCTTCTCTATAAACTTGAGTTTCTGGTGGGCTGGTGTGGAGACATACTGGTCCTGCAGAGCTCAAGACAAGCCTTGCGGGTAAGTTCCTTCGTTTATTCACCCTACTACCTACCAATCTGCTTCTTTCTTCAGTCTCTCTTTGCTCTCCATGTACCAGAAACAACAGACACAGAAAAGAAACAGGCATAAATGAAGAAAATATACGGAAGTGAGGCAATATAAAATGGAAGTTAAGCACATGGATTCCTGAACCAAACTCTTTGGGTTTGAATCCTAGTTCTACTAATTATTTGCTTGGGTAATTTACTTCACTGAGCCTCAGTTTCCTCATCTGTAAAAGGGGGATAATGATGAAATACACCTCATGGAGTTATTGTGAGGATTAAATAAGGAAATACAGGTGAATGTCCAGAACAAGTCCTGGTATATAGTTGGAGCTATCAATGATTATGATTGCCTGAACTCAGGTGTGGTGACTGTGGAGATGCAAAGGGGGAGATGGGTGAACGCACTGGGGGGAAATCTGCAGGGCTTGGTGATGGATGGTTTAAGGGAGAGGGAGGAGTACAGGCTGATCCACAAGTTTCTGGCATGAAACCTCGCTCCCCGCTGGAGAAGATGCAGTCGGAGGGTGCCCAGAAATGAGCAGATAAGACGTATAATGAGTTGGTGGGACAGGCTAGGCTTGTGGCCAGGGCAACTGGGAAACCTCCTGGGCTCTGAGATCGGATCCAGATGAAAGCAGTGTTGAGAAAGTTGTTCTAGGACGTGTGTGCTGTGAATAAAAGGAGTGGAGAGGGAGGCCAGTAAATAAGGACCTGGGCTTAATTCAGGGCAGTGAGAATGGTGAGGAGGGACTGAGAGATTTTGAAGAAATATTTGGCAGCCCATGGAGATAAAGAAGAGAGAATCAAAGGTGCAATGAGAGATGAATGGTGCCAGTGTTCCAGAAAAGGACAGGTGGAGAGATGAGGCTACTTCTTTTTTTTTTTTTATACATTTATTTATTTTATTTTATTTATTTTTGGCTGCTTTGGGTCTTTATTGCTGTGTGAGGGCTTTCTCTAGATGCAGTGAGCAGGGGCTACTCTTCGTTGCGGTGCATAGGCTTCTCATTACGGTGGCTTCTTTTGCTGCGGAGCACGGGCTCTAGGCATGCGGTCTTCAGTAGTTGTGGCATGCAGGCTCAGTAGTTGTGGCTCGCGGGCTCTAGCGCGCAGGCTCAGTAGTTGTGGCGCACGGGCTTAGTTGTTCCGTGGCATGTGGGATCTTCCCGGACCAGGGATTGAACCCACGCGCCCTGCATTGGCAGGAGGATTCTTAACCACTGCGCCACCAGGGAAGTCCAAGGCTGTTCCTGATAATGTTTTTGAATGACAACAGGGCTCTCAGACAGAAATGTCCACTAGACAATAGACATAGTTACAGAATTGGAACTAGGATCTAAGGTCCAGACTGGTTGCCAAATGAGCTGCATGCTAGGTAATTGAGGGTGATTCTATCTTTCACATGCGATTCACAGTCTTCCAAAAACGAGAATATAGCAACATACACTTAGCATTCAATTGGCATTCACTAGTCAAACTGCACTCAACATAACCAATCTTTGAAAATTCAGAAGTTTCCTTTAGGTTCTTGACATGCTTCAGGGTTACCATTAGGAACATTAATTATGGTTGGTTTGAAACAACTTTATTTGAAAGAGAACTACCATGGTTTGGGGAAATGTCCTCTTTGAACCCCGATATATGAAATGTACAAAGACACTGATCTCCCACTTTGAGGGTTCCTATTCTCACACCTCTCAAAATTTACAGATTCTTTTTCAGTGTTAGAACAACTGACTGACATTTTATTTTCTGCCTTTGCTTTCCCCACATATCTCAGAAGCCATATGGTAGGCAGCTAATAATGTGGTTTGCAGAACAATATACCTGGCTGCCCCTGTTCACAGCACACGGAAAACTTGGCTCCACCCACTCAGTCTCCCTCGTCTCTCCCTGGTTTTCCTCCCCTGCTGACAATTCACTTCTCCCCCTCTGCTAGCTTCCATTTCTTTTTTTAAGTTTAATTTTTTTTGTTTATTTATGGCTGTGTTGGGTCTTCGTTTCTGTGCGAGGGCTTTCTCCAGTTGCGGCAAGCGGGGGCCACTCTTCATCGCGGTGCGCGGGCCTCTCACTGTCGCGGCCTCTCTTGCTGCGGAGCACAGGCTCCAGACGCGCAGGCTCAGTAGTTGTGGCTCACGGGCCTAGTTGCTCTGCGGCATGTGGGATCTTCCCAGACCAGGGCTCGAACCTGTGTCCCCTGCACTGGCAGGCAGACTCTCAACCACTGCGCCACCAGGGAAGCCCCTAGCTTCCATTTCTTATCTTCCTCCCCTTTAATGCCTTTTTTCTCTTCCTGCTTCAGCAACTTCTTCCTTTCCCTCTGGCTCACTTGTCTTCTCAATTTGTCTGCTCATCTGTCTTCTCCCCTACAGAGCTCAGAGATTCAGAACAGCACTTGCTGGAATCGCATTGTCTGAGCAATGACTGCCCCCCCTGACTTCTGTCTGTTAAAAAAAAAAAAAAAAAATCCTCATCATCCAAGCTTCATGACTGCCTGGATTCCAGATAAACTAAGATTTATTGTGTGTACACAATGGTGACCCCCAGGCTACACACTTTGAATGCACATCACAAATGATTGAGAAGAGTTGAAGCAAGTAGTCTCTTTGTTTTATCTGGAAAACATTATTTTTATAATTATTGAAGAAGATAATAAGCAGAATCAAATTAATGCTTCGCACGACCAGAGCCGTGGTTGAGGTCAAAAGAGTCACTGGGAGGGCAGCGTGGCCCTTCTTGGAAAGCTTGACTACTGTGTCCACTGTATCCTCTGTTGTGAGTGGCCCCAGGGGACTGCAGAGCGACCCACTGACCATGTGGGAGCCTTCATTTGCTGACCCTTGCCTTAACTCTTCTCTCTTTCCCTCCATTCCCCACAAGGCCAACAGCAAACAAGAAGGTCAAGAGCTGGGAGATTTGTTTGGAATAGAAAAGGATGGCCAAGGAGGGGGAAAAAACTTTCATAATGGGTTACTTTCTACCCAACCAGCTGAATCACTACATGCTTAACTTTGTTTGTTAAGATGGACAGAATACTAGGACTTTGGAATGGTTCATTTCATCAATTCGAGCTTTTTAAAAACGAAACAAGATGATATTATGTAAGAATCAATGTGGGGTAAATGGCTAATACTGTGGCCAACATCCTTGGCTGAACTCAGAATAATCAATTCAGGCATAAACAACCTCGGGGGAGAAGTTTCCTGGGTCAGTCACCCATAACTATGTTCCTTCAAAGTTGAGAACAAGACACTGAATTCGGCCCTTTACTTACTAAACTGATGTTCTGTGGCTCCAAATACTCATTTTGTTCCAGATAGATATGGCTTTTCCTCAAAGCTTCTGTTAGGAATAGAGAGACAGACCAAGAAAAAAGAACTCTTTTAGATAACTACCATGTCTTGGTGGGGTTTCTTTCTGCTTATGTCTAAGACTCACTAGCTATATGCTAATAGTATTTTTCACATTGAAATTTGTGTGTTAAATGTTGAATTTTTCATTGACATTAGGATTGGGCTGAGTCTATATCATGAGAACATATCTTACTAATTCGGTTAGTTCATTTAAAAATCCTGGATATTGTGTTGACATGATGTCAAGCAACAAGTTTAACCGAGTTTAACATCAATAGATACAACCTTTGAAAACCTAAAATACACGCATTGCATTAGGAGTTGCCTGTTCTTTATCCCAATAGTCATTAGAGGCTACAGTCAAAATCTGAAACTCTTTCTTAAAAAAATTGATAGACTAAAAAATTTTTAGGACAGTTTTAGAAGTTTAGAAATTTTACAGATAAATAAGCAGAAAATACAGAGAATTCCCATTATTACCCCCTCCCCAGTTTCCTCTATTATTAACATCTTGCCTTAGTGTAGTACGTTGTACAATTGACAAGCTAATATTGATACATTATTATAAACTAAAGTCCACAGTTTATACTAGGGTTCACCCTTTGTGTTTGTACATTCTGTGGGTTTTGACAAATGTGTAGTGACATGTATCCACCATTATAGTATCAGAGAGAATAGATTCACTGCCCTAAAAATCCCCTGTGCTCTACTTTTTCATCCCTCCCTCCCCCTGTATCCCTGGAAACCACTGATCTATTTAATGTCTCCATAGGCTTGCCTACTCGAGAATGTCATATTGTTGGAATTATATAGCATGTGGCCTTTTCAGACTGGCTTCTTTCATTTAGCAATGTGCATTTAAGGTCTTGCATGTCTTTCTGTGGCTTGATATCTCATTTGGTTTAATCACTGAATGATATTCCATTGTATGGATGTACCACAGTTTGTTTATCCATTCTGTTTTGTATTATTATATACCTCCCATGTGCTCTATATTCTACCTAGTTCTAAGAGGGTTACCAAAAATTTCTAAAATAGCTTTATTTTCAAGTTTAGTCTAATTATGACAATAAGACATACGTTAGACAAAATAATATAAAAGTATATTTGAAAGCATTGAAGTATATGGTTTGCACCAAACAAATGTGTTCTATAAGGTGATGTTTTCAGAGAAATATGAGTCTCTTGAAATTAGGAACATTTTTTGTATATATGTGTATATGCGTTCATCAGATTCTCAGAGGGATACGTTACACCTCCTCCCAATAGTAAGAAGCATTGTAGAGATGAGGAGGGTGCAAATAACCACCACTGGCACTTACAGATGGAGAGGAGCTAGTGAAGGTGGTAGGGCTTGATCTAAAAACTGAAGGGTGATGGTAGGACCTGGTTTGGTGGAGCAAGCAGCATATAGCAAGAGTAGAAGTAGAAAAGCCAGATGGGGCTGTGAAATAGGGAGGAAGAATAGATCTACTTTGAACTGGGAAGGGATGAGAAGTAAGATTGGCTAAGAAAGAGAAGTCCTTCAAAGTCCAGGAGTTACTTAATTTGGGATTATAAGCTGTAAAATGTCGTGTTCACCCCAAATAGAAGGTGTCCCATGCCAACTGTTAGTTGGCACACAACACACACGCGAGATATCCAGAAGAATAAAGCTTCCTGGCTCCCTTTGCCACATCTGTGGGGAGAAATTCCCCTGTAGAAGGGCTTTAGATAGCAAGTCCATATGAAACCATGAACCCTGATCAGGAAGGAAGGGTAGAGGGGAAAGGAGGGATGGTTCCCTTCTGATAAGTCAGCTTCATCTCAGCACTTGACTCTGAAAAATTTTGCTCATTTTCACCTCTACAGCATGGATGAGAAAATGCTCTGCAAACTGTAAAGCACTTTTAAATGTTCCCGCTGTCCCATCTCATGTGAAATATGTTTCCTTTTCTTCTCTGCTTTTCTAAATCAAATCTATCCCCAAATGTTTGGCTCAAAATTTAAGCTTTTCTTGACTATTTCAGCAGATTGTGATCTTTTCATCCCTTAAAAGTCAATAGAATTTATAATATGAATCTTTCATTCAGCCAGTATCACATACCGCCTAGATATTATTTGTTTGTTCATTTCTTCTGGGTTTCTGTTTTGTCTTGCACTACAAGCTTGTGAGACAGAGGTGTTCACTGATGTATGCCACACACTAAAACAGTGTCCGGCACATAGTAGGTGTTCAATAAATACTTTTAAAATGTACCAATGACTAATAGGGTACCTGCAGGAATGTTTTATGATATTTTTCTTCCTCAAGAAGTTTTAACTTATGCCATCCACCTGGTAGATAACCATTCGATTACATATGTAGAAACTGGTGATCTGATCTGAACATCTTGCCTAGTTAGCCATGAATTAGGCAGGCTGCAGGCAAACAGCCCACATGACCCTTCTTGGTGTAAGTCAGATAATGTCGTATCAAACATTCACATCGGTCCTCTTTTCCTTTACTGTTTTGCCTTATTTCTTATTTACGGTCTCTCATCTGAGCCTCAAATAATACCAAATGATGCTTACAAATTAAAAAGTGCATTTTCCAAGACATGTCTTTTTGAAGAGAGGAGTGACAGTAATCCTTTCTCTCTTCCCTCATTCATCCTTTGCAGCAGACTTGACCTAGTAGCCAAAGCCCTGGCTCAGAGCGAACTCGGCTCCTATGACTGCGTAAGTAGATGAGGTGCCTGACCCCTCTCACTGCCCCACATCCCTGGTGGCTGAAGAGGACCAGCTAACCGTTCATCCAACTTTGTTTCATGGAGTTCCTGAAGGATAACCACCTACGGGGCTATCACTGTTTTAATTTGTTTGTTTTGTCAATAAACTATACGTAGATGCTGGGCTAAGTTCTCTAGTAAATTGACCTAAAAGAGAGCGTCTTCAACCTCTGGGAACTGCAGAGAGAATAAAGACGAGAGTGGGTGATAACACAGGCCAGAAACCAACCACCAAACAGATCATGGGTGAGGCTGGTTGGCTCTTTGGCCTTATAGGGATTGTATCTCTGCAGAATCTTGTGGAGCCATGGTCCAGGTCTCAGCCTTGTGGTTTTGGTAACTCTATTTTTTCAGTTTACCAAACAGTCATCAGGATCTGATGAGTTGATGCTTTCTAACCAAACCACAGACTAGCTTGGTTTTTTCTCCCAAATCACAGCACGAGTGTTTTAGAGTGAGAGATCTACAGTCCAAATATTTAGGTCCAGGGCACTTACCTTCTGATATACACAAAACTGGTAAATGACATTTCTAAAGAAGCGATAGCTTGCTAAGCATAGAATCAGAGCCTTGGGCTGCACTTGCTGTGGAGAATAGCATAGCCTGAGACACACACCAGCCCTGCTTGGCTTTGGAAACTGCCTTCCCAGGGAAAAGAATATTATAATGTGGAGACACACAGACACACTCTTCCTCTTCACTTCTTTTCTCTAAATTTCATGAGAACTACCATCCATTTACATATGTCATTATAAAATGCATCTTTGTTTAGCATCTTTTTTTTTTTTAAGATGAAAGTTACTTTAATTTATTTTTATTTATTTATTTATTTATGGCTGTGTTGGGTCTTCGTTTCTGTGCGAGGGCTTTCTCTAGTTGCGGCAAGCGGGGGCCACTCTTCATTGCGGTGCGCGGGCCTCTCACTATCGCGGCCTCTCTTGTTGCGGAGCACAGGCTCCAGACGCGCAGGCTCAGTAGTTGTGGCTCACGGGCCTAGTTGCTCCGCGGCATGTGGGATCTTCCCAGACCAGGGCTCGAACCCGTGTCCCCTGCATTGGCAGGCAGATTCTCAACCACTGCGCCACCAGGGAAGCCCTGTTTAGCATCTATAAATCATACTTTAAATTGTTTTAATTCCAAAGTATGCAATCATTGCAAGAGATGGAAAAAAAAAAACCCACTCCAAAAATGAGTAAAGAAAAAGTTAATAATCTCGCATCTCCATTCCTGACCCTTGTCATACTAGATGTGGAAAGACTGGGGTTAGCAGCCTTCTGCATCTTTCACCAGGATCATACTAAGACACATGGCACAATTAGGGATTTCCAAATTCTTTCTATACATGTGGGCTTATATGAGGCACCTTACTCTGAAACTTACTCTTCTCACTTGATATGTTGATGAATATAATTCAAACACGTTATCTTTTGATAGCTGCATCATATCCTCTGGTTTGGGGAGATTTGCCCAGTGTCCTGCTTCAGTCAAGTCTAGTCTTTGGCCACTACAATCACAATAAAGTATTAAATAATAAATTGTTAAATACTTCTGTGCCTATATTGTTAGATATTGATATTTTTGCTTCTATAAACTGGATTCCCCAAATTGGGAATGCCTTTTTTAAAGAAATGGTAGTTCCAGCTCTATAAGCCATTTTTCATGAATTGCAGTGAATTTCGTTGACCATTTCTTAATGACACAAAGATAAGGACTTTATTTTTATCAGAAAAATCTATTTCCTCATTACATGAAGGGGCTGTTAAACAACTCCGTGGGGTATGGATTCTCATAAGACTTCTGCCACTTTGAGAGAAAGTCCCTGATTTAAGCATTTTGCCCTTTTCATAGCATCTGAGAATGTCTGAGCTGGCCTAGCCCAGTGGGCACTTAATAAATATTCACGGAGTGTTGAATACATGAAGGTCATCTGGTTCAAGTTTCTCATTTCACAGATGGGGCAAACGAAGCCTAGAGGACTAAGTGAGGCACAGTTAAGGTGAAAGAGAGGGAAAAGTCTGAGCGATCTAAGTTGCGAAGAGATTCAGGAGCTTGGAGTAGGGAGGAGAGGACTTTGGGAGGTGACTGCCATGTGTACGGGATACACACATGCAAAGGTCGAGATGCAAGAAGACTTACAGAGTTTGTGCGTTTAGAACATAATCCTTCTTTGAAGTTTTCTTGAGCGACAGCAGCCAGGGTTTAAATTTACCTTTCTTACTGTGATGATTTCTTGAGGCTGAACCTATGTTTCTTTGAACATGACCCAGTGCAGAACTGGGCCCTTGGCGGTTCAGGGACTGTATGGTGTTCCTGTAACTTGCTCTCCTTCTCTTGGAGAAGATCCATTTCCCAGCCCACTCTTGTTAGGTAGAGCCACGTGACTGAGTTGTAGCCCTTGGAGTGAGGATGGAAGACAGGGACACCACCCCTAGGCCTGGCCCACGAAAACCTCCCGTTGGGACCCTCCGTTCTCTCCTGTCTACCAGCTGGAAGCAAAGGGCTCTGAGGTCCCACACACCAGTGGGGGAAGCCTCGGTCCCTGCATCACTGCACGAAAGGTCACCTGCTGAACAACCACTCTGGACTGTTAGGAGAAATCAGCTTCCATTGTGTTAGGCCATTGTTAGCTTTGATCTGTTACAGCAGGTGTGTGATGTAACCGAGGCCATGGCTTCCACTGTATGTATTAGGGTTTCGGTTTGTTGTTTGTTTGGGTTTTTTAAAATGAATAACCAGATATGAAATCCAGAACCTGTATCAATCAATAGCGCCATCATTGTTACCCATTCTCTTAACATCCACTAACTCATACAAATTTCATATAGAGACCTAAACCTCCCACCTTATCCATGAGAATGAATGCACAGGAGCAAGGGGAAAAATGGTCTGACATTAAAAATGTTCCTTATTACCATGTAACTTAGTTTAGTTTGATCACAGTGAAAACTTGATTTCTTTTCTCCAGAAGTTTAAGGAATCATTTCTCTTTTGGAACACTTTTTGTCAATTGCTCTTGACAGGAGGGGAGATTTTCTAAATAATTATTTCAGTTTTCCTTGCTTTAAAAGTAGGATAAAAGATGAATAGAAAACAGTTGGGGAGGAAAAAGAAAGGAGGATGAAAGGAAATTAGCAGGACTTGAATTGTTCCAGTTGTCAAAAATCATCAGCATGCTGTTAGTAGTAGTAGCAGAAGTAGGGGACGTTTGAATACTTCATTCAACCATGAAACCCAAAGGATCTTCCTGGTCCCTACTTGCATTTTAAATTAAAGCTCCACTGACTCTGTAGCTAAGACAAATTATTTAGTAAGCCTAAGATCTTGATGCAGCTGTTTGGGATGGAATGATTGCCACGTGGTCACAGGTATGTGGGATAAAGGGGAAGTTATTGTAGAGAGATATGTACACTTGATGAGGAGGAGGAAATGATGGAACATATAAACAGATGCCTTGGCATTTCACCCATGGGCCTAACTAACCATACTGTTCAGATTACGAAGCAGCAGTTAAAGCTCAGTGTCGGTCGAAGGAGGAATTGACCTAGAACTACACATACAGACCTAAAAATACTCTAGAAAAAAATACTCTTACAGGATACAGTGAGCTGAGACCATAGTAAAAAGATCATCAAATTCTAGTCACTGGGTTGGCCATTTCATTAATAAAGAGATACTAAAAGTATAGGCATTTTCTGTAATTTCTCAGATTATTACAAAGCAGACCAAAAGGTGAGTCTGTATGTCTGGGGTGTGGGTGTGCTAAACCCGGTCAGAATGACACACCGTCACCCCAAGGACCATCATTCAGCATATAGGCAGGTGTCATGCATAGAGAGCTGGGGAGAGGGGTTAAGTCTTCTTCTGATAATAGTTTACAAGGTAGGATTGACCTGGACTCGAAACCTTATAGCTTTTGTTTCCCAACCCTTCCTTTCCGTTTTTCACTCTCTACCAACTTGGACTCCTGCTCGAAAATATTCGGTGCTTCTCCATGGCTTCTAGAAATAGAGTTGAACATCTCTGCTTGGCACTAAAGGCTGTCCCCAATGCAGGCCCAATCTAACCGTCTACATGTATGTTGTATTCACTCTTGCCTAACCTCTGTCCCCTGTTGGGCAGGGCACTCTCCACTCAATGCACTACGTTCATCCCTCCATTCTCAACCCTGAGCCTTTTCTCCCCGCTTCTCCTCTTCCCCCAGTCCAATCCTATGGTGCTCTGGGCACAGCTCAGCATTCTAAGGCCCCCCCCCCCACCATAGGTCTGGCTGCCCCTTTTCCAAGGGCAGGTGCACAGGACCATGTGCTTGGCTTGATGCTCTGCTGACACTGTCCTGAAATTCTCAATAATTTCTGAACCAGGGGCTCACATTTTCAAGTTGCCCTGGGCTCCACAAATTATGTCACCAGGCCTGTGGGTGGCAACTATTTGTGTGGACAGCTCCAACACATGACCTTGTGTTTTTATTTAATTAAAGTGAAGGCAGAGCTTTCACACACCCAGAGCACTTTATGTGTACAAAACAATTTTACACGCATCGCCTCATCTAAACCACCAGGCAAACCCAGGGAGTGAAGAGGCTGAGTTCCAGCAGCAGCTGTGGGTCTTTAGGCATTTCTGAATTGATTTGAAGCATTTTGGGGTTTTCCTTTTTATTTATGTTCATATTTTCCAGCTCCTCTTGCTCTGTAATGGTTGTAATAATAAAAGTTCAGAGTAGCCTGCATGTTCACCGCTCTGGTGTGGCTTAACTGCCTCCTGTACAAGTTTCCTTTAGCTGCTTTAACAAAGTACCACAGACACAGTGGCTTAAACACCAGAAATGTATTGACTCATAGTTCTAGAAGCAAGAAGTCTGACATCAAGGTGTCTACAGGCCGTGTTCCCTCTGAAACCTGGAGGGGAATACTTCCTTGCCTTTTCCTAGCTTCTGGTGGTTCTCTGGCAATCTTCGGCACTCCTTGGCTCATGGATACACCCCTCCAATTCGCTGTCTTCACATGGCCTTCTCCCTGTGTCTCTGCCTTCACACGGCCATCTTCTTATAAGGACACCAGTTATATTGGAGTAGAGCCCACACTACTGCACTATGACCTATCTTAACTGAACTAATTACATCTGCAATGGCCCAATTTCCAAATAAGGTCACATTCTGAGGTATTGATGGTTAGGACTTCAATATGTATTTTTTTTTTTTTTTTTTGGTGGGGGACACAATTTAACCCGTAACACT
Organism: Balaenoptera physalus; assembly: GCF_965194825.1. NCBI lineage: Eukaryota > Metazoa > Chordata > Mammalia > Artiodactyla > Balaenopteridae > Balaenoptera > Balaenoptera physalus. Next base: position 109,954,924 of record NC_138887.1, on the reverse strand, counting down.
CCCCCTTCCTCCCCATACGACTAGTCATTAAGGCCTATAGATTCCAGCTCTGGAATGTCTCTTAAAACCAGTCATTTCTCCTAACTGTTGCCATCACCATGGCCCAGGTCTGCCTCATTCTCTGCCTCCTAATCTTATGGCCTCTGATCTATTCCCACTTTGCACCCAATAAGTGCTTTAAAAACTCTGATCTTGTCACTCCCTAACTTCGCATGATCTCTGGACACATCCCAATGCTTTGATGTGGTTTATAAGGCATTGTGTGACTTGGCTCCGCTGCCCCTCTGATCTCCCTCCATTCCACCTTCCTCATCACTCTTCCTCTTGCCAGCTTCCTGCTCATCCCTTATGTTCCAGGCAGACTGAATTCCCCCAGTTAAGGGCCATGATCTCTCAATCTCCAGACCCCATGCTGTCAGGACACTCCCCTGCCCTCTTCATCCTTCAGTGTTTGGCTTACAAATCACCTCCCTGGGATGTCTGGGCAAAATTAGCACTAAGGGGGCATCCACAGCCCTCTCTTTTTCATTATCTACCAAAGAGAACCCTGAAATTGCCAGCCATGGAATTTCTGCCCTGCCTTCTTCCTTCAACCCCAAAAGGAAGGCAAAAGTTTGTCGATCTGTACAACAAAATCGTGGGGTGCCTGGGAGAAGAAAATAAAATCTGGGGGTAAAATAAAAGGAGATTTAATTATTCTTGTCATGCACTATGAGTTTGAACCCACCTTTGTGCTGTTCCAGAAATGCAAAAAAAAAAAAAAAAAATTGAAAGTACTTGGAGCCAATGGACTGTCCTTGACTATGGCTCTAGGACTGAATTTCATGGGCCTCAGGATCTCATGAGTTACTCACTTACAGCTCTTGCCCTGTGTCCATCAGAGCATTAATCACACCATACTGTTGTGTGTTTACTTGCCTCTCTCCCCACTAGACCACGAATACCTATCACAGCACCCGGCATATGGTGAACCCGCTAATGATTGACTAGTGAATGAATAAACGATGTAAAAGAAACTAAGTCACAGAAAGGTTAAGAGATTTGCCCAAGGTCAGACCACAAGTAGGATGTAAAGGCAGGCACTGAACATGGGTTGGCCTAAAGGTCCTTAGCCACTGCCCAGAGGGTGATGAGCTCTAGGAGCCCCAGGCCTGGGTCTGCCTTGTCACAGTTGTATTGTCAGTACGATCATCCCTGGGTCTCCGGTCTCCGGTCTCCGCGGGGGATTGGTTTCAGCGCCCCCCACGGATACCAAAATCTGCGGAGGCTCAAGTCCCTTAGAAATAGAAGTTGCTGACCGTGGTTGTTTGAATCTGAGGATGAAGAACCCGTGGATATGGAGGGCAGCTGTACATACTTGTTGAATGAGAGAGAAATGAAAAGAGGCTAATAAAAGAGAAAGGAAATGAGAGAGAGATTGTAAAGGTAAAGAACGAGGATAGGAAACAGAGAAGGAGGAGAGGAGGAAGGGAAATAAGAAAGAAAACAAGGGAACTCCCTGCCACCTACCTGGACTCAGAGCTGGTACCTTCTGGCCTCATTCACGCCACCAGTATTTACAGAGCCTCTAGTAAGTGCCAGATACTGTTCTAGATTTTTGGGACACATCAGCAAACAAAACAGACAAAGACTCCTGACTTTTTGGAACTTACGTTTTATTTAATTTATTTACTTACTTATTTTTTTGGCTGCGCCATGCCGCTTGTGGGATCTTAGTTCCCCAGCCAGGGATTGAACCTGGGCCACTGCAGTGAAAGCGCTGAGTCTTAACCACTGGACCACCAGGGAATTCCTGGAGTTTACATTTTAATAAGGAGAATCAGACAGTAAAAAAATGAACTTAAAAATAAGTAAATAATACATGTTAGAAAATAATAAAAATACTCTGAAGAAAGATAGCAGAATAGGATAAGGGCAGGGATTCTTATCCTGGAGTTCCATACCCACAAGGGGTTTGTGGATAGAATTCAGAGGATCTGTGAACTTAGATGGGGAAAAAAATAACTTCTTTATTTTCATGAACCTTAAATCTTCAAATCTGACTGTAGGCAGCAACCCACAGGAGTAATTGCAGTACCTGTGATTTTGTTACCAATGGAAGCCACAGGTATTTTTATATCATATTGGCAGTTGTTATGGGTATCTTGAACTATTGTTCATATTCATCACTACTTTGTAACTATTGGGCCTTCAGTTAGATCTTTTTATTTAATGTATCAATAAAGATATAGATATTTAGTAACTGTATCTCAATGTAATTAGATTCTTTTGTAACCTTATGTATTTTTTTAATACATCTAAAAGCATTTCTCTAAGAAGGGGTACATAGGCTCCACCAGACTTCCAGGGAGCTCATGGAACAAAAAAGTTTAAGAACACTGGGTAAGGGAAATGGGGTGCAGTGAAGGACAACGGGGGTTGGGGGACAAGGTGGGCAGGGTTGGTCTCATACCTAATGCCCTGTTGAGCCCGTTTCTAGCACATGCTCTCCAGGCATGGCCCTGGCTTTGCCCAAAGTTCAGACTCAGGTGCCCAGTGATGTATTCTTTTTTTTTTTTTTTTTAAAAGATTGTAAGTTTCATCTATTTTTTTTAAATTATTAGCACCTTTAATTATTATTTATTTATTTATTTATTCATTTATTTGGCTGTGTTGGGTCTTCGTTTCTGTGCGAGGGCTTTCTCTAGTTGCGGCAAGTGGGGGCCACTCTTCATCGCGGTGCGCGGGCCTCTCACTATCGCGGCCTCTCCTGTTGCGGAGCACAGGCTCCAGACGTGCAGGCTCAGTAGTTGTGGCCCACGGGCCTAGTTGCCCCGCGGCATGTGCGATCTTCCCAGACCAGGGCTCGAACCCGTGTCCCCTGCATTAGCAGGCAGATTCTCAACCACTGCGCCACCAGGGAAGCCCCAGTGATGTATTCTTGTTATTCACCAGCCTATTTTCCTGAAGAAAGAACTCTGACCCCTCCCTGCTGCTCACCACCTTCCCCTCTCAGTGGTTATTTAACACAGGATTTAATGTTCAGGAGTTAGAATCAGCAAAACAGTGTTGAAAGAACACAAGGAAATTTAAGAATATTAAAAAGAAATCTTACTTTTTGTTGTTGTTCTGCCTTCTATTGAAACATCCAACTCAATCAGACAAACTAGCTCAAATCAGCCAGGCAGTATATGTCTCCTCAAGAAAAGATAAGCAAATCAGCAGTTTCTGAATGTTGATTAAGTGTATCACCCACAGCAAACAGAACGTGAGCTGAAGATACTGCCATATTTCAAAAGAAATTCTTTAAAAATTCAAATTTATCTCACACGTACAGTGAAAGTCCCCAGAATTCTATGACAAAAGAACCTTTGTTTTTTAAAAAAAAAAAACAACTACACTTTGAGGCTGCTGAAATAGTGTTTCAAAATCTATACATGGTCTATGATTAAAAAACTATCTGGAAATGACAAAATTAAATTCTTCCTTATACAAATTAAGATGCTGTTAGCTGTAAGTTACGGGACCCCCAGCTGAAGGTGGCTTAATAAAGACCTCACTCCTCTCACTTAACAAGATGCTTGGAAATTAGTGGTTCCAAGTCAGTTCATCTCCAAGATGTCAGGACTCTGGGGCAGCACCTAATCCTAGAGAAAATTACACAGCCTCTTGAAGGATTAGGTCTTCCCTTTCTGAGTTTCATCCTTTAAATTCTTAGCTTCTCATACCAGTGGCTGCCGCAGACCAGTGGCTGTTGAACTTCCCTGTTATAACTGTATTCTCTAGGGAGTGAATTTAAAATGCAGATTCCCAGGCACTAACCCCAGAGATTCCTGAATCAGGTTTGGGATTCCCCCTGAGGAATCTGCATCTTTAGAAAGCCCCTGTGTGGTTTTGATGCAGGTGCCCCAAGGACCACACTTCGAGAAACACCACCATGTATATATAACCTCTCCCTGTATGATCTCCCTGCTCCCATGGGATTAGCCACCCATGATATACTGATGACTCAAAAATTTTTTATCCCCCAGCCCCCTACACCCACTTGGCAACTGAGCATTCCTATATGAATATCTCATAGGAACCTTAAACTCAACATTTCAAAATTGAACTCATTTTCTCCCCACACCTGGCACATATAGAATATGTACCCAAATTCCTTGACTTGGCATCCCTCCCTGACCACGGCTCTTTGTGTTTAGCAGTATTCTGACTTCTTACAGATCCTGGACACACATGCCTTTCTACATACTGTCCCCAAGCCAGAATTCATGCTGCTGGGCACAGACGCCCATCTCCCCCCGTCCTATAAACACACTCCTTGCCATTTGTTCCTCTGTGCCAGCTTTAGACCATGTGCATCTTTTAATTGTTGTAGTCACCATACTGTATTGTACACTTTACCTGGTAGTTTTGAACTTGAGCTCCTTGAAAAGGGGTTCTGTGGCTTATTCCCTTTTTACTCCCAGCTCGTGCTATAGACTCTAACACATAGTAAGCAATCACTGAACATTTGATGAATGGAATTTCTTGGTGAAAAGAAAGAGAGAGAGAGAGAGAGAAAGGAAGGAAGGAAGGAAGAGAAAGGGAGAGAGTGAAAGGGAGAGAGAGAGAAAGAGAGAAACGAAGGAAGGAAGGAAGAAAGAAAGGAAGGAAGAATGAAAGGAAGGAAGAAAGGGAGAGAGAAGGAATGACCAGGAAAGTTGAAGGGAAATTTTAGAAGTGCATTGTTATGAAAAGGGAGGGGATTGATTCAAGAACAATGAAGGGATTAACAGCATCTAACTAATGTTTGTCTAGAGATCAACCAGGGGAGGAGCTGGAAAAGGGCACTGGATTTGGCATCGAAAGAGTTCACGGCAACATCAGAGCAAAGAGTCAGCCCTGACAGCCCTCTGCCATTCCAGTCAATCTCCCTCTGGGGGTTGCCACATAGGCGCAGGCTCTTTCATGCCAGGGGAGGAGACTTTATGATACAAACTGTGCACAGCACAGAAATGCTCAATCCCGCTGATTAATCACTGAGCTAGGTTTAACTTGGCTTAACAGGACCCTCGGGCTTTTAAAAGAGCTCTTCCTGTGTCTGCCCTCCTTTCTGCATCCACTCTTGAACTAGAGGCTTCTCTCTGTGCCATGTCTGCCTAGTTTATCCAAGTTCAGCCTGGACTGCATGTCAGGCAAACCAAGCTATTACCCATCTTCCCTCATCACAGAAATTTCCCTGCAGGGCTGGATTGCTTCTTTTTCTCCTGCATATCCACCCTAATCTGCCATTCCTGAAACCTCCAACAAAATCACCCTGTCTTCTGTGTGTCTACATCACAGCTTGTTTTGCATTCACAGGCTGATTGTGGTTTGGGGTTTTTTGTATGTTTTTGTTTGGTTTTTTCTATAACTCTTTTCTGCTGAATGCCATTCCCGCCTCTCTTTGCCTTTCCCGTATCCCCATTCAGGTGTCTGATCATTTTTCTTCTAGGAGCGGAAGCAGAAAATGAATGGTTTCCCTATTCCCCTGATTTTGCTGGTGTAATTCCTCCAAGGCTGCCATTTCCACAATCAGATTCCCTTCACCCTGCCAAGCCTCACTCTACCCTTTGCCCTTAAAGCCATAGCTCCTGTTTTTCCTGATTTGAATGCAGTGTCCCGGCTTTCACATCCTCCGTGGTATAATGCCCTGCCCCTGAAGCTTTTGTTTAAGGAGTCCTGTAGTTATTAAACACCAGTTCCATGCAAAATGTATCATTTCAGACGATCGAAGGTTTAAAGCAGAAATAGGAAGTAATTTCTTAAGAATAACTAAAACAAATATAGGCCTGCATTGTGACTTGTTAAGAAACAGAATCATAATAAAGGGGAAAGGAGAGACAGAAGAAATAATGTGTGGAAGAGGTAGAAAGATACAGAGGAAAAGAAGATGAGACAGATACATTGTCAAAGAGAGAGAGGAAAACACACAAAAGAGCAGAACGCCAAAAGAGAGGTGAAATCTGGAACTTGAAACGAGGTCCAAGCTCCCCCATGTTTACTGATCCCTGAGAAAGATATTACTCGTGCCATTTTGTAGAAAGGCAGATTCAGAAGAGGTAACTGCTGTAGGTGGTTACTAAGTCCTTTCCAGTTCTCTTGCCTTTATTATGTTTCTCAGAGCATACCGAAGTTAAATGGTCTTTCGGCAACCTAGAGTTCTATGTAGTGTAAAATACTGGATTTGTTAAATGAGCTAATATTTGTAAACATCTTAGAACACTGCCTAGGTGCTAATGTGTTTATGAAACAAATAAAATACAATGCATACTATCTCTAAGCCAAATGTGCTAGCTCCTGGGCCCACCTCACGTCTCACCCCGGGACTTTGGTTGTGCTCTGGGTCTGGAATGCTCTCTAGTGCCCTCTTCTGGTGCCTCCCTGACCCTCCTCCCTTCCTCCCATCTCCCCCTGTCAAACACTATGCATTCTTTGGAGGCTGAATTTAAGAACGCTACATGTGCCCCATAATTTGCCTCACTAAAGGCACTAATGTAACGCTTGTTGCTCAGTCCTTTGGATGCTCCCCACGCGCGTCTTGTGTGACCCCTGATTAGCACGCAGCACTGCTGACCTCACCTCCCTTTGCAATGGTCTCTGCCCCAGGATGTCAAGGGACCATCCATCCAGGTTGTCCTCCTCCTTCCCTGCTCTCTCCTGTTCTTTTCCCTCTGCCCATCTTTCAAATACTGGTGCCCCCTGGGGCTCCGCCTCACATTCTCTCCCTTCCTGCTCTCCTGCTCTCCCTCAGTGGAGTTTCGCTGTTGGGTTTATATCCCCCTCTCACCTGACTGCTGTCACTGGAGAGAAGGGAGACAGGCAAGCAGATTCAATCTGCCAAATCATGAAAACGTATCTGAATTCATTTAAATAACATTTCCCAGCTATACGATGCAGCTGAACGTTTTCTACTGAAGTTGTGCATCACATGGGTAAGCTTTGGTCATGGTGATCTGAAGAGCAGGTGGGGGGGGCTTGTCTGTTTGGCTCCATCTTCTTCTTCTTTCATGAGACTCCATTTCCACACCCAAGACGGTTCCCTTCCGGCAGGAAGGAGGCCACCCTCAAGATGTTTTCAGTTGACACAAGTGTTCTTTCTTCATTTTAATTTGCCTTCTAGTGGGGTATATTAGTTTGCTTGGGCTGCCATACTAAAGTACCACAAACTGTGTGGCTTTAACAACCAAAATTAATTTTCTCACAGTTCTGGAGTCTCTGAGATCAAAGCGTAGACAGGGTTGGTTTCTTCTAAGTCCTCTTTGCTTGGCTTGCAGAGGGCCTCCTTCTCCCTGTGTCTTCATGTGCTCTTTCCTTTGGTGTCTCTGTCTTAATTCTCTTTTTATAAGGACCCCAGCTATATTGGATTAACACCCACCCAAATGACCTCCTTTTAACTTAATTACCTCTTTGAAGAGCCCCATCTCCAAATACAGTCACATTCTGAGGTACCGGCGGTTAGGGTTTCAACATACGAATTTTGGGAAGACAGAGGAGGTATTCCAGAGAGTGACATTGCCTGCCTAGAATCACTCATGGCTAGATAGCAGTGGGGACGAAGTTAGAGGCAACTACTAAACATGAATCAGTGCAAGACCTGAGCCGAGGGACATCCAAACAAGTATGCCACGGACCTTGCCCCAAGATGCTGCCAACCCAGTTGTGGGGACAGGGTGCCAATACAGAAAAGGAGACTCAGCCATCTAGACTGGAGTATCCCGAGTCCAACAGAGTGTGTGTGACAGGCAGGAGAAAGAAGAGATAAAAAATCAGTTGGATGGGTCACAGGGAGGTTTTCATGCTAATAAAAACCACCTTTTATGGAACTCTACTATCTGCCAGCCCTCTATACAAACTCTGTCTCTAATCTAATCCCACCCCAGGGGCTGTAGGGAAGACTGTACGAAATAAGTTACACCAAGTTCTTGGTGTTGTGCTTGACACAAGGGAGCATGCTATAAATGGTAGCTATTATTCATCGAACACATATTTTTGCAGTACCTACCATGTGTCAGGCAGTGTGCTCATTGCTGGAGCTATAACGTCAACCAAGATGGTCTCTGCCCCCATTGAGCTTACAGTTTAGAGATGCATTATCCAATATGGTAGCCACTAGCCATATGTTGGCTATTAAAATCAATTAAAATGAAAAATTCAGTTCCTCAGTCACATCAGCCACATTTAATGCACTCCAGAGCCACAAATGGTTACCTTCCCAGCACTGCATAAAATTCTATTAGATAGTGCTGGAAAGGGGACGAGGGATTATACCTGTATGGTAAAGGTCATGATAGAGACTTATAGGTACAAGGGAAGAATATTATTATTATTACTATTCTCATTATAATCAAGATGCAGAAACTGAAGGTCAGAGAGGTTAAATAATTTGATCAAGTTCACACAGCTACTAAGTGGAAGAGCTGGGATCGGAACCAGGTCTGTCTTAATCTCATGCTACCTCAGGCCATTTTGTGGAGGAAATGAGTCAGGCACAGGTGGAATCTGGTTAAAGAGAGAAGATGGAGAAGGCATCCTCGGTGGGAAAGCAGCAGCTTGGACAAAGGCACAAAGGCACAGCTGGGCAAGGTTGAGAGAGGACCACGAGTAAACCAGTCTGGCTGGAGAGGCAGGGACTTGCTGAACTCATGTGCTTAGAAAGGTAAGCCGGAGCCTGCCTGCTTTGACTCAGAGCCTAGGAGCTAGGAAACTCAGCCCTACGTGCACAGGTTGACTCCTTGAAGGTTGTTAGCAGGAGCATGGCATGGTCCAAACTGTATGTTTTGAAGGTGGAAGTGCTCAGGGTGAACTGGGTTGAGGACCAGTAAAGGATGGCAGGGGGATAGAAGAAAGGGAATGAATGAATGGTATGAAGCAAAGAACACCAGCGTGGGAGCCAAGAGCTTAACCCTAAGATTGACTGAGTGATTGATTTTTGTTTTCTTCCTTTTTTAAAAAAATTTTTATTGGAGTATAGTTGCTTTACAATGTTGTGTTAGTTTCTACTGTACGGCAAAGTGAATCAGCTATACGTATACATATATCTCCTCTTTTTTCATTTCCTTCCCATTTAGGTCACCGTAGAGCATTGAGTAGAGTTCCCTGTGCTATACAGTAGGTTCTCATTCATTTTCTATTTTATACATAGTATCAATAGTGTATATATGTCAGTCCCAATCTCCCAGTTCATCCCACCCCACCCCTTCCCCCTTGGTATCCATATGTTTGTTCTCTACGTCTGTGTCTCTATTTCTGCTTTGTAAATAAGATTGTCTATACCAATTTTTTCAGATTCGACATATATGCATTAATATACGATACTTGTTTTTCCTATTTCTTACTTACTTCACTCTGTATGACAGTCTCTAAGTCCATCCACATCTCTACAAATGACCCAATTTCGTTCCTTTTTATGGCTGAGTAATATTCCATTGTATATATGTACCACATCTTCTTTATCCATTCCTCTGTCAATGGACATTTAGGCTGCTTCTGTGTCTTGGCTATCGTAAATAGCGCTGCAATGAACACTGGGGTGCATATATCTTTTCGGACTATGATTTTCTCCAGATATATGCCCAGGAGTGGGATTGCTGGATCATATGGTAGTTCTATTTTTAGTTTTTTAAGGAATCTCCATACTGAACTCTAAGATTTAATACTGTGTTAACACTGGGCAATATACTTCATTTCCCTGGGCCTCATCTTTTCAATTCTAAAAGGGCATGGCTGGCCCACATGATCTCTGAGACCCCCTTTAGCAATGGTAATCTAGGATTCTGCAAATGTGAGTGACATTAGGCTAAGAGAAGCAGTGCAAAGTGTAGCACTGAATATGGGGGCAAGGAAGCCGGCAGAGTCAAAGGTCATCCTGAGACAAAGGGGGAATGATGTGCTACTAACAAAACTAGGTAAGAGTGTGAAAGGGCTGGTCTTCGGGGGTTTTTTGGGGGGGGAGGTGGGTGACAGGGTATGGAGGTTGGAAAGGATAAGAGGTAGTGGGAAAATAATGGGTTTGTTCATTATTTTATATTCCCCAAATACAGATTTTAAACTTCTGACCTATGACCCACAGCAGGAAATACAACTTGTATCGTGGTCCAGCACAGTTGTCCTGTATATGTAACCGAAAAAAAACGTTTATGAAATAAACAGTTACTCTTACTAAGGGCAATGGGTCTAATCTTTTCTATTCTAGTACACTTCATTTTTTTAAAAAAGCTGCTTGCCATCCACTGAATATCTTTTATGATCAATCTATGTGTCACTGACTAAGAGGAGGCTCCCGTCTTCTTAAGTTGGGGGCGATGGCAGGGCATCCCATCACAGAATCCAAGAAGAAGCTGCAGCAGTGAACTGGCGAGGCTTCGGGCTGGGGAGAGTCTGGAGCGTGTTTAGTTGAAGACCCGTTCGGAGAGAGCGTTGAGGCAGGTAGAGGGAACCACGCGTCCAGATTATGGGGGTCGGGGGGGGGTACCCTCAGGACACCGTAGGCGTGAGGACCGGGCGGAAACCTAATTCCCGCAGGAATCCAGCGACCACCCGGGGGCTGCATTTCTTAAGCGTGCTCGGAATGGCTTCTGCATCTCTGACCTCATTTGGATTTCAAAAGCTCCTCCGCTTACTCATCCTCCCCCCGAGGACGGCGTGCGCCCACTCCTCCATTCATTCATCGCACCCCGATCTCAGGGAGCGCCAACCAGGTGCGAGAAGGGCGAGCCGCTGCCGGCCGGGGCTCCCCTTCCAGTCTGTTCGCCCTCCCGCCCAGCTCGCGCGCGCACACAAAGTTCTGGCTGCTACCCCTGCGGACCGGCTCCCCTTTGCCAATCAGAGCTGAAGCGTGTGCACACCGGGCCGCGCCGAGCCTCGCTGGCCTCGCCGAGCCTCCCTGGCCTCGCCCGCTCCTGCCCTCGGCTCGGCCTTCCCCGCCTCGCATCCGTGCCATCGGCGCTCGATTGCGCGCGGAATCCGCTCTCCGGGCTCGCTCGCTCGCTCGCTCGCGCTCTGCCGCCGCTCCCGCCCCCGCCCCCCGCCCCTCCCCCGGCTCCTCCCGCCCCTCCTCCGCCTCCCGTGCAACTTTTGCCGAAGCCCCCCCACACACACAGCCATGCTGAGCTGAGCCCCGGCCGGGGACTGGCCGCGCGCTGCCCGCCCCGGCTCCCGCCCCACCGCGGACCCGCTCGGGGGCCGCGGCCGCTCGGCCCTCGGCCTCGGCCGCTGCGCCCGCCCGCCCGGCCGCCCCGGAGCCCCGCGCAGGGCCCGGGCCGCGGCGGCGGCGGCGGCGGCGCCCGGCCCCCTCCCCCGGCGCCGGCCAAGTGAGGCGGTGATGCGGGCGCTGGCGGCCCCGGCTGCGCGGAGAGCGGAGACACAGGCTCAAGATGGCAGATTCCGACTGAGGCTGGGGGGGCCGAGCTCGCGCGCCGCGTTCCCTTCTCCGTTGCCATGAATCGCGGACACCCCGGCCCCGATGGCCCCCGTGTACGAAGGTAAGCGGCGCCGGCCCGCCGACCCCGCTCGCCCCGCGCCGCCTGGCTGCCGCGGCCCCCGCAGCTTTGTTCTGCCCGCCGCCCCTCGCCGGGCAGCCCCCGGGCCCGCCGCCCCCGGGCGCCCGGCCTCCGCGCCCCACCCCCGGGGCTCGAACCGGCTGCCCGCCCCCTCCACGCCGCCCCCACCCTCGCCCAGCGAGCGGCCGGGATCCGGAATCGAACAGATCTTATTTCCAGGGTGGAGAAAGAGGCGGGGGGGGGGGGGGTGTGGGTGCGAGGGTGGGCTCCTGGCCGAAGAAAAGAAATTAGGAGGGGGGCGCCGGGGAAAAGACAGACCCATGACGGTGCTCTTTATTTATTTGGAATAAATAAAGGTGATACGGTGTAGCTTTCCTCCTCCCCCCTCCCCCAAAGAAAATTACCTTTAAGATGATGTGCTTTCCACTCTCTGTCCTCGCAGCTCCCTTCCCATTTCCCTCCACTCCCACCCCACGCTCCTTTATTCTTCGCGAGCCTCTGATTTTGGGGGGCTGTCGGATCGGAATGTACGGGGCTAGGTGATGAGAGGGGATAGAGAGGAAAAGTCCATTTCAGACCCAGGCAGAACAATGCAGTAGGCTAAAATCTCCCCGCATTAGCGTGTGTAAGGGAAAAATGTAGTTTAGGTTTTCAAGTCGGGGAGGCAGCCAAGACGTCTGTTCGTCTCGATCGGTCTGGGTAAACCTGCGTCGTGCACCTTCACCTGGCGTCGGGTCCTTTTTCTCATCTGTCTTTAGGAAGAAAGAAAGGAACGGAAGGCACGAGCGCTACGTTTTCCCCTGCACTCCCTCTCTCTTTCGTTTCTCTTCAGTCAGTTCTGTCAGCTTCCAGGCAGAAATCAAACTGGAATCAACTAAGTTTTTACACTCCAGTGTGTTTTTTGTGTGCTTGTAATAGGAGGAATTTTGAACCAAAGGGTGCTTGATTTTTTTTCAGTCATTTTCATCGTGAAAATGTTTTCTCGTGCAATCACTGAAGTAGCAGCCTTTACATACTTTTAGCGTCAGTCCATCCGGCTTTCTTTCGGTTTTGTTCAGATATTCTGTGGATGAAATAGCAAATGAGAGGGGCACGGGTTTGTGGGGGAACAGAGAGGAGGGGCGAGGAGATTTTAATCCTCTGTAAATCCGGAGAGCAGTCCTGGCGAGTGAGACAGGGAACGCATTAATAGTTTTATCTCTATTATAAAGGCAGATTTAAAAAAAAAACTTATCTGAAAAGAAAATCTGTTATTAGTTCCAGGGCTCCAAATGAATTAGGTTTCTGGATGGAATAAAGTTACCAGTCAGGTCCTGGATAACGAGGCTGTAAATAACCTATGGACTGTAAATATTTTTTTTTTCAGACTCTCTTAGAAACAAAGGGGCCTGTTTAGAAGGCAACAGAGAGATGTTATTTCAGGGGCTTTCCTCTTTGATTCTGAAGAACACAAGGTCCATTTAACCATTCAACAAAACAAAACGAAATTTCTGATCACTCCACCACGCAGAAAAGAGCGAGCCGGTGGCTCTGTGAACACGCTAGGAGGACCCAGTCGGGCGTTCATTGTTTGTCTGTGTCTCTGGGAGGGGGCTACAGTCAATGCTTCCCCTGTCTGTGGAGTGTTAAAATGAAACAATTTTCTCTTTATTAAGTACCTCTTTTGAGACTCCCTCTGCTGGACACTCCGGGTGAGCATTGGAGAAGGAACTTGGCATTGAATTCAGAACTATAGTAAAGGGCTGCTTTCCCTTTTCACAAGGGGCTGGGTGTGTGGGTTGGGATGTATTTAGTCAACTTTGTGGAAAGCCATCCTGGGAACCGTGCTGTTCTCCTCCTGTCCCTCGCATTGTAAATCCAGATGGAATGTAGGCCATACCCCTGAGGCCAAGACTTGGCACTCCTGTTCTTCCAACAGTGCTCTTCTAGTGCATGACACCAGATAAAGACCTGTGGGTGTGTAAGATGTTGTGGTGTAAGAATCAGCACCGATCTCAAAGGTCTCAGGAGCTCACTTTTTAAATTTGCAAGCCTGCCGTCTGTGTCCCAGGTGACCTGCGTGGTCACCCCGGTCCACCCCGGGTTTCCCTCTGTCTTGTCTGTGTGCTCTCTTAATTATTCCTGTGCTTTGTGCCCTTTGATTCTGAGAGAGTTTCTGCATACCTTTGTAATTCTTCTCCTAGTCTTCTCACCCCTCCTCAAGCAGTCCCAGCTTCACTCTGCACAAGCTTAGGTCTGGGTCTTTTTTGAAAGAGACTGTCGGTCGTGCTCTAAAACAGACAGGTGACCTCTATAATCAGGCACTGTATTGCGGAACCCACATTCCCGTCCTGCTGTGAGTTCCTCTAAGACTCCAGTGACCTCCTTTTTCCCTCCTTGGTGACGTCTGCTTGATTTAGCGAACCTGATTTTTACCGTATCCCCATCAGAGCGTATGGACTCCTTGTGTGCATCCTGAAGGAGCAGGGCTTTTCCTGTGGAATTCTCCAAGAACAGTGATTTCTAATAGTTTTTAAGCTACTGAAAGGTTGAGCATGGAGTTCTCAGGAGAAGGATAATGACAGGCGAGGCATTTCAGCTGGAATTCAGGGGTGTACTCATTTGTTTAAATGGGGTGCAGTTGCCCCAAGCTGGGATTTGGTGTGAAGGCCCGAGTGCATTAGTGGAGCATTCTGAGCTGCCAGGTTTTTAGAGAGAAATGCTCAGTTGGAAACAGGGTATGTTTGATAATACAAACTAATGGGTAGGAAAGTATAATCAGTCTTCTGTGACTTGCTTTTAAGGATAGGTTTATAAATAGCACATTAGTTTTCAATGGCTTGGTACTGATCAAGTTGAACTTCTTTAAAAAGGTTTATTTTCTTTAGAAGGTTAAACATTCGCCTTGCAATTATGTTTACTCCATCAACTTGCTTAGCAAGGCTTTTTCCAATATGTAGTGCAAAGGCCAACCACAAAGGTCTATAGTGCCATAGGTTCTGAATTGGAGGACCCTAAATCCCACGTTAATTGTGTTCCACTGTCCCTGGGCTGTGCCATGTCCACTAGTGTTAGCTTATCCAGTCAGACTTCCCAAAACTGTAGCGCTGAAGTCTATCATCAGATGGGCCTGAAGACACCTACCAAGAAGTGGATTCTGAATCATCTCCCATTAAAAGAATTTGATGACACATGTTCAAAAAATATCTTTTTCCTGTGTTTATGTTTTATATTTTTAAAATGAGGAAGTATAAATATTGTTTTCATTCTCACCACATTTGAGGAGTGAATCAAGGCTCATTAATTTTATTCCTGATCCTGGACAGTGTGGTACGATACTTGAATCAGAGAAACCTGGGGTTTGAATCTAGCTATATGGCTTTGGGGCATGTTACTTAACTTCTCTGAGGTTTTTTTTTTAAAGCCTTGTTCGATTGTGCCAGGGCTCCATTAGAAGCGAGTACAGGTAAAGCGCTTGGCTGTAGTAGGCATTTTCTCAGTGCGTGTTAAATCCCTCTAGCTTTTGAGCTGCTTACAGGCATGACAACTCCAGGGAAAGAATAACCCACAAATAGTTTAGAAAACCAATAATAGCAGCATTCCAATTATTGATCTCCTGCTATTCCTTTTCCAGTTTGGGCACCAGCAACAATAAACCCCCTATGGCCACAGAAGAAAGAGCCTTTTTTGACCCCCTCTGTGACTTTTCTAGATTCTTTATTCCCACTGAGCTTCTGCTGGTTTCAGGTAGAGGATTTCTCTTCTCTAGTGACACATTCTATGCCACTTTAAAAATGAGGCAACGAGCCATTAGAACAGAGTTTCAGGGTCTGCAGCTGTGCCTCTGGGAAAGTATCCCAAAGTATGAAAGATAATCTTTGCCCTTAATCAGGATCCATTCGTAACCCAGGCAGCAGGCCAGGAGAGGGAGCGCCCAGAGGTGGCTTCCCTACCAAGGGCTCCTCAGAGGGGAGGCACCTGCCCCACCACGAGCCAAGCTCTGGATCAGTGCACCAAACATAATTTTCCTACAGAAGAAAATTTGGTGCTTTATGCAAGTTACAGCTGCTCATATTCTTCGTATTTTATTTTTATTTATTTATTATTATTATTATTTTATTTTATTTATTTATTGGCTGCGTTGGGTCTTCGTTGCTGCACGCAGGCTTTCTCTAGTTGCGGCGAGCGGGGGCTACTCTTAGTTGCTGCGTGCGGGCTTCTCATTGCGGTGGCTTCTCTTGTTGCGGAGCGCGGGCTCTAGGCGCGCGGGCTTCAGTAGCTGTGGCACGCAGGCTCTAGAGCTCAGGCTCAGTAGTTGTGGCATGCGGGTTCAGTAGTTGTGGCTTGTGGGCTCTAGAGCACAGGCTCAGTAGTTGTGGCGCACAGGCTTAGTTGCTCCGTGGCATGTGGGATCTTCCCGGACCAGGGCTCGAACCCGTGTCCCCTGCATTGGCAGGTGGATTCTTAACCACTGCACCACCAGGGAAGTCCCTATGTTTTATTTTTTGTTTCTTTATTTCTCTCTTCCTTCCTCCTGTAGAGACCAATCTTAAAGGAACCGCCTTTGAGGTGTATATGGAACAAAGTAGTGACGATCAGGAGGGTATGATACATGAACATTTTTTATTGTTCTCTGAACGTGTCATTTGCCAATGCTTTCTGGTGGTCTTACGATGACAATTCAAGCTCTTCGGGTTGCTATCAAAGGCGAGGTTCAGAATAATGCCAGCAGATGTCATATAACCTCTGATGGAGTGTGAACTTGAAAGGCCCAAACTCATAATAGTTCCATTTTGTATGGCAATACCCTGTTGGGGGTGGGGGAGGGATTGGAGGTAGAGAAAGAAAATGGAAAACCTGGAATATAGAAAGGTCTTTTTTTTTCCTCTAAAAGAAACCAAGATGCCTGAAGTTCATGGCAGTAATTGCGACTTAGACCCCACTTAGTTTGTGGCACACGCTCTACCCACATTGACTTGCTTGTCCTCCTAACAGCCCCAAAATAGGCACCGTCACGCCCACTTTGCAGGCAGGGCTCTTCTTTAACACATCCATTTCACAGACGTTTATGCAGGGTGTCTGTCCTCGAGTTCAGGTTGCATGGGAAGTGAAAGTCAAAACTAAGCATGAGCTCACCAGACCGTGGTCTGACTCAAGATGGAATGCCTTTAATGTGTGTGTGTGCATGCACGCACCCTCACATCGGTTCTTAATTCTTATGTGCTCATGTTTCTTGAGGTATAAAGGGAAGACCCCACGTCCCTATTTTCTCTTGAAATATTTTCTTTATTTGGAATCAAAAAAATATTTCTGAATGTAGAAAATACCTATTACAAATTTCCTTAGAAATATCCCTGGAAATTACCATCCCTGGAAATTACCATCTCTCATTTGCAGAAGAGTCCATCTTCCTCTTTCATTACTTACATCTTATACCTTTGTAAACACGTTACACTTCTAATTTGCACATGCTGCTCAGAGACTTTCTGTTTTTGGCATTTGGCGTTACCGGCTCCGTCGCCAGTGGACCCATTCATCTTACATGGCTGTTGGAGAATTAATTCCTGGCTTTGCTGCCTGGCTGAGATCTTTAATTCCAGGTAGTTTTGTGGTACTTATTGGTGGGGATATAGATCGGGTGGTCACTCAGCAGATCCCTCAGGGAAGGAAGTTGTAGAAGAAGAAAACCTAGCTCCACCTATTGGGAGTGTGGAGCCCAGAGCAGGAAAGGACCTTGGGAGAATTTAGTCTGACATACAGAATGCAGCTGACATAAGTCTTAAAAAAAAAAGTTGAACTACTCTCAAAAGAAGAGGAGAGAGTGCACAGAAGAATCTTGACGATTCGGTGTAATATTGGTTCATCCAGGTTTAGAAAGGACAGTTTGTCAGATTCTTTAGAGGTTCTGAGTCTGCGAAAGCCGTGCCTGTTTTTCCAGGTTCTCTACGAGTAAGTGAGGTGTTCATGAGAGTGGCTACAAGTCAGACTTGCAGCCCGTATTCCTCCATCTTTGGTCTAGAGCCAATGGAAAAGGCAAAAGATACGATGGGCAAAGCCATTCAACTTGTGACTTTCTGATGGGTAACTTTGCCATTAGAAAGTAAGCTAGTGAAATAGTTGCCAATAAAAAAAAAAAGCAGCAAACTTTTTTTTAACATGTTTATTGGAGTATAATTGCTTTACAATGGTGTGTTAGTTTCTGCTTTATAACAAAGTGAATCAGTTATACATATACATATGTCCCCATATCTCTTCCCTCTTTCGTCTCCCTCCCTCCCACCCTCCCTATCCCACCCTCTAGGTGGTCACAAAGCACCGAGCTGATCTCCCTGTGCTATGCGGCTGCTTCCCACTAGCTATCTATTTTACGTTTGGTAGTGTATATATGTCCATGCCACTCTCTCACTTTGTCCCAGCTTACCCTTCCCCCTCCCCGTATTCTCAAGTCCATTCTCTAGTAGGTCTGTGTCTTTATTCTCGTCTTGCCCCTAGCTTCTTCATGACCATTTGTTTTTTTAGATTCCATATATATGTGTTAGCATACGGTATTTGTTTTTCTCTTTCTGACTTACTTCACTCTGTGTGACAGACTCTAGGTCCATCCACCTCACTACAAATAGTTCAACTTCGTTTCTTTTTATGGCTGAGTAATATTCCATTGTATATATGTGTCACATCTCCTTTATCCATTCATCTGTCGATGGACACTTAGGTTGATTCCATGTCCTGGCTATTGTAAATAGAGCTGCAGTGAACATTTTGGTGCACGACTCTTTTTGAATTATGGTTTTCTCAGGGTATATGCCCAGTAGTGGGATTGCTAGGTCATATGGTAGTCTATTTTTAGTTTTTTAAGGAACCTCCATACTGTTCTCCATAGTGGTTGTATCAATTTACATTCCCACCAACAGTGCAAGAGGATTCCCTTTTCTCCACACCCTCTCCAGCATTTATTGTTTGTAGATTTTTTGATGATGGCCATTCTGACCAGTGTGAGATGATATCTCATTGTAGTTTTGATTTGCATTTCTCTAATGATTAATGATGTTGAGCATTCTTTCATGTGTTTGTTGGCAATCTGTATATCTTCTTTGGAGAAATGTCTATTTAGGTCTTCTGCCCATTTTTGGATTGGGTTGTTTGTTTTTTTGATATTGAGCTGCTTGTAAATTTTGGAGATTAATCCTTTGTCAGTTGCTTCATTTGCAAATATTTTCTCCCATTCTGAGGGTTCTCTTTTCGTCTTGTTTATGGTTTCCTTAGCAGCAAACCTGTAAAACTGCAAAATAATTTTGCGGTTTTACAGCCACTTATTTCTAAACACGGCATTGAAGAGATTTGTAGTGTTTTTGAAAGTAGCCTGTTTTAGCAATTCTTGCCTAACTTATGTTGCTCTAGTAGGTTCTGATTAATTAAATGCCGCTGTGTTTAAGTAGAATTAAGATTGATTGACTCTTGCCTGTGCTAATGCTGTAGACTTTATAAAACCTTCATTGTCACAGAAAGAATGCAGTTTAATATATGAGTGGACAAGGGCGTTTCCCCCCAGGTTGTGCTGTGCATGCTCAGTGAAAGATCACTGTAGAACCTGCCATAACATTGGGTTATGACACTTTGGATTCACATAGTTACAGATTGCATTCTGATGAAATAAGGTTTTTTTCCCCCTATATTTTTACCATTTTCCTCTAGATCAATATTACCCTTTTGATTCAACCTATGGAATTGTTATTCACAATATAAAATGATTTTCCAAGGGCTCATCATAAGAAAAGTGATCCATCATGCCAGTTCTGTATAGAACTTCTAGTTTCATGGCATTAAGGAAGCAAATTTTAATATGTGTGTCTGGAATCCTTTTAAAAGTCACATGGTAAGGCAATTTTGAAAACTCTGGTTCATTGCTTGTTATGGAAGTTTGATCTTTTTTCCCCTAATGAAGAATTTACAGAGCTCTGACAAAAAGCGACGTGTAAGTTCTTAAAATTGTGCAGAGAGGCAGCAAGTTACACCCTCCCGAGTTCTGTGTCGCTGCACCTACTCAACCAGAATCCAGGCTGATAGCAGGAGCTTCTGCGGGAAAGTGAATTACAGGGGAACTCGTAATGTGGGCGGGGATCGGGGGGCACACACCCCTGCAGCAGGTACATTTGAAGCTCCAGCACACTGTGATCACTGTGATTCATTAAGGATGACCTGCACCATCAGGAAAAGATTAATCAATATTCATTATGTTCTGTTAACTGAGACTGGGAGTTTCTCTAATGTATTATAGAAATGTTTCCATAAGAAAATGGTTAAAATAAAGAAACTCTTTCATTTAATTATACCATGACTTACTCCCCAAAAAGGATTTAAGGCCTCTTAAAGGGTTAAGTTACTGGAAGAGGGAAAATTAATTTATGTAGATCAATTCTGTGGATCGGCCTATTTCCAAAGATGTCGGATAAGTGAGGTTTTCCTCTCCAGAGCGACAACAGAAACAGTCAAAGCCCTTGTGCTGGTGTAGCCAGGTGAACAAGCAGAGTGCATAATGGAATTCATTTGCAAGGTCATTTTTGCTTGGCTGGAGTGGTAAGCGCAAAATAGACCAGCAGCCGAGAACGGTAAGTGTTTGGGATCAGTTGTTGAAAGACTTAAAACGGGTTCTAATTCGAGAGACATTTTATGGCGTGGAAAAGGGAACCAATATAATCAAAATGATACTTGAACAAGGTAATTTTTTTCCTGGCCTGGATGTAATAGAGGGGATGAGGCAGCGGAGGGTGAGCCACGTGGTGCGGGGGGGAGGCGAGCTCGCCGTGGTGATGGAGCTGGGCTGTTGCTGGGGTCACACGAGAGAGCGTGGCAGAGCACTTAGCCGCATGCCTGATCTGGGCATTCAGTAAATATTTGCTCCTTTCCAGTTTCCTCCCCACCCCTCGTGGCCGTGATCTAGGACCAGGGAAGCTTGCTGGTGTTAGCAGTGCCACGATTCTTAGAGTCTGCCCGCTATATCCACAGCTTGCACATCCATGGATTCAACCAACCATAGATTGAACATATTTGGGGAAAAAAATCCAGAAAGTTCCAAAAAGCAAAGTTTGAATTTGCTGTGCACCCGGCAACTATCTACATAGCGTTTACATTGTATTAGATATTACAAGTAATCTAGAGATGATTTACAGTAAACAAGCAGATGCGTGTAGGTTATGTGCAAATACTACACTGTCTTATGTAAAGGACTTGAGCATACTAGGCGTTTGGTATCCACAGCGGTCCTGGAAGCAGCACTCCTCAGATACCAAAGGACAACCGATTCTGTTTTTCTAAAGACTCTCTTCTTTTGGTAGGCTCTCTTACATTCTACCCTGGGATCACAGTATCTCAGGATCTTACTGGGTCAGTCTTCACACACTCGTATCAACCTTTGACACTTGAGGAAACTGAGGCCCAGAGCACTGAAGAGGCTGCCTCAACGTTGCCTTGAGAGTCACTCCGGCCGTGGGCGCAGAAACTCCAGGACAGTGGCCACTGAGTGGGGCTTCACTGGGCCGCCCTGCCAGCGGGAGCTCCATGGTGTGCGTCCCACGAGGCTGTCACAGCCGCGAACCTTCTCCCAGAGCTGGGGGAGGTCCTGGGCCTGGTCCTCCTGGGTGCCCTGCCGCCCACGGTACCTCCCCGAGCCCATCCCCGGGGGGCTATTTCCCACTGTCCAGAGCAAAGCAAGGCCATATGCCCTCAGCTCTGGTTTTTCAAGAGTCTTCTGTTAGGAAGTTGTTCCTTATGTTTCCCTGAGAAAGTTCGCAGCTTGTCACCACGAACTACTTATTAACAACAAGAAGAAAAAAATCACAGAAATCGGTACAATTGTGATGAGTTTCACAGAATCTCAGAGCACTTTTCAGTCATTAAGTGGCTTTAAAAAAAAAAAAAAATGCTGGGACTTGCCTGGCGGTCCTGTGGTTGAGACTCCACGCTTTCACTGCAGAGGGACCAGGTTCGATCCCTGGTTGGAAAACTAAGATCCCACAAGCTGCGCTGCATGGCCAAAAATAAAAATTAATTAATTTTAAAAAAATGCTGATTTCCCAAGGTAGAGCTTCGACTCATTCTTTCTCTTTGATGTGACCAAAAGTTGAACCCCATCCCTGTTGTCAGGCATGTCATTCTGACCCCACAGAGGATCCTGTTGGGGTCCCTTCTGTCTTGCGCTTCCCACCTCCCTTGGAAGCTCTTCCATCCCAATGAGTAACCCTTCATAGTATTTGAACACACAGACTTTCACGAGAAGGGATGGCTTGACTTGACATTGCTGAATCCCCGGGTGACGGCGCAGGGCAGCCTGCAGCCCACCGATTCCTGGTTTGTGTGTCCAACCTACCACCACCTCCACCTCCCCGCGGACCTAGGGGTGCCTCCTGGCCACCTGCTCGGCCCCTGTGTGCACCCCACAGGCCCTGCCTGGGGAAGGCCTACAAGTGGGTGCGAGGCCTTCTGGACGGGGATTACCAGGGTCCCAGGGATCCAGAACATGGTCCGGAAGAGGACGGGGGCCCAGCTGGTGACCCTGGGGACACCTCTCCCCTTGGGGAGGGGTGTGGCTGGGGGTCTTGAAAGTGTGGGGTTCAGGGCTGGAGACCCTTTTACCCTGTTCTAAGGGCAGCGCTGCTAAGGGGACTTGTTGCTATAAAAACTTGGGCAACAAAGGCAACTCAAAATGTTTTGTGTTTATACAAGTCATGGCTCGTGATTGCTTCACTGGATACTCTGCTCCTTTCTTTCCCTCCTCAACCTTGACGCTGTACTTACAGTTGCTCCATAAAGCGTGGTTGATGAAACTGCCCCATTTCCCGTTGCTGGCTAAGGAAAGCTCGGGAACCAGTATGTTGTTCCCACAGTGAAACTTGACAGAGAGCCTAGTCAGTCCAGCAGCTCTTCCGTTTTGTCTGTTTCAGCCATTGACATTCGCAGCCTCTCCTACTTCTGTCCTCCCTTGACGTCATCTCACCTCTCTGCTTCCAGCTACTTATTATTCCCCACTCTGCTACCCACAGCGAGCCAGGCTCCTTACCTGCCTGCTCATCGTCTGACTTGGCGTATCTTGGCTGTGTCTCTGCCTTGTTATACTCGTAGGTGTCAGGGTCCAAGTGCAGGTACACTGGGGCTCACTTTGGGGAGTGTTTGTGTAGGGAGCTGTTTTGGAGAAGCGCTTCTCCAGCTTTGGAAACCGTCAGTCACCAGGAGGGCCTGTTAAAACAAATCACTGGGCGCCACCCTCAGAGTTTCTGTTTCAGTAGGTCTGGGGTGGGGCTTGAGAATTTGCATTTCTGATTGAGAACCCCTATTTTAAAGGAATGCATTCAGAATGAGAAATCAGTGTATATTTAAAATCAGATGGTAGTTGCTTTGATGAAAACTTTCCTTGGGCATGTGGGAGTCGGAGACCTGGCCAGGGTATTATTTGCTGTACTGCTCTTGGTGGCTGAGACGGCCTCCAGCCTCCAGCCTTTCTGCCTCAGCTCCGGGAGAGACGAGGCCCCATCTGCTCCAGGGCCCGTCCATGCAGGGGCTACTTCCTCTTGTTCTCTCTCCAGAGCCGGCCAGTCTGTAGTTCATCCAGTTTGGCACTGGGGCCTCAGAGTAGAATGGGCAGATATCATTCTCACAGTAATAATATATTATTATTAATCGACATAAAGAGCTCTGTGATTGTCTCCATTTATGGAAGAGGAAATCGAGGCTTAGAGATATTAAAGAACCTGTCCAAAGTCTCATAAGCCAGACCTTGAGCCCTCCTGATGCCGGAGCGTGCTCTCGTCTTGACCGGCCGGCCGCCCGCCCGGCTCCTCACGGGGCAGTTGGAGTGGTCGGGGCAACATGCGGCACGGAGAGCCACAGTTAACTCGAGTAGGAAGGATCCGGGATCCTTCTCGGAGCAGGGCAACCACGGCGGGGGGCTGGCGGTGCTGGAGCGTTGATGTTGCAGACACACATCCTCCCACCCCACGCTCACCCCCGCTCTGCTGTCCCGTCCGCCTCCTCTCCATCCATTAGGGACAGATGAGATGGTGAGTGTAAAGCACTTAGTCCGGGAGCTGGCATGTAGGAGGGTATATAGTAAGGGACAGCCACGCCATGAACCCATGTGAGCAGCTAAACCAGGAATCTGAGAATAATCTTCCTGAGACCTCTAAGAAAAAAAGTTATGAATAGGTGGTAACAGCTAATACTTATCAAGCCCTTGGTATTGCCAGTTCTGTTCTAAGGTTTCAGTTGTATTAATTCACTGACTCCTGTAGTAATGCTGCAGGGTAGGTTCTGCCCAGCTGTGTGACGCTGCAGAGGCACTGGAAGGGTCGGCCGCTCACAGGCGGCTGAGCTGAGGTTGCCCCCACCCCGGCATCCTGGATCCAGAGCTCCCACCCCTGCCCATCAGGCTCTAGCTGCAAAGCGGGAAGTCTTCCCAATCCCTTCCTTGATAAGAGAGTGAAATTGGTAAATATGCTGGTTCTGCTCCCAATGTAAAATGTTCTTTGTTTCAATCAGAATCTGAATGAATGTTTTAAAATTTGAGAAACTGATTTCTGTTGGTCTTCTTGAAAGATAAGGTGGCCGGCGTAGAACAGTCAGGTCTGAAAGACAAGAGCAGCGGAAGGGCCAGCCCTGCCATGTGTTAAAACCAAACCATAAAGGTTCAGATTTGGCGCGAAACTTGACAGACCCATCAGTGGGCAGAATAGGTGTGCCAGATGTAAGATCCTGTTGTCTGTGAGCATTTAATAGATGACGAAGGAGTTTCCATGAAGTGGTGGGGCAAGGAAACCTGATTTAACAAATGGGAATGGGACCACGTGATAGCAATTTGAAAAATCTCAACGGGTATTATCACCTCACAACATTATACCAAGATAAATTCTATGTGATTAAAATGTTAAATTCAACAAAAGTCTGCTGAGCACATTAAGTATGCCAGGGACTGTTCTAGGTGCCAGAGGTGCAGCAACGAACAAAACAGATGTACACCCCTCCCCTGAAGCAGCCTGCATTTTAACGGATAAAGGTAAATTTATCAATGGATTAAAAAAATCCTTTTTTAAGAAAGCTTGAAGGAAACAGAAGTGGATATTTATTAAACCTCTGGAGGGGTTGAAATTTCTAAGCTTAGAATCTGTTGAAGAAATCGCAGAGGAGAATATCGGTAGTTTTATTAGTGTAGCATCCCCCAATTGTAAGGTTGTTTCTGGTTTTTCTATCATGAATCATTTCTCAGTGTCATTCAGTGTAACATTAAGGGGTGTCTGAATTTTAGGATCGGTTCTTCTAAGAAGCATTACTAGGTCAGGGGGTATGAACATTTATCCAGTTCTAGTTATAGACCACTGGATTAATTTCTTCCCCTAAGTGTTTTTATATTAAACAAATCAAACCACCTAGATAAAGATTTAAATTTACCTGCCTGTTGATTCAGGAAGGCACAGAGTTCCTCCTGCTGGGGGGTCGGGTGGGGGGCACATACCATTCCCAAGGGCTTTCAAACACCATTGTCTCTGTATGTCAGTGACTCCCAAAGCTGTGTCTTTACCTAGACTTCTTTTCTGAGCTCCAAAGTCATAAAGCCAACAATCTACACGACATCTCTATTTGGATGTCTCACAAGCATCTCAAACTTAATGTGTACAAAGAAAAAAATCTTGGTCAACCACCTGAAATATGTGCTTCTCCCAGAAATCTTCATTTCCGTAAATGGCATCTCCTTCCACCCGGTCGTTCACATCAGAAACCTGAGTGTCATCCTCGACTTCGTTTCACTTCATATTTAATCCATCACCGAATTTTATTGATTTTTGCTTCCCAAATATAGCCATTCTTGTTTTTTGCTATAGTTATGTTCTATAAAGTCACCGCAGAGGCTGGATTAGGGGATGATGGACGACCGCTCCTAGGATTAGCTTCCTGCGAGCCTCTGCTCTTATTTTCATCAACTGATCAGTACATAACCTTGTTTTATGTGTGTTTTTGTTTAAAGACACCTTATTTAATATATATCGTTGATTGATTAGTATTGAATCACAGCCCACAGCACTGTAACTCATGCCCGAATGAAGCTTACCTAACATGCATTTTTCTATGAGACACATCACAGCTTCCTTGCACTTAGGAACACTAGACAGCCCTTCGTCACTATGCTTGGGGGTCATTTAAAAATCCCCAGCAAAAATGTACCAAAGAATGTGAAAAACGTGGTACTAAATAGACCACGGAAAGTAGGCTTGCTTATAGTGTAAGAGCTGAAGCAAGAAGGCAGAGCCCGACCTCGTTTGACCTCAACTGGGAACACAGGCATCAGGCATCATGCAGCCCAGGTTTTTCCTGGCAGCGTGCGGGTGCCCAGGGATGACTGTGGAAGCACCTGCTGAGGACTGGTTTTGAAGTTACAGATAAATTTTTAGCAAGGTGGTGAATTCGCAGATACGGAATCCACAAATAAATACGATCTGCTTTGTATGGTGAGCCTGTTTCTCTCTCCACTGCCATCCGCTGGTCCATCGGTCAGCAGGCTTTCTGTAAAGGGCCACATAGTAGATATTTTAGGCTTTGCAGGCCAAATGGTCTCTGTCACAGCTACTCCATTCTGCCGTGGTAGTGAAGGCAGCTGTAGACCAGATGTAAATGAGTAGGTGGGGCTGTGTTCCAGTAAAGCTTTACTTACACAAACAGGCTTTGGGCTGAATTCGGCCTTCAGGCTGTAGTTTGGACCCTTGCAGCCTAGTCTAACCCACCTCTGTATCTCGTCTGCACTACCTGCCTGACCTGTCCCCACCCGGCCCCCCCCATCCATTCTTGAGCCTCCAGCCGATTTCCATGTGGATTTTAAGTGTAACTTAGATCTGATCACTCTCCTACTTCAGATGGCCAACCGCTTCCCATCACACTTCTGGTAAAATCCCAAATCCTGAGTTACACAGCGACAGCACGGCCCCTGCTGATTTCTGCAATCTCACTTTTGGTCAGTCTTCCCCCTTTGTCCCCTTTGTGACGGTCCCTTGCTGCTTCCTGCTTCAGCACCTTTGCACACAGTCTCCCTGCTTGGAATGCTCGTCTGCCCTCTGCCTGGCCAGCACCTGCTCACTCTGCAGTCACAACTGAAATGTCACTTCCTCCTGTAAATTAGATGCCCCTGTTCTGATCGCAGGGCACGCCGCTCTTTTCCTTCGTGACACTTAGAGCGTTCAGGTGCCTGTGTGTTTGGGTGTATTTGCTTTCCACCTGCCTCCCCCATCGGACTGCAGGCTCCGGGAAGATGGGCCGAGTCTGTCATTTCTGTCTTCTCTGCTCGTGTCACCTTCACATGCATTGTAGACACTTTCCAAGACTTGTTAACTCAGCACATGATTGTACAGCAGACTTTTGTTCGTACAGATCTTTGTATGATGCTGCAATATAGAAACCTGCAAAAGTCACCCTTTTAGAGCCTCTAGTATATCTTCTCAGTTTGAGAGTGATGATTAAAGAGAAAAGAAATCCTGATAAGTGAGTTTGTAAATGGGTGTGAATGTGTCTTTATTGTCAGAGGGTGATTCTGCCATCAGGTACACCTAGTCCAGGGCTTTCTCCCTGGGACTTGAGTGCTGTGTTCAGTCCTGCTGGTCTCCCTTTTCTCCTAAAGATTTTTTTGAACTTTGCTGGTAACGTTTTTCACACAGGGAAGTGGAGGTGAAGAGTGCTTGAGGAGGCATTTTGGCACCCCTTTTAAAAACTGACTTCCGTTTCTTATCTCCAACCATCACCTCATGCCTTTGAGACCTTAACTGGTATTAGTTTTTTCCTACAGCATTGCCGTCATCTGGGGAAGAAAATCTTTGATTTGTCAGAGAATCATCCAAGTAACAAAGCTCCAAATTGAAGAACATCCCAAGAATCCTGCGTGCTCTTGGTGGACAGACCACTTAGCATATTTTAGGAAGATCGTACATCATTTCTTAGATGGTCTTTTATAGATTAGCAGTGGTGAAATATAAAGCCTTATTTAACTTTTATTTTTTCAAGAGATGTATTATAGAAACACCACTTGTGCATTACAAAAATTAGAAGATAAAGGCAAGCAAAACATACACACACCCTTTCTCTTTCCTTTCTCCAGAGATTACCACTGTTATCCTTGTAGGTCTTTTTCTGTGCATATATATGTACACATACTTTTTTTTTTCTAACACCAAAATGATGTAGTACTGTTTTGTAATCTGCTTTTTTCAATGAACAATTTACAGCCTTTATTTCAGTAAACTTTATTTCCTTTAGTTCCTTGTCCGTATTCAGATTTCCATTATTGGCCTTCAAATGTCCTTTGAAGCCAGTTTGTTGAAATCAATATCTAATCAAGGACCACGCACTGCATCTGGTTGTAACTTTCTTTTCATCTCCCAACCTGGCAGTCTCTCTCTAAAGAAATGGGCCAGTTGCCCATGGAAGCTATCACCTTCTAGATGTGTGGGGCTGCTTCCTTAGGGCGGTGCCGAGCTTGATTCTTCATCTCCTTTATTTCCTGTGTCTTAGGGGCTCAGTGAATTCAGGTTCATCATTTTGGGCTAGAATACCCCAGAGCTGATTCTGGGCCCTTGCTTCACCTTCCAGGGACCCACTATTAGTGAAGCTCAGATTGACCCCTGGATGAGGCTTATTACGGCAGCCTGAACCCTCCCCTGTCCAGTTCCATTTTCCCCCTTGAGACCAAAAAGTGATCTGTGAGGTATAACTTCGGCGTACAGACCATTTACTGAATGGTTTTCGCACCAAATGATAATTCTTGCCTGAACTCATACATTTCATTAGGTTTTGTAAAATGATGTTTTCCTAATTCTTATATAAAGTAGAGCTTTTCCTCTTCAACTGGGGCCAACTGGTTACCCTGAAATAATAGTTCTCACTGGAAAAGCAGGATCTTTGCTAATACTCACCCTTTAATGATTAATTTTCAAACTAAGGAGTTGCATAGTAGCCATTTCAAATAATGAGAAATGAGTTTTTTCTGCCTTTTCTTTTTTATCATTAAGTAGTCATGGATTTCTATTGATTTGGTATGTTTTGATCATTAATCTTTTTGTTACAACTTTAGGCAGTGAGACCCGTTCAGCTAGCTCCTGTGACCTCTTGACAGGACCTCCACAATCTTGAAAAGCTTTCTTGCTAAATGGTACGAAGGCCCCAGGCTCATCTTGGACTTTGTAGTGGTATTGGACAGTGGTGTTAGAGACCACGATCTGGGCATTAGGGGTGGTTATTACTACAGAGGTGACTTTTTTCTAGAGAATTTCAGTGGACAGAGCTAGAAAATACATGTTGTTAAAAATTAAGAGTTCAGATACATCTTTAGTTTAGTTTTAATTACCCTGTGCATTCGCTTACTTTCCTCAATTTTATCATCGTAACTCCTTTCTTTTCTATAAAAAAATCTTTATTTCTTCTATAACCTATAAATATAAGAATAAAGTTTCAAAACACCAACATTTATATTATTACAAATGCTGAAACTATAAAAGAAACTTTAACACATCTTTGTAATTTTGTCTTCTCTTTAGCATGCATCCAACTAAGGATATACAGTTGACCCTTGAACAGTGCAGGGGTTAGGGGCACCAACCCTCACCCCCTGCACAGTCACAAATTCACATACAGCTTTTGACTTCCCCAGAGCTTAACTACTAATAGCCTGCTGTTGACTGGAAGCCTTACCAACAGTATAAACAGTTGATTAACACACATTTTGTATGTTACATGTATATCTACATATATCTTATGCATTCATGACGTACCTAACTTTTTCTTGATTTTTTTTTCCCGATATTTCTAGGGCTACACAGTTCATCTGCAGGTTTTTTCAAATTATTGCAAATCTCCAAAAAAAAAAAAATTCCGGTATGTTTACTGAAAAAAATCAGTGTATAAGTGGACCCACTTAGGTCAAACCTGTGTTGTTGAAGGGTCAACTGTATAATTAAAAGCTGCGTTCTAAAATCTCTAAAAATAAATTCTTCTTCAGGGTGACTGTGTCACCAGTTTGACATATGGTTAGGTTCATATCTTTCAGCTTCTTTTCAGTTTAAGAAATTTTTTAATTTAGCTTTATTTGAGAGAGGTGATGCGTTTATATGACCGCAACGTCAAAACTACACCAATGTTAAACGTAGATGACAGGTATATGGGAATTTGTTAAGTTATTCTTTCTACATTTCTTTTTGTTTGAAAGTTAAAATAATTAAATTTAAACCATATAGGGACTTCCCTGGTGGCGCAGTAGTTAAGAATCCACCTGCCAATGCAGGGGACATGGGTTTGAGCCCTGGTCCAGGAAGATCCCACATGCCACAGAGCAACTAAGCTCGTGCGCCACAACTACTGAACCTGTGCTCTAGAGTCCACGAGCCACAACTAGTGAGCCCGCGTGCCGCAACTACTGAAGCCCGCGTGCCTAGAGCCCGTGCTCCACAACAAGAGAAACCACCACAATGAGAAGCCCGCGCACCGCAACGAAGAGTAGCCCCTGCTCACCGCAACTAGAGAAAGCCCGCGGCCACAACTAGAGAAAGCCTGCGTGCAGCAATGAAGACCCAACCAGCCAAAAAGAAATTAATTAATTAATTTTTAAAAATTTATAAATTTAAACCATATAGAAAGATATACACAATGAAATCTTTACTTTGTTCCCTCATAGATAGCCATTTTTATTAATGTCTTGACCCTTTGAGTCTTTCGTTTTGCATATTCAAATTGTATGTGTGTGTGTGTGCACACTCTTATTCGTTTATACAAAAGGTAACATACCATATATATTGTTCTACATCTTAACAATATATTCTGGAGCTCTCTTTGTATTAGTACATAGAGATTATCCTCAGGCTTTTTTACAGCCACAGAGTACCTATTTTGTTGACATATCAGGTTTATGGAACATTAACATAATCTTGGATTGTATCCAATCCTCTGCTATTTACAAACCATCTGTAGTGTGTCACCTTATAAACATGGCATTTCATACTCATGCAGGTGCATCTGTAGGATAGAATCCTATAAGTGGGATTGTATGGTCAAAGGGTAAATACATCTGTAACTTTTAAAAGGTATTGACAAATTCCTCCAGTTAGGATTTGTACCATGTTTCACTAGAACAAGCAGTCTACGAATGTGCCTGTTTCCCTAGAGCAGAGCCCATAGAATCTGTTGGGAAACTTTTGGATTTTTGCTGGTAGATGAGAAATGGTATTTCAATGTAGTTTTAATTTATATTTCTTTTATTTTAAGTGAGGTTGAGCATCTTTTCATTTGTTTAAATGTCATTTGATATTTATTTTATGCAAACTGTGTTTTGAACTTTATACATTTTCCTACTATGTTGTTGGTCTTTTTCTTCTTTATTTCTAAGGGCTCTTTATATATTTTTTTGTGATATGAGTTGCAAATATTTTTTCCTAGTTGGTCATATATGTTTTTTGTGTGTGTGTATTTATTTACTTATTTTGAATTTTTGAATTTTATTTTATTTTTTTATACAGCAGGTTCTTATTAGTCATCAATTTTATACACATCCGTGTATACATGTCAATCCCAATCGCCCAATTCATCACACCCCCACCCCCACCCCCCCACCGCTTTCCCCCCATGGTGTCCATACGTTTGTTCTCCACATCTGTGTCTCAATTTCTGCCCTGCAAACCGGTTCATCTGTACCATTTTTCTAGGTTCCACATATATGTGTTAATATACGATACTTGTTTTTCTCTTTCTGACTTACTTCACTCTGTATGACAGTCTCTAGGTCCATCCACCTCACTAAAAATAACTCAATTTCATTTCTTTTTATGACTGAGTAATATTCCATTGTATATATGTGCCACATCTTCTTTATCCATTCATCTGTCGATGGACACTTAGATTGCTTCCATGTCCTGTCTATTGTAAATAGAGCTGCAATGAACATTGTGGTACATGACTCTTTTTGAATTATGGTTTTCTCAGGGTATATGCCCAGTAGTGGGATTGCTGGGTCATATGGTAATTCTATTTTTAATTTTTTAAGGAACCTCCATACTTTCCTCCATAGTGGCTGTATCAGTTTACATTCCCACCAACAGTGCAAGAGGGTTCCCTTTTCTCCACACCCTCTCCAGCATTTGTTGTTTGTAGATTTTCTGATGATGCCCATTCTAACTGGTGTGAGGTGATACCTCATTGTAGTTTTGATTTGCATTTCTCTAATAATTAGTGATGTTGAGTAGCTTTTCATGTGCTTCGTGGCCATCTGTATGTCTTCTTTGGAGAAATGTCTATTTAGGTCTTCTGCCCATTTTTGGATTGGGTTGTTTGTTTCTTCAATATTGAGCTGCATGAGCTGTTTATATGTTTTGGAGATTAATCCTTTGTCCGTTGATTCGTTTGCAGATATTTTCTTCCATTCTGAGGGTTGTCTTTTCGTCTTGTTTATGGTTTCCTTTGCTGTGCAAAAGCTTTGAAGTTTCATTAGGCCCCATTTGTTTATTTTTGTTTTTATTTCCATGTCTCTAGGAGGTGGATCAAAAAAGATCTTGCTGTGATTTATGTCAAAGAGTGTTCTTCCTATGTTTTCCTCTAAGAGTTTTATAGTGTCCAGTCTTAC
Organism: Balaenoptera physalus; assembly: GCF_965194825.1. Lineage (NCBI taxonomy): Eukaryota > Metazoa > Chordata > Mammalia > Artiodactyla > Balaenopteridae > Balaenoptera > Balaenoptera physalus. The sequence continues at coordinate 109,922,815 of NC_138887.1, read as the reverse complement.
ATTTAGGTCTCTAATCCATTTTGAGTTTACTTTTGTGTATGGTGTTAGGGAATGTTCTAATTTCATTCTTTTACATGTAGCTGTCCAGTTTTCCCAGCACCACTTATTGAAGAGACTGTCTTTTCTCCATTGTATATCCTTGCCTCCTTTGTCATACATTAGTTGACCATAGGTGCGTGGGTTTATCTCTGGGCTTTCTATCTTGTTCCATTGATCTATGTTTCTGTTTTTGTGCCAGTACCATATTGTCTTGATTACTGTAGCTTTGTAGTATAGTCTGAAGTCAGGGAGTCTGATTCCTCCAGCTCCGTTTTTTTCCCTCAAGACTGCTTTGGCTATTCGGGGTCTTTCGTGTCTCCATACAAATTTTAAGATTTTTTGTTCCAGTTTCGTAAAAAATGCCATTGGTAATTTGATAGGGATTGCATTGAATCTGTAGATTGCTTTGGGTAGTAGAGTCATTTTCACAATATTGGTTCTTCCAATCCAAGAACATGGTATATCTCTCCATCTGTTGGTATCATCTTTAATTTCTTTCATCAGTGTCTTATAGTTTTCTGCATACAGGTCTTTTGTCTCCCTAGGTAGGTTTATTCCTAGGTGTTTTATCCTTTTTGTTGCAGTGGTAAGTGGGAGTGTTTCCTTAATTTCTCTTTCAGATTTTTCATCATTAGTGTATAGGAATGCAAGAGATTTCTGTGCATTAATTTTGTATCCTGCAACATTACCAGATTCATTGATTAGCTCTAGTAGTTTTCTGGTGGCATCCTTAAGATTCTTTATGTATAGTATCATGTCATCTGCAAACAGTGACAGTTTTACTTCTTCTTTTCCAATTTGGATTCCTTTTATTTCTTTTTCTTCTCTGATTGCTGTGGCTAGGACTTCCAAAACTATGTTGAATAATAGTGGTGAGAGTGGACATCCTTGTCTTGTTCCTGGTCTTAGAGGAAATGCTTTCAGTTTTTCACCATTGAGAATGATGTTTGCTGTGGGTTTGTCATATATGGCCTTTATTATGTTGAGGTAGGTTCCCTCTATGCCCACCTTCTGGAGAGTTTTTATCATAAATGGGTGTGGAATTTTGTCGAAAACATTTTCTGCATTTATTGAGATGATCATATGGTTTTTATTCTTCAATTTGTTAATATGGTGTATCACATTGATTGATTTGCATATACTGAAGAATCCTTGCATCCCTGGGATAAATCCCACTTGATCATGGTGTATGACCCTTTTTTTTTTTTTTTTTAAATAAATCTGTTTTTGTTTTTTTATTTTTAAGTTATACAATTTTTATTTATTTATTTATTTATTTATGGCTGTGTTGGGTCTTCGTTTCTGTGCGAGGGCTTTCTCTAGTTGCGGCAAGTGGGGGCCACTCTTCATCGCGGTGCGCGGGCCTTTCATTATTGCGGCCTCTCTTGTTGCGGAGCACAGGCTCCAGACGCGCAGGCTCAGTAATTGTGGCTCACGGGCCTAGTTGCTCCGCGGCATGTGGGATCTTCCCAGACCAGGGCTCGAACCCGTGTCCCCTGCATTGACAGGCAGATTCTCAACCACTGCGCCACCAGGGAAGCCCCTGTATGACCCTTTTAATGTGTTGTTGGATTCTGTTTGCTAGTATTTTGTTGAGGATTTTTGCATCTGTATTCATCAGTGATATTGGTCTGTAATTTTCTTTTTTTGTAGTATCTTTGTCTGGTTTTGGTATCAGGGTGATGGTGACCTCATAGAATGAGTTTGGGAATGTTCCTTCCTCCACAATTTTTTGGAAGAGTTTGAGAGGGATGGGTGTTAGCTCTTCTCTAAATGTTTGATAGAATTCACCTGTGAAGCCATCTGGTCCTGGACTTTTGTTTGTTGGAAGATTTTTAATCACACTTTCAATTTCATTACTTGTGATCGGTCTGTTCGTATTTTCTATTTCTTCCTGGTTCAGTCTTGGAAGGTTATACCTTTCTAAGAATTTGTCCATTTCTTCCAGGTTGTCCATTTTATTGGCATAGAGTTGCTTGTAGTAGTCTCTTAGGATGCTTTGTATTTCTGCGGTGTCTGTTGTAACTTCTCCTTTTTCATTTCTAATTTTATTGATTTGAGTCTTCTCCCTCTTTTTCGTGATGAGTCTGGCTAATGGTTTATCAATTTTGTTTATCTTCTCAAAGGACCAGCTTTTAGTTTTTATTGATCTTTGCTATTGTTTTCTTTGTTTCTATTTCATTTATTTCTGCTCTGATCTTTATGATTTCTTTTTTTCTGCTAACTCTGGGTTTTGTTTGTTCTTCTTTCTCTGTTTCCTTTAAGTGTAAGTTTAGATTGTTTATTTGAGATTTTTCTTGTTTCTTGAGGTAGGCTTGTATAGCTATAAACTTCCCTCTTAGAACTGCTTTTGCTGCATCCCATAGGTTTTGGATCGTCGTGTTTTCATTGTCATTTGTCTCTAGATATTTTTTGAGTTCCTCTTTGATTTCTTCAGTGATCTCTTGGTTATTTAGTAACATATTGTTTAGCCTCCATGTGTTTGTGTTTTTTTTAAGTTTTTTTCCCTGTAATTCATTTCTAATCTCATAGTGTTGTGCTCAGAAAAGATGCTTGATATGATTTCAGTTTTCTTAAATTTACTGAGGCTTGATTTGTGACCCAAGATGTGATCTATCCTGGAGAATGTTCCATGTGCACTTGAGAAGAAAGTGTAATCTGCTGTTTTTGGATGGAATGTCCTATAAATACCAATTAAATCTATCTGGTCTATCGTGTCATTTAAAGCTGTGTTTCGTTATTAATTTTCTGTTTGGACGATCTGTCCATTTGTGTAAGTGAGGTGTTAAAGTCCCCCACTATTATTGTGTTACTGTCGATTTCCTCTTCTATAGCTGTTAGCAGTTGCCTTATGTATTGAGGTGCTCCTCTGTTGGGTGCATATATATTTATAATTGTTATATCTTCTTGGATTAATCCCTGGATCATTATGTAGTGTCCTTCCTTGTCTCTGGTAACATTCTTTATTTTAAAGTCTATTTTATCTGATATGAGTATTGCTACTCCAGCTTTCTTTTGATTTCCATTTGCATGGAATATCTTTTTCCATCCCCTCACTTTCAGTCTGTATGTGTCCCTAGGTCTGAAGTGGGTCTCTTGTAGACGGCATATAGATGGGTCTTGTTTTTGTATCCGTTCAGCAAGCCTGTGTCTTTTGGTTGGAGCATTTAATCCATTCACGTTTAAGGTAATTATCGATATGTATGTTCCTATGACCATTTTCTTAATTGTTTTGGGTTTGTTTTTGTAGGTCTTTTTCTTCTCTTGTGTTTCCCACTTAGAGAAGTTCCTTTAGCATTTGTTGTAGAGCTGGTTTGGTGGTGCTGAATTCTCTTAGCTTTTGCTTGTCTGTAAAGCTTTTGATTTCTCCATCCAATCTGAATGAGATCCTTGCTGGGTAGAGCAATCTTGGTTGTAGGTTCTTCCCTTTCATCACTTTAAGAATATCATGCCACTCCCTTCTGGCTTGTAGAGTTTCTGCTGAGAAATCAGCTGTTAACCTTATGGGAGTTCCCTTGTATGTTATTTGTCGTTTTTCCCTTGCAGCTTTCAGTAATTTTTCTTTGTCTTTAATTTTTGCCAATTTGATTACTACGTGTCTTGGCATATTTCTCCTTGGGTTTATCCTGTATGGGACTCTCTGCGCTTCCTGGACTTGGGTGGCTGTTTCCTTTCCCATGTTATGGAAGTTTTCGACTATAATTTCTTCAAATATTTTCTCTGGTCCTTTCTCTCTCTCTTCTCCTTCTGAGACCCCTATAATGAGAATGTTGTTGTGTTTAATGTTGTCCCAGAGGTCTCTTAGGCTGTCTTCATTTCTTTTCATTCTTTTTTCTTTATTCTTTTCTGCAGCAGTGAATTCCATCATTCTGTCTTCCAGGTCACTTATCCGTTCTTCTGCCTCAGTTATTCTGCTATTGATTCCTTCTAGTGTAGTTTTCATTTCAGTTATTGTATTCTTCATCTCTGTTTGTTTGTTCTTTAATTCTTCTAGGTCTTTGTTAAACATTTCTTGCATCTTCTCAGTCTTTGCCTCCATTCTTTTTCCGAGGTCCTGGATCATCTTCACTATCATTATTCTGAATTCTTTTTCTGGAAGGTTGCCTATCTCCACTTCATTTAGTTGTTTTTCTGGGGTTTTATCTTGTTCCTTCATCTGGTACATAGCCCTCTGCCTTTTCATCTTGTCTTTCTGTGAATGTGGTTTTTGTTCCACAGGCTGCAGGATTGTAGCTCTTCTTGCTTGGTCATATATGTTTTGATTCACTGATGGTGGTGTCTTTTGCCCTCCAAAAGTCTTTTTAATTTTATGTAATCACTTTTAACCTTTTTGTTTATGGCTTCTATATTTTGAGTCAGAGTCAGAAAGACATTTCCTATTTCAGGTTTTAAGTTCCCTCTGGTACTTTTGTAATTTTATTTTTCCACTTACATCTTGGTTTATTTGGTGTTTATACTAGGGTATGTTCTGAGATTTTGGTGCCAACTTTATATTTTTCCAATATTCAGTTGTCCAAACACCATTTATTAAAAAGTTTATATTTTTTCCACAGTATCATGATGTCTACTTTATCATATATTAAATTCCTGTAGGCCCAGGGGTCTATTTCCAGATTCTGTATTTTTCCACTGGTCGATCTGTTGTTAATTATTGGGGTTTATAGTGTCTTTTAATATCTGAAAGGACTAGTTCTCCCTCATTGCTATTTCTTTTCAGAGTTTTCCTGGCTACTCCCCCTGTTTGTTTTTCCATATGAAGTTTGGAATCAGCATGTCTTGTTTTCAGAAGAAATCTGTTGGTATTTCCATTGGGATCACATTAAATTTATAAATTGCTCAGGGGGTATTAACATCTTTACAAGGTGTTGAGTCTTATCTAAGATCATGTTTTCTTTCCATGTGTTCTTTTTTGTGTGTGTACTTTAGTAATGTTTAAAGTTTACTGTATATAGTTTATATATATCTTAAGTTTATGCTTATAGTTTTTTATTGCCTTCTAATTGGTTGTTGTTTGCATGTATGAAGACTTTTGATTTTCATATATATTTTTAGCAGCCTTATTGAGCTGTAATTCACCATTTAAAGGGTACAGTTCAGTGGTTTTTAGGACATACACAGCATTGTGCAGTCATCACCCCTATCTAATTTTATAACATTTTCCTCACCCCAGAAAGAAACTCTGTGCCCATTAGTAGTTATTCCCCAGTCCCATCTTACCCTCATTCCTTGGAGACCACTAATCTATTAATACTTTCTGATATGGAGTTTCATATAGTTGAAATCATACAACACGTGGTCTTTTGCAACTGGCTTCTTTCATTTAGCGTAATGTTTTCAAGTTCTTCCATGTTGTAGCCTGTGTCCATCTTTTTTTTATCATAGTCATCCTTGTGGGTGTGAAGTGGTATCTCATTGTGGCTTTGACTTGCTGATTTCTTTATGTATTTAGTTTCCTTTTGCTGCCACCCACTCTAGTGAGACTTCATGAGGGCAGGGAGTGGGCTTTCAGTTCTAAAGCCCCAATGCCTGAATAATGCCTGGCAAATATTTGGTGCAACTAGATGCTTATTGAATGAATGATTGGATCTATTGTATTTCTAGACCACCTCTACTTTTTAAAATTACTGTGTGGTTTGGCACACATAAATTAATTATTTTACCCTAGGCAGAATATAATTAGAGAGTGGGGGTTTTTTTTCCTCTAGGAGAGAAAGTCATGTGTTATATCCAACAGCCCTGTAAAAACAATTTTGTGTGATATATGGTTTGTGATGGCCAATGCTACCTTCTCTTACATTAGAATGAATGACTGAGAGTTGCTGGAACATATGTCTAGGAGACTCGTTATCTTTGCAGGAGGATGATTTTAAGCCCTGGATTCTATTGTTGTTGGAGACTCCTTGGTAAGATACATAAGATAAACATGAGAAATTAGGGAAAGGTGTTCTGAGCCTGGGAACAGGGAGTTTTGAGTGAGATAGATCAGCTCAGGTATATTTAAGAAGTCCTAAGTTTACCGGGGGACTGTGTTCCAGAATTTCTTTTAGAAGATGGTTGTGTGGACACAGATCACATTTAACAATAGAAAAAAGTGATATTAGTTAAGATCAGGGTCTCAAGCTAGCCTTAAAGAACGTTAAAGAGCGCGTGGCTGATGCATGGGTGGGGTCAGGGCGTATGTGGGCAGTCTCCGTGCCTTCTGCTCAGTTTTGCTGTGAACCTAAAACTGCTGTAAAAAATAAAGGTATAGGGGCTTCCCTGGTGGCGCAGCGGTTGAGAATCTGCCTGCCAATGCAGGGGACACGGGTTCGAGCCCTGGTCTGGGAAGATCTCACATGCCGCGGAGCAACTAGGCCCATGAGCCACAACTACTGAGCCTGCGCGTCTGGAGCCTGTGCTCCGCAACAAGAGAGGCCACAACAGTGAGAGGCCCGTGCACCGCGATGAAGAGTGGCCCCCGCTTGCCACAACTAGAGAAAGCCCTCGCACAGAAATGAAGACCCAACACAGCCAAAAATAAAAAATAAAATAAATAAATAAAATAAAAATAAAGGAATTCCTTTAAAAAAAATAAAGTATAATAAAAATTTTGAAAAAATAGCATAGCTGAAATACATATAATTTGTAGGAAAAGGGAAATAATTCAATGTCAGAAAAATAAGATTGAATACGAAATTATTTCTCTTTAATGTCAGTGTATGAAGAAAGATATTTTAATTACAGAAATAGGTGAGACCTTGTGTGTGTGTGTGTGTTTGCAGGAGACTTTTTGATCACCGTCCAAGGATTTAGAGGCTGACAATACTGGATTTTTATATTGCTCCAATTTTGTTCAAAAGATGTGACTTTTAACAAGATTATTACCCTCATATTATTATTAGACATGTTTGGGTTGAGGGTAGGAGAAAGAGAGAGATTGATTAATTCACTGATTCCTTCATTTAGATAGATTTTCCTAAAGCACCTGAACCTGAGGAACAGGGATGGTAGAATATTGTTCTAAAGCATCTGCATTTGCTGTAAGAAAAGATTCGTCTGAAAGGCGGCACTAATTAAGAATTGAACTGTACGAGTTAGAAGCAGTATCTGAAGGGCAGATGGATCAAAAAAGGTAGCTGTGGACCCACCTGGAACCAGTGATTTGAGGAGCTACAGGGAGCAGAGTTAATCAAACTGTCAGGAAGAAGGTTTTAATGCCGAAATCTCTCTACAAACGGACAGTCCTGGGGATCAGAGACTCCTTTCGTGCTGGAGGTGTTGAAGATGAGCGCCTTTTGATGGGACTGCTGGGGAATAGGACCCAGTGTAAGACGGACGGTTGGGCTAAGGGACCTTTAAAATTCCTTCTGAGAGAGAAGGTGTAGTCCCGATATACAGGACTATAGAGAGAAGGTATACACTCCGCATAGGAGGGAACGTGTCTGAAGTGTCCAGTGGGTCCGGCTCTTCTCATGACCTCCACCAAACCTGATGCATCGGTTCTCTTCTCCACCAGCGCACATGAAGCTTCAGTTGGGCATTTCCTTGACCCAAAGCCAGGTGACAGCACCGAGCACCTCCCGTTCGCGCTCCGTCTATCAGGAGAGACTTAGATTAAGTAACTATTTTTCTTAAAATGGCTCTGAAATGAAAGGACAGAGCCTGGTGTGCCGTGTCCTCTTTCCAGCCCTCAGTTCAGGCCTGACCTGCAGCTTTTCCCCACTTTCTAAGGGTGTAGACGCAGAGATAACCAGGACGCGACCCTGAACTGGAGCAGGGAGCACGGCCCCGAGCGGTTCTGGCTCCGGCGTGGCGCCCGCCTCTGAAGTCCGGTTGAAGCCCAGCAGCTCGGGCTGCTGCCCTCCTGCTCCTTGGTTATTCAGTGCAACCTTTAGTCTAGGAAAAGTGCCAGTCTGCGTTTCCAAGAATCATATCTCCCTAAATGGGGCAATCTGCTTTAAATGCCTTCTCGGCTGGCGCCTTCCCCATCCCACGATTGGCACAATTAAAGCAACAGTTTCACCTTTTTAACTGCCTGTACTGTGCTAGATTGGGTGGATCGCTGTGGGCCGTGTGTGTGTGTGTGTTCCTGCCTGCCCGTGTGTACATGCCCATGCGCACCAACACGTCATCCTTCCACCCTCAAAATGGTCATTTTTCAGAAGTGCTAAGAGTCACAGATAAGCCCTGCATTTGCATTTACCCTATTGTGCTCAACCTAAAAAAAAATTTTTTTAAAGCAGACTGGCTACTGTGATGCACAAGGCTTTTTGTATCTCGCTGGGAAGACCTTCTGCTGAGCTGAGAGATAACCTTCTCTCTGCATGGTCCCAAGTCGGAATTTGCTCTATCACTCATGACACTGGGCATCTTTCTCCAGTCTCTCCCCTTTCTCCTCCTGCACTCACCGTTCACCATCCGAGAGAGAGTCGGGGCTGCTCTCAGCATGATGGGGAGAAGCCTCCTGTGGTTGCTCTGGGTTCTCTCTGATTCCCAGTTCAGCTAACAAGCCAACCCCTGTTCAGCTGAGCTCCTTTGGAACCTGGTTTTTATTACCTGCCACTCGGCTTAAACCAGAGGCTTCTATCAGGGCATGCCGGTGACTGCTTTGCTACCCTCTGTGCCATGAAGGCAACCAGTTATTTGCCAGCACTTCACCCTCAGAAGTCAACCTTTCAGCACCATTTGAGGCCCACTGGGTGCAGAGCCCTGCGTTAAGTGGTTCAGCTGGGAACAGAAGACACCACCTTACCTTCTGGGTCACGTAAAGAGGGACAGAAGAACCTTGGGGCGGCGCCCACCTGTGCTCTCCCAGTAACGTAGATGGAGACACCCTCTTGTGGGACATGGACTTGGAGTTGACTTCCTGGTCGTGGGGACAAACCTGTACTCACTTCTGCCTTGTTTGTCACCTAGGTCCCCTTGTGATTAAATCAGCTGTGCAGACGTTCAGCCTGTAGCAGTGGCATTGGACTCATGTTGTAAGTTAAGTAATTTTCAGCCTGGCAAGTCTGGCAAAGTAAAACCCCTCACATTTCAGCCGAGCAGGTGTGGCCAGTACCCCACGTGTTTCGGCAGAGTTTACTGTTTTGTTTTGTTTTGTTTTTTTCTGCTGTGAGGAAATACAGGTTAGTGAGAAGTAGGATTTGCTTTGCAGAAGATGACTTTGGAGAGTCATTTCCTCCAAAGCAAAAGCCTTAAGGTGTGAACACTGAGGGGCTATTGGGTGTAGTGGTCCTGACCCCAAGGAGTTAGCTTTGAGTGCCTTCAGGAAGATTTCTGGCTTTTTGGCGGTTCAGAAGGGCAGCGGACGTGGTTTGGTGCAGAAGGGAGAGAGGTGAGTGCGGAAGTGAGAAAATCACGTGCAGACTCCACGCCAGGGGAAGGGCAGGGAGGGTCTGGCAGTGGGGATTACTGGATTACTGGACTATATAGGAACGTTACTTTGTTGTGCTGTGTGCAAGGCCGTCTGGGGAGTGGGGAAGAGCTGTGTGATGCACTACATCTCAGGTGTCCCTGGGGCAGCGGTACGGCGTCCTCGGGCCCGCGAGAGGAGCAAAGACGCAGGGTGGGAAGCGACTGACACCTGGGGGCAGAGGACGCAGGGCGATGGCGAGGAAGGAGACACAGCCCCTGCCCAACCAAAGGAAGACGCATCTGTGTGCAGGAGGGGGGCGGGCGCGTGGGTGGGTTGGAGAACATTTAAAATATTGGAATGTTTCCGAGCGTGTGTGTGCCACCCATGGGTGTCTGGTGTGGAAAAGATAGAAAAGGCAGCGTTACTGGTGACCTGAGAGCAGTTGATGTAAACGTGGGGGCAGTGGTACCTGGTCCAGAGAACGCACAGAGTGCACTTTCCAGCAGGGTACTAAGTCCCCCTGGCCTCCGCCATCCCTTTCCTCTGTTTTCCTTTTGTGGAAGAGCGAGAGCTGTTCCTCTGTTAGTGGTGGGGAATTTGGTGCTTGTGTAGAGATCCTGAAAGCGCTGATCAGAGGTGACCCTTCAGGGCTCCCGCGGTTCCAGGGAGACTCTGGAGAGCTGCGTTTGGAGCAGCGTCCTCTGGAGTGTCGCAGTCCTTAGGGCGTCTGCCTCCTTGAGCCCCTTCTCATTTCTCACTCATCCCGGTATCTCCCAGCGGGTGTGCTTTAGTGTCCAACACTTGGTGATGGTAAAAATTAGTGTGTGTGGTTGGCCCAGGAGAAATCCATGTTTGTTCATCCATTCGCCCATCCATCCATCCATCTGTCTGTGATTCTAGCCACACCGATAAGCCACTCATCAAACAAGGAGCCTTCCCCACGGCCCCCAGCTGTTCTCCTCTCCCTTCTTACAGGTAGAACCAGGTGTGTGCCCCGCCCGGATCCCTGACTGGCAGGCACAGGAAATGGTCAGCCTGGACTCATCAGGATTGGATTCTGAGGCACGAGGGGGAAGGTGGGAGGTAGTTGGCGGTGGTGACCGTTGGGGGCATGGGGGTGGTGACGTCTGAACCAGATCCGGGCTGTGCCCGAGGAAAAAGTGGAAGTGGCTGTTAAGGAAGGCAGCTTACAGTGTCTGCTTCAACATGTTAATTGTTTTTAATGTTTTGTTCTGATTGTGTCACTTTTTTTTTTTTAACTAAAGCATTCTCTAAATTTGGCTATACTTACTATGGTAATTATTTCAATTGAGTTCTATCCAATTAATTATTTATACCTCATCTTGATCTGGAAATTCTGATTGGTTTTATAGTATAAACACATAGACTATAATAACCCATACAGTACAAAAAAGAATTTAAGAACAGGACCAGGAAAAGTGCAAATCAATACAGAAGTTCAAAGCCAGGAGGAAAGAAGAATCACAGATGTGCCAGCCGTGAGACCCCTGCATTGCTTTAGCTGAGGCTCACGTTGTCTCTGAGCTTCATAGGATCAAAGAGAAGTGGTCACTTCAGTAATTCTTGCTGCCAGAGAAGGAAGACATACCACGTCCTCAGGAGAAGCAAAGAGTTTTTTGTCTTTTAAACTCAATTTTGCATGTGAACTTTTATCCAGGAAGAACTGAGTGGTATCACGATCGGGGTGTCCCACGTCCCCACAGCAAACGGACAGCTGAGCTCTGAGGCTCTTTCTCACTTCAGTCCTCTTTGGAAGCGCGAGGCATAACATCAGAATGCGACTCGGCAAATGGAATTCTAGCCTTCTGGCGCGGTGTGATGCAGTGCCCAAAACAACCAGTGGAAATGCCGGTCTGGGTGTCCATCAGACAGTCTTTACAACCATTACTTCTTTTAACTGGGGTGTGTGTGTGTGCGTGTGTGCGTGTGTGTGTGTATACATATATAAAATACTATATATATATGAAGAGATAGTTTGAGGTTATATTCCATTGCCTACCATGTTGTATTCTAGCTCACTGATTGAGGCTTCAGGAATCGACCTTGTAAGGTTGACATCTTTTGTAGAAATTAAGGATTCTATTTGAAACACTCACGGAGGAGAGTTCTATTTTTGTAAATAGGATAATTGGGTGGAAAACTGTGCTAATATCTGTCTTTATTTAACCACTCCCAAGGACGAAGCCTAGCAGTTAAAGCCATGAGGTTATAACCAAGAAAATACCATTCACCCAGGGCCAGTGTCCTCTGTATTCAGGCTAAGTAGTTAAAAAGAGTGGGGACGTCAAGAGCCATACCCTGCGGTCTCATCCTGTTGTCTCAAGTGTGTGAATGAAGGTGAAGGGTGGGAATGAGTAGGGAGACTGAAGCAGGCTGTGCGGAAGAGAGGGGAGTATGCAGAGACGCCACCCCTAAGAGCCAGGAATGTTCTGTAGTGAGTAGGAGGTTACAGAGGAGGGAGGGTTTGGGGAAGCGGCAAATGAGATAATAATTGTGTCCTGACAGAGGTGACATTTATTCTAACTGACGTTTGAAGATCTTTTACCCTTGTGCAGGTGTGAGGAGTGGTGGATGGCAGCACAGTGTGTTCAGTACCACAGAGGAGAGCAGGGGTGGGATGCAGAAGGAACGAGCATTTATAGAGCTCCCACTGTGTACCAGACCTATCATGAAATGGTGAGGGGCGTGGCTTTGCCGTCACAGAGACCTAGCTCTAGGCTCTAAGTCTAAGTTTGCTCATTCAAAAATGGGGATAACGGCGGCACCTTACCCCAGAGACCGGTTGGGAGGCATCATGAATACATCGCCAGTGTTCAGTAAAAGTCATTATTAGAATGATGGTCATCAGCAGGTCTTTCTCAACGTAATATGAGGTGGGTCTCGTGCTCCCCCTTTTACAGATGGCTAAACTGAGGCTTAAGGAGGTAATTACCTTGTCCAAGATCTTTCATCTCATAAGTATTGAAGCTGGGATTCAAACCAGGTTTTCTAGCACTAAAGCCTGTTGTTTTTCTCTGCTCCAGGCTGTCCGGATTTGTAGATAACCTTCTTGTATCTTGTAACTCAGATGTGTGGGCTATGAACCAAAGCGCCTTTCTGGGTCCATGTGCTGGTGGATGGCTTTCTGTCCTTTATGATCACATTTGATAAGCTCGGACAGTGATTTGTATGATGATTGTGAAAAGCAGCACTATGTTAAGGAGTCTGAGTGAGGAGAGATTTTTTTCCATCTGTGTTTGTCATACTACCTGGAGATCGTACCTGTACAAGGAGGTGGCTCGATTGAATGAACGTGGAGGGACTTCCCAGCACTGATTTTAGGACCGTGACAGTTGTGACAGTTTTCCTCTAGCACTTCTGGCAAAGTCCAGGTTTTGGTTTTTGCTTTTGGACCTTATTAAATCTAGTATCGTGAGCTTGAATCGCCTCAGTGGGTAATGGAAACAGTGTTATGTAGTATGAGCTTCTGCCTGGGTCGCCACCTGCCCCCACAAAGCTCAGTAGCCAGTAGCTCCTTACGGATTGTCTCATATTAATAGAATAATGGAAAACAGATAGTGTGCCAGGAGGAGTGCTTTTCCTTGGAGGCTTGAGGGCCCATTATGGGCTGAATTGTGTCCCCCTTCAAATTCATATGTTGAAGTCTTAGCCTCCAGTACCTCAGAATGTAACTTCATTTGGATATAGGGTCACAGCAGATGTAATTAATATGAGTTCATACTGGAATGGGGGGACCCTAATCCTATATGACTGGTATCCTTGTAAAAAGGGGGAGATTTGGACACAGATATGCACGCAGGTACTTCATGTGAACATAAAGGCAGAGATCGGGGTGATGCATCTACAATCCAAGGAACACCAAAGGTTTCCAGAAACCACCAGAAGCTAGGAGGGGGGCCTGGGACAGATTCTTTCTCAGAGACTGAGAAGGAACCAGCCCTGCTGACACCTTGATCTTGAACATGTAGTCTAGATGATAAATTTCTGTTGTTTTAAGCCACCCAGTTTCTGGCACTGTGTCCCAGCAGCTCTAGCAAGCTAATACAGGGCCCATGGAGAAATAGTGACTTATAAACTCCAGAAGAGGAATGAGAATCACTCATGTCCTTTGGTTAATGTTTCCATTGGAGAGTGGGAGCTGGAAGTAAGGCTCTGTGGTCAGGAAGTAGAAAGAAGAGAAGCGCAGACAAGCAGACCACCTTCTGAAGAATGTGAGTCTTTGTTGTATGAGGGACATTGCTCTGAGGTGACCTTTTGCCTTGCTGGGTTTTTTTTTTTTTTAAGGAAAGCAATTTGTCCATTAGGGTTGGAAATATATTTTCTTCAAGACCACAAGGTGATGGTTTAAAAAAAAAAAAGCCCACCTCTCAGTTTAAATTTCACTCTGTAGAACTGCTTTGTCTAAAGAACTTTCTGTACTGATGATGGTGTTCCAGATCCACGCCGTCCAGCCTGGTAGCCACGTGCTGCACGTGTAGCTGTTTGGCACTTGAAATGTGGCTCGCGTGGCTAAGGAACGGAATTTTTAATTTTTAAAATTTTAATTTAAGCTTCCACTCGTGGCTAGTGTACAGTTGGACAGTGCGGATCCGGAACATAAGGGCAGCAGTGGGAAGGGACCCAGAGGAGAAGACTGAGGTGTGGGCTCTTTACGGAGGTTCAGGGGAAGGTTGGGTTAACGCGTCACCCTGGGTTTGCTAGTGCCCCCGAGCGTGGCCTTGTCCTCAGCTAACGGAGCACTGGTGGGAATAAAAGTGAAGTAATACAAGCAGACGTTTCTAGATGCTTTGCTGAAAAGACGCTTAATACAGGGCTTCTTTTTGGAGCCCAAATCATCTTAGACGGTTCAGTACTCAGTAGAGAGGCGGGGCAGGTGAACGAACAGGAGAGGAGGGGTCCAGATGGGCTGAGAAGTTGCTTTCAGTTGTGTGTGCTGACCCTCGACCTGTCCTGAGGGACCCGTAGTCGCAGATTAGGAAGCCAAGGATGCCCAGGTGAGACCACCTTCTCTGACGGCAGAAGGTTGCGCCTGGAGTATTTTGTGCTAGATTTGCTGTGTGCAGCTGCCCAGTAGGAGCTCCTGGAGCCCAGCCCCCCCTCACCACCCCTCTGCATTGACGGCCGCCGCGTGGAGCGTGTGGCCAGAGGATGCTGATTTGGAGAGAGTGCACGTGGGAGGTTTCAGAACCTAAAATGGAACCACAGCCGGGCGTTCTCAGATGCAGTTTCACACGGAACAAGAACGGGTCCCCGCGACTGTGTTGGCCAGCCCTGGACAAATGACTGTTGTCATTGCTCACCACTGGCTTTGGCTCAGGGTCCCATATAATTTAAAAATTGCTCCTTTTTCCAACTCTGCTTAGCTATCATTTTGATTTCACAGAGAAGCAAATGGTTCATCAAGTCTTGTGATTTTTCTAAACCCTGAGTCAAAGGAGGGGCGTCATGTGGAGACGCTTTATGTCAGGATGGTGCCTGCCTCTCGCCCTGCCCCCTTCACTCCAGCAGACTGGACTCTTAACAGTGTAGGGGCTGTCGTGGAAGGAAGGGGCGGACTCTCCCGATTGAGCAGTGAGCTGGTGGACCTTCAGCCGGAATGTCTGGGCCTTAGAGGGCAGGGGTTTTCGTTTGAGAAGAGGTTAGGGAGAGAAATGGGGTCGAGGGAAACCTGTTTGTCAACAGCACATTCGGTAGCTTGTACCATGTGCACGGCCTCATGCTCGGGGGCTTGGGGGCAGCAGTAAGTAGTGATAGCTCGTCGTGGCTCACGCGCACACAGACAGGGTGACAGTGCCCACCGAAGCACACGCTTGCTCTTCGCCAAGAACTCATCAACTCATTGCAGACGAGATTAAACAAAGCAGCAAAAGAGATCAAGGGATGCAAGGTAAGATGTGATGAGCACCGTCAGCGAGACACAAAGAAAAAACCCTGAGGTCCCAAACGACCAGGGATGCTTGATTTGATCTGGTCTTTGAAGGGTGGCCTTGATTCGGATGGGCGGCGGGGAGCCCGAGCTTGCTCCAGGCGGTGGTGCACGAGGCTCGGCTGGGGACGGTGGGTGTCTGCTTTGGTCCAGCCGGCACAAGTTATAGGTCACAGGTTTTTTCATTTGAATGTGATGATTTGACTGTAGTAGCCATCAGCGAATGGAGAGTTCAGGGGGACCACACTGAAATAGTTAATAATTTGCAGGTTCAGTCAGGGGCCCCGCTGTCTTGGTGTGCCTTTCCGTTCCAGCGGAACACACGCAAGGAGCGGCATCTGCTCTGCTCTTCCCGGCTCTGTCTTTTATTTAATAACCTCTCTGTGACCTCTTCATGTGAGGTCACCCATCTCCTCTTTTTCTGCGTTTCAGTTGTCTTGGCCGCCACTTGCTGTGAAGGACTCAGCTAGTCGTGGGTGGGATTGGCCTCTCAATGCAGTGAACATTTCTTGAGTCTAGGACAGGGCTTACGGTGAGCACATGCGGGAGGAGGTGGACTCTAGTGCCGAGTGGATGGGGACGTAGAGCCAGGGGACCCCAGGCGAGGCCCCAGGGCTGTGTGAAAGGCAGGCAGGCTGTTTAGCTTGGGCCACAGGGAGAATGGTGATGATAGTATAGTCATGGGAGAAAGGGAAAACAGAAGGAAGAGCAGGTTTGTGGGATGGAGAACAGGGCTGTGAGCTCGATTTGGGACATTTTAAGTTTGAGACAGGACGTCCCCATGGAGCCATTAAGCAGGCATTGAAAAGACCCCCAACTTAGAGCATTCAAGACCCCACGGTTGCAGCGGCAATTCCTTTGGCTTCAGCTTTCCTCCCCTTCCCTTCTCAAGTGGTTCCCCATAGTGTCACTTCAGACTAGGGGGGAGGAAGTTTCTTAAGTCTCCAGTGCTTTATCCTCACACTTAAATGCTAAATCCAGAACTCCCTGTTCCTGCTAAGTAGTTCAAAAGCTCCGAGGGATCCTTGGAACAGTTGCACCCTAGTGGGACTTTTCAGAGCACTCCTGGGGTTGGGAGAGAAATTTCAGGGTAACCGTAGAATAGTGTGAGCTATAACCGGCTTGAGTGATCTTCTGGCTGGGATACGGGTGTGAGGCCAGCATGTTTGAAGGTTGCTGAATACCTGTTGACCTGCGTGCCCCAACTGGGTGAACTCCATCTACCTTTTCATTCCTGGCTAATAGCAGCGAACAATACGCCAGCTCGTCTTCTGTAAAAGGAGAGGGGTGAACGTTCCCACCAGCCTTGCCGCCTTGGTTGGGCAGGTCAGTTGACTGCCTTGAAGCTCTACTTATTCATCTGTAAAATGAAGGGACTTGGCGAGATGCCCCGTAATGTGACTTCCAACACTAGCATTTTATGTCGGTCAGTGATTCTTTGTCCAGGGAGTGCTAGTTTTTCCATAGGAACCGTTCTGCAGTTGCCAGTTAGCTTATCATCTTGGTAAGAAGCAGCATGATGAGGTGGCCAGAATGTGGCCTCTGGAGCCAGTGACCCAAGTTTAGACCCTATCACCCCGTCACGTGGCTAGCTGGGCACTTCTTGGCAATTAGCTGTTCCTCGCCAGTCCTCAAGTTTCCTCACCTGCAAAGAGCAAATGATAACACACATTTCAGCTTCACTGGGTGTTAATATGTATCAAGCATTTACCCTTGTGCCTGTTTTTCAGCTTTATTGAGATATAATTCACATACCAGAAGGTTTATCCTTTTGAAATACAACTCAGTTTTTAGTATATTCACCGAGTTGTGCACTGATCACTACTCTCTGATTCCAGAACATTTTCCTCACCCCCCAAAAGAAATCCCAGACCCATTAGCAATCACTCCCCATTCTCCCCTCCCCCTAGTCCTTGGCAACTACTCATCTGCTTTCTGTCTCTGTGGATCTGCCTGTCCTGGACATTTCATATGAATGGAATTCTAGAACATGTGGGCTTTTGTGTCTGGCTTCTTTTGCTTAGCATAATGTTTTCACATTTTGCTCACGTTGTAGCAAGTATCAACACTTCATTCCTTTTTATTGCCGAGCAGTAGTCCATTGTGTGGATGCACCGTATTTTGTTTATCCATTGATCACTTGGTGGACATGGGGTTGTTTCCACTTCCTGGCTATTATGAGTAATGCTGTGAACATTGGTGTACAAGCTTTTGTGTGGACATGTGTTTCCCCTCCTCTAGGTATCTCACTGTGGTTTCTATTTGCGTTTCTCTAACAACTAATTATGATGAGCGTTGTTCAAGAGCTTATTGGCCATTTGTGTGTCTCCTTTAGAAAAGTGTCTACTCAAATTCTTTGCTCATTAAAAAAATTGGGTTATTTGTCTTTTCACTGTGGAGTTGTAAGACTTCTCAATATATTTTAGATACTGTGCCTGGCTTTTAAATAGGCATGCAGTCAATGTTAATCGCTCTTACTAGGTTTCTCACAGAAATCTGTAACCTTTTAGGTGACATCTAGAACTAACTGCCCAGATATTGAATGCCCAGTATCCTGAGTCTTAATGCCTACCCTTATGTCTTGTCACGAGCTCTTCTAAGCACAAAGCTCTCATCCTAGAGCCCACATTTGGAACCTAGAACGGCAGGGGTAGCGAGGGTCTGGAAGGGAGCTCTGGCAGAATCCACAGGGCAGTGGCTATTTCTACGTCTTGGTTTTTTTCTGGATGGAGAACTTAGGGGGTAATTGTACAGCTTTTTTAGCTGCTGCAGCACCAGGGTATCCTCCATCCTGCCCCCATGCTGTGGGCACCTGGATGTCGGGGCTGAAGACCACATGGAGGTATACCTGAGAACATCATCTTCCTTCCACAGTGCCCCTGCCACGATGAGTAACGTATTTTCCAAGAGTGATCTGGCAATTTTAAGTCATATATAAAAATGTCCCTGGTGGCCCAGTGGTTAAGAATCCGCCTGCCAATGCAGGGGACACGGGTTTGATCCCTGGTCTGGGAAGATCCCACATGCCCCGGAGCAACTAAGCCTGTGCACCACAACTACTGAGCCTGCGCTCTAGAGCCCGCGAGCCACAGCTACTGAGCCCACACGTCGCAACTACTGAAGGCTGCATGCCTAGAGCCCATGCTCCGCAACAAGAGAAGCCACTGCAATGAGAAGCCTGCGCACTGCAGTGAAGAGTAGCCCCCTCTCACCACAACTAGAGAAAGCCCACACACAGCAACGAAGACCCAGCGCAGCCAAAAAGTTAAAAAAAAAAAAAAAAAGTCCCAAGGAAAATCATGGGTTTATTTTAAGGAGAAGGGAGTTTTATGGGGAACCCTTGAAGCTACCAAGAGGACCTGGGAATTATTCGCTGTTCTGAGAACTGTACTCAGCATCCCCGAGACATGTCCTGTACTTGCTGCCCCTTTGCCTTTGCAGCCGTCATCCTCTCTCTCCATCCCCCCAACCGGGCACGTATAACCGTCCCTTTTCTGCCAGTTCAAATCCAGGTCATCCCTCAAGGCCCAGCGGGGTTTCCTGCCCCTCCCAGAAGCCTCTCGGGGCCTCTATAGTTGGGGCCCCTTCTCCCTGCACACCAGGGGAAGGGAGCCTCCAGAGAAGTGAAGGCGTTGGCAGTCCGGCCTGGACTGTCCTCTAGAGAGCCAGCGCCACCAATTTGTGAAACTGCTGAACCACACATCTGCCCTGACGACTTAGCCTTTCCTTCAATGTGGATTTGAAGGGTTGTGGACAGACATTATTGATTCCTCCTCTTAAGTCAGTCAGGACAGTTTCAAATCTCTTTAATGCCCAGCAAATTTGCTTTGGAGGCCAAAGCCAGTCCAGTTGCATTTGGATGATGGTTACTTATTTTTAAAGGGTAGGAGGTCCCTCCAGAAATGCACGTCCATTATTGTGCAGCCATCTCTGTCTCCTTTTGCTTCTCTGATGAACATTTGGACCTGCCTCTACCTGGCTGCCATCTTCTTGATGTCACAGAAAAGCACATTCTACCCTCAGAAAGTGTGTCATCTACTTGGAAGGGTAAGATAAATCAGAAAATTATTGGCTGTTAGAGCTAGAAGATTCTTTGGAGATTATCCAATCCAGTATTTTCCAATCTCCCATCTTGACCAAAAACCATTAAATGCTTTATGCAGAAAAGAAAGTTTTCCTTTGATAAATAACTTTGGGCTGTGGAGCATGTTGTGTGGCCCTCTTGGATATTCACAGTATGCACTGGTGCATTAAAAGCTCTGAGAAGTCCTGCAGTAAAGACAACAGCTTAATTTGATTTAACCCAGCCTTTCTTAAACTGTTTTGGTCTCCAATTTTGTTCTTTTTTTTCATAGCAGATATTAACAGTTCCCAGATCACAAAGCACACTTTGGGAAATGTTGCCTCGTTCACACACGAGGAAACCTGGGTTCAGAAATATTAAGTGACTTGCTCAAAGTTAACACAAAGCCAGACTTGAAACCAAACTTTCTAACTACTACTCCATTGCTCTTTTTACAAATAGTAACCATATCATGCTCGAAAGAGGGTGTCTGATGTTTAAAACGTTGTCACTTATGTTATTAATGAAAACCACACAGGCTTTAGGGTATAGTGACATGCATGTGAACCCTGGTTCTGTCCTTTTGCTAGCTCATGACCTTCGTCAGCTAAGCCTGTGAGTCTGAGTCTCTTTCTTCTTCTGTAAAGAGAGGGTAACGATAACGGCCTCACAGGGTTGGTGTGAGGATGAGGTGAGACAGTAATGTAAAGCCCGAGTCTATGTTCATATTGGTTTCCTCAGACTTTTCTCCGTAGATCAGGTGTGGGACCCACTTATCTATGATTTTAAAAGGCTAGGCGTATTATAGACACCAAGAAATTAATAATGGTGATCGTAATGGGTATTTATTGAATGCTGACTTAAAGAGTGAAGGCACATGGGATAGGAGTAATTACCTATGGAAATTCAGAGCTGTATTGAACTGCTAACTATTCATGGAATTGAGGGGAAAGTGATGGAGGGATGGACTAGAACGTGTAGATTGCATGGGGCCTGGTGGGCAGGCTCTGTCCAAGGTAGGAGCCATTCAGGATCTCAAGCCACCTGCCTTCCCTTTTTCCATCCCCACAACACAAAAATGTGGTTGAGGTTATCTTTTAAAATAGATAGCAGGGACTTCCCTGGTGGCGCAGTGGTTAAGAATCTGCCGGCCAATGCAGGGGACACGGGTTCGAGCCCTGGTCCGGGAAGATCCCACATGCCGCAGAGCAACTAAGCCCGTGCGCCACAACTACTGAGCCTGCGCTCTAGAGCCCATGAGCCACAACTACTGAAGCCCGCACACCACAACTACTGAAGCCAATGCACCTAGAGCCCACGCTCCGCAACAAGAGAAGCCACCGCAATGAGAAGCCCGCGCACCACGACGAAGAGTAGCCCCCGCTCACCACAAGTAGAGAAAGCCCGCGCGCAGCAACGAAGACCCAACACAGCCAAAATAAATGAATGAATTAATTAATTAATCAATTAATAAAATAAAATAAAATAGGTAGCTGTTTGCCTTTGGAATACCATTTATTTAAAACATTTGGCAACAGAGTTTGTCCAAGATGGGAAAGGTAAAGGACAAGTGACACGTTGCAAGGGAATGGGACGCTGCAGGGCCTGGAGTTCAGGATGGCAGAAGGGACCCAGGGGCTCCCCGGGGCTGTGACGGTGCCACAGAAATCATCCTCACCTCTCCAGCCCATCACCCCAACCTCAAAACTTGCTGGTATGGCTTCGGAATTTGCACTTCTGCCTAGGAATTTAGTCCGGTGCCCTAACATGAAGCTCAGGCATTTGTTTACCGCCAGCTTGGAGGGGCCACAGGCCTGATACTGAGTCGCCATTTGCATCGGTGGGGTCCTGGCTGCTTTCCCGGGCTTCTGTCTTAGCCCTCCCCCTGGAATGTATCAGGACTAACAGGCCCCGAAGGCCCTGTCTCTTTGACATCGCCCCCCCCGCTGCCCCATCTGATTGCTCTCTGGATCCCTCGTGGCCCTCGCTCTCTTCACGTCTTTCTCTCTGCCAGTTTCTCAGTGGGCGCTTTTAGGAGCTCCGTCTGCGGGCGACAGTAAATCACTCTCCCTGGGCTTTGACCGGTAGCAAGACAGCCTCGCCATGGTGAGGGGACCGGCGGAGAGAGTGCCAGCTTGCGCCCTGCTGCAGCTGCTCTGTGCACAGAGAGCCTCTTCATCTGGCACCAGCGCGAGACGTGCCAGCCTCGCCTCCCATGCCAGGTGCTGGCTCGGCCTCTGGACGGTACGAGGCTAAGCGTGCTGCTGGCACCGAGCGAGTCACAGCTTCTCTAATTTATTTACCTCGAATCAAACAAACCCGGACTCCTGCTTTGAATGGAGACTGTGCTGTTTCACAGGATGACAGAGGGCAGCCGTGTCTGTGGAATTGCCTTCCGTGGGCTTTAACCGGGACCGCTGTCTGCCATGGCTCTCGGAAAACAGCGTGGCAGTTCCTCAAAAGGTTAAACCTGGAGTTAGCACACGACCCAGCAGTTCCACTCCTAGGTCTACACCCAAGAGAATTGTGGGTGTTTTTCCACACAGACTCTTGCACGTGAGTTCTCAGCGGCATTGTTCATAAATATAGCCAGAAACTAGAAACAACCCAAATGCCCACCAGCTGATGGATGGGTAAACGAATGCGCTATATCCATTCAATGGAACATTTGGCAGTAAAAAGGAATGAAATGCTGATACATGCTACAACATGGATGAACTTTTAAAAATTAGGTTAAGAGAAAGAAACCAGACACAAAAGGCCACATATTGTATGATATTATTTATATGAATTGTCCAAGATAGGTAAATCCACGGAGACAGAAAGTAGATTGGCTGTTACCGGGGCCTGGGGGAGAGGGAACAGGAGGGGCTGCTAATGGGTGTAGGATTTCTGCTGAGGGGGTGAAACCGTTTTGGAATTAGATAGTGATGATGATCGCCCAACTCTGAATATACTCCAAACCACTGAACTGTATGTTTTAAAAGGATGACTTTATGGTATGTGAATTATAGGTCACTAAAGCTGTTATTTAAAACACTGCTCTGAACTTGCCACTGCAGTCAAGTCTTCTGTGGACCTAGACGTATAGGCTAGGAACCCAGTCCAAAGAGAGGAGAAGCCCAGCTCCTGCCGCTGGGGAGAAGCACCAGGTGGTGGGTGTGGGCGAGCCATGCTGTGAGGACACATCGAGTGTTGTCTGGGATCCACGACATCTGTTCACAATCTTGGGATGCCCTGAACTTCCTGGTTCCAGCCCCCTACCTGAACATAAGTTCCAGTTGGACCCTGTTAGATTTCAGTGATTAATGAATAAACGTTCACCCTCATATACTGAAAAAACATTTTATTTGGAAATAATTGTAAACTTACTGAAAATTTGCAAAAATAAAAATAATACAAAGAATAGCCCCGTACCTTCACCCAGGTTCACTGGTTATCATTTTGCACCGTTTGCTTTATCATTTGCATTCACTCGCGTGCTCCCTCCCTCTCACTTCTACTCTGTTGTCGCACGTGTGTGTATACGTACATATCTAGATATATATAAATGCTACTTTTTCTGAGTGATTTGAGCGTAAGTTATAAATGTCATGGCCCCTGATTTCTGCACCATCCAATACGGTAGCCATTAGCCACAAAGGACCATTTAAATTAAAAGTAAATAAAATGTAAAAGTCAGGTCCTCGGTCATAACCAGCCACACTTTCAAGTGTTCAGTAGCCACCTGTGGTTAGTGGCTACGGTGTGGGACAGAAGGAGTTACGGGCATTTCCAGCATCGTGCAGAGTTTGCGTGGACAGCACTGGCTCCCCCGCCCTCCCTGTGTGTGTTCTGTGTCCCGAGAACAGGGCGCCGTGCGGTTCCCGACCCAGGAGGACTTAGCCCTGATTCAGAACTCCCACGTAGCCCGTGGTTCGTACTCCAATTTTGTCAGGTGACCCAGTGATGTTCTCATTCCTTTTGGAATGAGGTCTTCAGTCTTGTTTGTGGCCCACATCAGCTTGGCTTGTGCTCAGGGGAAGCATGTAGACTATATATATATAGATGGTTAAGCTTTGAGTCGGGGGTTCCTTCGCTGTGGCCCTTCTTTTCGCAAACTTGAACCCTTTCTCTAACTCATGTGCTGGGGCCGGCTTGCGTTCCCTTAGCTCAAGAGTGACTTGGTGTCTTTGTCACTGGGCTGATAACTCAAGGTGCAGCTCCCCACCTCATCCCCCCATTCTGCACTGACATTTGGTGTCTGAGCAGGTGTGGCTCTGCTCTTAAAGCACCAGGAAAGATTTCCTGTGAGAAGAAGGAAAGCGGCCTCCCCGGCAACCACGCTCTTTTGCTTTGTTCTGATAACTTTTCCCAAATTTTAGCCTGCAACCAAAGAAAGGCTCATCTTGTTCCCCTTCGTTTTCTGTGTTGTGGCTGAGTGGTGATCCCATGGCTGTGAATTGCTTTGCGGGGCCCAGGACCAGTGGGGCACGGCACTTCCTGCCACGGCACTCCTCGTGGAGTGGAGGCCAGGTGGGCACAGCCCGGGCTGCCCAGCCCACATTCCCAGGTGCTACCAACCCTGGCCCATCATCAGCTCACTTTGCTCCAGTCCAGGGGAAAATGGACTGTGGTGATTTTCAACCATACTTTGGACGAAATGCAGGGAAGACAAAGAAACTGCAGAGTGGTTTCTACTTCTGAGCTAACTGGTGTTAGAGCTTTTCCTCCAAGGAATTCCTGGTGACTTCCTGGAATTTTACTGCAGGGGTAAGAATGGAAAACAGATTCCTGGGCTGCTGACTTCACTTCCATAGGGCACTACCCCCATGACTCTTAACATATGGAGGGGAGTAAAAGCTGGGAAACAGGAAATCCACAGGCTTATTCGTTTACCTTTCTTATATTTCCATTTGCCCCTTAGAATGTATTCTCATACCTTCTCCCACCTTTTATTTTGATTCAGCATTTCTTAGAAAAATATTTAGCAAAGTAAGAGTCACTGAAGAACTCGGTGGGAATCTTATATGAGCCATATAGCTTGAGCCAAGAAAGAAAGAAGAAATGGATTCATGCAGAGAGAGTGGAAATGGAGCTGAAAGCTTCATTTTCTGCTTAACTAAAAAAGAACGCAAAGGGCTTGAGTGGCAGAGCCAAGACCACACGGCGTCAGCTGAGGGCCATGAGGTGCAGCGTGAGCGGTGCAGTTTGTGCCCTTCGCCGCCTTTTGAGAGCTACCTTAGAACGAACTTGCAGCACCGGGTCCCCTCAGCCGCTTTGGAGGAGTAAACAGGGCGCATCTGATGCTGGTGAAGGAGCCAGAGCACTTCCGCTGCCTCTGGCCATCAGCAGGAGAACACACGTTCGGATGTTCTCCACTCACATCTTCTGTGTAATATGAGGTACCCTAACTGGCCGAGTTGTTCTGATCGATCCATGGGCTTCTGTAAGGGTTTCCGTGTGTTCTCACTCAGGGCCGTAGGTGCCCAAGCCTAAGGACTACGATTCTGTGTTCTGTGAGAGTGTTCCCAGCTTCAGCTGAGGCCAGCGTCACAAGTCAGTAACCCGTAGGCCCAGCCTAAGCGCTGATTAGTTTCAGGTCACCTCTGGCTTGCGAGATACACGCACCGAGAACCAGGCAGGCTGGGGGTTAGGGGGGCAGTCTTCGCCAGCGAGTGCCCCTTGCATCCTGCTGTCTGGGTTTCCCGGGGAAGCGCTGCAGCCACCCGGTCCCTGGTGTGTCTGAGCTCTTTCTGGCAGCAGAGTCGCCGTGCCCCGCGAGCCCCTTTGTTCCCAGGGCCCACCGCCCAGCCGGCCTGGCCGTGCACACCACACCATGCCTCCCTCTGCCACGCCAAGAAAGGGACCAGCCTTCCCCTCAATCTGTCACCGTGACCTACACGATATCCCAGACTCCTCTCCTGCCCTGTCTTCCCCTTTAGTTGCCAAGGTCTTTAGTTGCCCCTTCGTCTCCTGTCTGTGACCTTGCTTTAGTTCCCACTGATGCCACGTTTCCTCCAGGATCTTCTCTCCCAGATGGGATATTTCTCTCTAAAGAACCTGTATCCGGCATCTAGGTTCAAATACCTTCTTTCCCCGCTAAACAATGAAAAATCTCAGACTCTTTTTTTATAGACTTCGCTGAGACATCTGTCACTTATCATTGTAACATCAGCCCTCTTTATTTTGGTATGTTCGGCACATTATAGTTCCCAAATTTATAGATATTCTGGTTATTTATATTTTAGGTTCATCATTTTTGAGTCACAAATAAGATGGCATCTTAAATCTTGGTTTGTAATTTTTGAGGATTCCTTCTTTTAGGATCTGCAGATCTCTATTTATAAGACAGTACAGCGTAACACCCCTACTAGGGGAATGACAGATGCTGTGCCTCAATTCTAGGCATCTCGATCCAAAATCCCGTATAAGTAAGGAGTCCAGAATAGTGTTTGTTCTGCCATTAATGAATCAGTGGTACCCTGGGTGTGTGAGAAATGCTATTTTTAAACCCATTGCTGACTTCAGTGATAAAGAGGGTACAGACTGCCTTGCCAGGCTTGTGAGCTTCCCATGACTAATACCCATGGTTATTATGACGTCAGAACTTGACTGTTCTTTACCAAGAACATAACCATTGCATCATGCAACTGGGGGCAGGGTGTGAAAAGTCCATTTTTCCCAGAGAGCACAGCAGCACAGGGCATCAGCTGGTTCTCCCACGAGGGCACGTAAGCCTAAATTCTGTAGTGCCAAACTCCTATTTGGGTGTGGAGAGCAGCCTCCCATTTTTGTCACTGGAAAGTCATTTGCCTCAAAGTTTCCAAACCAAACGAGAAGCATTTGTGATGGGTGATCCTATACCTTCCACTTGTTCAGGAAAGTTATTGGGTGGGGATTAATGCGTGCACACCTGAAGTCACTAATAGCTGTGCAGGTCAGAGCTGTTCCATCATTTGACCCACTGATCTCAGGAAGCATTTTCACAAAACCCAGAAGTGATGCTAAAATATGGAAGCTAGGGACTGAACTATTTAGAATTTTTTAAGTTGTCTCTAAAAATGTGTGCTCTGATTTTGGTGGGTGAGGATGCCGAGCATCAAAAGGTAATTACAATCAGCCTCATTAATTCAGGCTCATTAGGGATAGGAGCATTAAGGAAGGGTACAGGGCTCGTTAGGATGGGCTAAGTTATACTGCGGCAGCAGATACCCCCCCACATCTCAGGGACTTAAAATAACAAAGGTTTGCTCCACCATCTTGCTGCCTGTCCCCCTTGAGTCAGCTGGGGTCTCCGCTCCTTCTAACCCTCGTTCCATCCTTCCACCCACCCCGGGATCATCACTGGTTACGTGCGCAAGGAGAAGTGGGACCAAGTAGGCAAATTGCACACTGGCTGCCCAGAAACGACGCTTGTCACTCCCTTTTTATTGGCCAAGTTTAACCATATGGCCAAGACTAATTCCAAGTTACTTGGCTTTAGCTACTCGAGTTATAACAGGGATTTTCAAAGTGCAGGGCTCAGAACAATTTATTGGGATGTAGAAGAAAATATTAGAATATGTATATTTTATCTCATCCTTTTAAATTCTCTATTTTTGTGTTTTTAATAAACATAAGAGTAAAGTAGAACATATATAATTTATTAAAAATAATTATCACATGTGTTAGGAGTCTTCAGTTTTTTTACCGATTGTCGATCAGAAATGCTTAGGTCATAGTTTATACAGTAGATGCAAATGTGCAATGCGTACACTGTGCATAGAAACTGGGTCCCGTTTATGACCAGGAGTAGTGTTTGTTTTGTTTTTTTAGTTTTTTTTTTTTTTTTTTTAATTTATTTTTGGCTGTGTTGGGTCTTCGTTTCTGTGCGAGGGCTTTCTCTAGTTGCGGCGAGCGGGGGCCACTCTTCATCGCGGTGCGCCGGCCTCTCACTATTGTGGCCTCTCTTGTTGCGGAGCACAGGCTCCAGACGCACAGACTCAGTAGTTGTGGCTCACGGGCCCAGTTGCTCCGCGGCATGTGGGATCTTCCCAGACCAGGGCTTGAACCCGTGTCCCCTGCATTAGCAGGCAGATTCTCAACCACTGCGCCACCAGGGAAGCCCCTTTTTTTAGTTTTTTAAAATTGAAGTTTAGTTGGTTTACAGTGTTTCAGGTGTACAGCAGAGTGATACAGTTATACATAAATATGTATATATATTTATGTATTTTTCAGAATCTTTTCCATTGTAGGTTATTACAAGATATTGAATATAGTCCCCTGTGCTGTACAGTAGGTCCTTGTTTATCCATTTTGCATATAGTAGTGTGCAGGAGTAGTGCTTTTGATTAAAATGTTACACAGAAAAGGAGGACGTACGTTTTTAAGGTAAAGTAGGTAAAATATAGAGTCTGTATCTGAATCTTCTGAATCCCTCCAAGTTTCCCCGGAGTCCTCTTCAGAATCGTTGGAAGTTGCTTCCTCCTGTCCAAACCTGCCTTCCCTCCAGGAACAGCATTTGAGATAAGTGACAAATGAGCTCTTGTCCCATTTCATTGTCTTTTCTGTCTTTCCTTGTCCGGTCATTCAGAAATAGGGTACCGAGGCCCTCGTCCAGCCAGGCGTGGTGCTGAGGGGACCCCTGGTACCCTGTGAATTTGGTTCATCTCAAGCAGCCGGCGTGTTGGCCGTGCTGCTTGTTAGATGGGCCTTGGCGAGCCAGCTGACCTCCCCCTCCTCCTCTGTCACTGGACACTTACGTAGAGCTCACTCTGGACCAGGCACTGCTCTAAGTGCATGATAGACACTGACTCATTCCCTTCACACCAGGACCCTATGAGATACTGTCTCCAATTCAGAGAGGAGGAAACTGGGGTGCCGAGGCCGCATCACTTGCTGAGACTTGCAGCCGGCAAGGGGCAGAGCCCACATCTGACACAGTGGCTGGGAACTCAGAAACGATCTGAATTGAGCCCTTGGAACACAAACCACTGTTAAGTTGGGACCAGCTATGTCACCAGCTGCCATCCTCTGTGCCCCAGAGCAGGACACGTGAGAGCTTTCTGACCCCTTCGCTGTGCTCCGGGGGAGGGAAGCAAGACCCGGTATCATCAGAGCGGGCACCTCCCCTCAGGCCGTGTGCCAGTGGCCAGCACTGTGGGGTTGCTGGGTCACAGCAACACCAGGACTGGTTTGATGACAGTGACTCACAGCATAAAAATGTCCTCGCAGCGGCCCAAAGAGCCCGCTTTAATTTGCGCGGCTTAGAACGGGCTATTGGTTGTCTTGCCAAGGGATCCCTGTGCCAGCTTGTTTGTATATCTGCAACATCCACACACAAATACATGCCTAAATATTGTGAATAATACCATGTAGCATTTTTCTTGTGCTTCATAGTTTACAAAACACATCGCAGTGTTCCTTTATTATTCCGCATGTGCTCACAATACCATTTCACTTGCATTCTGTGTTCTCCCTTTCTTCCCATCTTGTATTTCTTTTTCCTTTTCCTCCTCCCCAACCTTACTCCCTCCCGGCATCCCAGCCTGCTTTTCCCCCATCCCTCCGGCTTTTCTTTATGTCTTTCCGGCCCCCTTCCTCCCTTTACACCATCGGGCGGTGCTTCCTCTACCTTTTCCCAAATTGATCGCTAGTTGAGTTTCATCAGACGTCAGTTAAAGGCAACTGAGAGTAATGAAAAAATTCTCCGAGGAGCAAAGGAGCTGTAACGTAGAGTTACTGTTGTAAACAGCAGTCACCATTTAAATCAAGTAGGAAGGATTATATTACTGTGCTTTTAAGAGGAGGAATGAAAGAATTCTGTCTCTGAAGAGAACCCAGGAAAAAGAGCTCTGTGCACTTGGCCTCATGGGCATCCCTGGGTCTGTATGACATCTTCACAAAGTTTTCTTTGCAGGTAGGTAGCAGCCCACGAGAGAAATGTTCAAAGAAATACATAAACATGAGTACAAGAGGCAGCGACAGGTGTTGCACTGAGAGCAGGACGCAGATGGTGGCCTCTTGTCCTGGTTTGTCTGTACAACAGCAAGAAGCTGAGGTTTAGAGAGGGCAGGTCCAAGGAAGTGCTGGCCGGGACTCCTTAACTGTTACCGTAGCCGGTGAGAACAGACTGAACTTTTCTGTGCCTTCCAGAGAAGTCACATGTTGATCACGAAGAACAAATATACTTGCATAAAGAGAAGAGGTGTTTAGCAACCCCCTTCCGGGACTCGGAACTCAGATGGGGGCGTGTAAGGCTGAGGATGATTCTCCTGTCTTTCAAGTGAGAGGCTGCGAAGACAGGCTGTCAGGGCAGACTGCTGTTCGGCCAGTGTGACTCTGCAATTGTTATAAATACTTTATCGTAGCTTGAGTACAAACATGTTTTTTCAATGAAATATATCCTGAATTACATCACAGAGAGTATAGTTTCCTAGGGCTACTATAATAAAGCACCACGAACCGGGTGACCTAAAACAACAGATATTTATTCTCTCAGTTTTGGAGCCTGTAAGTCTGAAACCAAAGTGTCAGCAGGGCCATGCTCCGGCTGAGACTCAAGGCAGAACCCTTCCTCACCTCTTCCTAGCTTCTGGTGACCCCCAGCCATCCTCAGCGTTCCTTGGCTTTTGCAGCTACATCACTCCAGGCTTTGCCTCTGTCCTGATGAGGCATTCTCTCTGTGTGTCTGTGCCCTTTCTCCTTTTCTTATAAGGACGCCAGTCATACTGGATTAGAACTCACACTACGGCCTCATCTTAACTTGATGACACAAAGGTTCTATTTCCAAATAAAGTCACATTCACAGGTACTAGGGGTTAGGACTCCAGCATACCTCTTGAGGGGTCACTTCTTAATAGAATTTACCCAGAGTAACAGAGTAATAGATTTACATAATTTGTTGGTGTAAAAGAAAGTTGACAGTGGCACGGTAATAAGAACACCAAAATGGAAAAGAGTAAAGTAGGTTTTCAGTTCCGATTCTGAGTGCGCCAAACATTGCTGAAGGAGAAGCTAATTAAATTCACGAGACAAATTAGTTGTGGGCTGGGCATGGGATGGGTAAGGTTAAATAAAACACATAATTTGGTAAGAGGAATTTAAGAATAACTACTTCTTTTTTGCCTAAAAGAGAAAACAAGCCTACCAGATTTTTAGTCTTGATTTGGACCTTATAAACCATTTCTGAAGGGTAGAAAAATTCAATCTGAGGCTTACCCTAGCATCGCCAGACACGTAGCTAACCCCTCAGTACCTGCCCCCGCTCCAGCTCACCGCTTTCTTGAGGTAGTCAGTATGCTTTGGAAACAATATTGAATGGACGGGGATTGGTCTGCCAGTGATAGCAAGTGGCTGAAAGATCCGGGGACACAGTGCTTTTGTAAAGATTTGTTGTGACTCAAACGCCTGAAAATTAATGCTGCTGAGACTTTAACTGCCTCATTTAGAACATTTCAGGGACAATGTGAGCAGCCTGCTAGATCTTTGAAAAATGTGTATTTAAATGAAATTCTGGGTTTAACCCAGAAGTATAGCTGATTTTGTTTTTACGGTTTGTGGGTGTGTTACCTCTTTCATCCCACCAGGTGTGTTTAAATGTTATCTTCTTGAGATCCTCAGTTGGAAAGAAGATGCAAAGTTGAAAAATGTAAGCCTCTACCACCTTTGGACTAAAAGGACAACATGGGTAGCAGAAGGGAAGTAGAGTGTGTCTGAGAAAAGACCGATCCGAGGCTCTGTTAAGACGAGAGTGGCCCTGAAGAAGGAAAGTTCCTCATCCTCGCCCAGCCCTCAACTGATTTGCCTCTTGAGTGTACTCATGTCTCCTTCAGAAATGTTTGGAGCACTCAGAATCTGAGCTAGAAACTTAGTTTACTTTCCCATTTTGGTGTTATTAATATGTGACTTTCAATTCTCTTTTATACCAGAATGACTACAATTATTCCTCGATATACATTGCAGAGACATTCCTGCATGGCCTTTTCCGGAAGCACTGCATAAGTAACATAAACTTA
Source organism: Balaenoptera physalus (assembly GCF_965194825.1). Lineage (NCBI taxonomy): Eukaryota > Metazoa > Chordata > Mammalia > Artiodactyla > Balaenopteridae > Balaenoptera > Balaenoptera physalus. The sequence continues at coordinate 109,891,451 of NC_138887.1, read as the reverse complement.
TGCAGAATTTAATTTGAAATAATCACTTTGCTTTTGCTTGTATAATATTTGACTAATTGAAATCCCCTCCTGGGTCCACTGAGGCAAGATATAGGGAAATTACAACATGGAATGTCTTATCTCCAAGGAGGGAAAAACAGAGAGAGTTCTTTTAAAATATGACAATATATCCTGAGAAAGTGATGCGTTAGTAAAATGCATTTGGTTTCCTTAAACCTTCCGTTAAGGGTTGAATTGTCTCCCTAACCACCTCGCCTGTAAAAACACATGTTTAACTCTTAACTCCATTATCTCAGAATGTGACCTTATTTGAGGAAGGGTCTTTACAGAGGTAGTCAAGTTACAGATTATTAGGGTGGGCCCTAATCCTATATGATTGGCGTCCTTAAAAGGGGGAAATGTGAACCTAGAGACATGCACAAAGGGAAGACAGCCCCCTGTAAACCATGGAGAGGCCTGGAGCAGATCCTTCCCTCAGGGTCCTCCGAAGGAACCAATCCTGCCAACACCCTGATTTTGGACTTCCAGCCTCCAGAACTGCAAGACAACAAATTTCTGTCGTTTAAGCCCCCCAATCTGTGGCGCTGTGTTGTGGCCATCCTAGCAAGTACATACACCTAGGTTGAGAAGTATTTTTTTTTAAATAATTAATGTTCTTAATTAATGCAATTATTGCTTGAAAACAGAGTTTTTGAGGTTTTTTTTTTTATACACTTGTTTTCCTTTCATTGATTCTCCAGTTTCCTGGAGAAAGAAACTGAAAAGCATGTTTGTTTTATCGATATCATTCTTTTTTTTCACCAGAATTATCTTGGATTGGCAGTTTTCAGATTGCTTATGAACACTTGGTGACATGGCCTCTAGATAATCAATTTAGAGGCTACATGTACTTACCCACTGCAGTGAAAGGCTGGCACACCCATAGTGATTTATGGCTTAGTCCCAGGCAATGAGGCAAGAGTCACAGGGAGGGGAATTTGAGAGAGGCTTGACTCTGTTATAGGTGAAGTTAGCGACTTTCCAAAAGAGAAAGTAAGTCTGAACATGGATAAGGGCTGATTTGGACAAATAATGAGCCAGTAGGTAGATAGGTATGTGGAGAATTTGCAAATGGTAGGAAAAGGATGTTTTCTCAACTGGAGAAACACAGCTTATGGTAGAATTTGCAGATTCAAGGAAGATGACGTAAAAGATTTGGAAAGTCCTTAAGAGAATCATATTTCTTGGGAAAGCAGGGGGCATAACATGGTGCACTTGGTTCTCTTCCCAGGGGAGTGCCCCTTCTTCCTCTCCTCCTGACCCTGTGGGAAAAGAGGGCTGGTGGCTTATTCCTAGCCAGGCCCAGTAGCGCTTTCTCTGTTTTCATTCTCCTGGATCAATCCCTTAATTGTTTTCGTGGGTTTTTTTTTTTCATCGTTTTATCCTTGACTTCTTCACTGTGACTCATACTGTCCTCCTCATACTGTTTGACAATGTCTGTGCCCCCAAGGATTACTTTATTTGCCATCTGCTCTACTTTCTACACCATTTCTCCTGGGAAACAGCTTTACCCACATGGATTCCATTTGCATCTAGGTGTTGTTGACAGCCCTCAGGTCAACGACCCCTCGCCCATTCTCCCATCCTGGTTTTTCTATTGGTACATATAGAACATCGTCTCCTCTCTGTTGTTACTAATGCCTACAATGAAGTCTCTCCAAAATCGAGCTCTTCCTTGGGACTTCCCTGGTGGCGCAGTGGTTAAGAATCCGCCTGCCAGTGCAGGGGACACGGGTTTGAGCCCTGGTCCAGGAAGATCCCACATGCTGCAGAGCAGCTAAGCCCGTGCGCCACAACTACTGAGCCCGCATACCACAACTACTGAAGCCCGCGCGCCTAGAACCCGTGCTCCGCAACAAGAGAAGCCACCGCAATGAGAAGCCCGTGCAGCACAACGAAGAGTAGCCCCCGCTCGCCACGACTAGAGAAAGCATGCGTGCAGCGACGAAGACCCAACGCAGCCAAAAATAAATGTTAATAAGTTAATAAATAAATAAATTAATTTTTTAAAAATCGAGCTCTTCCAGCTCACTCGGCTCTCATCTTGAGCAACACCGTTCCTTTCCCAGTCTCTTTGGGATGTGATCCTTTGATTTCAGTCTTTTTCCCTTTCCATATTTTTGTCACTCTGTCCTACTGATCTTTGTTTAGCCATATTTTTGACTCCACCCCTTTGTCCTTGGTCTTATGCATGGACTGGTTCAGGGTCACCTTGCCCTCTCCCCGCTCCAATTCATCCTGTGCAAGCTTAGCCCATCTTATTGATTTCCATTGTCTTTTCCAAGTGGTTTATCTTCATTGAGGATTCAACTCAGCAAATGGGAACTAGATGCTTGATTGTCAATGACCAGCGGCTCCTGACACTGTAACTTTGGTAAATTAAGCACTTCCCTGCCTCAGAGTTTCAGTATGAATAGCTGAACAGTGAAGGTTTCAACTTGGATCTCTTGTCAGTGCTTGTAATTCATCTTGTTCAAAACCCATTCCATTATCCCATTCCCCAAGAGAAACAACGCTTTAAGACCACCTCCCATCTTCCATGTCACCGTCTGTGGAACCCCGCTCCTTTCAGGCCCCCAGACGTATTCGATTGCTCCCTCGCCTTTGCCCTTGCATCCCATCTGTCAGTGTGTCTTGCCTCTCTTCTCTGCACAGTCTTATGTTTCTGCTGCTTCCTTTCTGTTTTCTCAGGCAGTTCCTTAGTCCAGGTCCTCATTACCTCCCCCCTGGACTGCTAGGACAGCCCAGGTCAGCTCACCCAAGACCGGTGCTCTGTCCACTGTGCCACTGTACATCAGAGGAGTGAAGTTTACCTCTTTCAGGAGGTAAATTTATTTTATTTGAACAGTTTTGAGGGGTTGTATTTCCCAAACGTCATCATAACCAGAGGATAGAGAAATGCAGGTGACTTGGGAGTGCTGTCGTGGGGTCCATTGTTTTACCAGGTGGCGTGCAGTCGGTGTGCCCCATACTTTAGATCAGTCTCCTCTCACACACCAGCTTTCATTTTGCCTTGGCTGTTATGGTACCTGTCTCCTTATTTGGTGCTTTAACTCTGAGACCCTAAAGCATGAAGAAGAAGGGTTAACAGCACAGATTTGGTAGTCAGGCAGACCTTAGTTCAAATCCCAGCCCTGCTGGTAGTAGCAAAGTGAGCTTGGACAAACTGTGTCATCTCCCTGCACTCCACTTACCCATCTGTAAAATGGGAAATGCACCTGACCTTACGGTTGTGGGGTGTGCGCACCTGGAGTCTGACACAGAGAGCAAACCCAGTAACGACAGTCCCTCTACGACTTGTTAATCGAGTGTTAGATGACAGTCAGTATAAAGTGAGTGGCTTTAGTGGTAGGGCTTCACACCAGCCTTTTCAGGATTTAAAAATTACTTCTAGAAGATTGAAATTATCAGAAGAGGACAATTCTGGATAAGTAGGCTGTTGGTGCACACAGTGTAGACTGGTAGTTACGTTGGGGGTGAGCATTTGTTAATGTATTAAATGCTCCTAAGTTGTTGTCTCCAAGCAAAGCTTCAGCTTCCTGAGGGCAGAGACCACAGTGCTGGCTGCAAGCCCCCAACACCCAGTGAGCAGGAGCTGGAACACTGTCCTTATGCCCTTCAAAAGATATAACATCTTTTTAGTCGCAGCTCAAGTCTTACCTCCCCTGTAAACCCTTGCCTAACCACAGCCCATAGTGATTCCTGCCTCTGAACTCCTGTTGCATTTACTTCGGCAAGTTGCTTACGTTGCCCAGAATTGCCAGTTGTCCTTTTCACTCTGCACTGAACTTGGCACCCCCATGAGATTTTAAGCTCCTTTAGCTCAGTGCCGATGTCTTAGATGTCTTGTGTTTCCTTTTGTCCCCAACTCCAGTCTTTTTATTTAGAGCGCCCTTAATGGAATCAGTAGCATTGTGATTGTCATTGTTGATAAAGAATTCTGTAGAGCTCGTGGTTGATCCTAAACTGTGCTCTGGTGGAATATACTACACATTTAACATTACACAACTAGCAGATAAATAGACTTTGATGGAAAATGATATACAAGCCCCATAGACATTTAGTATACACTGTTTTGGAAATGCATTATTTAGAAATGGGCTAACCTGAAATTATCTTTGTACTCCTTGTGAAATATAAACTTGACAAACAGGATTACTGTCATTAAAATTTTATGAATATTGTTACATATATCAATGAAGAAATTTTTTCTATTTTCAACCCCCTGAGGCATCAAATTATGGTAATCAATGATTATACAGATTAACCCTTTTTAGGCGTTTTTGATGTCCATTCAGATGCGTATTTCTAACATTCATATATTTTTTGAAATATTCTATAATTTTATTATAACTTATGTGCATAATGTGATATGTAAGAGAGATATAGCAGTCAGCTGAGTATGGGAATTAATCCGTCCTTTGAGTTCTGGATTACAAAAAAAAGAAAGATCTGTAGCTTCTATCAAATACTTACTATTTGGTAGAAGTGTGTGGCCAAAGGACTATAGGAAGTGGGGAAGTTGGCACCTCCTAAACTAAGGTGTTCTTTTTTTTTTTTTTTTGGTCATACCATGCGGCTTGCCAGGATCTTAGTTCCCCGGCCAGGGATGGAAGCCATGCCCACAGTAATGGAAGCATGGAGCCCTAACCACTGGACTGCCAGGGAATTCCCAAACTAAGGTGTTCATGATTCTGTTCTCTTTAATAATATAACTGGATTCTGAGTGGTGATCTGCAACACCAAAATTAAACTTTACATACTGATAAAAATGGTGCCACTGTTTCGCTTATAGTTCTTCTCTCGAGCTTTGATAGGGTACAGTGAAATTGAATTCAGATTAATTATTTTTTTAATCATAGTTGAACCCTCACTCATCCCTGTAGTTTCGGCAGCGTCTGATCTTCCAGTAGATAATTTTGGGGTGGTGAAATGGAAAGGAAATGTACTCAGATGTGAAGCAACTTTTCAGTTCATCTAATTGTGAAATATAAAATTATGAAGAAACTAGGCAAATACGTGGAAAAAAATGAACTAAATGAGCCAATCCTTTAACAAATGACCTTTTAAAAATTCTTGTGACTTAAGAGCTCAGGAAGATCAGGAAGATTTTTAACTATCCTTTTTTTTAAGGTGGAAAATATTATTCTTAACCCTAGAAAAATAAATTTCTCTTTAAACTATTAAGACAAAGTGGCACATAGAATTACCCAGATTTGAACTTCTGGGGTCAAGGTCTGGTTTTTCCACTTAATTATAGGAGCCTTAACCCATCACTTGACTTCCTAGTTTTCAAACTAGGACCCTCGTAAGAATGAAAGTGGGCAGGATGCTCTTACTAATTCATTTGGAATAACAAGGGTGATTCCGGATTGTCCCAAAGTCAATGTACGTTTACCCTGTTCGTAAAACATCCTGCCCAGAGCCTGGTACTTACCGGGTGCTCAAGATTTTAATATCTGGAGAATCATGAGACTCCTGAGTAATAGGGTTTGAATTCAAGTGTGATAGCATTTTATGGACATAAATGGCATCTCTAATAAAGAGTAGAAGGCAAATGTTTTAAAAATAGTATTTTGAAATGCAGACTTTCGTGCATATCTTTTTAAAAATGCAAAATGAGCATGTGAATACAATGATTAAAAGAGGGCCCAGTGCTTTCACTGCCTTTAGCGGTGTCAGAAATGCACCCTAGGTAGCTGGGACCTGGATTTGTTTGGGGCATGAAAGAAGCAGTCTTTCATCTTTGTGGTAATAAGAAATGACTTCTTACAAATAATGGAGTTTAATTCTGCTAACTATAGGATGTATTTTAGTGCCCATTTTATAGGAGCTGTATTTCATTTGCCGTATGCAAGGAAGGACATATTACATACAGTTGTGTAGTACAAGTTGACCTAAATTTTAATAAATTAGTTTTTAAATGCTTTTTCCTGGTCACTTTTATAACATCTGCATAAACTTGTATCAGTAACATTAAAAAACATTCAAGGCCCTGATGAATATCTAATACACAGTGTTTATAATTTTGACCTTCTTATGAGACAGATGGTAACAGTGATGCGCCTTTTAGAAAGTTTAGTTCTAAATTGTGGTGACTCACTGTGCTTTCACATGAGTGACAATGCGGCAGTCATGTCAGGAGTTATTTTGGGAGGCTACTCGGGCTTTTGTGGAATGGTCTGGGTCTCGTGGCCCCCTCTAGGGAGCAGGTGTGAGTTTTGCAGATTTATCCTACAGTGATTTCCCTGGTGCCTCACTCCCCATGGGCTCAAAACCCGCCCTCACACCCATATGGTAATAGCCTCCCAGTCTCCCAAGGAAGGTGGAGAAAAATGCACTTTCTCTTCCAAGAACCAAATAGGAAGGGCAGAGATGACTTAAAAAGTGATTGAAATGGTTCCATAGGATCAAACTGAAAATGCCCATTAAACCCCCTGCCTTTTCTGAGAAGAAAATTGACAGATAAGGAGGGCAGCAGGCCTTGAAGAGCACAAAGGTCAACACAGAAAGAAGTGAGAGGAGACAGCTCTCTCTAGAGTGGAAAACATAAAGGTCCTTGCCTTCCTTGGCCCCAGCCTTGGGGATCTGAATAAATAGAATGCAAAGGGTGTGGGCTGGGCTCACTGGGATCTCCACGAATCAGGAGGACTTGTTCCAGAAAAATACTCTCAAGGAGAAATGTTTGGCAATAAGTTTGGTTATTCCTGTAGGATTGTTTTAAGACTAAGCTACGCAAGTATCAGCAATGGTTTATCACTTATAAGATAGTTTAGAGATTTAAAAATAAGTAACAGTAGTAGTAGTAATAACAATAATTGCTATTATTATTATTATTGAAGACTTTCTTGACCTATATTTTCTTTGAGCAGTTTGCTTCGCAGAGCAAAATGGCCTCTGCTACAGAATAAAGGTAATAAGACTGTAATGGCAAACTTCCAGCTCTAAGATAAATAAGTTCTGGGATGTAACGTACAGCCTGTGACTGTAGTCAACAACAGGGTATTGTGTACTTGAAAGCTGCTAAGAGAGTAGATCTTAAATGTTCTCACCACACACACACACAAAAGGTAATTAGGTGATGGAGGTGGTAACTAACCTTATTATGATCATCGTTTTACACCATATATTCATATCAAACCATCACGTTGTACACGTTGAACTGCCACGATTTTATATGTGTTATATCTCAGTCAAGCTGGAGGGGGAAATAAGGCTGTATCGGGAATTGCTAATCTAGTTCTTAGAATAGTGGCTGCTGACCTTATAAAGGAGCAGCAGTGGCCACACCAGGCCAGGCCAGAGTCTGCAGCAGGCAGTGCGGCAAAGGGTGTCCCTAGCCATGCAGGTCTCCTCTCTGATCCCGCGAATCTGTCACCAGAGGTACCCAGTGACAGTTTCCACAGTTTTATGACCCTTGGCTGTCATCCCAGTAGCAAATAAGTCATAAGCCATTCTCTTCCCCTCTGTAAAATTCCACTGCTACACCCTGGCCTTTCCACCAAGATTTTTCTGAAACAGTGAAAACAGAGAATAGAGCTACATCTCTTTTACGTAACATCAGCATATTTCTTCTGCCACCTCTGACCCCTCTCTGCCCCCCTCCCCGTCCTCCTGCCACAAAGCACTGAGGATGGAGCAGTAAGGGACAAGCTCGATACCAAAGAATAAAGGAAATGCTTATTGCTTTGCCTCTTCAGTGGATACTTTACGAAAAGCTGAAGGATTGGTCATTTCTATATTGTATAAAATATCTAGAACAATTTGGTTATTTAATACTGATAAATATAGAAAAGCTATTTTCTGTGTTATTTTAGAATTAAGGAGAGATTGACTTGAACAAAAAGTACCGTAGGAAGAAACAGGTAAAGTGTGAATTCTGAATGAGCAAGCCAAAATAGTCTTGTCAGGCAGAAGGCTGTCTACAGAAGTATAGTCATATTACACAAGTAGATACTGGAGTTCAGGAACCAAACAAGAAAGGAAGCTTCTGTCAGATCTATGGGATGGGTCAAGGTAGGGTTCAGAGCAGGTGTTGGGTGTTAGACAGGTTGAGGTTGCCCCTGGGAAGTGAGAGCACATCCAGGATGAAGTACAGACAGAACATGACTGCTGACCCCAGGACAGGAGCTGCCTGGACTTTGCCTTAGTTTGGGTGGAAAAGTATTGGCAGGTTTTTCTTTATTCTCCAGAGTGAGGCCAGGTTCCGTAGGTACTTGTGACTGGTAATTGCTCTATAGCTAGAAAACTAAGCTCTCCTCGAAGCCTGATCAGTTAGAGTGCTTTATTCCATCAACTGAGTGCCTCCCATATGTAACAAACCCGGCTTAATGCTAGGGGGAAAAAAAGAAGTATAACCTGTAGCTCGCGCCTTCCGAATATAGCCTGGTTATGGAAACATGACGTAAACGTATAAAAAGTTATATAGCACAAAAGATAAATAATTCAATTCAAGAGACGAGATTCTGCAAGGCAGAAATGCAGTTTGTGGGCAAATGGGCAGTGCACATGGTAAGTGCCTTAGGAATGGAGAGTTGGGAATATCAGTATAGGTTGGAATTGTCTGGGAAGAGGAGGCATCTGAATTGTCTTCTTATCTTTGGATAAGCTGAGAGAAGAGGTGAAGGCATGTCGGATGGGGGAATTGTGTAAGAGCATGGAGGTAGGAACTGTAAGAGACATTCTAGAAACAGTGAGTAGAACAGCTTAATTAAAATTGAGGGTCCAGGAAGGTTAATAGTTGGAGGTGAAGCCAACAAAGCAGTTGAAATCAAAATGTGAAGGTGTTAAGAGTCCTCAAATTTATCTTCTAGACACTAAGGAATCATTGAAAGCTTCTGGACAGAGACGTGATACGCTTAGAAATGTTCTAGGAAGATAATCTGGTGGCTGAATATGGGCAAATTAGAGGAAGAAAGAGTGCTCAGGTAGACCAGATGTCTGTGCTTGCTTTTGTCTACTGGAGAGTGATAAATGCTTTAACTCTGGAAGTGGCAGCAAGAACAGAAACAAAGAGATGGTTACAAGAGACATTTTGAAGGACAGAGAAATGAGACTCCAAATCTTCTTGTCCATGGAGGCAAAGAAGAATCCTCAAAGGTTTGGAACCAAGTGACTAGAAGAATATTTTATAAACAGCCATGGGGACATTATCATGGAGGGTGAAATGGCTAGATTTTTAGGAAAAGGTAAGGACTTCACCTTTGGAAGATCATCCTTGATTTTGTAGCAGGAGGCAGAAATACGTCACTGGAAGGCACGAGGGAGCGCTTGGCCTGTGATGAACGTGTCGGGGTCGCCTGCATAGGGGTGACAGCTTTGATCCAGAGAGAACAGAGCCCAAGCATTGGAGACGCCCACATTTTAAAGGAGGAAGAGGAACCAGCCAGCACACAGTGTGCAGTCAGATGCGGGGTAGGGAGGTTACAGATTCACACAGCACAGATACGAGCATCAAGAAGGAAGTCGTGGTCAGCAGTATCAGATTGGTCAGTTGCCAAGAGGTCAAAGAGATTAGAGGCTGAAAAAAGGCCATTGGATTAGGCAATTAGGAAGTCGTTTACCTTTAAGAACAGAGTCCTGTAGTGTGTGTATGTGTGGGGGGAGGTGGATTAAGGAGTGAGCCTTGAAGAAAAGGGAGCATAAACCATTGATTACAAGTGAGAAGAAAGAAAGTATCAAAAAGGAAGAATACGGCTGTTACTCCTCTTACCTTCCAAGTTGGGAGTTTCCATGTGCACATGTGAAGGCAGAAGAGAAAAGATTGTCACTGATTCTTTTGGCAAAACTTTATTAAGTACCTACTAAGGACTTGGATCCAATTAACAGGGAGAAATTGAAAGCCATCAGAGTGGACAGCGGCGGGAGCATAGCATTCAAGAGAAAATGAGAGAGGCTGAATCGTGAGAATAGGGGGAACTTTTAGTGTTGGAAAAGAGAGTCACCTCTTCCTCTGAGACCAGAAAGATGGAAGAGAGGATGGAGGATGGATGCAAATTCAGGAGTGTTTTGAAATGAAGAGAATAAAGATGGACAGCAAGGCTGCTGGCCTCAGGCTTCTGGACAAAGTGGAAGGTGGGTTGTTGCTGAGAGAGAGGGTGGACTAGGGTGGTGGGTGACGAGGAGAAAAGGAAAATGTTAAATAACCACCCTAGGTAATGCTAGGGGGTCAGAGAGACACGAACACTGGGATCGCTAAACACCAACGGTGCTCGATAGAAACCCCACTTTCCTTATGCTTTTATAGGAAATGTTTCTCAGCTGCAGCTTAGAAGATGGGCAGTGTTTCTGCTTTTACCTGTAAGGACTTATCCTTCCTCATCACCTTGTTACTTTTCCTTAATTCATTTTTATGAATTTCTGTTTGTTTCCACTATCACCATAATTATAAATTGTACAGCCATTCCAGAGTTATGGTCTCACAGATTTCTGAGGTTATCTAAATTGTGGGTGAGGTTTTGATATGAAATAGTATGACTTTCTAGATAAATTTATTGATAGATAAATTCAGCAGGAACGCTGAGTGAATAGAGCCCATGAATTGTGCTACCCACTCCTCCCCTCCAAAAAAAAGCTGATAAAATGATTCAGACTATCTAAATGAAAGCATCAGACCAACTGCTGGTCGATTCAACCCTACAGAATTATTTAAGGTGCCTAAGATGCCAGGGGGTAATTATGGTTCATCCAGAAGCTAGCAGATCACGAGTGGCTCTGTGATTGGACCTGTATGGAAGCTGTTTCCTCAGATGAGTAAGCCTGACAGTCTTAGGGCCTGTGACAGAGAGGAGCTGACCATGGGAGACAACTAAGTATGTGACAGTTAGCTGGGCCACCTGATACAGTCTTCAGTTTTAATAGGATTGCAACCCAGTGAGAACTGAGGAAGAATTTGTTTCTATCACAAACAATATTTATTTAAAAAAACTACATAATGAACTAAGTTCTGGTATTCTAATTGTGTTTCTGAGTCTTGACTGTATTCTCACCCTGCAAGTCTCCCACCCTTCTGGTGGTGGCGAGCGGAACACTGGAACCCCTGGAGCCCACAGACTGAGTGACCAGACAGTGCTTCTGGGTGGAATAGATTCACTTTTCCAACCTTGTTTCGAAGTGAGAAGACAGTATACTCTAGGACCCATGCTGCTGGTCAGAACTGAAGTGGCTCTGTTGCGTTCATTCGTGTAAGGGTGACTAAGATATTTCTTTTCGCCTTTCTCTTTCTCACAGGTATGGCCTCACATGTGCAAGTTTTCTCCCCTCACACCCTTCAATCAAGTGCCTTCTGTAGCGTGAAGAAACTGAAAGTAGAGCCGAGTTCCAACTGGGACATGACCGGGTACGGCTCCCACAGCAAAGTGTATGGCCAGAGCAAGAACGCGCCACCATCCCAGCCAGCCGCCACGACCGTCAGCGCCTCCCTGCCCATCCCAAACCCCAGCCTACCGTACGAGCAGACCATCATCTTCCCAGGAAGCACCGGGCACATCGTCGTGACATCAGCAAGTAGCACTTCCGTCACCGGGCCAGTCCTCGGCGGACCGCACAACCTCATGCGTCGCAGCACTGTGAGCCTTCTTGATACCTACCAAAAATGCGGACTCAAGCGGAAGAGTGAGGAGATCGAGAACACAAGCAGCGTGCAGATCATCGAAGAGCATCCACCCATGATTCAGAATAATGCGAGTGGGGCCACTGTAGCCACTGCCACCACCTCGACTGCCACTTCCAAAAACAGTGGCTCCAACAGCGAGGGGGATTATCAGCTGGTCCAGCATGAGGTGCTGTGCTCCATGACCAACACTTACGAGGTCTTAGAGTTCTTGGGCCGAGGGACGTTTGGGCAAGTGGTCAAGTGCTGGAAGCGGGGCACCAATGAGATTGTGGCCATCAAGATCCTGAAGAACCACCCGTCATACGCCCGCCAAGGTCAGATCGAAGTGAGCATCCTGGCCCGCCTGAGCACAGAGAGCGCCGACGACTACAACTTCGTCCGTGCCTACGAGTGCTTCCAGCACAAGAACCACACGTGCTTGGTCTTTGAGATGCTGGAGCAGAACCTCTATGACTTTCTGAAGCAGAACAAGTTCAGCCCCTTGCCCCTCAAATACATTCGCCCGGTCCTCCAGCAGGTTGCCACAGCCCTGATGAAACTAAAAAGCCTAGGTCTTATCCATGCTGACCTCAAACCAGAAAACATCATGCTGGTGGATCCATCCAGACAACCGTACAGAGTCAAGGTCATCGACTTTGGTTCAGCCAGTCACGTGTCCAAGGCTGTGTGCTCCACCTACTTGCAGTCCAGATATTACAGGTAAGGCCGTTTGCCCCGAGACAGGAGATGCTGAATGCCCCGCGGCATTCACAGAGCGTGTGCGGTGTTGGTCACTGCCTGGGAGGTAAAATTGCTGCTCTCAAGGGATCACGATTTAGTCGGGAAATTAGGACATGTGCATGTTGAAATGATGATTAGAAGCCATGTAAGAATGGAGCCAAGTAAGATTCTTGGTGTAGAGGTTCAGAGTTGGGAGGGATTCCTGGGGGCTGGGGGCAAAGAGCAAAGGCATGGTCGGGGAGTCAGGTTGTCACGGACGGGTAGAATCCAGACATGGGTGAAGGAGAGAGAGGGACACGCATTATGAAGTCGCTCTGGCAAGAATGGGCAAGACTCGCACTGCAGACCAGGAGGACGCCCGCCTGGCAGAACAGAGAATCTGTGGGTGATGGAAAATCTGATTGCAAGGATAGGTTGGGACCAGGATGTTGGGGTCTTAGATACCAGATGAAGGGGTTGCAACTGTGTCCGTAAACGTGGAGCAAGTGCCGAAACATTTGAACAACAGAGGGTGATAGGATGAAAGTGGTGCTCTGAGAAGATGACTCTGTGTCCATGTGGAAAGCGGATGGGAGGAGGGAGATCCGTAGCCAAGGGACCCGTCAGCGTCCTCCGGCGGTGGGAGAACTTTGGGGTCAGGAAGATGAAGGATTGTAGCACCCTTGCTGGGAAAGTGTGACGCTTTCATTCCTTCACTCGTTCAACAAGGATTTATTTCACTTCTAACATGAGCCAGGCACAGCGCTGGGGACCGGGACGCAGCCAGGAGAGTAGAGGCGAGGCCCTCGCCATCCTGGAGTCTGGGGCTTACTGCTTCCCACCCTTGGCTCCGTGTCAGAATCACCGGTGGGTGGAGCGGGCTTTAAGGAATAACCTGATTTAGGTCCCCGTCCCCACAAACTGAGTCATCGACATCTCTGGGGGTGGCGTCCTACGTGGGTGTTTGTCACAGCTCCCCTGGGGCTCCCAGTGCGCAGCCAGGGTTAGGAATCGCTGCCCTGGTGGGACCCAGATGAGGGCACTGGCTCTGGGGTCAGGAAAGCCTCATCCCTCCACTCGCTAAGCTGTGCGACTGGGCTGGTGGCCTCGTTTCTCTAACCCCTGCGTTCCTGACCCATAAACCGGGAGAGTCCGGGCACCAGCCGTGTTGGGGCTGTTGGATGACGGAGCCGGGACGCAGCTGGGTTCTTGGCTCCGTATCTGGCGCGTGGTCAGTGCACAGGGCTTGGATGGAAATGGGAAGCAAGTGAGTCTCTTCTGGGGAGATGGTGATGGGCTCTGTCTGAGGGGATGTTGAACGGTCCGGTGAAAAATGGAAGTTGGCAAGATACGAAACGAAAACTCCCATGAGAAGATGGGGCTGACAACACATTTAAGAGGTTGACACGTGGGCAGTAAAACCAGGATCCCACGACTCCTCCGTGCCCGAGCCCCGCTGGCCCGACCCTCGAGTGAGCACGTGCTTTCCCCGCCACGGAGAAAGGCGGGGAATGTGCTTGAGCCGCGTCAGCACAGTTGGCCCGTCACACGTTCTGAGGCACACCCGTCCCTCCCACACCTCGTTTGCCGATTCGCTCACCCCTCGGCCCGGCCGGCTGTGTCGCAGGTGCCCTCGCCCCAGGGCTGCTCCCGGCCCGGCCCTCAGCCCATGGGTCTCTGTCCTTCACCTCGTACCCCTTCCCCTGGGAGGTCTGTGACCACAGGCCACACATCCCCACTGCCCCCTCACCTCCCTCATCTCAGTCCCGAATGAGACAGGTGTCTAGGCCCCTCCGCCGTGCTCTCCTGCCCCCAGCCGCCTGCCCTGAGCACCCAGGCAGGAGCCTCGCCTCTGCGTCCCTGCTGGGCTCCGGGAGGGGTGGGTCTGTGTCGCTCACCCGGCTGCTCTCCGCTCACCAGCTTCTTACACCTCTGCGGACTGCTGTCAGGCCCGCAGCCCGGGAGCCAGGCAGAGAGGGAGGCTGTGAGCCCGGGGCTGTGGCCACCGAGGAAGGGGAGCCTGGGCTTGAAGGTGGAGGGAGCAGGCCCTGCGGACCCCAGGGGAGAGGGTGAAGGAGGAGGCTGGCCGGGGGCCGGAACCACAGGCGTTCTCTTTACAAAGTGCCCTTCTCTGAACGCGAGCTCTGGGTGGCATCATCTAGGGTCACCAGCCCATCCGAGGGATAGCCAGTGCCTTGGCCAGCTCCCCGCTGCCGTTGTCACTCTACACTTGGGGGTGCCAGTTCAGCATGCCAGGCCGCTCCTTCCTGGGTCTTGGCCTGAATTTAGGGTGAACTGCGGCGAAGTCAAGGCTGCTCGGGCTTTTATTATTTTGTTAACTTGATGCTGTTGAATGGACGATACTGGCTTTATTCATGTTTTCTAAAACTTGAGCAGAGCAACTTGTAAAAAGGCTTTTAAAAATTCTATTTAAAAGGCAATGCATACTTAGAGCCAAACTTGATGCACTGGGTAAGCTGACTTCGGGACTCTTGGCCTCGCTCGTGTTCTCGCCTTCCTGTGCCCACGTGACACGTGGCACCCCTCTCTCAGCGGACAGACTCTCCAGGCTTCCTGCGCTTTCATGTCGGCCCCGGTGCCCGGGTACCGGGGACCCCAGCGCAGGAGCTCTGGGCGGCAGGAGAAACCGCTCCGCCGGGCGTGGAAGGCTCGTGTGCCGGGAGTCCAGGGCTCTCCTTAGCCCCCCTCTCCGTCTTCCACTTCCGGCCCCGGTGCCCCCATTTGCCTTGGAAGGCCCCCCCTCTGGTTGTGAGGTGACCCCTTTCTTTAGACCTCATGTGACTGTTGCATAAATTTCTGAGCAGGACCCCTTCCTCCTGTGGTCGCTTTGACCAAAAAAGGCGAGTGTCCTTCGGGTCCTCATGGTGGCCCCCCTGTGCCCAGCTCTGCTTTCAAGGGCACAGTCCACATGAAAGCCAGCCCAGTGTTTCTGCTGAAGTGATGCTTCATCTCTAAATCGGTCACAGCGTCCTGTTCCTCCCCCGGGTCTCGTCTGAAACCCGGAATAGTTTGCTACCACACACAGCAGTTTGAGGGTTTGCGGACAGCCTCCAGCCCGGGCGGCATCAGTCCTTGCTGTGGGACAGCCAGCTCCCGGCCACATTCGTCCAGTCGATTTTCCTGATTGTGTTGCCTCTTACAGGGGAGAGGAGGTGGGTGGAGAAGGCTCCTCGGTGGTCCGTTGTTATCTGAGAAGGTCGGCGGTTTCAGCTGCGTCGTGGGAGGCTCTGTGTTTGAGCCACCTGGAGTAGAGCCGTCACCACCCCGTGGATCCAGCCTTCGGCAGGGCCTGGGTCCCCCGGGCCCCCTGTATCTGAGCTGGGCCATCATCCCCCGGCGACCTCACTTTCAAAGAGGAGGACATTTAATGTCCTGCCCTGTTTTTAAATGGACAGTATGAAATGTCTCAGCCCACTGTCGTCCCCGCCTAGTGATGTGGAAACAGTCTGATGTAAAGAGATGTTCCTGTCCTCGTGGGAGGGGGTGTGTGCCTGGAAAAGTAGGTGTGTCTCGGGGAGCAAACGGTTTCCCCCGGCTATTAGGCGCGTGCTTGGTCGAGGCCGGGCATATTGCCGTAGGTATCCTGTGAAGCAAGCCTGACCGTGTGTTTTTCAGGAAACAAAGGCTGCCTTTTTCATCGTTTAAGTCTGATGCGTGGGTAGCCCCTTCCAACCTGACCTTCCAACTCGAAGGTCAGTTACCTAGTTAAACCATCAAACCACGCTGGTCACAGGCTTTATTGTGCATAAGAATCACTTGGAGAGCGTGTTAAGAACACACTACCGCCACGGCCCTGCCCCAGACCCACTGCACCCCAGTCTCCAGAGGGGTGTCCCCGGAGAAAGTCCTCTCCCTGCACACACCCCAAGACTCGCCACGAGGAATCAGAGGTGAGCTTGTGCAGGTGGTGGGAGGCCCACGGAGAGAGAAAGGGGTCCTTAAGGGTGTCTCCTTTGAAGTGTTCACACCCTAAGGGATGGAACTGGAGCAGATCCTGTGCACTTCTGTGAACATACCTTGGAAGTCCCTGCCTCATCCTCCAGGTTACGTTCCAAGAGCCCCAGTGGATGTCCCTGAAACTGAGGATAGTACCGAACCCTACGTACACTGTGTTTTTTCCTCAGCATACATATCCGTGTGCATAGGAAATTTACAAATTAGACACAGTAAGAGATTAACATTGATAACTAATAATACAATAGAACAGTTACAACAATATACTGTAATAAAAGTTATGTGAATGTGGTGTCTCTCTCTCTGAAAATATCTTATTGTACAAATTCAGTGCCTTTTCCATCCTAACCAAGCCCTATCACACACCGTGGCCGTAACTTGCAGTTTGACATGCGACAGCAAAACTAGCACGAGTTTCTTTTTTCCTTCGTCACAATTTAACGGATAGAAGATTCATTCTTACCGTAGATCTTAGCAACCTCAGCATACTTTCTTTTTCTTTCCTTATTAAATGGAGAACTTTCACCTTTTCACTTAAAGGAAGCACTTTACAGGCTTCTCTTTGGAGTATCTGAACTGCCAGCATCAGTGTTCTTGCCATTGGGGGCCATTATTAAGTAAAATAAGGGCTACTTGGACACAAGCACCACGAGGCCACAGTCAGTCTGATCACCGAGCCGGCTACTAGGAGACAAATGGGCAGGGTGTGTCGGCCAAAGGGAAGATTCCCGTCCTGCGTGGGATAGAACGGGACTTTGTGAGACTTTATCACGCTCCTCAGAACAGCAGGCAATTTAAAACTTAAGAATGGTTTGTTTCTGGAATTTTTCACTTAATATTTTTGGATCGCGGCTGACTGTGATTAAGGGGGGACTACTGCATTTGATTCTACATTGATGCCAGTTATTTTTTTGGAGCAAGCAATAAATTGATGCTGGGGTATTTCCACTGTCAGTGTGAAAACAAGACTAATATTAAGCTCTACTCAGGAAAAACAAACAAAAAGACATGCCATTCAGGCAGGAGATAGCGATTAAAATGTGTGGATTTTTTTGTTTCTGCTCTGGTTATTCAAAATACTCTTGTCTAGACTTAATTTGAAATACTTAAGACCATTACCAGGACCAAAGAAAAAGGGTGGGGCGTGCATAAAAATTTAGGACATAAAGAAAAGGCCAGTAATCTACGCTTTCAGAATAATGTAACCTTTTTTGCCTGGTTCTTTTGGTTTCAGACACTATCTTCAAATTGATTCCATGGTTGTTTTAGGTGGGGGGGGAGATATATTTTAATTCAGTTCAATTCATCAAACGTTCATTGGGTGCCTACTGTGTGTCCTGTGATGTACTGACAGTAGGAGATAAGGCGCAAGATTTCTAATCTGGAGGAGTTTATGGTTTCTCTGAGGAGATTAAAAGACACAAATTGCCTAGAGTGTATTTCTGATACTTTGATATTGCAAATGTTTGATCACTCAGCAGATATTCATTGAGACTCTAGGGAACCAGTGATGAGAAAAACCAGTTACAGAGATTCAAAGTCAGTGAAAGATTTTTTTTTTTTTTTTTAAAAGATTGATTGATTGATTGATTGATTGCTATGTTGGGTCTTCATTTCTGTGCTAGGGCTTTCTCTAGTTGCGGCAAGCGGGAGCCACTCTTCATTGCGGTGCGCGGGCCTCTCACTATCGTGGCCTCTCTTATTGCGGAGCACAGGCTCCAGACGCGCAGGCTCAGTAGTTGTGGCTCACGGGCCTAGTTGCTCTGCGGCATGTGGGATCTTCCCAGACCAGGGCTCGAACCCGTGTCCCCTGCATTGGCAGGCAGATTCTCAACCACTGCGCCACCAGGGAAGCCCCCTCAGTGAAAGATTTTGCGAGATGGGTTAATAGGGAAGGTTTTTAGAGAACGAGTTATATTGAAGTACTCTTGAGGTCCATCTTAAAGGAAGTGTGAGATGGGGGTGGGGGGAGCCTGAGAGGCAGGGAGATTGGAATTAATAAGGGAAGATGGGGGGAGGGGGGATGACAGGGACATGTGCAAGGAGTTGAAGGCTTGGGCTGGCAAGTAAGGGTTAGGTGAGGGAGGCCTGACCGTGGAGAATTTTGATGGAGGCTTGAGGGGCTTGGACTTAACAAAGGAGTAATTCAGTGAAGTTAAGGATATTAGTGAAGTTAATCAACTGAAGTGGGGGCAAAAAGTTGGGGAGAACCCAGAGGCTAGGAGACAGGAGTAGTTATTCATAAATAAAGGGAAGAAGCCCTAGATTATAATGGGGATCCCCTCCCCATCCCCCGCCAGTAGCCAGTATAAATGTGAACACTTTTAATGCTTTTAAATTCTGGTACTGTGATTGCTGAGTTGGCTTAGAGGGAATACGTTTTGTTCGTTTGTTTGTTTTGCTGTCTTTTGTTTATGGACTTTGCTTTCCCTAAGGCACAGTTGTGAAGATCTGGCCTCCAGAACCGGGTTTCAAGTCCCACCACTGCTATCAAGTAATAGCCTCTGGAAGGAGAGTTCAGAGACCTTAGCTCCAGTCCTGTCCCCGTCCATCCCCAGCTGACTGTGTTCCACGGAGTCAGTATATTGGTAGAATGTCAACTGTGAGCCATCCACACCCCCGCATCTGGATCTCATTATGACCAGGGCCTGTGCTTAGTCCATGGCCAGGGGACAATGTCGTCTCCTGTGGGCTGACCTTGGCCTCATTGGCTCAAGCTGGGGACCCTCCATCATCTCCTCCCCATCAGCAGGGAACACGGCGTCTTCCAAAATGTCTTTCTCTAAGTCACTTCAAAAAAGGGGCATAACTTAATACAGTCATAAAAACAGTTTCCAAAATTGCATAGCTTGTGCAGATTCCTGACTAGAAGTTAG
This sequence comes from Balaenoptera physalus, assembly GCF_965194825.1. Classification (NCBI taxonomy): domain Eukaryota; kingdom Metazoa; phylum Chordata; class Mammalia; order Artiodactyla; family Balaenopteridae; genus Balaenoptera; species Balaenoptera physalus. Next base: position 109,872,248 of record NC_138887.1, on the reverse strand, counting down.
GTTTGATTGAAAAGAAGAGCTCTGAAAGCATCTGCATTGCAGGCATTAGCTTTTTAAGTTAATTTGTGTTTTATTACTAGTAGATACAACAGGAAAGGGTTCTAGTTTACCCTTGAGAATATTGAGTGAAACATTCAACCCACTGACAGTCTCATTCACCCAGATGAGGGAGGTGGTTATAAATATGTAAAAGCTTTGAGAGTTGCAGTGTCTTTTCTGAGGAGAAGTAATCAATAAGTTATCTGGGCTATTAGGTTGTCTTTAGTTTTCCCTTACTTGTCTCTAGGACCTTGAGTTGTGTGGTGAAATAATTTGAAATCGAATTTTTTTTTTTTAGTATGAAATAATTAAAGGGAGAACCTCTCTGTGTATTTGAGTGTATCTCTGCCCTGGTGTTCCAGTCCCGCCTACACACACGCACGTGCACAGTCACACGAATAAACCCAGATAACACAATATAAGCCCATGCATGACATACGCACAGCTAGGTGTGCTCGCAAGCGCCTTGGTGACAGAAGCTAATGCTCAGCTGTAGCAGAGATGCTGATGTACATAGATGCCTGCCACATGGAGGGAGACACACAGACACATGCAACAGACATGCGTATACACACAAGGACACACACACAGCTTCAAAGACACTGAAAAACCATGTACATTCACGGACCACATGAACCAACCAGAGCGACCCCAGAGGTCAAGGGCCCAGGTGCAGAAGCAGTGTTGATGTCCCAGAAACTTGGCCCAGTTTTCTGCCTTGCTGCAGAATTGCCATCTACATGTCTCCAGACCTGAGGACAGTAGGGCTGGAACCACTCTTGAGCTCAAGGTATAAACCAGTTGTTTTCAAAGGGCGATCCAAGGACCCTCCTGCCAAAGTATCACCCAGGTACTTGTTAAAAATGGAGATTCCTGGGTTGCAAAAGAAATCTAAGGAACAGGCTCTCTGGGGGGTGCAGCCAGATGACAGATTTAAGCAAGCTCTGGGGCGAATTCTTTTTTTAAAGCCACTGTATTGAGGTATGATTGACATACAAAAAGCTGTACATATTTAATGTGTACAGCTTGGTGAGTTTGGAGGTAAAACCGTCACCACAGTTTATGCCTTAAACAGATCAATCACCTCCAGGAGTTTCTTCCTGCTTTAGTTATTTATTTACATTTTTTAAATCATTATTTTGTCCTTTGAGAACTGTTGCCAGAGGTGGCTTGGATCCCAGAGTCGGTTGCCCCACAGAGGGGGTTACCACCTGCGCCGTCAAAATGGGAGAAGTGGGGCTGCCATGGGCAACCTGGCACGGGGCTGTTGCCCTTCACCTGGGTGGCTGAGAGCCCCGCCGCGGGGCCCCGTTGTTAGATTCCTTGTGGTCCGACCCCTTATGCCTCAATGGTGGTGACAGTGAAGATCCAAAAATCGTTGGTGCGTGCGACAGGAGGGGTTACTGGGTGGGTTGGTGAACTGGCAAGTGGGTGGCTGGGAGGGGAAGCAGATGGACAGAGGAGACATTAATACACGTGACTTTTTGCATAATTTGCAATCGACGGAGCACTTACCGCTTAGTAGCTACTGAACTCTCCCTGTAGCCACAGCTGGGTTTGGAGCTATAATCCTCATTTATGCATCGAACAAGTAATTTTTTGAATTCCGAAGATGTGCCAGACACTGTGCTTTGTGCTGAGGTTTCAAGAAATGAGTAGGAGTGCCCTCAGCTATGCAGCTCTGCCCCCGAATCTGTCATGGAATGAGCTGTCCCTGGGGAGCCAGCGGTGGGCGTGCCAGGCTCCGCTGTCCTCGTCTACCCCGGTGTAGATGTCTCTCCTTAAGCCGAGAAGGCAGAGCATGTTGCCTTTGAATCGCTTTGCCCAGTCTCCCTGGGCCACTTGTATTATATGTTCTGAGTCCTGAGCGCCCTCCCCAGTGAATGGGCCCCCTCCCCCCTGCCCTTGGCCTCCCCCGGCTGCGGGTCTCTGCATCACAGCTGGGACAGATCTCTGCATCACAGCTGGGACAGATCGGGCCATCCTTTCCCCACCCACTCACTAGCTCCCCAGAGGAGGAGGGAGCGCCCAGCCACAGCCTTGCCAGGGAAGCTCGAGCCCGGCGTTCCCTTTCTTCCTTGGCCCCATCGGCCTCTGGCTCACTGGGTCTTAAAGCCGGGTGGAGGAGCAGGGCTCTTGGTGATGAGTACTGGGCTGTGGCCCTCGTTCCTGGGCAGAGATGGAGATGGTGACATTGCAGAAGCAATTGTCGTAGGTTAGGTGTCCCCAAAGCAGAGCCTGAGGCAGGGCTTGGGTGCAGCGTGTCTGTTTGGGAGAAAACCTCAGGAAGCAGGAGGAAGGGAATGGGGTGGGGGGATACCAGGAGGAGTTAGGGGGTGGCTCCATTCTCCCTCCAAGGGGCCTGCTATAGGCCTCAGGGACTGTGCCCCAGGAAGGGGGAGGCTGGGGCTCTGGGCCCTTTGAGACCGAGGGCCCTCGAGGGTATTGACTCTCCTGTGCCTTTGTTTGGGCCGAGCTTGTTCGAGGACTGGGTGGGCTTGAGGAGACTGTGAAGCAGAACAGACCACGTGACTGTGGCCGAGATCAGCGGGAACGTGACACGAGCCCAGAAGGACCCAGAGTGTGAACTCCAGCCCTGCGCTCGGGGATCCGCTCCGTCCTCCCCACCGATGACATGTGTGTCATTTTTAAATGGAAAGGGAATACAGGGGAAATGCCTTTGTAGGCAAATTTAAGTATTGCAGGCTAAGAATTCAGAGTTGAACTCCAAATTTTGGTTTTGGGGGGAGTTGGGAGATCTGAATGAAAAGCTAAAAAAAAAAAAAAAATAAGAATCTTGCCTCCACCCCACTCTCCTTTTTTATCTGGCCAGCCTGCCCACTAGAGGTGGGAGATGGAGGCTGTGTCTGAGAGAGAAGACACCTGAGCAGGGGGAGGTGCCTGAAGCATGAGTTTGTCAGAACCGAGGGGTGAGGTGGAGGCGGCTACTCTCTCCCACGTTCTCTCTGCTGGTGCTCGGAGCTGTCGTAGGTGTGTTCCCCAAGGCGCCTTTGCTGAATGAGCGAGTGACTAACTGGCCGAACGAATGGATGGACGGATGGATGGATGGACGGACGGATGGATAGATGGATGGACGGACGGACGGACGGACAGACGGACGGACGGACGGATGGATGGATGGTATCAGTGGCCCCATATGTTTATAGCTCAACTCACACTGTCACACACCAGAAACACCCACGTGCCCAGCTTCTTGTAGTCCTTCCTACAGTCCTTTCACTGTTGCCCTAAACCTCAGGCCCGTGGCATCCAGCGTCTCCAAACCCTGGATCATACAGGCCCCCTTTATTAGCCTTTTGGGGAGCAGACACATCTCAGCAAAAATGTTCGTTCCGTCAACCTGTGAGATTTCAATTTAAAACCTGAAGACAGCTGACTCAGCTTTTAACAGATTAGTTCCCTGAAATCAGCCAACATCTGTCATGTCCCATTACACCTTTACAGAAAATTAGAAATGACTTCCCAGTATGAAGAAAGGGCCGAGCCCAGCAAGACCTGACTAGGGAACCTTGCACGTGTGGAGACAGCCCTGTCCTCTGGGCCGCTAACCCCTGATCTGCTTTTCTGTTTTTGAGATGTTAACGGACATGCTAGTCGTGTGCCCCGTAACTTTGTCTTCATACTTAGGAACTGAGTGAACAAAGATCTCCCGCAGAGGATAAAGCTCCCCACACGCTGCTCAGCGTGTGCCTGGCACGTGGCAAGCGCTGAGCCCATGTTAGCTGCTATTACTACTTTTACTGCCGCTACTGTTACCGTCATTATCATTATTCTTATCGTCATCACTCTATTGGCAGAGATCTGGATTTGAATTCCAGACCTGCTACTTTATAGCTGTGTGACCTTAGGCAAGTTCCCAAACCTCTCTGAGGCTCATTGTTCTTTCTCTTATGAGGGAAGTACGACAGCAGTTCCTGAGGTTGTTCTAAGGACTAAACGAGATGGCTGTGGTGCGTGCTCACCTGTGTGCACCTCGCCTCTGCTGTAAGTAACCGTCACGCTCTCCCCTGGGCCCCCTTCCCGGTGTATGTGCCTCTGGCTTAGCATTTATTTTATTTGGCCTGGTATCATTGTAGGCTATCAACATCCCCAGTATTCCCGAGCTCCTTGGGATCACGTGTCGTTTCTTTTTCATCTCTGTGGACACGTGGAGGCCTAGCACGTACTTCACATCCAGTAGGCGCTAACGGAGTATGTTTGGTGGGTTTTCTCTGGTGTCAGGAAGGGACGGTGTCCAGTGCAATGGTGAAGGGTTAGCGTTTGAGGAGAGGAGCAACGTCTCTTCCTCTGAGTCAGGAGGGAGACACGGGTGCAGCGTTCTTGACTTGAGGGCACGGGCCCGGCACCCTCCTGCCGCTGCTCGTGTACCTGCAGCGAAGCTGTGAATCCTGCACTTGGGCTGGGCACACAAGCCTCACGGCAGTGGGGAGCGGGCACGGGAAGCCTCAGGAGGTTACATTGTATTTGCCACCTGCCGTGCTTCCCGTATCCACTGTCCGTCTCCGCCGACATCAGAAGGGTCCAGGAGCCAAGACTGGAGTGATGGGCAGGACTCTGCTCAAGGACTCCCTGAAGGTGTGCGTGTGCGTGTGCGTGTGTGTTGTATGCATGTGTGTGTTGGGTGTGTGAATGTGTGTTGGTATGTACTATACATGTGGTGTGTGTGTTGGATGTGTTCGTGTGTGTTGTATATGTGAGATGTGTTGGTATCTGGGGGGGGTTTGTGCTGGCTGTGTGTGTTGGGGTGTGTGCATTGTATGTGTGACACGTATGTTAGTGTGTATTGTATATGTGATGTGTGTTGCTCCGTGGGGAGAGTGTGGGTGTGCGAGGTCAGTGGCAGCAGGTGGGCTGGTCCCTAGGGTTCCCCATATTTGGAGCCCCTTCGGATCCTGCTTCGTGTGACTGGGGAAGTGACTCTCCAGTCACAACCTTATTTATGTAATTATTGACTATAAAAATCAAAGTTTTTTGGCCAGAACATGAGGGATAAACTGTTGGTGCCGCTTCTTTGTCACCCACTGACCACCAGTGAAGGATTTCTAGTCCTCTTCTCTTTGTAAATTAGAACTTACATTGGCAAATAAAAATGAACTAAGTGTGAACCCCCAGAACAGAAATAGCTCTGGCACTGAGAGTCAGATGTTCTCACTGTGAAAGGTGAATATTCACCCTGACGAGCGGCAGGGAGATCTTCGGGAGATGGCACTACTCTGTGTCCTGACTGTCGTGGTGGTAACAGGCTAAAACTCACAGAACTTGCATCGGAAAATTGAATTTAAAAAAATTCCAAGTGAAAATTTAGAATCTATTTACCCTTAAAGATCTCTAAGAAACTGTTGGTAATATTAAACCCTTCAACTTTATCTTGCCTAGTTTTTCTTCCTGTTTTTGTTGTGTTGTGTTTGGGTAAAAGAGATATCTTTGTTCATCCTGTAACAGGATGGCCAGCAGGGCAACAGTCATTTCTGGAAACTGCTGGACCAGGGAACCATGAAAACAACTCTGGGGAATAAACAGCTGCTGATGACGGAAGCATTTCTATCCCGCAGTTTCTTTACTTTACATCTGCCGTTTCATGTATAGGTCATGGACTTGCCCTCTAAAAGTGAAGGACAGTGAGTGCTAGAGACAGAGAAGTGAGGGACTGTTACCCCTGAAATGCCGGCGTCCAGGAGGAAGATGGTCTTTGTGGAATTTGGTCATCCAGCCTTACTATGCCTACAGCGCCCTGCCCTTGGCTCTTACATCATCATGGCTGTGGCCAGCAAACCCAGGTGTGAAGCAACATCGTTTTCGATAAAATAGCTTTCCTAAAACCAGCTTTTCCCAACGGCAGGCCTCTCATCTGTGGGGACATTCATGCTTATTACAGAGAAGTCGCTGGTTTTGTAGGAAAGGTCTTTTATCCCCTCTAAAGAGAGGGCACCTGCGTGCCATCTTGGATGCAGTGGGTTCTGTTGCCTGCATTCTGAGTGATGGGCCTTGGAGAGGGGCTCCCGTCCCCAGCGGTGATCCCAGGCGTGATGAGGCCAGTTCCCAAGAGCACGGCCTGGGCCACGCACCCCAATAACTGGGCCGTGACCCAAGGCCACATGCTGGGCACAGAGCCACATTCCTTCCGTTCCCTCCCCACTGACAGGAACTTTTCACTTGTTTCCTTGGAAGAAACGAGCCCACAGCATGTAAATGTCGTTGCATGGTGTCCTCTGCAGCTCAGAGCGGCCGGTTGAAGACGGGTTTTCTGTGACTCTCCTGGCAATGAGAGGTCCGTGCGTTTGCAGATCTGAGCTCATGGCCACCCCACCCCTGTTTCCCATGCCCCGTGATGCCACCCAGGCTGCTCTCTGTACATTAGTTCCGAGGAGAACTGGGGCATCCTTCCTTGCTCTTCCATGTGCCCTTTCCCTTCTCAGAAGACAGCTCCTTCTCCCTCCAGCTCCTTCCTTGATTCCATGTTCCCTCCTCTGTTACCTGCTCTAGCTCCCACATCCCAGTTCCCAGCCCGGAATTCAGAGTCCTGTTCCAAGGCCCCAGCCTCGCCCTCAGCACCTGTGTGAGCCCACAGTGTTCCCAGGATGCCTGCCCTGCCCTCCGCTGCACCCAGGCCCCAGAACCCAGCCCTGTCCGGCTCCTGTGGTGGAGGCCAAGTGCCAGATTTGCCACAGCCAGAAATGGTTTCTTCCTCCGGAGACATTCGGACGTTGTATAATCTGGCATGTTATTGCACTTGTCCATTTGACCTCCAAGGAAATTATGCACTTCCTGGGGCCAGAGTCTGGCTCTCAGACCCTGTGAAAGAACCAGGGCTGATGTTATCAACCCACTTTACAGTGACCTGAAATGACCAGCCACCACTGGCGGCGTCTAGGGAGGTGACGCGGAGACAGAGACCCGGGTCTCAGTGTCCCACCAACCGTGTGACTCAGGTGAATCTCCTAACCTCCCTGACGTGCCATCTCCTTAGCTGGACCAGGTGACGTAACACACCAGGGCCGTGGGCACCTTGAAGGTCTATGTGAGTTCGCCCCACTGTACTTAGCCTCACGTAGCCCCTCCGAGCCTTGGGCATAGCGGAGACTGTAAATAGGTTACTATTTCTAACCACGCCCAGCCTTTCCTTTCTATCCTGCCCTTTCCTTCTTCTTGTCTTCCTCTACCTGTGTCCCCAAGGTTCTCCCACGCTAATCCAGGTGGACACAGCAGTGGTGGGACGTCTCCAGGCACCAAGGCACCACCATACGTAGACTCTGGGGACACAGTTAAGCGAGAGCTCGGCTCTTAGAAGGTTGCCAGTTAATTGCTTTGCTGCCCCTGCAAGAAATGTATTCATGTGTGGCTCTCAATTTGGGGCCATGCGGACCCAAGTGAGGTTTCTGCTGGTGCTGACAGAAACATAAGATTGAAGATAGATTTTTCTCTGAAAATGAGCCATTAGAATTTTTTTTCTAGCTTTTCCTGTTCATATTCTGTGTCATGGTTTGTACAGAAAGACGCATATCCTCATCTCGTTGCTTTACTTTACAAGCTCTCTTCAGCAGGTGATGTCAGACACCTGTGTGCATGACACCGCAGATGCTGTGGGTACCGCGGGCCCCCCCCCCCACCTTTGGGGAATGTGCCACAGCTCCTCCGGAAAGAGCATCTCTTAGGAACACACCCATTTGGACAAAAGTCTCAGGAACACGAAGCCACCAAAGAAATCAGCAGAAGTGCCGAGCGGGGCAGACCTTGTCTGAGGGGGGAATTAACCGTCTGTATTTGCCTGGGCCTTTGGTTATGATGGTGACTCGCATTTTCTGTGTTCCAGGAACTTTATGTGACTGTTATCATAACTCCAAGGGTAGCTCGGGCAGTGTTGTCCCCGTCTCACTGTGCGGTCAGTGTCTTGTCGGGGGCCACCCACGTGTTGGTGACCAGCCCCACGAGTGCAGCCTGCGTGTCCCACTCTGTCCAGGCCATTCCTGCCCTGGTGGAGGGCCCCGGGCCAAGACACCTAGAACAACGTCCGATGCAGAGGCACAACCTCTAGCTCCCGTGCACAGGCCCGGGCCGCACGCAGGTCCAGGAATGTGTTTGATCTGAGCAGGATCCCGTCAGCCCTTCTGCCCTCCTGCCCTCCCCACCCTCATACAGACTGGCGGCCTGTCCTCTGGAGGGGCCCGGGGAGCCATGATTGGTTTTCCCGTCACGTTGGGAGTCCATGCTTGGTTCCGCACGGACACTGGGATTTGCATACTGCTTGGTTTTGTTTGTTGCTCCCTCCCTGTCCCGGTGGTAGCGAAAGGTGGTGTCTTTGACTCGCAGAACCGGACGGTATCTACGCCCGCTTGGAAATGAACGAGTCCGGGTGGGAGAGCCCACGGGGCAGGCGCGCGGCCACAGTGCGCATGCGCGTCCTCCGGGGCGTGTAGCAACACCGCACCTCACCCCTCGGTGCGTTTGGGGACCCGTCAGCCTCGGCCCCAAGAGCTTACCCCCAGAAATGTAAATAGGATGGATGCAGACAACGGCAGTGCCAGGTAGAGAGCAGTTGATCCGTCAGCTAGCTGAAGTTCAAGTACTGGGGGCTTCTGCGCTGCGGAGGACCGCGCCCGGGCGTGGGGCGCAGGGACCCGCACTCCAGGCCCTGCCCGGCCCTCGGACGGCAGGGTGTGCCCGAGTGTCACACTGACCTGCGCTTTGATGAAGCGTCCTTCCGCACAGAAATCTAACTTCTTGCTGTGAAAGGAAGGCACACGCAGCCTAGGCGCGGTGGAGGGATCCAGGCACCGCGGGGGAAGCGGGGAGGGACCTTGTACATACTCATGTGATCCCTCCTTCCATCTAGCAAGCCAGACGCACCACACTTAAATACTTCCAGTTTTGCCCGCACAGCGTGAGAACTAGTGGGTTTGTTTTGCCACAGAAATTGAACATTTCTAACGAAACACGACAATGTCGCCTTTCTTAGCAGGTGGGAGGGAGGTTCTTCTGCAGGAGATTTGCTCCCTGCCGCCCTTGGGAAATGAGGTAGGGATCTGTGCTGGTGAGGCAGGTTGAGGTTCCCAGCTCTTCGTTTACTTCTCAGGAAGCTTGCTGCCCAAGCTACCCTGCAGTAACAGCAGAGCATCCCTCAGTCCATAAGGCGGCCATTGGATGGAAGCCAGGGGTTATTGTGTTTCTTATTTATTGTACCCGTCCTTCAGGGTCTTACTCAGGCTTCATTTCTCTATTCATCTTTCTTTGGCCACTTTGCTCTCCGTGCATCTCTCCCTTGTCTGCTATAAATTCTTGTTGCATTTAAAAATCTGTATTTTATGCCTCCTTGCATTTGATGGAACTTTTGGACTTAGATTTGTTTTGTAATTGTGTGCTGAGTGTTAGTCCTGGGCAACTAGGTAGATTGTAAATGTCCTGGGTGTCCGTTCTGGTGATTAACATATTCTCCATACTTGTTGGGGGGGTGGGGGGGTGTTGAGGATTAGAGATTTCACAAGGACTGTTAAAGGAAAGCTGTTACATAAATCCCCTAAGCCTTTCATGAGCTGCAAAGGTCAGCATTAATAAAAAATCATGTCAGGAATTTTTTTTCATAAATTAGATATGTTTAAAAGAACTTTTTCAGGAACCTTCCTACATTCCTGGTGGGTATGTAAAATGGTGCAGCCACTATGGAAAAGTTCGGCGGTTCCTCAAAGTTTTAAATGTAAAATTACCAGATGATACCCACAGTTCCACTCCAAAGGAATTAAAAACAGGTACTCAGACAAATACTTGTACATCCATAGCAGCATTATTCACAATAGACCAAAAGGTGGAAACCACCCAAATGTCCAGCAGTGGATGAATGTTTAAACAAATTGTGGTATATCCCTACAACGGAATATTAGTCAGCTATGAAGAGGAAGGAAATTCCAACACACCCTACCACATGGGTGTACATCCAAAACAACATGCTGAGTGCAAGGAGCCAGACACAAGAGGTCTCCTGTTGTGATTCTTTTCATATGAACAGGACAGATAAACCCGTAAAGACATAATGCAGGTTGGTGGTTGACAGGGCAGGGAGGGGGGAGGAATGGGTGAAACTGCTGAAAGGGCAAGGGGTTTTTCTTTGGAGTGATGGAAATGTTTTGGAACTGGGTAGAGGTAGTGGTCACACAGTATCATAAATATACTAAATACCACAGAATGGTAAATTTTATGTTATGTGAATTTTACCTCAATAAATTACTTTTTAAAAAGAAAAAAAAACTTTTTCAGGCTAAAAAGTTGGAGTGGGATGAGATTTTACTGGGAACTGAGATTTAGGCCCTTTTTGGTTTATTTGTACATGGGACCCAGCATTGTTAAAAATGCCAGCTTGAATATGAGTAGCTTTGAGAACTGTATTTGTGCGGTAACTATGGGAGCTGATTTTAAAATCCTTACAAAAGCAGATTTTTTAGGATCATTTATACTTTTCTGGTGCTAGGCTGAAACACTAAAGAACATTTTGTTTTGTTTTGTTTTTTCCTTGACTCGGGAAGAAAAGCAAGAGGTTTATCTTCACTCTCTTTGAGGGCCCCAGGCACCGAGTGTGTAAAAGTGGAGGTTGGGGCTGTTCTGAGGAGCATGACCTTACCTGCAGAGCAGGTGCGGTGTGGACGGTGAGCCGGGGGTGGCTCTCGCTCTCTCCCTCTGTCTTATAAGGGAGACTAATCTTGGTATAAAAAAAAAAAACACCTTTGTTTATGACATTTTTAGTATTCTTAAAGTATATGGTATTGCTGGTTTTAGAGCAGGCAAACCTGCAACTTAGTTCTGCAATTTACTATGTCCTTGGGCAGGTTATTTAACCCTCCTAATCCCTACATTTGGGACAACAACGCTGTTTTAGAAAAGTGTGAGGATTAAATGAAATCCACACATGCAAGGCGTGGCCCGTGGAAATGCACGGAAATGTCAACCTCTCTGAAGAAGAAAATGCTGAGAGTATGTCCCCTGGAGAGTGTGGACCCCAGGGAGACGCAAGTACTTTCCTTTCATGCTTGCCTCCCCCTGGCCCTTTCTGCCCTTCCTTACATCTGTGCCCATTGTGTGTCACACCCTTTCTTGGCCCTGCCATTTAGAGGATGTACAAAGTACCTGGGTTTTGTTTTCACATTAACTGTCTTCCCTAATCAGTAAAGACTCTGCGTTTCACCCTCCCCCACCCCTGGATTGCCACGTAGATAATTAGATTTTATTCTCACAGGCCTTTAGGTGAAAAAGGAATTTGTATATTACCACATGTATATTTACATGTTTGCTTTTTTCCCCCTACTCTCCATAAAACCAACCAAAGTTCCACAAACATTATCTTATCGATGGCTTTCCAGGTATCTGCTCCTTGCCTTGGTGTCTGCTGGTCTGCAATGCACTTTCCCCTTCTGGCCAGTTCTCCCAGAACTGTCGTAAACATTCATGATATGTCTGCCCTTCTCCAAATCTTGACTTACAGCTTTTCGTTCCTCCTTCATTCGGTAAACGTTTATTGGATACCTGTCATAAGCCAGGCAGGGTGCCATGATGAATCAGAAGTAGACCCCTCTCTCAAGGAGAATCCAGTAAGGAAAATTAGAAATTAGTATGATCAAAGTTAAGCTGTCTTAAGTGGGATAAGATTTCATTAAACTCTATTTTTACAGCCATTTTATTCCCCAGTCATGCTTCCCCATGATTTGGGGTGATTTGTCCAAACCATCTTTTACGGGGGATACTTAGTGACTATTTGTACATCTCCCTTCCCTACAGTTTTCTCCTGAGTGTACATTCTTTGTCCTCTTGGAAGTCTGTATTGGTTGTAACAAACTTTCTGTCCTGTAAATTGTTCAGTAGAACAGCTCTGATTTGTTCTGGTTCTTTGCTTTCCTCTGGCCCTCTTGGAAGACTTTCTAATGTCCTCAAGCTCAGCTAGATCCATTTCTGTGTCATGCGTACAGAAGTTTTCCTCCTGGAAGCACTGACGTCGGGTAACTGGGTTGACATCATCAGTCCCATTTCATGGATGGGGTGGCCCCAGGAGGTGGTGTGGTGAACCCCCCAAGGCCACCCAGCTGGCCGGTGATGAAAGGTGGCTTCCGACCTCTCGACGGCTGTGCAGTTATATTTAGGCCTCACCCTTGGCTCTGGAGCTGCCCGCTGTGATGGTCCCTTTGATGACAAGGACCGCTGTTCCTGGAAAACCAGCTGCCAGCAGCCTCTGCCTCGAATGCTAGAACACATGCGGCTGCTGGCCCACCAGTGGGAGACAGTGTGAATATTCATAAACTGTATGTCACTTTTGTTACTTTTTCCTTGGGTTTTCGTGGAGATGGTGTTGGTGAGGGAAGCCCATGCGCTGAGCTGAAGACGGGCATTTTGTTTTCTTGACAACATGGCGACGTCGCAGCCAGAGGAGGGCGTGTTGAGGAGCAGCTATCCGGGAGAAGCTGGCTTATAAAATGGAGTGACCCTGGGAATTTTTATATTGTGACCATCATCTGAGGCAGATAAGTAGCATCGTTCAGCTGTTTTGCAGGGAATTTCTAATGTGGCTGCGGTGGCATCTCGCCCCATAAGCGATTCCCAGGCACTTGCCCCGGGTTGGCCTGGGACCATCGCCCTCCTCCCAGCCCTCCTCCCCCACCTTCCTCTGCCCATCCGCATCCTTCCACCAACTCCAAGCAGACACTGCTTCCCTCATCCCTCACGTTTCACCGTCTTTCTCTGTTCTCGCGTGACCATGGACAGCACTGGAACGTACAGGAGTGATCGGGCCGGCAGGTGACGGTAGTCTTGTCCAGACCGCTGAACCCTGGCCCGTGGCCCTTTGAGACTCAGGTAGACCAGGACGGTGTGCCCACGTGTCTCCAGAGACAGGAGGTGGTCCTGCACTGGAAGAATGTGCCTTTGGTCCTGCCCTGGGGGAGGACGCCCCACGGAGCTCCGAGCCGAGTGTGGCTGGGATGTCACGGTCAGTCCACATTATCCCTGTGGTGGAGAAGAGGGTGTTGCTCGCTGGGCTGGGTGACAGAACCTCGCTCTTGCCCCGCATCTGGTGTCTGGTGGCACTGTGAGTGCACGTGCGTCTGGGCAGGACAAACTGTGAGAGCTGTGAGGGCATGGATTTTACTGAATACATCTCTTTCACGAGTCAGGAAAATGAAGTGAATTTCTGCTAACTCGAAGTTAAATAGTCTATGTCAGCCAGGTCAAAAGAGAAATTTGAGAAACCCAAAGTACTGAGTTGTGCAGAACACCTAGACTTAACCATTCTTGATTATTTATTGAATAGGAAAAAAAGTATGTTCCTGCTTTTTCAATTCCAGATTTTTTTTTCTCAGTTTAGAACGAATTATTGCAAGGAAAGACTGCACTTTTTTTTTTTTTTTAATTATTTATTTTATTTATTTTTGGCTGCGTTGGGTCTTCGTTGGTGCGCGCGGGCCTTCTCTAGTTGTGGAGAGTGGGGGCTACTCTTCGTTGCGGTGCTCATGCTTATTGTGGTGGCTCCTCTTGTTGCGGAGCCCGGGCTCTAGGCTCACGGGCTTCAGTAGTTGTGGCACACGGGCTCAGTAGTCGTGACACACGGGCTTAGTTGCTCCGTGGCATGTGGGATCTTCCCGGACCGGGGTTCGAACCCGTGTCTCCTGCACTGGCAGGCAGATTCTTAACCACTGCGCCACCAGGGAAGCCCCAAGACTGCACTTTTTATGCACATAGAAGTTGCTTGTTTTTTGGTTGGATTATCACTCCTTTCATGTATTCAATTTGCAGCAAGTATTCATTAAATGCTTACTGCATGCTGCATACTGTGTTTTAGTGCTCTAATGAATGTAGATTTTTTTCAGAAATGCTCACACAAGTCACACAATACTGAAAACTAAAGAATATCCTGTGTGTATAAGTTTTCCAGGTGACTGAAACTTACCCATTTCAACACCATACTTAAAAATGTTTTCATTTTTCTGGACAGAAATCTAACAAGAAGACAGCAAAGCACCCACTGCCATCTGATACAGAGTAGAAGACAAAGGGGGAAAGGCTCCGACATTCAATAAGCACCTGCTAAAGGCCAGGGGCCCACATTTAATTCTCATGACAACCGTTATTATCCCCATTTAGTAGATGAGAAAATTGAGTTTCAGGAAACCAAGGGCCAGTGTCACAAGGCTAGTAACTAGGGCTGCTGGGATTGGGACCAGAGCATCAGACTCCCAGACACAGGTTCCTCCCCCCAAAGGGTGCTGTTCCCCCAGCTGAGCCTTTTCTGAATCCCTCAGGGTTATCATTATGATGTGATGAAATGTGCTCAGCTACAGAGATGCACTTACGTATTCTATGTAGATGTTTCGTTCTCTTTGCTCCAGAGTTAAAAGGCTCCTGTTAGCTATATTCCTTGAGTTCTTAAGATAATAACTGGAGCTGCCATTTATTAAGTGCCCATTATGTGCCGGGAACTTTACGTACATTATCTCTTTTCTGCACAACTCTTGCAGCTAGTTATTATCGCCGCTTTATAGATGAGGAAACAGGCTCAGAGAGGTTAACGAAACTGCCCGTGACTGTGTAACCACTAAGCCATAGAGCCTCCCAGGGTTCAGTCATCTCCGCTCACTGCTGTCCGTGTGCCGAGCCCTCCCCGCTTCCAGTGTGATGTTCTAATCCGTTCATGACTGCAGAGTCAAGTAGCCACCTTGTTAAAGGTGATGAAAAAATACTGACGCAGGAGCCGAAGGACCTGGATTCTGGCCTCAAGGCCGGACGTGTGACCTTGAGCAAGTCATTAACTCCTGGGATTTCAGAGCTGGAGGCCCATAGTTTCTGCTTCCCTGCCTGGGCCTTGGTCACAAATGTAGGAGGACTCTCTATGCTCCCCCCACATAGTGTGTGTACACGAGTTACATTTGGTACAGGTGCACAGGACTTTTTTTTTTTTTTTGAGGCATACAGACGTTCTTGTGATGAATATATTGAAGAGCATTACTTGGCTGTCATAGCTTTCTGGCATTTTGTATTATCTCAGCTGGAAGACAGTAAAAAAAGTACAGTTACTATCACGGGGCTCTTACTCCCCACCCCCATCCCCATTTTGCAGAAAAGGACAGAGTTCTCCTTAATGTCTGGGGCCGCAGTCCCCACCGCGGGGAGAGTACCCGCCCTGTACCCCTTAGCAGGATTGCTGTGCATGTCCAGGATGTGGAACATTGCAGGGGGCACCGAGCCAGCCCCACGGCTCTGCCCTTGCCCGGTGGCGTTTGTGTGAAGCAGGCTCTTGGGGAGGGCCTGACCCCCTCGCCATGCGGCGCGCGCGAGCCTCACGTGTGGACTCCAGGACACCTGTCTGTGGCGCTCTAAGGCCTTTTGGAGTTCACTTCCAGTTTCTGGATTATATTCTAGGTCATCGTTGAAGCCAAATACATGAGCTCCAAATGTTACTGCATTTATACATCTCAACTAAAAAGAAAATACTGTTTCAGATACTTTATGGTTAGAGATTGCATCAGACTGGCATTGCTCTGAGCACTAGTTATTTTTTTTTTAAAAAGTAGATTTTATGCATGTCGGTACATTAAATACCTTTCACCTTTCTTAAGTTTTATTTTTGAATAAAGAATTTTCTGGAAACTTCTCTTTTTATACAACCTGGTTGTGATAGTTTCAGTACCTTCCCTGAAAGGAGAAATAAGTGTACCACATACATACTTCTATTCCAGAGAATATCTGGAGTTCTTTCATAGGGCACAGTTCTTAATTTATTGCTTCTTTTTAATATATAAATATAATTGTATACTTTACAGAGCACGATCTTGTGTACGATTCCCTTTACTCATCAGAACAGCTCCGTTTCATCATCCCCACTTACACATGTGGAAGCTGAGAACCTCCCTTGCCCCAGGACACAGAGCCAGAAAGGAGGCGAGCCAGCGGTCCCCAGCCCCAGCCTGCTCCCCCAACACCCCGGCTTTCATTTTAGTCCAGCTTCTCATGCATAAATTGTGTCCCATACAGTGGTGCCAGGTCAGAGTTTAAATGATTCCAAGCAACATGTTACTATGAGGGGGGAAAAAAGTCTCTAAAGAGCAAGCCTCAATTACGTTGGCTATCTAGCGTGTTGTCTTATAAAAAGAGAACATCAAGTTCGCTGGCACTCCCTCCGCAGACCTGGACGCTGAAGTTTGTTAATGATGATGGTAAAGGGCTCATCCGAGTGCTAAATGACCAGCAACTGCTATGTTGTTGGTTGCTCAGTTTTATCAGCAGCGGTGCCAGATATTTGCACAATAGAAACTATACAACTATAGGGGCTCTGCAGCTCACCCCATATATATCCAATACTGGACGGTGATAGCAAGGAGGGGAGTTTGCTTTTGTCTAAAGGAACCTTTCCCACAGAATCCCAGCACTGAAGCGCCAAAAGCCATCTGATGATTATGTAGTCCCACCTCCTTCAGTGTAGGTCCCACTCAGCACATTTACGTCAAACACATACTAGGTTTAGGTTTAGGGTTCAGGCCCCCGGCCAGGGGCTGAATAGGAGTAGCCGGAAGGCCTGCGTGGCCGAGTTTGGCCGGGATCAGACCCCAGGTTGGGAGGGGGTTCGGCATCCATCAAGGGCCCGAGTGTGTGTGTGGGACCCCAGCCCGGCTCCCCTGACGCCGTGTCCTGTGCTCGTGACACTAAACACAGGCAGGCGTTTCCGCGTTGACGTGGTCCCTGCTCCTTTAACCGGCCAACATGTGCTCTGTGGTGCTCCAGAGGCCCGCCGGGCACGCCTCCTCCAAACACTTGCCCTGCTGTCCCTTTGAAATCTGTCGCCTTTGCTGCTTCCTGTCCTCGGGTCCCTGACATTGGGCCCCCGTGTGCCCCTGCGCCCCGTGCCGCCTTTGTCTCTGACCCCATCAGGGAAGCTCTGTGTCTCGCAGGGTTACTGACTCATTTGTCCCGACCCTTTCTTTCCTCCTCCTCCTCTTTTTTTGATTTCGAATTAGGTACCTCTAGACCCCAGTTAGTCTCTAGCAAAGTTCAAGCCGTGACATTGGAGTTTTGAGCCACGTGGTTCAGTGGAAGTCAGGCATCATCCTCAGACCACCCTTGGACCAGCAGGACGTGGGGGACAGGCAGGGATGGGCAGGTTTGTAGGGGGAGAGCTCCAGTCTGGGCTCATTAGGTGGGAGCATTTCTGAACAGCTCCCCTGTAGCAGGCAGAGTACTGGGCACCTTCAGCAGTTCAGCGAATACATGTAAATGGCGTTTTATGAAAATAATTTGGGACCATTTCACAGGCAATATTTATTTTCATCCCAGAATGGATAGCAAGTTGATTCTTTCTCATAAGAGAAGATGTGACATAAATAACTTCAAGGTGATGCACTTGTACTGGCTAAACCTTAATCATGAGAACTTCAGGGTTCTGTTTTGTGCATGAACTTCATTGTGGTGATAGGATTAGGCAGCCCCATTAACACTAGCAAAATGGGGCCACTTCTCTCTGATTGCCTGGGCCCGACTTGGTCAGTGTTCACCCGTAGCAGAGCAGGCCTCCCTGACAGAAGTCCCTTATTTCCCCAGCTCTTGGGGAGGGTCCACAGCTGCATTCACATCCTGGGCAAATTTGGCACTCAAAAGGCACCTCCTGGCTATAACAGGATTAATCTTTAGCTATTGCTCTGAGTCACCAACTGGCAATTATGTTTTTTTCATTTTGAGAATTTCTCTTCATATGCCTTGCGAATACTGGGGTTTGACTTGCAATGATACCTGAAGACATGAACTTAATAAAACTAGAAGTAAAAGTATATTTTAATACACGAAAGCTCCTGAAAGTACCCCAAAGTCTTGCGTGTTAACGGTCCTTTTCACCAACTTTTTTTTCAGGTTCTATACTGGTAACATTAAATATACACATAAGCAGAATTCACCTTGTAGTGAACGTTAATATTGTTAAGTTGGTTCTCCGGGTGTGGGTTGGAGAGGAAGTAAGAAGAGGGAAAATGATTGTACATGGAAATTCATCTCTGATGTTAAAAAATATAGTAGTCAACAGAGACATACAAGTGATAGACAAATATTATCTCATACCACATTATTCAGGGAAACATTTGGTGCCAAAATTGTAGGCTGTAGTAGAAAATAAGTAGAAGACCAGCCCTCTGAGATATGTACCTGTAGCTGGGAGCAGACCCCCCAGCATAGCCCTCGGAAGAGACCCCGACGGCAGCCGTCAGCTCCCACCTTCTGGTTCTTGACATCTGACCCAGACTCTAGAGGTGGGAGAGTAAGAAGCCAGTTCCCCCAGACCTTCCTGGGTCTTCCAGTCTTGGGCTGCCCTCCACTGCTTCTGACTTTCAGAGGTCAGGTTATCACTTACTCCACACTCCCGGTTGGCGGCAGCGGCCAGAGAGGAGCCGGAGAGGATGAATGTGGAGAAGTCTGAGGAACCTGTAGAGCCAGGAGAGCATCCGGAGGATGAGTGTCGTCCGTGCCAGACCCACACGGCCAAGGAGGAGCAGGACCTTGCCAGGCTGGGTCCGGTCAGCCTTCAGGGGCAGTGGGAGGGACACAGCATGCACGGGTGCGCACACGTGGTGGGCGCTGGGCTTGTCCCTCCAGGCCCAGTGAGAAGTTTGTGTCTGTCTACCAGCCTTGGCAGCACCTGGCAGTGGGTTGGGCTGACAGGAACCCGTGTTGCTGGAGAACAAGGCCAGACTTACCCCCGGGTGTGCTCAAACTCAGCTGTTCAGAGCATGGCTAGGACGGGCCCTAGCTGGGTTCTTCTCAGAGATCTTTGCCCTCTCGGTGGGAAATCTTGTTTCATCTCATATCTAGATTGTTCTCCCATCCACCCATCCATCCACCAGCCCCAAAACTGCCTCAGAATATTATTGAGCACAAAGCTGGGCTGTTTTGGCCAGAATTTTGTTTAGTTTGGAGCAGGAGGGGCTGATAATTAGACCCACTCCATACTGCTTGATGTTTGCAAGTTTAGGAATCCAAGGAACTAGTAGTTCCTCCCCACTGCTGGCCTCCTGGTCCTGGC
Source organism: Balaenoptera physalus (assembly GCF_965194825.1). Taxonomy (NCBI): domain Eukaryota; kingdom Metazoa; phylum Chordata; class Mammalia; order Artiodactyla; family Balaenopteridae; genus Balaenoptera; species Balaenoptera physalus. Next base: position 109,853,164 of record NC_138887.1, on the reverse strand, counting down.
AAGGGTGCCTGGTGGTGGACCTGACACACGGAAGGGGAGATTAAGGCAGAGCTTGGAGATAACTTAGCACCCACGCTCTTTGTTAAAATTAAAACTGAAATTCTTAAATAACGTCAGATGTTCTGTGTTCAGCACATTTGTCTGTTTTCTTCACCAATGTGCTCCATATCCCAAGCACCTAACAACGCCTGGCACATTATAAAAATTTAATAAATATGTTGTCAAATGTTACAAATTAATTTTTTTAAGTGGTAGGCATTTAGAGTTTTGAAAAATACATAAAATTCCATCACTGACCACTTATCTTTAATCCTTATCATCGACAGCTTGATTAAACCCTAGATGAGTGGATATGCCTTTAGACACCCCCTCCATCTTCTGTGGAATGGCCCCAGGGCTTTGGATGTTCTGGCCTCAGAAGCTGTCTTAGGCAGTGGCTCTTTCCCCCCTCATTTACACGGAGCCCTGTTTCACCTCGTGATGGGTACCCATGGCCTAGTAAAGGAATTGTTTCATAGGCCAGATGGCCGTAGTTTGCTTTCCTACTGGAGAGGAGGGAAGAACTTTTCTCTTTATATATTTATTGATTTTTTAATTTTAAACTTCCCACGCCAGCTGTTTAGTATTATTATCTGAGTTTTGTAAGAGCCAGAGCTGGGTTATAATTATTGATATTTCCTTTGCAGAGGCTCTAACTCAGGATCTGTTGTAAACTTGTCTCAAGAGGGCTGTTTGTTTGGATTTTGAAAGAACACATATATTTTACTATAGAACATTATTTTTTTAAGTGTTAACCAAAATGTCACATTTTTAAATAGAGGTAAACCTGAGTTTCTTTACGGTCATTCTTGATACTCACCAGGTTGCCATGCCCCAGCGTGCACCAGGTGGAGCCCAGCCCAGGGCGGGTCCAGAGAAGATCTACCCTCATTCCTTAAAGTTTCCCAACCACTAACCTTGGCATTAATTCAGAAACAAGAATACTTTCTACTGAGGTCTTGAAATGATACTGTATCAGTGACTTGGATGGTTGAAAATGTTTACAATGTTTACATATTTTAAAACATTTAAAAACAATCTTCGTGGACTTCCCCGGTAGCTCAGTGGTTAAGAATCCACCTGCCAATGCAGGGGACACGGGCTTGAGCCCTGATCCAGGAAGATCCCACATGCCACGGAGAACTAAGCCCGTGGGCCACAACTACTGAGCCTGCGCTCCACAACTACTGAAACCCGTGCGCCTACAACCCGTGCTCCGCAACAGGAGAAGCCACTGTGATGAGAAGCCCGCACACCGCAACGAAGAGTAGCTCCCGCTCGCCGCAACTAGAGAAAGCCCACACGCAGCAATGAAGACCCAATGCAGCCAAAAATAAATAAATTAATAAATTAATTTTAAAAATAATAATAATCTTTGTAGGGAATTCCCTGGCAGTCCAGTGGATAGGACTCGGCACTTTCACTGCAGGGGTCCCGGGTTCAATCCCTGGTCGGGAACTAAGAATCCTGCAAGCCGTGCCGCACGGCCAAAAATAATAATAATCTTTGTGCACCCATGTTCATAGGAGTATAATTCACAATAGCCAAAAGGGGGAAGCAACCCAAGTGTCCATAGACGGATGAATAGACAAACAAAATGTGATAATACGTATACAACGGAATATTATTCAGCCTTAAAAAGGAAAGAAATTTTGACACGTGCTACAACATGGGTGAATCTTGAGGACATTACACTAAGAGTAATAAGCCAGTCACAAAAGGACAAATATTGTGTGATTCCTCTTATATGAGGTACTCAGAGTAGCCAGATTCATACAGACAGAAAGAATGGTGGTTGCCAGGGACAGGGAAGAGGGGAGGGTGGGGTGTTATTATTTAATGGGCACAGAGTTTCAGGTTTACAAGATGAAAAGAGCTCTGGAAATGGATGGTGATGGTGATTGCACAACAATGTGAAAGTAGTTAACGTCACTTGCCTGTACACTAAAAAAAATACGTACATACATGTTTATGTGTGTGTGTGTGGATAGATAGATAGATAGATATCCGTCCTCAGATTCTGAGCCTATTAAATATTTTACAATTATTCTCTAAAGCATCTACAGCCTTCAGAATCACAGGAGGGGAAAAAAAAAATCCATCTGTGTTTATTATGAGCAGCCCAATAGAGTCCCATGTAGAAAGAAACCAAGGCCTCCAGCCAACAGCCTGAGGCTTCCTGCCAATAGGCATGTAGGTGAGCTTAGAAGCAGATCATCTTTTTTTTTTTTTTAATTTTATTTATTTATTTATTTTTGGCTGTGTTGGGTCTTTGTTTCTGTGCGAGGGCTTTCTCTAGTTGCGGCAAGCGGGGGCCACTCTTCATCGCGGTGCGCGGGCCTCTCACTGTCACGGCCTCTCTTGTTGCGGAGCACAGGCTCCAGACGTGCAGGCTCAGCAATTGTGGCTCATGGGCCTAGTCGCTCCGCGGCATGTGGGATCTTCCCAGACCAGGGCTCGAACCCGTGTCCCCTGCATTGGCAGGCAGATTCTCAACCACTGCGCCACCAGGGAAGCCCCAGATCATCTTAATTACAACCTCATGAGACACCCTGAACCAAACCACACAGCTAAGCCGCTACTGTATGTCTGACCGATGGAAACTATGCGATAACGCGTGTTATTTTAAGCCGCTGAGTTTTGTGGTGATTTGTCACCTGCAACAGATAGCTGGTGCAGTGCCTTACAGTGTTTTTATCTCGATACATGTAGCGCATGCGTGTACAGGAAGCACATGAGCGCGATGGGCTCATAGTGGTCGTGGTCCAGACTCTGAGTTTGAAAGCCCGGCCCCCCCTGGGTAACGCTCAGCATCACACAGACAGCAAGGTTTTGTTCAGTAATGAGCGAGTGACCTTACTGAAGGGATGGCGTGTGAGTGGTGGACATGCTTCGTCTCTAAGGGGGGAGCTTCATTCTCCATCCACCACCAGAAAGTCTCGTCCTGCTGCTGTGTTGCTCCCCTGAGGCCTGGACCTCTCCTCCCTCCTGCTCCCCATCTGGGGCCTCTACTGACCTGCAGATAACAGATGGGGGACAAGGGCCGGAGGGGTCTGAGGAGAGTCTTTGGAAAGTACACAACTCAGAGTGGAGAGCTGGGGCCGGCAGGCAGACTCCTGACTACAGTCGTCTGGCACGCTTCTGCCCCCTCCATCAGAAGAAGGAGGAACGTGGGTTCTCAGTGCAATACTTTGGGAAGGTTGCTGTTGACCCTGAGCCTAAGATTTACCATTAGGTACATCTGAATCAGCCGTAGACATGCACGGAGCATTCGCCGTGTACAAGCCAGGGTGCCAGTTGCAGCAGAGAGCACAGTTGCTGCTGTCGAGGACTGTTCATGCCTGTGCGGGCCGAGGTTGAGCACATTCACTACTGCCCTGCCCTCCAGAAGGACCCAGAGGAGGGTGGGTGATAAGGGAAAGCTTCCCATCAGAGGTGGCATCCAAGCTGGGCCCTAAGGAACCAAGAACTGCCATCTCCATCCTTGGTGCCTGGATAGAACCCTTCGTCCTGACCCTTTACTGCACATACATGCTTATAGGTCTGGCTCCCACTACTCGAGTGTGAGTTTCTTGAGGAAACTCAGCTAGAGATGCGTGTTATTTAGTGTCTCTGGTGCCAGGCACAATGCCTGACTTGCTGCAGGCCTCAGGGGATCTTTATGAATGAATGAACAGATGAAAAAGTGAGTGAGTGATCGATGAGACTGGCAGGGTAACTTGGACTGAATTATCAGGGCCTGGGATGACATGAATACTGAGCTAGTAACTGGCAGTCGAGAACGTCTTCCTTCTAGGGTGGAAACAACGTGGCCTGCAGTGAGCAGCACCGAGGACAGGTGGAAGCTGGGGCAGCGGCCACATCGGCGTGTTACCATGAGCCCAGCATCACCCAGGGTCTGCACCAAAAGTGGCACAAGCTGTGGGCCAGCAACAGAGGTGGCAAATTAAGGGAAGGAACCAGACTTGAAGGCAGTTGTGATTCCTGGGCTAGAAAGAGCAAAGCCCACTCAGGCCAGGCAGCTGTGGGCTGGCGCAACTCCCACTCCCCAGGGAGGCTGTCCCGCGAGCGAGGCCCCGGGTCACTGGGCAAAGACCTACGGGGGGATTCTGGCTCGGAGAACTTGAGGCCTTCCACTCCCAGGAGCAGAGGGTGCTGCGGTGAAGGCTGCGGTGAGTGCTGCGGTGGGTGCTGCAGCGGACTCGGCTTGGCCAGCGGAGAGTCCAGGCTGCATTCTGAGACTTTTCTTAAAGAAAACCTTTTGTCCCTGGGGTACCGAGACACGTCACGTGAGAATCTTTAAATGCGCTTCCTGGTAGGGGCTGCGGCATCCTTAATTTTCATTTAGAGCAAACAGCTTAATTTGGGTTCACAGAAAATGTGACTTTTTTCCTACGTGGCATTTAGCAATCGCTGGAGATAAGTTTCCATGGTCACCTCTTGATCGTCCAGGCTGACGGGAGGAGGAGATGGGAGGGTGGGTGGAGCATTGGGGCTCAGTGTGTAAAACGGCAGATAATCCAGAAATGGGCTGTGGCAGTGGATTTGTGCTTCTGTTTATATAGAGGGGTTATACCTGGCGTTCTGAAAATTCATCACAAACTTTTGAAATCAACTTTTAATAAGGACGACTCAGAAGGACCCAAAAAGCAGGGTTTCTTCCTCCCTCCTCCCCATTCGCCCCCATCCTGTCCCCGGTCCTCACGTGGGGATAGCAGCGGGCTTGCGTTATCAAAACAAGCCAAGAAAGAGAACGATTAAAAGCCAAAGTCCGAGAAAACATCACAAGTTTAGTTTTCAAGTTGGTTATGGGATGTGACAGTGAAGACATTGACCCAATTAAAACTTCAGAGGCCTGCATTTAATGGCCTCTCCTGTACGTTTATATTAGGAGAGGCGTGTTACCAGCTCCCCCGAAGTGCATAGTCTACCCGAAATAGAGATTGAAGAGCGGCTTTATCATATAGTGAGTCAACATCAGCCAAGAGAAGGATGAATATAGCATCATGATATTCTCCACGGGAAATTCACGAGCAGGTACCCTGGGACAGGGGGTGCTGTGTAACCCGGGGGCCCTGTGGTCTAAGCAGGGTCCTCGTGACAGGCGGGAGACACAGCCCGTGGAAACGGCCTTAAAAGGACACGCAGAGCCACCATCGGTGGCTGTCCTCCGAGCTTTATCAGGTGCCATGTTCTGAACCGGGACGGCTGTGCCCTTCTGTCCTGGCTGGGAAGTTCAGCAAGCACATTTAAACATACACATACCCACGGATGTGAGAAAGATTCTGTCTTCTGAAGACTCTTGCCCGATCTTAACATCAAGTTAAAAATGGTTTGCCACATTTGAGGCATTCTTCAAGCCAGTTTTGGATACAGACTCTGATAATTCTGTTCCTGGGGACGTTCAGTACCCATGTCTGTCACGGTCTATACTTTTCAAAACAGTCCCTTGCCGCCACAAAAGCCTTCATAAAGCAGCGTCCCCAAAACACCCAAGGCACCCTGTGGGGCAGGATTTTAAGTCAGCAACATAAACTCAATATCGGGTACCTGAGCCAGAGGCTGCTCCCTCCCAAGTGCCCCAGCTCAGGGCTCTCCTTCTGAAGGCCCCACGCCCACCAGAGCTGTCAGGGCAGCAGCTAAGCTGGGGTGTAAATCAGGTTCCCAGCTGGGAGGAGGCTTCGCGGAGTCGGGTCCTTGGGAAGCAGTCTGGATCCAACACAAACAGTCCTGGGGCAGAGAGGACCTTCCCTGGGACCTGCATCCAGAGTGGTTTGAAAGTACAAGAGACTTAAAGAGTCTTGGGGAGGGGGAGGGGGGTTTTTCAGAGATCAGTTTGCCTTAGAAAATTCCGTGTTCACCCTTGCTTTCCAGCCTTCATACCCTGTACACACGGTCCCTCGGCATCATCTGTAGAGAACTTTGCACCTCCAGGGTTCTGGCTCTGGGGACCGAGAGAGACTAATGTCTGTGTCAAAATGTTTCTTGATAAAGGCATCCTAGGTGTTAAATATTTACTTTAAGCGGAAGGTTCTATTTCTGAGAGGTTAAAGAACAAATGTAATTTCATGCAGAGCCTTTTACTAGTCAGGGTGTGAATGTCTTTAGGCTTTTTTTTTTTTGGCTCTGCAGCAGCCAGCTAACAAAGTACATTCTTGAGATGAGCTGACAAGAGTGCAGAAATGAAGAAATAAACAAAAAGCCATGTTAATTTCAAGCTTCAGTAGGAATACAAAAAGAAATATTAACATTTGCTGAATGACAAATATTGAAACGGCTAGGAAATTTTAATGCTTCTAGCGAGGTTTTGTAAGCTCTCGTGGAATTTTCTCCCAGTTGAGTATAGCACATTTATAGCACTGGCAGTGCCTCGTGAAGGTGTTTTGATAGGAGGTTTAGTTTAAAGGTGGTCCCTCCAAGCATATGGCGTTCCTAATATGATTCCATAGCCCCATTTCCACTTCTCTAATCTACTCGGAGTGGCCACGTCTCCTTAGCGTAATCTTCGCAAGTGCTTGTCTACAAAATACGAGTCACTTCGCCAGCTAGAAGGATGGTCACAGAGCTGTTGTGTTGTTGTTTGACACATATGTAAAAAAATACGTATGTCAGCCTCCAGCTCCTACTTATTTCCGGTTTCTTTTATGGTCCTGTTCTTTGGAAATCGGTCCCCTCACCTTAACATCGTATTATATTTATTGAAAAATATTAAAGTTCTAAAATTTTTTATTATTTTTTTAAAATTTATTAAAATTCTTTTCAGCCTTACTGAGATATAATTGACATAGAGCATTGCTTAAATCTGAGGCCTACAGCGGGTTCGATACACCTTTTTTTAATTAATCTTTATTGGAGTATAGTTGATTTACACTGTTGTGTTCGTTTCTGCTGTACAGCAAAGTGAATCAGTTATACATGTACATATATCCGCTCTTTTTTAGGTTCTTTTCCCATATACGTCATTACAGAATATTGAGTAGAGTTCCCTGTGCTCTACAGTAGTTTCTTATTTAAAGTTCCAAAATTTGTATGCGTGTCAGGTAGACATAAGGCACTATTAATTTAAATTTTAGCTAATTCAATTTAAATTTTAATTCACTTTAGTAACTGTTTTTTGAGTACCCACTGTGTGCAAGGAACCGTGTGAGGTGTCTTCTCCGGAGGGGCCTCAACTCCAGGGTGTAGACACAGAAGCATGAGGTGTTCCGTTGTAGAGGGCAGGTGCCGTGGCAAGTCAGAGGCAGGGGAACTTCATCCGGCTCCTCCATGCTGTTGAGATCGTCCTCACCTGTCTGTCACCCCTACTAGACTCTAACGCTCCCACGCGGGACCAGCCTTCCACGCTGTATACCTGGCGCTGAGCACACGGTGGGCGGCCCACAAATGTCTGCTGAAGGGGCTGGTTGGGGGAGCAGACGGGTGTAACGGTAGAGGGGCCTTTGAGGCAGGCAGAAGAGAGTGTGGGACGTTGACAGCCAATAATGAGTGTGAGGAGACTCCATGGAAAGAGGTTGGTCTCTCGGCTGGAAGGCCCAAGGGGGACGGCCAAGGGCTCAGCATGGCTGGGCCCAGCCTTGGGATGTCTACGGAAGGGTCAGCAAACCACAGCCCACAGGCCAGCCCCATCCACTCATTGCCAGGTGTCTGTGGCTACTCTTATGCCAGGCCAGCCAAGGTGAATAGTTGCAACAGTGTGGCCTGAAAGCCAAAATTATTTATCACCTGTCCCTTTGCAGAAGGAGATTGCTGGCCTCTACTCAGAGGAAGGAACCAGGATGAATACAGTTACCCTAGGACCATATTTTAGGGTGACAGCCTGTACTTGGTCCTCCTGAGCAGGGGACTGACCTGATGGGAGGTCTGGTTTGGGAACGTTGCTGTGGGAGTGATTCATACTGGGGAAGGAACTGGGTGTAGGAAAACCACCGAGGAGGAGCGAAGCGCAGCCATCTGTTGAGGCGTCATTGAAGGAAGTAGGTCGTTTTGAGTCTCATCAGAGAGTTGGCTTGTCACACTTTGTCCCTGGACTGGAAACCCTTGCCCTCTCTTAGCTCTTAGCACTAGCTTGAGGGTCCACCTCAAAGCTCCTTCCAAAAAACTCAAGTCAGCCCCACCCAGCTGGCCAGGCCTTGACTTTTTGTGTTGTTTGTTGGTAGGTGTGTGTCCCGTCTCACAAGCTGTCCATACCCCGGGGCCAGGGACTTCAGCCCGCCACACCTCTCTCAGTGGTTAGCTAGTATTTTTAACATAGCTACAGTCACTTTGAAATGTTTGGTGATGATACAGTCACAGCAGGATGTGTTGCTGGGGAAAACGTACCCTACCTCGTTCCATAAATTAGTCAGAACGCACCAGGCTAATGAGTGTAGGAGCGAGCATCTGTCCGTCGGATGAACCAACACCCATCTGAGAAAGCAGTTAAACCCACATCAGTCATTTTGGTACAATAAAACTAAAATTAGACACAGCACAAATACAGAAAAGATGAGAGCACTTATCCCAGTGTTAGTTTTAAGACTGATGGAGGCAGACGCTAAGGCATCTGGATTCCAAGGACAGTTCAGTTCGATGGTTCTTACAGAGAAGAGCCTGGATGGAGGGAGGGAAGGTAATGGCCAGGGCTGGAGTCCCAAGTTCATATCCAGAGCCTCTTTCTCGTCTTGACCCTAAGCCCTATCAAGGGTATGAAAAGCGAAAGTTTTAGACATACAAATCCAGTTTTACTTAGTAATATTCATTAATGACTGAAATCAAGGGAGAATCTCCTACTTAATGAAGTAATCAATTTGCTCTGGTAATTGAGGTTGAAAACAGAAGACTAATTGATTAGTATGATTACCGTGTTCCTTTTTCTTCCTCTCGTGGAAAGTAGCAGCATTCGGTCCGTGCCAGGTTTGATACTTGGGGCCAGACTAGGTCAGTCCGCCTGAGATCTGTTTTTACTGTTCTGTTCTAGCCGGTCTGGCTCCCCTCTCTGTGCCCCTGTTCCTACTTTATCCACAGGCGAAGGCCCTCCCTCTACCGCGTTCCCTCCAACACGTTCCTTGCTCAGGCTCAGCTCACACCTCGCTCTCTGGGTGGATTCGGGCTGTCTTGCTCCTTATGAATCTCTCCTATCTTTAAGTCACCATTTTACCTAATCAATACCAAGCAGTTTCTCGTTTAATTTTTCTTGCTGCTTTATATGTAGGATAACGGAAGAGGATTAAAAGATGAAAAACAAAAATCTCCCCTCACTTGGCATAGTGTGAAGCCTGACCTCACTGAACCCATAAGCCGCCTTCAGCACAGCTCTGAGGGACGGAAGAGAGGGTGTCGGGGCAGACGCCTTATAAACTGTGAAGGGCCACACAAATTTTGGTTATCGGCGTCACTGTTATTTTTGGCTATATATAGCTTCTTTACTACGTTTATGCGGAAGATCCCCAAACCGAAAGACAGCAGGTGTTTGAACACCACCCTCTATGAATGGGCTTTACCCGGTGCCAGACAATGTGCTGGAAATAAACATTTTAAAAATAGACTTCTTTAGGGTACCTACTGCCCTTGCAGGTAGAAGGACAGCAAAGACCCACTTGAAACAGTGAGAGGGAATTCGAATGCAAACACCTGGGCCCACAGCCCGACCAGCATCTCCACCCGACCCCAGCCCGCCCAGAGCATCACACAGGTAGCCCCACAGACCTCAGTCCCCAGGGGCTCCTGCAACCTCATCTTCCTCCATTTCGTCTTATAAAAGAAGCAGACGACGCTGGGCCGCTGCTCGGGGAGGGGGGATTTGGCAGTGTGCCCAGAGCAGTGGTGGCTGACTGACTTGTCCTCTGTGAGGGAGAGAGAGAACTGACAGAATATGAATGAGAGCGAGAGTACGTCGCTGTCAAGGTCAGGAGCCTGCCACCACTCCCTTCATTTGTTGCCAGCCAACGTGCTCCTTCTGTTTCTTCCCGACTGACACTCTTTCAGTCTCGGCCTTGTCAGCTTATCCTTTGCCCACTCTTCACCTCCACCCGGGCCTCAGAGCAGGTGGGCTGACTCTGTAGGTCTCTGATGTCATTTACTGGCCATCCTCTCCCCCAACCTCCCCTCCCCCCCCCTTTTTTTTTTGCCATAAAAAATGTTCTAACCACTGCTTTTCTAATCACCACTGTTCTAACCACTAGGACTTTCTGTTCTACACAGATTTATGGCTGTTAAAATATTTGGCTTAATTGTTGCAGGTGGTAATTTTGCCTTCTAGGCTTTGTTCCAACTTGCGTTATTTTTTTTGCAAGGAGGATACTGAATACATTATAAAATACTAAATCATACCATGTCTGAGGATAGTAAAAGTGTAAATTCTTTATAATAGGAGTTAAAGATGAGGTAGTCATGTAGAGGACAACCCGCAATGACTAAATAAATCATGATTCTGGTTTAATGATCTTAATTGACCCCAGAATTAATAAAAATGTTATTTTAAATTATTTTTTTAAGTCCTCATGTTCTGAAGTCAGGACTTGAACTGACCTTTCTGCAGTAATTAATGACTAGTTGGTATGACATATTTAAAACTTTCCCAGTTCTTCTTATAAACCTGACTAGTCTTCCATATCAAAGATATTGTATAATTTCATGCCGACTTAAATAAATGTAATGTATTTTCAAATCACTAAGTCAATAGCTAATCAATTCTATTAACATTCCGTGTGTTATATGAGGTAAAATGTAAATTCCATGAGGGCAGGGAGGTTTGCAGTGGGTGTGTCTATTTTATTCACTGTATTATCTCTAGCATCTAAAACAGTGCCCAGCATGCATTGTGGTCACTAGATAAGTATTGAACTAATGAATGAATGAGCTGTAGACAAGCTATAAGAAATTAATAAAAATCGTTTTACAAAAATCCAGAACAATGTATTATAATGTTAAAATTCAAATGTGTCATTTTAAACTAGGTCTGTAAATACAAGCATACCCTGATTTATTGTGCTTCACAGATATTACAGTTTTTACAAATTGAAGGTTTGTGACAACCCTGCATTGTCAGATAATGGTTAGCATTTTTTAGCAGTAAAGTACCTTTCTTAGGCACAATAGACCACAGTATAATGTAAAAATAACTTTTATATGCACTGGGAAACGAAAAATTCGTGTGACTCACTTTATTGCTGTGTTCTGGAACCAAACCTGCACTATCTCTGAGATCTGCCTACAGTGAACAAATGGGAATAATTAAAATAGTCTGCGTTGCCCACCTGAACTATAGCACTCAACGCTCAGAGTCTGGCAAAGCCCGTTTCTAATAAATACATTGAAGTCACTTCATTACAACTTTACTCACAACTGAAGGCACTGTAAGGGAGTCCAATCCATCTGGGCACACAGAGCGTATAAATAGTTCTCAGTCGGCTGTGATTTTCTGATCTGCATTCAGCGCTCTTTTTTTTTTTTTTTTAACACCTTTATTGGAGTGTAATTGCTTTACAGTGGTGTGTTAGTTTCTGCTTTATAACAGTGAATCAGTTATACATATATCCCCATATCTCCTCCCTCTTGCGTCTCCCTCCCACCCTCCCTATCCCACCCCTCTAGGTGGTCACAAAGCACCGAGCTGATCTCCCTGTGCTATGCGGCTGCTTCCCACTAGCTATCTATTTTACGTTTGGTAGTGTATATATGCCCATGCCACTCTCTCACTTTGTCCCAGCTAACCCTTCCCCCTCCCCGTATTCTCAAGTCCATTCTCTAGTAGGTCTGTGTCTTTATTCCCGTCTTGCCCCTAGCTTCTTCATGACCATTTTTTTTTTTAGATTCCATATATATGTGTTAGCATACGGTATTTGTTTTTCTCTTTCTGACTTACTTCACTCTGTGTGACAGACTCTAGGTCCATCCACCTCACTACAAATAGTTCAACTTCGTTTCTTTTTATGGCTGAGTAATATTCCATTGTATATATGTGTCACATCTTCTTTATCCATCATCTGTCGATGGACACTTAGGTTGATTCCATGTCCTGGCTATCATAAATAGAGCTGCAGTGAACATTGTGGTACATTACTCTTTTTGAATTATGGTTTTCTCAGGGTATATGCACAGTAGTGGGATTGCTGGGTCATATGGTAGTTTTGTTTTTTAGTTTTTTAAGGAACCTCCATACTGTTCTCCATAGTGGCTGTATCAGTTTTAGAGACTGGCATAAAGATGGGTGCAGAGCAATCACAATATTAGAGAAAATGTCACATTCGCAGTTCTTTTCAAGTCTATAAATACAAGGTTAACCAGTGTGGTTTTCTATAAACCTGTCTTGGGTATAATTACTATTTCTTTTAATTATTCTACCTTTTACTCTTACAGTCTTCTATTGTGTTTGACGTGCCAATTTCACTTCACCAAATTCCAGTTGTAATACTTCGTTTTCAAGTATTATGAAAACATCTTAATGTTCTTTCTGTCACAAATTACTCCTTTGGTTCACTGTTTCAAATTGTGGGTTTTAAGAATGTTACTTTTCAAGTTGTCATCAAAGCTAGAAGATACTTAAACTTGGCTGAAAACAATCCGATTTGAATATCAGGAATGAGAGATGCATCTCCCCCTCCACTGCCGACTACGGGAATGATCAGTAATTACATCATGTCGCTCCTGCCACCTGAGAGTCCAGAATCTTAATCAGGGTGCAGACCTGGGGGGACCCTTTGACTCTGCACCCCTCCACCAGTTGTGCGGGGAGAGGTGTCCACTGAAGGAGGAACAGCTTCTTGTATGACTTCTGAACCTTCTCAGGCCGGCGTCTCAAACCCATTATGAGAGTTGAAAATGTTTAGCGTTTACCGTATCAGTTCTCACTTGCCCAATGTCTGAAAGCAATTTGAGGGTAATTTAAACCAAATCTTTTAGTAGAGCTAGTAAAAAATACATTTAACCTGTTAATTGTGCCACGTTTTGCACTGTCTTGGAATCTCCATAAATAAAAGATTAAAATGATGGGCATTGCAAGACATAAATAAAGCTTAATTATCCCAGTTTAAGATTCAGCCAGGTACGCCTATGCCGGGCTGTTGTGCTGACCTCATTGCCGTATGACTGCCGTCAATAGCTCTTTATATTTCATCTGTTTTCTCTAAAAGCCACACTAACATATTTATTATGTTTGTAGACTGTTTTTTTCCATCATAGTTGATGTAGTTTCACATTATTGAAGTCTTTTTTGAGATATAATCTATTTGGTTATCCTAGGCTTTAGTGCTTTTCTACTTCATCACTTAACTTTTGTGTGTGACTGTGGTAGTATCGTTGCTCGTGAAACAATTCGGTGACACCTAGGAATTGCCCATTGCGTTTATGTGGTTTCAGGTCATCCCTCCATTTGCCAAATATCATCTGTGTAAGAACCATACTCATCAGATAATTTATGGAGAACCTTTTATAGTCTTGTTTTCTCATTCACAAATGAGTCTTGAAAAGCTGGATTTAAGAAGACAATTTTTAAGATCTTTCTCTGTTACAAAAGAAAAAAATGGGCTTATTAATGGTACCGCTGTCTTTAATTATGTGAAGTCAGTGTAGATATTTCCCCTGCCAGATCACCAGCTCCTCAAAGTGAGAGATCAGGGCTTCTGTTTATGGTCCATCCTTTTAAATGACTTAACAGCAGGCTGAGTACAGAGTGACCCACTGGCCTAGGGGATACACTGTGGCCTCCTAAGTGGGAGGAGGGCTCTGAGATTCTTCCAGAAAGGTCACTCCCTACTCAGAATGATAAACCTCCATTTTTTAAAGTAGTTGTTAGCTAAAGGGATTAATTAACCCAAAGGAAGGGATTTTAAGGCCATGTTCTTGGTTTTGTTTATGATAAGAACATTGAATTGGCCCTTCTGTAAATTCTACGCCTCACATTAGAAAGCACAGGTTAAGTTGATCCTGACACTTCATGAATTCTTCCATGGTCTATTATTTTCAAAATATCTTGACAGTTGAAAGGCATATAGGCAAAAGCCAATCAGTGTAAATAGTTACATTTAGAGGAATAAAAGATAGTCATCAGTCCTTTTTTACTTCACCATTTTTAACCACTTGGATTCAAAGCTGGATTTTGTCTCAACGAAATAGAACAGCTAATATCCAATCAAATGTACAATTTTAACATTAGCCAGACAGTCCCAGAAAATCTGAATTAACATTTGTAATTTTAATCACAAAATTAATGGCATTAAACTCTAATAGAATTGATTTCACTTATTAATTTCTTCTAGTCAATCTAGAAGAAATATATGTGATAAAGCACACTTATCAGTGCTTCACGTGAGTGATGTCTCACCAGACACCCAGTTAAATAAAAAGTAAATCATGTCTATTTCCCACAACATGTAGCATTAATCAGACTTACTTGGTTAATAGTAAGTTATCTAACTATTGTTGCATAAGATAGTGTTAATTTTAATTTATGTGTAAATAAATGCTCTCTTCTGTCTTACCTAAAAGATAACCCAGGTAAAATAGAAAGTATTTACAACTTACTACATATGAAACCAGATTGTTCTGTGTGTAAAGGAGATTAACCAGTATGTTTTGTACATTGTACAAATGTACAAACTTTTTCCAGGATATATGGCTTTTGTTGTGAGAGCTTTCCCTTTGTTATTGGTTTTCTTATTACAAAAGCCAGCAAGTCAATGCCGTTTCTGAAATGGCAGTCACTATTTTAGGATCCTGAAGCAGTGACTCAACACAAGAGGTAGATCAAAAATTATAAAATTGAATTTAAAACTACTATATGTTTGTACAATCCCACTAAAGATCAACTTAGCAAATTATAACAGCAGCCATAAATATATTTATATCCTTTCACCTGATAATCTCATTCCTTAAAATTACAAATAATTGATTTTTAAAAGCTGTATGCATATATATAATTATCCAACTATTTTTTCTAAAAGTTGAATATTAGAGACAACAGAATCAGCAAATGAGCAATGAAGAATAAAAGTTTGAAAATGAAATATTAATAGTTGGGTGGAGTCTGGGTGATAAGTATGAAGATCAAAAGTATACAAGAGTAATTACAAACTATCAGTGACAAAAGAAAGCAAAATTGTACATGGACTGATTACAACTATATAAAAAATTGTAAGTGACAAACTTTTGTGTTAGAGTGGCAATACAGATTTTTTTTTAAAATAGTTTTTTAATACTGTTACAAGGTTGTTGAATACACTTTCTAGCATGTTTTTGTTCCGTACCACTTTAAGGAGGAATTGAAAGGATCAGTCAAAATGACTGCAGGTCATAGCACCAAAAATAAGGTGTCTCATGGTGCAAATGACTGCATCTATTTGTGGCATCCTCAAAGAATGACTGCACTTTCTAGGAGTCCTTTACCAACTCCCAGAGAGTCACTTACACAGTGGGACAGTTCCTTCTGGAGTGTCTTATCTGTCTAGTTAAAACTTCAAGGAAGAAGATGATATTTGCCAGTCCATAAAATGACATTTGGTCACCTGACCTTTGACTTTTAAGAAGTGCCAGAGGGAGTAATAAGATTTAAAGAGGTGGATAAGCGTATACAGTGAATCCCTTTCAATTAAAATCAGATATCTTTATAATGTTACAAAAAAAAAAGAAGTGCCAGAGTGTCCTTAATGGTTCTAGTGAGCCTTGGGTTTTCTGTGACATAGTGACATAGTGACAGCCCCTTTCACAAGGGTACACCTTGGCCAGCCCCTTCTCAAGTCTCAGAAGGCCCGAACGCATGGTCAGTGAGTTGCATGTTAAAGATAGCTTGGCATTCCTACCCCATTTCAAACTCTGATTTACCTAGTACTCATCTTGACCTTTTTAATTAAAGGAGGGAAGGCCCAAATAGTAAAATATTTGCTCTTCGTCCAGACCAGTGAATAATTTTGAAAAATTGCAGTGTCCAGAAACATGCTCACCTCTATCCTTTTCTAGATGCCCTCTTGGTTGTGCATCATTGCTAGCCCTCGTAGAAACTGGCTTCTGGCTACTAATGGTCACTGCCCATCAGCAGGGTCTATCGAGTAGTTGCTATATCGAAACCACCATCTGGGCATCTCAGTGTATAGATCTGCTTACTGACTTACTGATTTTTTTTTTTTTTTTTTTTTTGGCTGCATTGGGTCTTCGTTGCTGGGTGCAGGCTTTCTCTAGTTGCGGTGAGCGGGGGCCACTCTTCGTTGCAGTGCATGGGCTCCTCATTGCGGTGGCTTCTCCTGTTGCAGAGCATGGGCTCTAGGCGCACGGGCTTCAGTAGTTGTGGCATGCAGGCTCAGGAGTTGTGGCGTACGGGCTTAGTTGCTCCACAGCATGTGGGATCTTCCCGGATCAGGGCTCGAACTCGTGTCTCCTGCATTGGCAGGCGGATTCTTAACCCCTGCGCCACCAGGGAAGCCCTGACTTACTGATTTTAAAGAGGTTACAGTCTCGTTGGAAACAGAACAACTGAAGAACGTTCTCAAAGCTCAAAATGAACAGGTCCCACCATAAGCATTTGCACTGAAACCCCAGTCCTGGGTGATCCTCAGATGAGCAGCAGGGTCAGATTAGCTGAGCCCTGGGTGTCCCAGCTGGGGTGACTATATCTGTAAGAGAAAGTGAAGTACCAGGTGCTAATTTAACAGGGGATGAGTTTGGTGATGTAGTGAGAATAAAGACCAGTTGTAGATTTCTGGAAAGTGGGCAATGGAATAATAATTGTGACTAGGGGGTGAATTGATTGATGAATGTGGCCAGGGGCTGAAGACAGGAGTCCAGCCAGCAGAGCTGGGTCAGTGCCTGCATAGCTTGGGTGTCTGCTGAGAAAATGGGGAAGACACAGCAACGTCAGATCTTTTACAGAACAGGAATCTGCTGGGTTTCATAAAGTATTGAATGTGAGATAAGAAGGAGGAAGGGTAACCAAGGGAAAGGAATTTTAAGCATTTGGAAACCGTTGTTGTGTTGGTGTTGATGACAGGCTGGGGACAGAGTACCTATAATAAGACAGAAGAGGGATTCCGAGCTGCTTGTTTGGTGTGTTGTCTCTGTCCAGTATCAGTAGAATGTTCATTTGGACAATTAAGGTATAGAATTCGGGAGCAGTTAGGAGCAAAGGTTAGATTTGTCAGTCTTGTGTGCTTTGGACGAGTTCGCACTCGGAAGGAAGACGCAGTTGAAAGTCAAGGGGAGGATTAAGTCTGTGGTGGAGAGGGGAAAAGGGACGGCAGAGAAATAGGGCCATAGCGTGGCCTCAGACCCACATCACTGCCGCCGCAGAGACCATCAGAGGGGACGTTCCGTGGCCTCCCCAGGAATGTTCTAACACAGCAGCGCAGAGAGGAGCCATGCTGTAGGGATGAGGGAGAGAATTGCCAGGGGAAAAAACTTATTGGAGTAGTTGAGAAAGGAAGACAAGGAAAACGCAGATGCCAGGGGAAAAAGGAAGACAAAAGCAGGGTGATGAGTACCGTGAGGGCTTTTTCAGTTGGGAGAAGCCTGGGTGCTGAGGCACGAAGGCGGGTGGCAGTGAAGCCAGTGACCAAGTGTGAGCAGAGAAAGTCCCCATGGGAGCAGCCGCTTGGAGGGATGCCCAGGCACCACTTCATTCTGCTGGTGACAGTTGCTGGCCGGAGCACTCTCAAAACAAAGGTGGGCTTGCGGGGAACCTGGAGATCGAGTGTAGGACGTTTCTGGGCTAGTTACTTCTTATCAGTTACTCTGTCTCTAGTTTCCAGGGTTGGAAGGTGGAAAGTGCTGGTCTCTCAAGGTTAAATAGCACCCCAGAGTCTAACTGAATTTAGCTTTCACATGTTTTCTGTTTGTTTCTAATGTCTCATGAACCCAGTTTTACCTGTAGCTATTATTTCAAGTTTGGCCCCTAATGTTTATAAATAGCACTATTTAAAGCTAAATAAAGCCCCTCTCCATGCACAGTTAACTCTAAGGTTTTCACCGTCTAGCTGAGGGTACTAGTAATAACACCGGCAGCCAACAGCCGTGTGGCTCTTTCTAAAGAACTTGCTATATAGTCTCGTACCTGAACCTCAGGCCGTTGAGGAGCCCGTGGGGTGTGTCATCCAGCTCCTAAGTGGCAGCGCAGTCACTCAGGCCCAGGTCCTGGGGCCCTCCAGCTACATGTGCTGCTGCGTCTCGGGGTGTAAGCTCCCTTCTGAGCTAAAGGGAGAGCTCGGCCTGGTGGTCTCCAGTCCAGTCTTCCAGGCTGTAAAGACCATTATTCTATGACTCCACAGCTGTAAACATTCAAATGAATATTATATAAAGAAGGCAAAGGTCGGTGAGGACCAGAATTGAGAGGAAAGCTTCATGGAGGAAGGGGCTTGAGGTGCACCTTGAAGAGTAGGTAGGAATGAGCAGGGCAGAAGGCAGGGAGAGTTTACGGGCTGAGGGTGGTGGAAGCAGGACTTAGCGTAGCCAGCAGTGGACAGACAAGAGGCGCCAGACATAGAGCGGAAGGGGGGCGGTGGCCAGGTGGGGTGGCGGGGCTAGGAGCGTCTTGAACACAGGGCGACATAAAGAAAGTGGCGTTTCAGGAAACTTGGTTTGGCTGTAACATACAAGAGAGTGAGCTAGAGAGATCTGTGGGAACCTGGGTGGTAAACCTGTTGTTAATTCCCAGGAAGATTCTAAAAGGGATTAACTGGCAAGTGGTTTATAAGCAACTATGGAACCATCATAAGGCCCCCGTTATTTTCTTCATAACATTTCTGGAGGGATAGATCTACAGGGGAGTGGGGTGGATAATAGGCAAATCCTTACCTTTATATAGTGCTTTTCTGCTAAAAGTACATTCTAAATTTCAGCTCAGCATTTGACAGGTGTTTGAAGCTCTAGGAGCAAGATGAAGAAATATGGACTGGACAGTGGTAGAGTTGGTGGATTTTAGCTGGTGGGAGGAACACACTCAAAGATCATGAGTTAAAGAATTGTTCAGTGTAGAAGGAGGTCTTTTACAGCTGCTGCAGAATTATGTCAAAGTGAGTGAATTGGATGAAGACGTAAAAGGCTTGTTTTTCAAGTTTGTGGGTAACACAAACTGTGGAAGAATAACTACGTTACTGCAAAATTGGAAAAGATCTCAGTAGGACAGAAGCATGAGCCAAGCTCACCATATAACATTTAGTAAGAATAATATAGTCATAGCATGGTGTTTTTAAAAATCAATTAACGTAAGAAACCTGAATTAGTTGTGGAATATATTAAAAGACTTTGGGATGCAGGGTTGGCTGGGTTGGGGGGCTTTGGGGGAGACAGTTGTGTTAGAATGAGTCGTCGGTATAGGATGGCTGTCAAAAGAGTTAATGCAGGGCTTCCCTGGTGGCGCAGTGGTTAAGAATCCGCCTGCCAATTCAGGGGACACGGGTTCGAGCCCTGGTCCGGGAAGATCCCACATGCCGCGGAGCAACTAAGCCTGTGCGCCACAACTACTGAGCCCTCACGCCACAACTACTGAAGCCCGTGCGCCTAGAGCCCATGCTCCGCAACAAGAGAAACCACCGCAATGAGAAGCCCACGCACCACAACGAAGAGTAGCCCCCGCTCGCCGCAACTAGAGAAAGCCCGTGCACAGCAATGAAGACCCAATGCAGCCAAAAATAAATAAATAAAAAAAATAAATTAAAAAAAAAAAAGTTAATGCAGCCTTAGGACAAAGTAAGAAAAACGTAGTATTTAGAACAAGGGAGATGATAGGGATATGATTCTCACTGAATCATATTTGGGTCATGTTACATACAGGACATTTTCTGTTCATTTTATTGTGGGGGGCCAGTTTTACTTTTGATGTGAAGGGTGGTGATTGAAGAATCTGAGGGTGTTTGTTTAGTAAGGAGAAGAAACACCTCCAGGTTTATGGTAACTGTCTAAATATGTAGAGGGTTGCCATGTGGAAGACAGCACCCCAGACAGGTAGCTTTGCCTGCACTCTTCCAGTGGGCACACTTAGGGGATTCTAGGGTGAGAAGATCTGGACTCAGTGAGCAGCTCATTAGTGGAGGATTAGGCAGAGCTTTGATGAATAGTTGTCAGGGATTCTGCAGAAGAGACTCCTGTTGGTTGTAGGGTTATACTCCGTGGTTTCTAATGTGTTATCCAGTGGTGTGCTGGTGGCTTGTTCCAGCCTGCAGGGGCTAGTGGTTAAATAATCAGGAATTTTGCAAGCCAGGAGTTCAACTGTTGGTGGCTTGAAATCAGCCATGGGGGCAGTCTTTACACCACAGAAGTCCACAAATATTACAGATGACCTGCTCCACTCCCACCCAGTGCCAGCGTACCAGCACACCCCGGGATTGTCCCAAATAAAGAGTGTCTGTTAGGGGCTTCCCTGGTGGCGCAGTGGATAAGAATCTGCCTGCCAACGCAGGGGACACGGGTTCGAGCCCTGGTCCGGGAAGATCCCACATGCCACGGAGCAACTAAGCCCGTGCGCCACAACTACTGAGCCTGCACTCTAGAGCCTGAGAGCCACAACTACTGAGCCTGCGCTCTAGAGCCCAAGAGCCACAACTACTGAGCCTGCGTGCCACAACTACTGAACCCACGTGCTCTAGAGCCCGTGAGCCACAACTACTGAGCCCGTGTGCCACAACTACTGAAGACCGTGTGCCTAGAGCCCATGCTCCACAACAAGAAAAGCCACCGCAATGAGAAGCCCAAGCACCACAACGAAGAGCAGCCCCCGTGAGCAGCAACAAAGATCCAACACAGCCGAAGATAAATAAATAAATAAATAAATAAAATTTAAAAAAAAAAAAAGAGTGTCTGTTAGAAGCTATGAGCCTGTGGAATGTGAGACAGCAAATCGGAGAAGGGAACGTCCACGTTTATGTTCTTTGGACTTTTCAGATTCTGTTTCCTTCCGTTGTACGCAGCTCCCCTTGTTGGTGCTCAAGCCACTTCCTATCTCCTGCCAAGATCTGAGGGCTGGGAGTTTCTCTGTCACCGGATCTGCCAGGGAAACTCAGATACCTTCTGTTTCTTGGAATAATTCTTTCCTTGTTAAGTATCTAGAGTGGCTAGCCCTGGGCATGGGGCAGCCCCACTCCGTTCTCAGCACCAGCCTAAAGAACTTGTGAGTCACAGATGAGTTCAGCCATCGAAACAGGATTTGGAAACACCTGGGCTGTGGAGGACAAGTGATCACAGGGGCAAGGTCCAACTCACAAGTGTAACAAAGCCCTGGAGGCCCTATGGCAACAGCAGACCTCAGATCAGCCTCTGTCCCCATGGCTTGTGGGCAGAGAGCAAACAATGATTTTAATTTTGTTTCTCTTATTTCTTTTTACAGAAAGGATTTGAAGAAAGTCTGAATCGTGTGTAAGGGAAAAGCACATGTCCTGTGGTAGACATGACAGCAAAGTCAGCTGTGGTCACGCAAATAATACTATTTGAGTGTGTTCTGAAGTTCTAAGTCAAAAAATTGTTTTTACTTTTCTCATATATATACGATGTCCCACTTGAAACCCCCAATGCTTTTCTTTTTCCCCCAATGCTGCCTTCTCCCCACTCCCTCCCGTTATTGGTTCCCCAGGAGACAGACAGTAGCACCCAGGAATGGTTAGGCCGTACACGGGGGATGGCCCTTCCAGGAATGTTCATATGGCCAGCCAGTGAACGGCTTGTATTTGATAAAAAGCTTTCTTGCCAAATAAAACTATGCAAAGGTGATTTTTGAGCTGTGGAGCAAGCTACTCTGAATCTCAACATCCAAGTTATAAATAAGGGAGTTGAAGTATAGGGGTTGCTTTTATCATTCAGTAATGTGTTGTGAAGCTGTAAAGAGGTCTGTTTTAGAAGTGACAAAACCAGTGCAGATGAGCTATATCCCCGTATGGAGATGGAGCGTGAAGAGGGGTCAGAGAGAACTGAATAAAGGAATAAAGGCAAGACAGGAAGGGCAGGAAAGAGATGGAATGCAGCTGTAGCACCACAAGGTTACAGGCTAGGGACCCACCCTTAGAAAGGTGTAGGCCAAGGACAGGGAATAAAGAGAAAACGGGTTCCTACTTCAGAAGCTGTAGGATGACAGGAGGTGGTGACTTGATGATCATTTTAACCGCAGGCCGGGCCTGGGACCCTAGGAGCCCAGGGAAGAGCGTCACTCTAGACTTAGAGAAGCCACAGCCTGGGCTTGGAGCTCTGCCGAGCCCTGGGCTCAGGGCCTGGAGAACCTTGCAAAAGGATGGACTTGAAAAGGATTGTTTAAGACTTGCAGTAAGTACAGAAAGAACTGAATGCCGTGCAGCTGTGCCCGTGAAAATCTTCAGCTGCGTGAAATGCATACCTGAGTGCAGAGTAGAGAGTTTGGTTTGAAGGGCCTGATTGTGATGCAAGGCAGGGAGAAGGTGAGGAAAAGGGATGCTCCCAGGAAAGACGTAGGGCAGCGAGGGAAATGTGGACACAGGGGTATAGAAAATCGACTGAGTTCCTTAAGGCGGTGCTCTTGAGTAAAGAAAGTCCCTCCTGCCCCCTTGCCCTTGGTGGCAGCAAAGAAACAGGGGCCCTATTGGTTTTGGTCGGCCACATGCTGTTGGCCTCACTGAGAAACACATCCACTGGTCAGCATCTCACCTTCTCCAGCCAGGGCTTCAGGGCAGAATGAAGCCCTGCCGCCCTAGACGTCCACTGTGTGTGAAGAGTCAGCTTCTCCCCTGGACACCTGGGGTGCTGCCTAGAAAGGTGACAGTGATCATTTTCTGTCTTCTGTGGTTCAGGTGGAGAACCCTCCTTGAGGAAGACTGGCAGTGCCTGGCCTTCTGATATAAAGTCATCAACCTACTGGGGTTCTGCCTAAAGAGGACTTTAGAAAGCAGCTGGCCTAATGGGCACTCAGGATCGGGAATGTACAAAACAAGGTCTTACCTACCTTTGAAGCATTTCCCAACTTTGCTGTACCCATCAGAACCCCAATTGTCCCCTCTCTTTACCCAAGATGAAGTCTTTTATTAGTAAACCAAATCTATGCTTCCAAAGGCTCACCCCTGTCAAAACGTTTAGTATTTGGTTCCAGTCGTGTTGGCATTAAGTTAGTTTCTATGAAGAAAATTTTGTATTTGCCTTCCCACTTTCTCGTGGAAATTATTCCATGAAAATGACTTAGTGGGATTGAAAATTCTCAGCTCATCATCCCATAACAGCTTTGTCATTTCTATAGTGTACATTGAATAACTGAGTGAGTGAGTGAACTAAGCTTACGATGAACAGTCTTTCACGTATATTGACACTCCGTTGATCTTTACCCCAATATATAAGGTGACCAGGTAGGAATTATTCTTACCATCTTACAGTTGAGAAAACTTAGGCTCATGACAATTAAGAGACTCAACCAGGAACACAAAGTGCATACATGGCAAAGTTGGGTGTAGACCCAGGTCTCCCGATCCCTGATCCAGAACTTTTAAAGGGAATCTAGAAGAATGATGGCCAGGTGCGTGGTGTGAGACAAAATAGGACAACCAGTTGTGTCTTGGTGAGCACCTGGTATATAACACTGGGTCCTCTGACGTGGGTGTCCAGGAAAAGAAGATGCCATGGTATCTTGGCATCTTCTTGATAGCTTCCCATCAAGAAGCTAACAGCTTAATTGGAGGGATCAAACTGCTACACCTAGAAACAATTAGGTTTAATGGAAGGTGAGTGAAGGGAAAGAAGAAAGTTCTGGAATGCACCAAAAAAGTTCCTGGGGGAAGAAATGAAACTGAATCTTGGGCAGAGATAGACTGCATAACCATACACCAACAAGAGCGAGGGTCTAGCATGCAGGGCATTGTGGCCAGGGGTCATTTGGGTGCAGGCAGAATGTGCAGGTCCTGTCATATCTAGAGATGAGCTAAAGGTGAGGTCTGAAAGCTCCACAGAGGTCAGGCCCGAGGGTTTGGACCAGTAAAGTGAAAAATTGAGTAGATGAGGTCTGAAGGGACATTTGGGTCAACTCGACCCACTGTAAACAGCGTGATCATGAGCTGAGATGGCAAAGCAAACATCGTCTAACAGAAGGCTCGGGGCTGATGTAATGCCTCCTGTGGAGACACCGTGGCAAGGGGGGCAGAGAGCAGTCTGGGGCTCCTGATGGGGCAGAGCCTGGGTGAGGCCTGGAGGGACGGCCAATAAAGGGGGTGGAGCTGAACCCCGAGGATGTTTCAGATTTGAATCGGAGAAGGGAAGGCATTTCAGGTGGAGAAGGCAACACGCACAAAAGTATGGAGTAAGAAGGGAAGATTCTGGCCTGAAAGAAGAAGTTATGAATTGAACAGAGAGAGACAGGATGGGATAAAGAGACGGGAATGGCTGCTCAGGGGCTGGGAAGCAATTAGAATTTGGATTGCATGTGATAAGCAAATTGGTTCTGGAGGAAGGAAGTTGGTATGATGAAAGCCGTTCTGGGAAAACAAGTCTGGCAGCATCTTAGATGGGATTGGAAGGGAGAAAGATTAGAGGCAAACCAGCCAGGAGACTTGTCAGAAATCTGGATAAAGCCACGGGGGTCGTGGCACTGAGAAGGAAGAGGAAAAGGTGACTCTGAGGAACAAAGAAAGCAGAAACTTGCGATTTAAGGGAAGATGCCATGGGCAGAGATGACTTGAGGGTCCTAATTTTGGAAATGAAAAAATGGTTCTCCTGGGATAAATGGGGTGGTCTGGAAAGGAGCCCCATTTCGAAGGGGGAAGGTGATAGATCAGTTTGAGGCATCCAAATAGAGATACTTCCGTCTTTGAGAATAGGGACCTAGAGGCCGAGAGGTTGGGGCCGGGGATGCATCTGTCTGACGGCCAGTGCCTGACAGTGAACAACAGTGAACGAGTCCCACAGGAGGGGATGGGGGTCCAGAGTGAAGAAGAGAGAGAAGGAAGAGGAGGCAGCAAAGGATAGAGAAGATCGATGGGAGAAATCAGGGAGAGCCAGCAAAACACATTATAAATCTAAATGGATTTCGAAAGCGAGTTGAAGGTTATCAGGGTCTGTTATCAAAGAGAGGGGAGGCTAAGGATGGGAACTGAGGAGAAGGCCAGCGGGTCTGCACAGAGGGAGGTCAGGGCTGGTATGAGAGCAGTTTCCCTAGTTTCCTTAGGGTGGGCCTCCCCTGAAATTATCTGCCGGGCTCCAGACTCCCTGCCCCCAGCCTTCTCAGCTCTGACTGGTTCTCCGCGGGCCTGTCAGGAGAATGCTCTTGCTCTAAAATCTTAATCATAAGCTATTAACAGTTATGTTTCTAAACTACAGATCTAATGATACATCTTAAATTGGATGGGTGAGTTACCTGGGCAGAGGAGGAGGGTCGTGTGGGCTCTCGGTCAGTGGGGAGAAGAGAAGCGTGCTGAAGAAAGGGAGGGCGGCGTACGCAGCGCTGCTGACAAGGAGGAAGGAGGGACTTCCCTGGTAGCCCAGTGGTTAAGACCCCGAGCTTCCACCGCAGGGGGCGCAGGTTCCATCCCTGGTCGGGGAACTAAGATCCCACGTGCGTCGCGACACGGCCAAAAACGAAAAGTACAAAAGAAAAAAAGAAAATAGGAAGAAGGAGAGAAGGGAAAGGAGAAAAGAAAGAGGGAGCGAGCACGTCTGAACCCGAAGCAAAGACTCTGCAGCCTGGGGTGAGGTGCAGCGGCTACAGCAGGAGACAGACGGCCCCGCAGGTCCCTCCTTCCTGCATCTCCAGGAACCCAGGAACTGGCCGCCACCTCCAGCGGAAGGCCTCTCCCACCTCGTCTCCCCACGAAGCTCTGCTAACCTCCTCTGCACTGCGGCTTACGGCTTAACTGATGATACATCTTCCCTTTGTTCCAAACGGAAGATTGACATTTGCTTATCGATCATAAATTGCTTCATTTGCTCTTGATTTGTTTGCCTTCTCAGGGCTTGCGTCCGCTGTTTCCCTGGTTTGCATTTACCGTGAAGGTGCTCCCTCAACTAAACGTGGTTATTGCCGTTGACTCTGCACTTTGTGGGCAGCTGGAATTCAGTCACTTGCTCACAGCCCTCAGCTCCAGCCTTAGACCCTCATTCCCAGAGACACTGTCTGATGGTAGTGGGTTCCCTCCGCAGTCATACAGCCCTTCATGCAAATGCGTGAGCTTCCACTGCTCTGTGTTGCCTGTGCCTGTGTAACTGCGTGTGATCAGAAGGAAAGCAGAATTGAATCCTAGAACCATGATGTTGGCGAGGACTTGAGAAATCACCCCATGCCGGCTCCCACTCACAAGGAATCCCTTCAACAGCTTTTGTTTAACTTATTAAATAAATAGCTTCTCTCTTGATTTAAACCGTTCCCAAAATAAATATCGGGTGGGTGATCCAAGGAGCGGTTTGAGAGTTGATATTACCAGGAATATCGAGACGAGCGTGCTTTTTGCAAAAAAAAACAGAACTTTGCTGAATTTGTAAGAATCTGAGTCTCACTTGCTGCCATCCCCTCCGTGGAGACAGCGCTGGCGCTGTCATGGGGTGGGGGGCGGAGGGGGCCAGATGACAGGCTCAGTGCAGCCCTAGTCCAGAACAGACCCACCCCTTCCTAAACGCGCAAAGCAGCTCCAAAGATGTTTTGAACGGTGTTTCCCTTGAAGAGCTGCATTCGTGCAGCAGCCGCTTTTCTGTGTGTCCCGTACCGTTAAGCCCACGTGAACACGGGCCAGTCAGGTCTCTGCGCCCTTGGGACCCCGTTTTGCTTCTTTGTCACCCGACATGCTGGGCTGCACGTGCGTAAAACCGTCTCGGGTTGTTACAGACGCAGTCTTTGGGGCAGGGGGAGCGTGGTTTGCTTCTTCCCTGCCCACCTTTGAGAGGGAGGAAACACTGCCCAGGTGGAAAATCCTTGCTAACGCGACAGAAAACTTGGCAACGTGCATCGCGCGGGGCCGGGGGTCCTGGGCTGTGCTCCCCGAGGCCGTGTGGCTCACTTCCTTTGTCACTTCTCAGCTCTCAGTGGCATCTCCAACAGGAGACCTTGGCCTCCTTCCAAGGTCAGTGTGTCAGGCGTTTAAGGTGTGTGCTAGCAGCGTGGGAGTCCCATCAGATCTCTAATCCCACCATCCATCTGACAGCGTTTAATAAGCCTCAGTACCACCTTTTCCAGTCACTCATATTTAGAGACAAACACCCTTGTGTCTGTACTTTCTGAGTAAAGGAATCAAAGAATAGCTTATTGTCTTACCTCAGGGCCAGAAATGCAGAGTTAGTGTTTGCTGTCCTGGTGTCTTTTGCCCGTTACTCATGCCGGCCTAGCCCATCGTGTCCCTTGCTTGTTCTCTTGGACATTCCTTGTGTTCTCCTGCCTCTGCGCCTTCGCTTATAGTTTTCCAATCTGCAGGCCTTCTGTCTTCTCTGGACCCTCTAAAGTCAGCTGAAAGTCTACCCATCCCTAGCAGTCATAGTAAATCCTACCTCCTTGTGTTCTTCCCTTTTCTTCCCAGCCTGGAGTGAGTCACTGAAGTCCACTAGAGTGTAAGCCCCGTGAGGGCGAGACTGCCTTTTTTGTTTATTGCCAAATACTCAGCGCCCAGGACAGGGTAGATGCTCAGTAAGTTTTGTTGAATGAAAGACAGTGATTGCTGTCTGTAAACTTGGTGGCCATCTGACACGTATCCCTTCTGTCTGTATTCATCCTTCTGTACATGTCTACCAGATGCTAAGCTTCTTGAGAACAGAATCCATGATTTTGTATCACCCTGTAGCAGAGTCTGGAACACACTAGGAGCTCAGTAAATACTGGTGATTGCGTTAACGACATAATCACTCAGTAATGTTCCCTGAGCGTGGGGCGGGGTAGGGGTGGGGAGGCAAGCAGAGTGTCTTTCTCTTGCTCTTGTATAAAACCACCTTGAGCAGCTTTTTAAGCCAGTCCAAGGGCCCCTGTCCTCCCACCCAGCACTTGAGTGTTTAAGAAGGACATTCTTAAGAGCGTGATGTTGTTAACATCGCATTCCTCTTCGGTAAATTAGCGAAGGACTGTATGGAATTGTTCAAGAATCAGTTATCCAGGGGTTGGCTAGTTAATTCCTGAGTAAGCCACTCTGAAAACTGATTATAATCCTATTTCAAATGGAGAGTTGGGCGAGGGCCAAAAAAGGGTATATTATTGTATCTTGTAGGAGGGAAGAATCCGGCAGATATTCACTGAGTTATGGCGCCAGAGCCTTCCTTTCTTCTGTTATTGTAAATTATTGTTATAGTAGAAAGCCAGGTCAGCAAAGTGAGACTCCAGCATCACACTTCCTCTCAGCTGAGGTCTTATATAATGGAGACTTTCATAAACACACACTGCATACACTTCATGTGGGATCCTTTTAAAGTTCATGCTGTTCAGTGTAAAGTGTAATAATTGTTTTATATTCCTTCTAAGTTCTAAAGTGTCCCTTGCTTCTGGGGTAGCTGTTGACTAAACCTTCTTTGTTTAATCAAAGAAAACTAGTTTTATACCACTCAAAAGTCCCCAGTATATAGCTAAAAACAATCATTTTGCTTAGCTACCCCATTTGTCTTGCCTCTCGCCTCTTTCTTAAGGGTTGCAAACTCACATGCCTCTAGGGCCAGGCGGGTAAAGTCAGCAAAAGTCAGCGAGCAGTGAGGACGCAGCAGGGGGCACACCTGGGTACCATTTAAGGGGGCAGCGCTGCTTGGCCCAAGCTGATTGCTGCCAAGCACAGACATATATCCCTGAGTTGGCAAAGCTTTGGATTTTCAAGAGAGCTTTGGATTTTCAAGAGAAGCTGGAAATCCACATTTTTAGGAGATTTCACTTGATTTCTAAATGTTAATAACTAATTCCAAAAAAAATTTTTTTTAATTAATTAATTAATTTATTTATTCCTGGCTGTGCTGGGTCTTCGTTTCTGTGCAAGGGCCTTCTCCAGCTGCGGCGAGCGGGGGCCACTCTTCATCGCGGTGCGCGGGCCTCTCACCGTCGCGGCCTCTCCCGTCGCGGAGCACAGGCTCCAGACGCACAGGCTCAGCAGTTGTGGCTCACGGGCCCAGCTGCTCCGCGGCATGTGGGATCTTCCCAGACCGGGGCACGAACCCGTGTCCCCTGCATTGGCAGACGGATTCCCAACCACTGCGCCACCAAGGAAGCCCCCCCAAAATTTTTAACTCTTTACAGGCCAAATACTTTATGTGTCTGTGTCAGATGCTTCCTATGGGATAGCAGTTTGCAACCTTTGCTCTATCCCTCAGGCCTTCCTGCCTTTGGGCACTTGAAAGTCCTCCTTGGGCATCACTTTCATTGTGCCACCTACCTTTTTAAGAGGGTGATCGTTGATTGACATCCAGAGTGTCTGTCCCTGAAGGGGAGGGACCAGGTGGAGCGTCAAGTACAGCATTGGGCACCAGGCAGGTGCTCAGCTGAGGCTTGTCAAAAGAACAAGTCTCCAGCTTCTTTTGCGTGATCCCTCCTCTCTTAGAGGTATGGTCACACGTGGGTATTAGTTATCTACCGCTGCATAACACATGACCTCAAAATTCATTGGCTTAAAACAATAATAAACATGTATTATCTCACAGTGTCTGTAGGCCTGGAATTTGGGAGCAACTTGGCTGGACAGTTCTGCTCACGTTCTCTCGTAAGGTTGCAGTCAAATTCTCAGCTGGGGCTGCAGTTGTCTGAGGACTTGCCTGGGCCGGGGGATCTTCCACGGTGGCTCTTTGTCATGGCTGGCAGGCTGGTGCTGGCGGTTGGCAGGAGGCCTCAGTTCCTTGCCGTGTGGGCCTCTCCATAGGACTGCTTGAGCGTCCTCACAACGTGGCCGCTGGCTTCTCCCGGAGTGAGTGATCCAAGAGAGAGCAAGGTGGCAGCTGCAACATCTTTTATAGCCTAGTCTCAGAAGTCACATGTTATCATTTCTGCAGTATTCTGTTGGTTACACACATTTGCCCTATTCATGTGGGAGGGGATTCACTGTTGAATACCAGGAGGTGAGGATCACTAGGGGCCATCTTGGAGGCTGTCTGTCACAGCCGTGCTCACAATAGTCACTAAATCCTTTTTAAACAAATGATCAAACACTGAGAGTAGTGTTTGATCTCCCAAAAAAACCTAAGGGAATAATATTTATGTCCTAGTGATTTGTACCTAATATTCATCTCATTTACTGCTGTGTTCTTGAGATCAACCTCAGAAATTAAATATCCTATTTTCATAGCCCATCTTAAAACTGTCATCCCTGAATGTGTCAAAAATCACTTTTTAAAAGTAGATTTAAAAATTCTACCTGTATCACCTCTTAGAGTGATAGACTCAGGTGTACCATTTGCTTTTCAAGGAAGCCCTTTCAATTATTGCTTCCCTCTGTCTGCTTCGTGGGGTTTCCTTGTTCTCGTATTCTCTCAGTTGCCTGAGATGACACTTCTCTACTGAGCCTAATGTTTTTTTAAAGATTTGAAAGGAAAATCCCCAAGAAGTAGTGTCCTGAACAAAGAATAGTACCCTCTTTGATATATTAATAGCATTTGTGAAAACAAATAGCCCCCTGAGATTCCCTGGGGCCTTCTGAAATTGGTAGGAGAGGGGTGCCAGTTATCAGAGGGTCAGACAGAGAGAGGGGTGACCTCAGTTCCTGCCACAGGATCTATTTCAGGTACCCCCTGTGCAACTCCCCACCCCGACTGCAACCGCAGGACCAAGTGGGAGCTGCTCCTGCTTCCAAACATACACAGACACACACACACACACACACACACACACACACACACAGTCTCTCTCTCTCTCTCTCTCTGCACCTTTCCTCTGTGGGAGCTGCTGCTACTTCCAAACATAGACACACACACATGCTGCACCTTGCCTTTGCCTCCTTTAAGACCACCCTAAATACTCATTTTAACCATATTTCGCCTGAATACAAATGTTCAGGGGAAGGAAAAGTGTGCCACCGTGATTTCCCCTAGGAAAATCCCCACTGGTAGCTAGTGCTTATTTGTTCAATAAACAAAACCTTAGGCTAGGGATCGAAGGGGAGCACGAGGCAAGTCCACGCGTACGCGCTATGCACGGGGCTCAGGGGCGTGGAGGGGGCAGTGTTTGCGTGCGCACCTGGGGGAGGGGCCCACTCCGCCCCGCCCCGCCCCGCCCCGTCCCATCCACTCTGCCTTAGCGGTGGTCACCGAGAAGGGAGCTGCTAAATGGAAATGACATGCATAAGGCCGTGATGGCGTGCGATCTGTGGAAAGGGGGGTGGGAATTACAGAATTGAGAAATGAGGCTGCAGGCGGGTAAGTAACCTTTGTAGGTTAGAGGCTGC
This sequence comes from Balaenoptera physalus, assembly GCF_965194825.1. Lineage (NCBI taxonomy): Eukaryota > Metazoa > Chordata > Mammalia > Artiodactyla > Balaenopteridae > Balaenoptera > Balaenoptera physalus. Next base: position 109,821,911 of record NC_138887.1, on the reverse strand, counting down.
TGTGATAGATGGCCTGCATTGTTCTCTTTCTGACCCTTTTCTGAACTTCCCCTTAGAAGAACAGAGGAAATACAGTTCTGCCTTTTCCCATATTGTTTTTGAATAATACCTTCAGATGCCAGCTTTTAGCGTTTGCATTCTTCCATTTGGGGTTTTGCTTTCCTGGCCCCCCCGCCTCGGGCCCCCCCTACTCCGTCCCCGCCCCGCCCCGTGCTTTGCAGCTTCCCATAGTAAAATCTAGTCACTAATTACTTCATCCCGGTATTAATGGTAAATACAGAGGCTACACAGGTATTTGTCCATATTGAACACAGTGTGTACAGGGAAAGAAAAATACCCCTGCAGCATCCTCCCCACCTCTGCCCGCTGCCCTTCCCTCCCAAAGCTGGCTCCCCCAGCCAAGCAAGACAGGCCTGCAAATGGTCCTCGGGGATGATGCAGATGGGCCGGTGAGAAATGTGTGGGACGTGGCCTCTCAGTAGGAGGGATGACGGAACTGATGATGGACCTGAAGCCCCATTTTCACCAGATGCTAAGGTGCATGCAGGAATGAGACTCGTCTAAACTACTGATGCAATCGCAGAGAAACAAAAAACATAACTAGGCTGGGGAATGTGTGCCATTATTTCTTTCATCAACCTTTCCTCTCTGCAACCCGAAATACTCGGTGTTGTACACTCCACACTTCCTCCACTGGTATTAATTTCCTCGTCTGAACTGTGAGTCCCCGGCAATGGCCCGTAACTTTGGGCTCTATGATCATCTGAAGCCTATCAGCCTCTGTAAAGTCAGGGGACCCCAGAAGAGAGAAGAAGGAAGACATCTGTTTGATTTTCACACAAGTAAGCATCGTTAAAGAGTCGGGCAGAATTGTTCCACTTAGCCTCAAAGTTGAATCTAGAGTTGAATCTTTGGGGTATTTGGTGTTGTTTTGTTTCTTGAAAAACAGACCCTATTTGAGGCTGAATGAAAAGGAACTAGACAGTTCTGTGTCAGAGGCTTTTAAACCAGAGGGCACGGAATTTGGTTAGTTCCATTTAGTTGGTTAATGCTGATTGAACACGTGCTGTGTGCAGAGCACCACGGGGCTGCAAGGCAGCTCAGCACTTCCTTAGGAGGCAAATATAGGCTCTCTCTTCTCAAGGCACTTTTGATCTCATGGGGGAATCCAGGACAAGCCTAAATGTGTACATACAAAAAACCTACTTACACAGCTGACACTCTACAGAGGCGAGTGTGACAAGCAGCCACTCGGTTACTTTAAATGATTTTTCAAAATTTTTATTCTTTGGCAAAATAACCCCAAAAAACTGAGCTCTTCATACCAAGGATGACTGCCGTTCTTTCAAACATCCATTTAATTGCTTGTGGTTTTTTTAGTTGTATTTTAAAAAATCTCCCTAGCTGCCTCTTCTCTTCCCATCTCCATTTGTTATTTCTTTCCTCAATTCCAGATAAATAGTTTCTCCTTTTCTCCCACCATTCCTCTGCTTACGTATCTTTTAAGGATACAGACTTCCTGTGTCAAGCTTCTCCCACTAAAAATAAATAAAGCTTTATAGTTTTCTCTTCGGATTTCTCCATGGAAATCCCCATTGTCAGAGAAGTACTAGAAAGGGCTTGCTTGTTCCCTACCCCTTCTCTTTCCTTAAACACATACATCCATAAATACATAAACAACAAATAGTAGGAAGTCCCCATGTTTACTTCTTTCTCAGATCATCACTTCCGTTCAGCACGCATCTGTATGTTGAGCATTTACTACGTCTCGCATGGGGCTTGTGGTAGGAAAAAGAGAGTGAGCCCATCGCTTCTCCCGGCCTGTGAGTGTGAAGCGTGACCACCCGCGTCTGTGGAGGACTCACCCCGCAGCACCTGTGCCAGGTGTACCGATGAATAATGAACAATCCACCGCCTCAAGATGCTTCCAATCCAGCCGAGAAGCTGCCAAAAGATTTTTCTCATTTTAAGAAATAATTATCAGGGCAGGGATGAGTGAAAGACGGAATCGTCAGGAGATAGAGGTGGGACACAGCATACGAGAGAGCCTCAGGGCAGAGTTCTGGAGGAAGCGGGATTCCAGTTGGAAACCTTGCCGTCCAGAGGAGTGCTTTCCAAAGGGGCAGACTGGGGGTGGGAGTGGAGGAGGCGGGGGGTGCCTGAGGGTGTCCAGGGCCTCGTCCTGACCACTCTGGCGAGTCTGGAGGGTTCTGCCCTGTTTCCTCTCGTGCTCCCAGCAGGTCAAGCTCCTCCCTCCCTGTCGAGTCCTTTCTTCCCTTCCTTTTACTCCCCCTCTTGAGCCCCAGCTGACTGGTGTGCAGCGCCCTGATTCCACACGTGGGTTAGCTCCCTCGGCTGGAGTGGGGTTCGGTGCTCGAGAGAACAAAGTGAACATTTTCATCTCTTTGCTGAAGGCTGCTCCATTCCAGAGGCAGATTCCGAGAGTCTCATCCCTCGGATTACAAAGAAGCCTCCTCGTTATGATGAGGAAACAGTTTCTGGGCAGATGAGCAGTGCTGTCCTCGTCCGCGGGGACAGCCTACTCCCCTTCCACCGACAGAAACGTCTTCCGGGCTCTAGTCTGCAGTGTGCTGTGGATCTGTCACCGTGAGGTCCCGGGCTGTCCCCTGTGGGCTCCATCCCTCTGTCCCGCAGGAGCCGAAGGCCCGGGGGCCTTTCAGAGGGTGTGTCCGCTGCCCTCCGGCAGCCCCTGATGCCAGCTGCAAAGAGCCAGCTTCGTTTTTCCTCCGTGACCCAAGCAAGCACAAGAAAGCAAGCTTGAGTTTTGTTTTGTTTTGTTTTCCAGTTCCTTTAGGAAGAGGTGAATATTGGAAGGTTTTCCCTAAATCAGCTGCCCTTGGTTGGAGACCTGGGATGTATGCCCACTTTGTTTGGCAAAACTCTCCCGTCCTAACTCCTGCCGGAACCGACAACCAGCCGCCATGGGTGCGGCCTCCTTGTCCTGACCTTGGCGGGTCCTAACAGACCGTGGTGAAGTCCGCTCTGCAGCATGTCCTGCTGTAGAATTGGGTGAAGGATGTGTCCTCAGTCCTCTTCTGCCCGTCTGGTCTCCTGGCAAAGCCAGAACGGTGTGCACGTCCCCAGGGAGCAAAGCCAGCCTCGCCTTCCCCTGCTCACGCCTGTCTGCTTGGAGACAGGACGCATCCTGCACCTTGTGGGCCAGAACCTACTCAGTCGGCCAGGATGGCCCCTGACTTTAGTTGAAAACTTGCTTAGGTAGCACATGAGCTGGCTTTGGCCCTTCTTTCTCTGTAATTCTGTACGAACAGCGCAGTATCGGGAGGGAAGCCTCCTCTGAGGAAATGGGAATATCCCTGTGGCTGCAGGGGAACTCACCCCCCAGCGTGTGTTCAGCGTCTTTACTCAGTGGATTCCTTTTCATGTCTCAGGTTTCGGCTCCCGCTCTCTCAATTGGTAGTTCTCCAGTCAGTGACACCAAATGCATCTCCCTTTCAAAGAAGGAGCAGGTTTCTGTCTTCAGGCCCTGTCTTCCTTACCCCCATCCATCAGCCATAAAGAACGCCTTGTGATTCAGCCCCACGAGCCACAGGATCAGCTGGTGCTGTAGGAAAGGAGATAACCTGAGGATGAGCCTTATCTTTGGTACCGTTCACTTGCTGAGAGCTGGGCGCTCAGGGGCCTCTATGCAGGGCAGGCCCAGGGACCCCTGGGACAGCATCCTGGTTCCCCAGCCTTGTGCTGGTTCAGCCCTTCCCCCGACAAACGTTTCTGAGTACTCGCTATGAGCCAGTCGAAGCTAACTGTTAACCAATGGAAAGTTTTACATTTAAATGGGTAATTTGCACATAGGTAAGTAATAGTACCTTCTTAGTGTGCTTTCCCCTGGGGTAGAGCGTGAGCTTTGAATTCACTGACTCAAAGGTGTGAAGGAGGCCCGCCTGCCTTTCTTCCCGGCCTGATGTCCCACTTTCACTCCACTGGGGGTGACACATCACCACTCTGAATAAAGTGGAGGGGCTGCATCTACAGCTGGTCCACGGGAATTGAAATTCCAGATTCCCTCCTAGCGCGGAGAAAAGAGGAGTGGCCTCAGGAAGCGAAGGGTGACAGTGTGGCAACATGGGTTAGGCCTTCCCGGTATCAGCATGCTTTCCAGGGAAGCTCTAAATGCACGGTCTTAACCCTCAGCTTCAGTCAGCAGACTAGCAACAAAGCAGAAGAAACAATCAACCAAAGGAGCTAACAGGAACGTCTGAGGTTTTGTCTCCTTCCTCTCCCTCGGCCAGCTGCCCCGGGCCTTTGTGCTGAGCCCCTGTCACTGCAAGCCGGGAGAAGGCAGAGACCAGCGGAGGCGTGCGGTCTGCACCCCGATGTACATCACCACTGCATGCGGAGAGGGGACAGTGTACGGGAGGGGCTTTGTGATGCCAACCGCATCTCTCTACCCGGCTGGGAGTGACACTGGGCGTTGCCTTCTGATAAGTCACGGAGCTGTATGTCTTTGCTCTGTGCACTTCTTGGTATGTGTGTTATCTTTCACAATCAAAGTTTTTTTTTTTAACTTTATAAGAACCTGGAGCAGGACATGTGTAAAATGAATCATTATGTGTAGATAGTGCTGAAACCTGAGATTCCATTTCCCTGGCTGACAGGTTCCCCAGACATTTACTGAGCATGTTGATTGGCCAAAAGTATGAGTATAAAACCTGATAACATTATAGTCCTTTGGGGTGTTGGAAAGCAAGACCCAGCTTTCTCCAGCAAATCCTTGGCTTCATGGTAAAAGCCGCAGAGACCAGACTGGGAGATACAGGGCTTGGGACGGGCCGAGTAGACACAGTACAGTGGTACGTGTCAAGAGGATAAGGAAGTCCAGGGCAGTGTGCAGTCTTTGAAATGACCCATTGTGGAGTCCAAGTCGTTCTTCCTTGTGAACATTTCTTACTGAGATTTACAGGGAATTAGAGGCTAACATCAGATTATCCCCCAGATACCTGAGAACTGGTTTCCAGTTTACACCAGCATCATTTAGAAGCCTTTGGAGATTTTAGTCATTTGAGTTCTAGATCCAACCTTTTCTTCTGGTATATAATCAAGAAGGTTAGATTTTGGCACTGCACTTTGCAGAGTTGAAGCAGTGCTGGGAACCAAGGGTCGGCACAGGGGTGGGCGATGGGAGTGGAGAGACATACCCGTTTATTTAGGGCACACCAGGAAAGTCTTATTCCGAGCCAGGATGTTCATTGCCAATACAAATCCAAAAAACTTCCACTCTGATTCTAACATTGTACTGAAAATGGTCAGTTGAATCAAGGAAGCTCGCTTCCTTTGGGAGACTGTCCAAGTGTGGCATGAGAATGGCGTCAACACCACAACCAAACCCACAATCAACCAAAGTTGATTATATCTATATAATCGACTTTCCATATGGATGTGATGCTTCATTCTGATGTCTTGAGCGTTTCTGTTGGTGAGAGCTGGAGACATTCAGTTACAGCAGAATCACCAGTGAGGGTCTTGAATCCTCATCAGCTTACACAGAGTTTTGTGGATATCAACAACGGCCCCAAGGTAGAACTTCTAGAACCTCTCTGCAACAATTTTGTTGTATATGTGACATCAAGCTGGGACCACCACAGGCACGAGTGGGGTGTCTTTCCTGGCTTTCCTTCTAGAGTCAGAGCCATGGTACTGTCAGATGACAGTGCCATCCTCAGCTTATTACAGGGCTGAAATACTCTTCTGTGGGGTGTGTCTGGAGCTCTTAGGGTGCACAGTGTTTGGCTAGGCCGTTGCAAGGGCAGTCTCCTTATTACTTGGCTCAGTGCCGGCTCACACAACAAGGGGGCTCCTGGTCAACCTCACCCTGTGTTTTGTCCCTGGAGCTCCATCTCTGAGTCCCTTTGTCTTTCACCTCATCTTTCTAGCACCCCAAAGACGGAGCTGTTTCTTTCATATCTCCTGTTCACCAAGGAAGCTGTGTCTTTTTCAAAATCAAGTCGCAGGTTGACCTTAGATGAGCCAGGCCTCTGTTGCTATGTTGATCTCCACTTGGACCTTTCTGGGTCCCCCAGACATGGTATGAACCCATGCTGTCTTCCGTGCAGATCCTTTGGGCTTTGGGGTCCAATTTCTCTAAAATAGCCTCCTCGTAGTCCTCAGATTTCTGCCATCTCTAGGGTCCTGTGTTGCTCTGATGTAATCCTTTGCCTTCTACTCCGGGTCACCAGCTCAAATAGTGGCTCCGAGAGCGTGTCAGCATTTCCAAGTCTCCTTATTTTTGTGGTGGAAACATAAGATTTAACAACCCATCTGAAATACAGTTTTACATTTTGATTGCTTCTGCCCTAGCCATACCGAGGTTACTTTCAATCTACATATATTTGTGGGAACAGGCTTTTTTCACGGCAGTTCAGTTCAAGTACACCTCATAATATCAGTGAGTATAAAATACCATGGACTAACAAAGTGTCTTGCTTCCAAGGAGTTCAAACTGCTTTATAATTCTACTGACCATAATTTATCTTCACAAGCTGCTGTAGAGACAAGAAAAAAAAAAGGCAAGATTAATAATCACATTTTATAGATGGTGAAATAAAAACTCGGAGAAATTGAGTAACATTTTTCCAGAAATGCACAGTTCTTCCTGTGCTCTCTGATTAGTGTTGCAGATTTATTGCCCAAGTTGGGAGTGGCCGTGAACCTTGCACTTGTTTTATTAGTGTGCTGTGTGGTTGATGGAGACATGGACTTGGCCGGGGAGGTTGGGTGAGGAAGAGATTGTACCGTGAAAGGCAATGCAGACTTAGAGCTGTGCTTCCCGGTAGGAGGAAGGGGGCGGGCTGCGGATGGGCAATTTTCTTTCTAAAGCTAAATGGTAGCGACTTAGTTGTTGGTCATATTCATCTTTGTACCTTTTTCATATAAATAAATGAAGCAAAAATGTTTAATGTGTATGCTTCAACATACTTAAACAGTTTTCCTAATGTCTCAACTTACAAGGAGGAAATGGACCTTAAAAATGAGGAAAAGAGATGCTCTTTATTTAACTGCTATCACGTGGACTTAGACACATTATAGACAAGTGATGTACTATCTGTTAATTGCCTACTCCATGCCAGGCCCTGTGCTAGGTGCTTCCTGTTATGCTGTTTCGTTTCATCCTCCTACCAACGTCAGGAAATCAGTATACAGCCACAACCTAATGGCACTGGATTATTCTACCTGTGAACACGGGATCTTGAGTGTTTCCACTCAACTCGGGTGGTGTCCACACCTCTGTTGGGGGTCATTCCCCTATAGGGTCACAGGATCTGGACATCTGGGAATGCCTTATCAGCCATGTACACTGTCAGGAGAGCCAGTGGAGTGAAATATCGAAGCTTAATCATTGGTGTGTTGAAAATGACAGTTGTCCATTCTCTTTCTATAGAAAAATAGAATTTTCCATGTCTTGTATGGGAATGTTGGAAAGGAACAATCTCTCTCTCTTAGGTGCAAATTTTGTCTGACACTTCATGTATGTTTAAAGTATTTTTGATGTTCCAAAATAGCACCCAAGAGCCTCTGTAAGATGATTCCATGGGCTGGTGAGTGAAGGATGAGTCACTGATAGGACCTGGGCGATTCTGAGCCCAGAGGGAAAGGCCATTTTCCAAGCCAGCCATCCTACCTGCTGCGGAGCCGAACGGAGAACAGAAACGGCCCCCATGCAAGAAACCGGAATGTGATTTTTTTTTTTTTAAGCATGTAAACTTTGAAGCAGAAAGGCCAAGTAGTCTGTCTTTTGTCATAGGAGGTGTTGCCAAGGAGAAGGTGCCAGCTTCAGGGAAAATTGGCACCTGCTGAGGGTGTGGGGTTGAAACAGAAAGATGCATTCCTTCTACAGATGTATAGTGAGCACCGACATGCCCCAGGCGCTGTGCTAGGCGCCGGAGGTACAGCAGCGACATGGGCGAGAAGCCAGGGAGGGACGTGCACTCACCCTGCCCTGTGCCTGGAGGCCACCCCACCTGTCCACTTCTCCTGAGAAGCGCCCTGGGCTCTGCCTCTCCTCCCCGCAGTACCCCCTCTTTCGTGTGCCGGGCGCGCGTTTTGTGTTAGCTGTAGGCCCGCTGTTGCCTCTGACTAGATGGTGAACTCCTAGAGGAGCCACAGGGTCTGGCTTCTGATCTTCAGCACCCAGCACAGTGCCTGGCACATAGTAGGCACTTAGGAAAATGGCAGTTGAATTGTTCCGCTAAGTGAGTGAATGAGTGACGCTAAATTCTGGCATGGAATAAGCCTTGGTAAGAATGGTTTCTTCTTCACTGAAGAATAAACGCACCTTAGCAACCATCGAACGTGCTTCAGGTGCGCTAAACAAAAAGAAACAGATTTTAGACTTGACTTTGAACATCCAGGAGCTCAGAGCCTTATGGACCAACAGAACAGGGGCCAGGCCTCTGCCAGGCCACAGCAGAAGGGTCTTCATTCCCCCAAGGATTACTGAGGGGCCAGAGAAGTGCCTTCCTTACCCAAGGGCTCGTGGCCTGGGTTTTGAGCAGATTTTTATGGAGCATCTACTGTGTGCCAGACTAAGGATCAAAACACACGAGACACAGACTCTGCCCTTGGGAAGGTTTAGTAGATGGCGGACACACGGACATATATCTACAGTAGTAGGTGGTCAGTTAATATTTATTGGACTGATCTGGTGGTTCGTGTCGATATGTTCATCACGTGGTCCACCAGCACAGAGAACAGGGTGTGTTTGAGTGAGGAAGGAGTGGGGAGGGGACAGGCTATATCAGAAATATGACCAATGTGTCATGCATGCAGAGAAAAGGACACAGCCTTTGAATGAGGGGGAGTTTCGGGGTAAATTGGAAAAGGTTGAAATCCAAGGCAGGAGACCAGTAGGGAGTTACAAGAGAGTACTGGATTGCAGAGGATACCAGCAAGCCCGCAGCCGTGGAGCTGAGTGGGTGATGGCTTCAAGAGGGAAGTGAGAAGGGATGGGCCTTTGCAGCCCGGTGGTCCTGACCCTATATTCTCCTGGCGCCGCCTCCAGCCCCCCTGCTACCTTCGCTGGCTTTTTTGCTGTAATTCGTTCGTGAGCCCCCTACAGGTAAATGTCCTCCGTCCCCCGGTGCCAGCCCCTCTGTGGGCGCCGTGCTCGGCCGAGCGGGGCCGCATGCCCACGCCTGTCTCTGGGCCTCCACTCCTGCGGGTCCCGCCCGCACAGAGGCCCGCTCTTCCCCGGGCGAAAGCCTCGTGCCCAGGCTTCCATCCTTCGTGAAGATTTGCCCCTTCCATCCTCCTTTGTTTTGTGCTGCCTTAGAACATTCCATCTGAATCACGTATTTTAGCACTTCCTTATATTTAATAAAGGTTTATTCAGTCAACAGATCCTTACTGATTGAGTGTCTACTAAACGCCAGGCACTGTGCTGCCCTCGTGGGCTGAGCAGGGGAGACAGACAGTAAGCAGGTTATTGGGAAAGTGCTGTAAAGTGACATTGATGGCACTGTAGACAGAGACTAACTGGTGCCGAGGGACGCCCGTCTGTGGCGGTGACGATTAGGCTGAGGTTTGACGGATGAGAAGGAGGCCACCACCTGAGAGCCAGCGGAGAGAGCATTTGAGGCAGAAGCATCCCCACTGCATGGAGGCTCTGGGTCCAGAAACTGAGAGGAAGCTGGTTAGCCTGGAGCTTATTGAAGTTGGACAGTACCAAGCTGGGCAGGACCCGGCCGAGGAGGTCTCCGTGGGCCTGGGGGGCACTGAGACCTCATTCTAAGTGTGGCAGGGAGCCTCTGAAGGGCTTCAGGCCGAGAGACCTGTGACCTGTTCAGCCAGTAGAGAGTGGATTGGAGGAAGGGGTGACGAAGTGGAAAGACCAGATGGGAAGCTCCAGGTGAGATGGGTGGCCAGGGCCAGAGCGGTGGCAGTGGAAGTGGAGAATCAGGGGCCAATTTGAGATGTACTTCGGAGCTGCCATATTGATGGATTGGGTGGTGAGGATGGAGAGGGAGAGAGAGGAATCAAAGGTCAATTCCAGGTTTCCAACGTGAGTAACAGCGGGGTGGGGTGGTAATTCCATTTAGTGAAACAAGGAGGACAGAGGGAGGAATTATTTGGGGGGGGGGGAGTGCAGAAGAGAAGAGTTCCCTTTCAAACGTAGTAAGTTTCAGATGATTGTGAGATATTCCAGTGGAGATGCCAGGCCATCAGAAACATAAAGCTGGAGCTGAGAAAAGTCCAAGATGGAGATAGACGTTTGGAAATACACAAAATGGGATTTAAACCTGTAAGAATGGATACAATGACTGTCTCAGTTTCCTAGCACTGCAGAAACAAGTACCACAAAATGCATGACTCAGAATAGCAGATATTTATTCCCTCCCAGTTCTGGAAGCTAGGAGTCCAAAATCAAGGTGTCAGCGGGGCTGTGCTCCCTCTGCAGCCTCTAGGGGAGGACGCTTCTTGCCTTTTCTAGCTTCTGCTGGCTCCTGGCATTCCTTGGCTTGTGGCAGCATCACTCCAAGCTCTGCCTGCATCTTCACATGGCCATCTTCCCTCTGCGTCTGTGTCCAAATTTCCCTCTTCTTCTAAGGACACCAGTCACATTGGATTAAGGAACCACCCTACCCCAGGATGACATCATCTTAACTAATCTGTAATGACCGCATTCCCAAAGGAGGGCACATTTTGAGGTAACAAGGATTAGGACTTCAACATGTCTTTTGGGGACACAATTCAACCCATAAGAATTACCTAGAAAAACAATGAAAAGAGAGAAGAGAAGGGGTCCTAGGGCTTTGCCATCAGGTAGCAGTTGGATAAAGGAAGACAAGCCATGAGCAGAGGGGCAGGACAAACGCGGCAGCGCGTGGTGTCGTGAAGACCAAGACTGCGTGTTTCAAAACAAGACAGAACGGTCAACTGCGTGGAAGAAATGCGGCTCTCGGGTTCCAGAGCTTACAAGCTGACCAGGGGACGTGACGTGGTCCCTGCTGGTCTTGGCGAGCTCTGCACTTGAGTGGAGCAGAGGGGAAAGTTCAGTTAGGAGGGAGGGAAGATGCGTGAGGCAAAGCAGTGGAAGCTGCCGGAGATGACTCTTTAGAGATTCGGCTTTGGAAGGAGAACAGAGAACTAGGGCAACAGCTGCAGGGAGCTGAAGGGATTAGGAGAGGTTTGGTTTTGGGTTTGGTGTGTTTTGTCCTTGCGTTCTGCTTGATTTTTTTAAACGGGAGATGCTGGAGTGAGTTTGTGTGTTTGGATTAGCTCTGTTTTTGTATCTGTGTGTGTGTGTTGTGTACGTTTTGTGCTCGACCTCACTTGTCACGTGTGCTTTAGTGCTGCCTTCCCAGCATTGGGGCCCCCACGGACAGGGCTGTGCCCTCTGTTTCTTTTGTCTCCTAGCCGCCCTGCCTGACGCTCAAGCATTTGTTCACTATGGTCATGGCAAGAGAAATCCTCTGCTGTATATGTCACGGCACCACGAATCGCTGCCGCTTCCTTTTCTGATGGAGAATGGACTGAACGATTTTCACAGTCCTGTCCGTGTAACGTCAGCCGACAGAATCCACGTCTAGTGTTTTTCGCCAAAGAACATTGCTGGAGCGCCCTTTGCGTGACAGTCTTACTTGTTGGATTCTGCTAGGCAGAACATCAGGGAACAGAATCTGGGAAATGGGTTTCCAGAGGTTCCCAGTGGCCTGCTTAGGGGCATGAGGACCAGTTGATTAACCTGATCGGAAGGGCAGCCCCATGGTCACATCCGGAGATGTCCCCATGGAGCAGGAACAGCCTGTCCCTAAGACCCCGCCTGGAGACTGGAGTGTCCAGGCTGCAAAGGGCAAAGGGACAGGTCACAGGAAGAGGGGACAGAGGTGCCGAGATGCTTGATCCTGAGGCAGCAGCGGCTGTCACAGGAGGGGCTTCTCAGGACCAGACCAGAATACCGCTCCCGGGGAGAGGAGGCAGGGGGACACATCTGACTCTAGAACAGAGAGGGCAGAAAGCAAAGCAGGTTCTGACACATATGTAGGAAAAGCATGTTGTTCTCTCTATAATGTTCTTTTCAAATATTCCCTTCTTTTCTAAAAGATGTGTTTTTTTAAATAAACCAAAACCACCTCTGAAGAGATTGCATCACCAGAGGCAACCTGCAATAATTTGGTCGGTTACACACGATGATCGGGTGGCTCCGGAAGCCCTGGCGTGGGGCGGCAGCGCTGGACACAGTGACCTAGGCCAGCTGTGGGATCGGAGGCCCCATGACACAGGACAGTCCAGCAGTGATGTGTCATAAAACCACCCCCAGCGTCCCCAGGGCATCAGCGCCAGAGGGCAAGAGCAGCCTCCCGTATTCACACGGACCGTCAGCTACTAGGCTTGGAGGAGAAAAAGACCAAAGACAGGACGAAGTGCCAGGCAAACACTGGCAGCTGAAGATGCCCAGCAGTGAGGGGATGGGGGCAGGGCAGACCCATTAAGCAGCAGCTCGCTCCCCCCGCCCTCTGCAGCCACTCCCTCCTCCCAAGCCTGGGGAGACCCAGCCTTGGGCTTCAGGACAGGCACTCTTGCCTCCCAGACCGTGACTGTGGAGCTCTGGAAGCACCGTGGGCAGTGCTGACTCTTCAGCTCCAAGGAAGTGAAGAAACTCCTTTTTACACCTGAAAAGTCAAAAGACTTGGTAGCAAGACACTTTGGTTCTTGTCTGGTTTTTTTTCAGTACCATGATGTAGAGAAAAAAGAAGATTCGCAATGAGAGCAAATTTGAAGGAGCAGGTGGGGAGATGCTTCTTAAGCAGGGAAAATTCAGCTTGAAGCTCCACGTGGAGGTGTCTCTGACGCCCCCTCCCTTGCCACCCCCCGCCTCTCGTGCTAGCTGGGCGAAGATAACGTAGGCAGAGAAAGGTCTCCCCGCGTCCCTGCACTCTTCTCCAGGCTGCTGAAAGGGTGGAGAGTAGCATCTTCCTGTATCGCTTGATCAAGGGGACAGTTGAGAGAGAAAACAGAAGTTGGGCTAATGTATCAGCAGACTGCCTCGAGCCACGTTTTTTAAAAAAACATAAACTGGGTTCGTATCTCATACTCTGAATGTGGTTTTCTCCAAAATGTACCCCTAGCAATCATGACCAATTCCTAGAAAAGAAGAGGTACTCTGTGGTCTTTGGTTTTGATTACCAACTACATGTGAAATTTTCTCTTTGAGTTTAGGTGATTTCCTTTAGAAGTTCCAGCATGTAACCTGGTTTATCATGTGAAGGAACATAATTTCTACAGTTAGGAAAAGGTTTCTAATGGAATTCTGATTGATACCCAAACTAGGTATCGCGAACAGGCGTTCTATAATTGTCATAGTAGAGAACTTTTTAGAAGCTAATGAAATAAAGTAGTGTTTCCTTGGGAAAGTGATACAGACTCCTAAGGATTGTTGGCATAAACAGATATTGGATTTAATCCCATTTTGGGAGGAGGCAACTTGTTTTATATATATTACTGAAAATAGAATACCTGTACTTAAGAATTCCTTTGTAAAAACTGGGCACTCTAAAGGTTGGTTTCCCGAGTTTTCAGCTACAAAACATAATTCCCCAAGTGTCTCTGAAATGATACTTAGCTCATCTGGCTGGAGTGTAATGGTAATGAAGTCAATAGCTGTGGTTCCCTGTGGGTCTGTTCTAGAGCCACAGACCTACCCTTCATCTCAGCCAGTCATTCAGCCAGGCTCCCTGCTGATGGGGAGGACCAAGTCAAAGGATGGAGGGATCATTTCAGTCCAGCTCGAGAATGACAGGCCCTTGAGGGGGTCAATAATGGTACCTCGGGTTGGAAAGACTGGATTTTATGTAGAATTCATGTAGAAATAGCTGCCTGCATTTCCAAATTGCTAATGATTTTTTTACATTCTTCCTTTTCAGGGCCCCTGAGATCATCCTTGGTTTACCATTTTGTGAGGCAATTGATATGTGGTCCCTGGGCTGCGTCATTGCAGAGCTGTTCCTGGGCTGGCCGCTGTATCCAGGAGCTTCAGAGTACGATCAGGTGGGTCCGGATAGCACAGGTGTTCACAGCAAGCCCTCATTCTTCATCTGGATTGGCACCTCATTTATAACCTGACGTATGGATGGGGCTACGCGGTGTTATATTGTCTCCCGAACCTTGCTTCCTTTCGCCTCGCTTTTCTTTCTTTATTCCTCTTTCTTTCCCCTTTTCCTTTGATTACTTCTTTCTCTCCCTATAAAATTGTTGTTTTTCTCCGAGACACTAGAGCCATTAGTGTACCACATGTATGATGACAGGAAAAGCCCTGACCTCATTCTCATCTTTTCTTGCAGATTCGGTATATTTCACAAACACAGGGTTTGCCAGCAGAATATTTATTAAGCGCAGGGACAAAGACAACTAGGTTTTTCAACCGTGACACAGACTCGCCGTATCCTCTGTGGAGGCTGAAGGTAGGAAGAGTGTCCCCTCCAACACCCAGCATGCAGGGAAGAAGGTCCCATCGGTGGGGAGCCTTTGACAGCGGCGCGTTGGTCCTGGACCTGATTGTGATTCGGCCACGGGGGAGGTGCGACTGTGGTTGATACATGGTGTGGATGAATCTGAATGTTCAAAAAGCACCACTTTGCTTGATCTACTGCCTTTTGCGGCTCAAACTCTGATCGCTAAACTCCTGAGATTTAATCCAGTGAATCTTAATGACCCGTCTGGTTGGTTACTAGACAGAGAAATGAACCACCGCCTGCCCTCAAGGAGCTCCCAGTCCAGAGGGAGCCTGTGTGGCAAGCCCTGCCTCCTCCCTGTGACCAGCGCTCTGTTCCCGGCAGGAACAGAGCGTGGGAGGCCGGAGGAGGGAGCCTTTAATCCCGCTGTGGCAGAGGGTCGGGGAGGAGCATTCGAGCCGGGCCCTAAAGGATGAAGAGGGCCTTCCAGGCAGAGGAAGCAGCCTAAGCAGCACAGCATCCGAAGGCTCCGGGGAGGGGTCTGCCGGTCCCGGCCGGCAGGTGGTGGAGCGCACCATTGCACACCGTAAACTCTGGTGGTTTGACTTTAACAGAAACATATTCTGCTTTCACTTTGATCTGTGCCTAGTAATTAAAATTAATGTTTTTTCCTGGGAAGGAGAAAATACTACAAGTCTTAAGTGTGTTTTGTGTTCATTTTAGGTGTTTCTTTTTTTGCAAGAGTGTGGGTGGGTGTTTTTTTTGACAGAAACCACGCCATATTCTAATACATTTAAAGATAATGTGTGGCCAATGGTGGCAAAAGACTTTGAAAAGAGATCTGGAAGCTGAACAAGCATCTTAGGCTATTGACGGGAGGCTGGCGTTTGGCAGCTGTGAGGGTGAGCAGCTCAAGGTCAGGTCCGGTGAAAAAGAGTCCCGGGGTGGGGGGAGGGGGCCGGGCAGGGGCAGGGTTCACTTCTACGTCTTAGGTAAGAGCCTCAGGCCCACTTGGCCAGCTGTTCCCAGATCGAAGCCTGGATCTTAGCAGCTCCAGGTGTGCTGTCCTTGAGTGAGATTTGAAGGATTAATTACCTGTGATCCGTGAATGAGTCCAAAAATCCATAGTGATTGGAAACAGCAGCTTCCTAGGCTGAGGCCAGTTCGGGAGCTGGGTGTGCGTGCCCCGGGCCCAGGCGGAGGCGACACACACAACAGACTCCGGAGCCAGCAGCGGCCCTGGGACCTTGGCAGGCTCCTCAAGCCTTCTGTTCCTGTTTCTCCCTCTGGAAAATGGGCTGGCAGCTGCCCTCCCTAAGATGGTTGTGAAGGGCATTACATGAGTTCACGTGCTTTAGAATAGTGCCTGGCACATAGGGAGAGCTCTAGGTATACGAGTTTGATAAATTAAATTAACATGTTAAAACAAGTGGAAAAAGGGCTTCTGCTTTTCCACATATGGAACCTGACCTTATTCCTTAAACTTAGGGGAGAGTGTAGGGCTATCAGGGTTGTGGCATATCTTGCTCATCTGGGGATCCTCCAGACCTGACTCAGAGCAGGCCCCCAACAGGTGTTCATGGGGAGGAAGGAAGGAGGAGGGATGAGTTAGTGAGGAGGATGAAGAGAGGAAGGAATTCGTACGCAGGTCGCTTTAAGAAGAATCCTAGTCTCCTTCTCTGGAAGGTGAGAAAAGACCCTCTGGGAGACGCAGAAGCTGGCAGGTTTGAGTCACAGCGACTAGGAAATAATTCACATCACCAATGGGCTTTTGCCTCTCTTGACCAGACACCAGATGACCATGAAGCAGAGACGGGGATTAAGTCAAAAGAAGCAAGGAAGTACATTTTCAACTGTTTAGATGATATGGCCCAGGTAAGCTCCGTGGGTGAGTATGCAGTGTTAGCCCTTTAAAAACCAAGCACAGCAAGACTTCTGCGAGAGCAATTAATATAAGATGGCGGGTAGAAATCCACATTACTCAACTGTGGTGGTTGACCTTGACCTTAAACAATGGTATGCCAGCCTTAGGAAGAATACCATTGGGTTTGTGGAACATTTTTAAAACCTTACACCAGAACTTCCCTGGTGGCACAGTGGTTGAGAATCTGCCTGCCAATGCAGGGGACATGGGTTCAAGCCCTGGTCCGGGAAGATCCCACATGCCGCAGAGCAGCTAAGCCCGTGTGCCACAACTACTGAGCCCGTGTGCCACAACTACTGAAGCCCGTGTGCCTAGAGCCCGTGCTCTGCAACAAGAGAAGCCACCACAATGAGAAGCATGAGAAGCCCGTGCACCGCAATGAAGAATAGCCCCTGCTCACTGCAACTAGAGAAAGCCCATGTGCAGCAACGAAGACCCAACGCAGCCAAAGATAAAAAAATTTTTAAAACCTTACACCAGCTCTTTAAAAATGGCTTCAGTTTATTGGTTCCCAATTGTGAAATAGTACTGGCCAATCTTACTGATGTCTTCATGAGAAGAATTCAAGCCCATTAGTACATTTGAGTTTAATGCCCATGATTAGTTCCCTAGGGCTACCTTAACAAGGGGCCATAAACTGGGTGACTTAAGACAACAACATTTATTCTCTCGCAGTTGTGGAGGCTGGTAGTTTGAAATCACAGTACCAACAGCCCATGTTCCCTCTGCAGGCTCTAGGAAAAAACTGTCCATGCCTTTCTCCTAGCGTCTGGTGGCCCCTGGCAATCCTTGGTTTCCGTTGACTTGTATCTGCATCCCCCCAGTCTCTGCCTCCTTCTTCATCCCTTTGTTCCCTCTTGTCTCTGTGTCCAAATCTCCCCTGTTTCTCTTATAATGACGGCAGTCATTGGATTTATGGCCCACTCTACTCCAGTATGACTTTAACTTGGTTACATCTGCAGAGACCCTATTTCCACATAAGGTCACATTCACAAGTACCAGGGATTAGGAATTACATCTTCTGCGAGAACACAATTCAGCCCACTGCACTCAGTCTCTCTCAGCTCACTGGAGGGACCACAGGCTCTCACCTTTGTGCCCAGAGAAAATTCTAGAATGTCAGCTATTTTTAGGGTAAAAACTAGTCTGAAATCAGGGCAACCCAAAGTGAGTTTTTCTTCAAAGCAATGAAAAATAAAGCTACAGACCAATAAACACTTAGCACACCTCTTAGGGAAGATGAGTGTAACCAAAAATCATCGATTCTGAGTAAAGTATACTTGTCAGTTGATTAGAAGCTTAGATTGTCTGAGAAAACCGAAATTGCTTTCCAGTGCATGTCTTGGAAAATATAGAAAGCACCACAAAACAAGGCTTTTAAAGGCCATCCTAGTATAGACTTGCTCTTGGAAGAAAAATCCTGTGTTCAGATGTCCTGCCTGCCTTGGCCAGAGGTGATCCCAGCGAACCCAGGGACTTGAATAATTCGGGCCCTAGTTCAGGACCTGCAAGAGGACTGACACACCGTAGGTGTGGGAAGAGGGTGCTGAGGCCCCAACATCTCCCTCGGAAGGTTAAATAAATAAACCTTTTTGCATCTTATTTTTTACTGCTTGGTTGTAATTATTGTTTTTTTAACTGTGGGGAAATACATGTAGCATAAATTTTATCATTTAAACCCTTTGTAAGTGTACCATTCAGTAGTATTCCATGCATTCACATTGTCACGCACTCGGTCTCCAGAACTC
This sequence comes from Balaenoptera physalus, assembly GCF_965194825.1. Taxonomy (NCBI): domain Eukaryota; kingdom Metazoa; phylum Chordata; class Mammalia; order Artiodactyla; family Balaenopteridae; genus Balaenoptera; species Balaenoptera physalus. The sequence goes on along the minus strand of NC_138887.1, from coordinate 109,803,816 downwards.
TCTTCATCCTGTGGTTCTTTTCAGTGAGGTGTGATGTGAGGTGCATTTCCGCCTAAGTAATGAGCAGGAGCTTGGTACCCCCGGCACGTTTATACATTTGCAGGTGCCGGCAGTGGCCTCTCCCTTCCCCGCGTGCCCTCCCTCTGTCTCTCCTGCAGAGAGAACAGCCGCGTCCGGTGGGCAGTGATGACCCGAGGCAGCGCCTCCCACGGGGCAGACACAGCCTTCCGGGGGCTGGGAAGGGGTGACCGAGAGATTAGGATGGAGCTGCAGGGCGCAAAATAAGAGGGGTCAGGGGGAGGGAGGCCACGTGCGGTCTTGGTAACCTGTCCCCGCTTGCTTTCAGGTGAACATGACGACAGATTTGGAAGGGAGTGACATGTTGGTGGAAAAAGCGGACCGGCGGGAGTTCATCGACCTGTTGAAGAAGATGCTGACCATAGACGCTGATAAGAGAATCACTCCGATCGAGACCCTGAACCACCCCTTTGTCACCATGACACACTTACTCGATTTTCCCCACAGCACACAGTAGGTGTCCCACGCGATGCTTTATTCCAGGGCTGGGCAGACTTTTTCCTGAAAGCCCCAGATAGGGAATATTCGAGGCTTTGCATCCATACGGTCTCTGTCACAGCGGCTCGGCGCTGCCATTAGAGCTGAAAGCAGCTGTAGACAATACATAAAGCGATGAGGGAGGCTGTGTTCCAGTAAAACTATTTATCAAAACAGGTGGCGGCCACGTTGGGACCCTGGGCCGAAGTTTTCTTGACACCAAAGAGAGGGAACGGTGGAGCGTGAGAGGGCACGAGGCCGGGTGGGCCGGACCCTGGGGGTCTGTGCACGAAGCGAGGTGCTCAGAATGGCAGCGTCTGTGACGCAAAGCCACGTGCGGGGGCAGAGGTCACGAGTGGACTCGGTCCAGTGTGGATCTGGGTGTGTTCTTTCGTTCGTTCATTCATCCATTCGCCGTGCGGTGTGCTGTGCCAGGGGCTGGAGTATGTGGGGAGTAAAGCAGATGGGACCCCTGCCCACTGGAGCTTACAATCTATAGGAGAGAGGAAGGTACTAAACCAGCGGTCCCCACATATCCAGGATGCTATCAGGGGACACATAGGACGGGGAGAGCATGTAACAAGGGGGCCTTGCTTGGGGCATGGCAGGGAAGACCCGAGGACAGGACCGCCAGAGGAGAGGGAGGTGCCTGGTGGAAGGGCCGGCGAGAGCGGAAGGGATGTTGCCATATGGAGGCTCCGACACGGGCAGAACCAGCACAGGAGCTGGAGGACAGGGGGAGAGACGAGGCCCCAGGATAAGCCAGGGGCGGGCCTTCCGTGTTACGGGTTTCAGCCTTTCTTCTAAGAGCAACGGGAAGTCATTAAAGGACTGATGGCAGGGGAATGGCTGGTGAGAGTTGTGTTTAACAGAGATCGGTCTGCTGTCGCTTGATCAAGTCAAATAAGCTTGGAAAAAAATGCCCATCAGATTTGGCAACTTGGAAGTTGTTGGTAACTTAGTGAGAGCTGTTTCAGTGGATGGTAGAAGCAGAAACCAGTTTAGCAGGTTGAAAGATTGAGAGGTGAAGAAATAGATAGTACCCTTTCAAGAAGGAAGGCTGGGAAAGGGGAGGGAAAAAATAGAGGGGTGACTAGGGAAGGCCCAAGGCGGGGTTGGGGGGGGGTTTCTTTTCATATGGAAGAGACTTGAGCAATTTAAGATGCTGATGGGAAGTGTCTGGTAGTAAGAGCTTAGAGATAAAGGAGGCTCAGAGGATGTTTCCCGAGCTGGTGGGATGACCAGGATTCAGAGAGCAGGTGGAGGAGGGGCGTGTGGCTGGTGCAGGGGAGGAGAGGTGAGGGGCTTCTTCAGCCGGCTTCTGTCTCCTCCTGTTGAGAGCAAGGTGGTGGTGGTTTAAGGAGGGTAGAAAAGTTTTGGTAGTGGGAGGTGGCAGAGTAAATGGAACAGAGAAATAGAGCAGAACCGTTGAGCGTGGAGGTTGGACATGAATAGCGCGGCTGTAACTGAGCTCCCCAGGTGAAGGCATGGAGAGACATGGAGGGATGGAGGTAGCTGGGTCCGTCAGGTGGAGTGTTGCCGGGCTGCTAAGAGAAAAAGTTGACACGGAGTTAGGTGTTGGCAATGGAGCAACTGAAATCCAAAGTGATGGCTATGGGAGGCTTAGCCAGAAAAGAAAGGAAGTGAAGATGGGAGGGGTCCAAAGAGACTGAGTGGTCAGCTCAAAGATCGGTTAGTATAGGAACAGTCAAATAAGCCAGAGGGGTAGAAAGTGTGACCAGATGGGAGGCTTGAATTTCTAGTTGGGGGAAGCGAAGCAGTTTCCGGTTGGACAGTCTAAGGAATGGGTGGCTGGAATTGACAGCAGGTCACTGGAGGTGAGAAGGAACTAAGAAGCCAGGATGTCTGACGAGGAGTCAAGGTGACCTCTGAAGTCTCCCAGGTGGGCAGGACTGAGCTAGTGGCCCAGGCCTCGGTGAAATGAGGAGGAAAGAAAAGACGTGAAGCTGTGCGGCCTGAGAATGGGAGGGAGTCGTAGGAGGCACCATAACAAAGTACCACTGAGTGGCTGAGTGTCTTAAACAGCAGACATTTATTTTCTCATCATTCTAGAAGCCCAAGATCTAGGTGTTTGGCAGAGTTGGCTTTTTCTGTGGCCTCTCTCCTTGGCTTACACATTGCTGTCTTCTGCCTGTATCTTCACATGGCCTCCCTTTTATGCACGTCTGTGTCCTAATTTCCTCCTCCTTCTAAGGAATTGGATTAGGGCCCACCCTAATGACCTCGTTTTACCTCTTTAAAGATCCCATCTCCAAATTCAGTCACATTCTTAAGTACGGGGGGATTAGAACTTTAACTTAATGTGAATTTGGGGAGCACAGTTCAGCCTATAACAGAGAGTAATGAGAGATGGCACTTCAGCCTCTCGACCCCGAGGCGCTTGGGATGTGAAAGAATAAACAGTCGCCTCCCTGGGTGTCTGCTGGGAGAAGCAGGGTGCTCGAGAGAGCAGCAGATTTTAGATGGGGTCAGGAGGGAGAGGGGATACCCGGGAAGAGGCCGCGGATCAGAGACACCTGCAGGTCATCATGGGCCCTGCCATGGCCACAATCAGATTGGGCTGATTAAGGCTGGATTTGACCTTAACCAGCATATGGGAAAGGATGGTGTGGCACCCACCGTGGACGGTGCTTCCTCAATTTTAGGTCTGTTCCTTATTAGCTGTTGTTGAGCAAGTCAAATTGTATTGCAACGACCAGATATTGCCTCTAATTTAGAAGCACATTTGAAACAACCAAACTCCTGTATAAAGAAGGAACTTGGACCCATCCCTTGCAAACTCTCATTACGGGATTTGTCCTTTTTCTGGGTGTGGTAGGGCTGAGTCAAGGGGTGTCAGTCTATACCACAGAAGAAAGGCAAACTTGGTGATTTACTGGATAGGGCCCCGTAAGATCAGTCTTTGCGTATTCGGGGTGAAGCGGGATGACTGAGAAACAGCTATAGATAGGAGATGGAGGGGTGCTGGCTAGAGGGCTCCCGTTACCATCTGCACCAAGTCAGTGAGACAGTCCCCTGCATAAAGTTGGGGGCTTGGTTGAATGACCTCAGGGTGCTTGTCTGTCTCTGGGTTCTGTAAGGAAACAGATATAGGGCACTTCACTGTGTGGGATGAAGACCAAGCGTGGAATCCATGGGCATCAGCTTCCAATTCAGAACTTGGTGTGAGACCAAGAGAAGCACCGACAGCTTAGATTTCAGAAAATAAGCCTCAGAAGGAAAGAAGGGTCTTTGCGCATACCCAGGCTTACCCGAGAGTAGGCCTGATCCCCAGGTAACCCTAGAACTTGTTGGGCAGACCATGGAGAACTCTGGGGCTAGAAGAAACCTCCAGGCCACCTCACCCCCCTGCTAGAGACCCCACCTCTGGGGCTCGACCAGGGTTACCCCAATATCCAGATTAACAGGTGAAAGAGACTCCACTCATTTCTCCATGCCAGGACTCTAGTGCACAAATTCCTTAAAAACCATTCTCAGAATTAACCCAACGTGAAAGTGCTTTCCTCTAACTGAAACTAAAAGCTCAGACCATTTCAGTTAGACAATTCTGAGTCTAAAAGCTTTGTGTTGAATTGTCAGAAAACCGTTGATGCATTAAATACAGTCCAAAAAGAACACAAAATCTATTGTTTTGTTCCTTCAGCCTCCATGTGAAAGCACTTAGCAGTGGGCTTGGTACTTAGTAGATGCTCAAAACATGTTGGCATTACCAGCATTAGTAATAGTGTTTTTAGCTCTTGGTTACCGGAGAATACGTTTTCCTTCCTCTCCAGGGTTGTCAGTCAGTAAATGTTTATTCAGTGTGCATTGTGTAGCCAGTGTAAGTAGTCATTAACTCAGAAAGAATGTCTGAGTCAGTTCAGAGCGTCTTTCATGGAGAAGATGTTTTGGGACAGCCCACAAGCACCTGCTTGGCCCAGAATATAACTTACCTATAGTATGTGGAAACAGTGTGCATTTGTAATCTTAAAATAGTAGAATTTTATATTGTTATTAAACTATCTATAACTAAAATAAGTATTTTAAATTGAAATTTAATTGGGGTCTTATTATCTTGAATATTACCATTTGAGGAAAATTAAGTTGAATTAGAAGAAGACACAAGTGAATGAAAAACAATGTATAAATTCTAAAGGACACTATATGGTGGATTTTCAAAAACGTGGTCAAGGCCACTCGTGGCTTTCCTTGTCCTTGATGCTGGTGTCAGCAACACTTTTATACTTGACTCTCATAATTAGAGTTTTGTTTTGATTCACAAATGCAATGGAGGAAGAAAAAGAGGAAGAGAAATTTTACTTCATGTAACTGGGCAAGAATTAGAAAACCGAAAGGCAGAATGAAGGAAGGTAAAGAGAATGTACCTGCGTATGTGAAGACTGCCAATAATTAGCTCTTGATCTTGGCAAATTACCCATCCTCTGTCTGCTTCAGCCTTACTCATAAAATAGGGCCAACAGTCGTATCTCTTCCCCTCGTGGTTGCTGTAGGACTGAATGAGACAGTGCTTGCAGACAACTACCACACTGTCAGTAAAGTTAGCCACTAGCAGTAATCATTAAAATCATTGTTCTCATTCCATACACAATCCAGGGAGGAACAAGAGTGGCAAGAGGTCCTGATACTGGGTTGGCTAGTTCCTTGGCTGACCCCTAGAGGGCGCCGGTGCCCTAGACTAGCTGGAAAGGGTGAGCGCAAGGAAGGTGGAGGCAGGTCATCAACTGCTGTTCAACGCTCCCAATCAGAGAACTTACACGTTTGTTCGTGGGCCAGAAACCACCTTGAAAGCTGAGAATGAGCAGTGAAGGTGAAGGCAGATCAGCAGCATGAGGAAATGCAGTGAGAGCCAAGAGGTCTGTTGTGCTGATGGAGAAACTTTACCCACCAGGATGGGGAGAAGAGGTAGTGAGACAATGGGGGGATGCATCTAAATACCGCCAACTCTTGCAAATGCAGACGCTGCACGAGAAATCCAGGAAACTGAGACCTAACGTGAAGTGTCCCGGTTGTTTTGTTTATTAGATTAACTGTTCTTTTTCTCTCTCTATTTTCTCCCCTGTATTCCACCTTACCCTCTTGTCTTTCCCTAATGCCTCTGTCTCTGCCTTTTGCATGAACAGCGTCAAATCATGTTTCCAGAACATGGAGATTTGCAAGCGTCGGGTGAACATGTATGACACGGTCAACCAGAGCAAAACCCCTTTCATCACACACGTGGCCCCCAGCACATCCACCAACCTGACCATGACCTTCAACAACCAGCTGAACACCGTCCACAACCAGGTGAGTGGGGAGCGGAGGGGAAGGCAGGCGGGGCTGATAGTGTGGGCATCAGGAATTCTACTTTCCCACCAAACCGCGTCAGGAGACAAAACTCCTCCAATACCACGTACAACAGACAAAATCCCTCCACTGTCACATTCAACTCTGTAAGAAAGTGTTTGTTCCCAAGGTTGTTTCCTTTGAGAATCCCAGGCACTCTTTGTATTGACTACTGGCTCATCGAAAGGTCCCAGAAATGACTCACTAAGGGAGTTACTTCTGAGATGGTACCTCTTACTGCTCTCCTGTCTTGATGTGGGAAGAAGGTAAAGGAGATGCTGTGATCCTTTTATGACTGACATCTGCCTGATAAAGAATTCTAGAACTGGAAGGAATGCTGGCAGTCATCCCGCTCAGGCCCCTGCTCCTGGTGTCCACACTGCTGGGTCCACATGATCTCCTTTCAAGACAGATAAAACTTGTCCTTTTCCAGTTCTTGGGGAAAATCAATTCATCAGTCTTGTCACCAGAATTCCAGCAGTTAGAACTAAAAAGGGACCGGGAAACTGAGGTTTTCTTCCCACAGCTTTCCAACCTTTTGCAGAAAATTAGCAGAATCCAGCACCTAATACACTGCTCGAAATATGGGTGACACCCAGGAAATATTTACTGAATGAATAATCCCCAAGTCCTCACTCAGGCTGCCTCTGGTATCTAAGACACTTTTACTTTTATTCCCACCAACCAGCCTTACCAGTTCCACCAAATAAATGTCCCTAGATTTTTTTCAGTCTTAATATCAATCCTTAATGACAACAGCACACCTGTGTGTGTGTGTGTGTGTGTGTGTGTGTGTGTGTACACACACACACACACCCCACCCCATAGGAAAAGAGTGTATATGTTCTAATCCTGAAGTGTGAATACTCTGCCTGGCCATCTACTCTTTTCCGACAGGTCCCCTACTCCCATGGAAGCGTCATTGACCCTGTTTTCCAGGCCATTCCTGGCATAATGTGTTGCTAAGGCCCAGCTTTACTTCCCAGCCTGTCCTCTCCTTCTGCCTAAACTCTAGGAGAGGCTGCCTGGAATCTGCTGCCCCCTGGGGGCCCTTGGTGTTCTTACAATTCTCCGTAGTGGAAAGAGCTAATGTTCTCTACAGCCTGGAGTCCAAAATAATAAACTCCCACCCAGCGCCTAGCTCAGTCCTCAGGCTAAGGCAGCCACGGCCAGTCAGGTGAACTCCTTGGCAAAATATCACCGTGGTTTTGTTCTTCATCACCAGAGCCCCATCGCAGTGAGTGGACCATCTCGCTGGTGCCGTAAGCAGGGAGAGTAGAACATAACGTTGAAATGGGAAGGTTGGCCTAACTGTGAGGAAGGAGGGCCAGACTAAGATGCATATACCGTATTCATTAGGCAGCAAGTGGAGATTTTTGAGCAGGGTGGTGACATGCACAAAGTAGTCTTTTGGAAAGAATGTTCTAGCCTCTGTGTCCAAGAAGAATTGGAAGAGAAGAAGTGGAGGCCAGAACATCACTAGTCAGGGCCCTACAGGTCCCAGGCACCAGGACAGGCCTCAGCTAAGGAAGTAGTGATTAAAAAGAGGGTTCTGGGGACATTTCGAAGGAAGGAGCAGCAGGACCAGCGACTGGCCAGAAGGGGGAGTAGTTGAGCACCAGTGTGGGAACCTGGAGGAGATTGGTGCTAGCGCCCTGAAGGGGGAAGCCCAGAGGCAGGAAGATGTGAGGAGGGTCTGGTCTCTGGTGTGTAGAGTGCAAGCAGGCGGTGGGGAGTGTGTATGTGGGGAAGCCTCCTGGAGAGGTGAGGCCATGGAGAGAACAAAGAGGAAACACAAGTCATGCCATCAGTAGCAACACAGATGCCGGCCCAATACAGACGACTGTATATAAAACAGATAAACAACAAGGACCTACTGTATAGCACAGGGAACTATATTCAATACCTTTTAGTAACCTATAATGGAAAAGAATATACACACACACACACACACACATATATATAACTGAATCACTTTGCTGTGCACCAGAAACTAACACAGCATTGTAAATGAACTATACTTCAATAAAAATAAAAAAAATTAGATTGGCCAAAAAGTTCGTTCAGGTTCGTAAGATCTTATGGAAAAAGTTCATAAGATCTTACGGAAAACCCAAACGAACTTTTTGGCCAACCCAATAAAAGATGCTGGCCCACACATGTCACACGTGCATTCCCAGTCACACTACCTGGAGGCCGATTGTGTGGTGCTGCAAAAACAGACACTTATTGTTACAATAATATCTTAAAATCTGAACATGGGCGCCAAATAATTTAGTGATTACTTTCAAATTCTTTTACTTTGCACTGAAATTCAGCATCAAATATAAGTATAAAAATCATGTAAAATGAGACTTTATCCTTTTTTATCAAATTTGACACACATGCATACCCTTCTTGAAATCCTAATTTTGTATGTGTCCACAATATCCTTGTGGCTCTTTCCCTCCTTACTTTTTTAGCCCTTGTAACCTTTAGTGGCAAAACCTCTTATAAACAAGGTTGTATTTGAAGCCATAGGTAACTCCACCTATCTTGCTAAAGGATCAGCATGAAGAAGACTAAGATGGGGTGAAACTGGAGAATTCCCAATTTAGAATTTCTTTTCCTTCCGTGCGTGGCTTTGCTTCACATGGAATTTCAATCTCAAATGCTGTCTCTTTCTGGAAGAGAAAGGAAAGAGGACATAACTTCAGTATCTGTCTAACCCATCTCCCTTTAAGTTCTCTTGACCCACTGGCATCTTTTCTCCCTGCCTTCCAGCTTTAGTAGCTGAACGCCAGCATGAGAATGCACCGAATTCCAACAAGTAACCCCAGTCTCAGCATGTCCCTCTCCGTCTCTGTTTCTGCAGAGTATTTCTTTACAGTAACGGTGCTCTGCAAACATCTCAGGGCATCTGTAAACAGTGCTGCCCTTAGACCTGAGAAAAAGGGCCCCCTGCCTGGGCCCTCCCCAGGTATGTGTGCTTCCATGCCAAGCTCTGGGTACCTGGCACCCCAGGCCTGGTTTCATCCTCCCCAGTATGGACTGTACCACCAAGTCCAAATACGTGGGCCCAAAGGCCCTCAAGTTGTGGGACAGAGCTGGGACAGGGAGAGAAGGAAGGCAGGCATTCAGCTGCACATTCCAGTGGCCAAGCCAAAGAATCCAAGAGGGATTCAAACTCAGGTGGTTATGAAAGTGCATGTGTCCAAGTGGAAGGGCAGAACATAAGTCGTTTAGCCGATTTTTAACTTTGCAGTATTTAGACATGATATGCAGGCGTCCATTTGCATTTGCATCCCCATAAATGTTAGGAAGAGGCCTGAATGTAAGCACCAAAGGTGATTCTGTGTCTCATGGGGCTGCAGGTGCCTGCTTTTCCCTGAGACTTTCCAACTGTATTTCCACTCCCCTCTGTTTTTGCTTTTTCGCTCTTGGTTTTCGTTTGTTTGTTTGCTCTTCTTTGAGTTCATTTATTTGATTTAGATTCGTGTCTCCCAACATGCCACCTCCCTCATTTTTTATTTGTGTTTATTTTTGTTTAATCCCCACCATTCCTTTAGGCTCCCACCTCCACCAGTGCCACTATATCCTTAGCCAATCCTGAAGTCTCCATACTAAACTACCAATCTGCACTCTACCAGCCCTCAGCGGCATCCATGGCTGCGGTGGCCCAGCGGAGCATGCCCCTCCAGACGGGAGCGGCCCAGATCTGCGCCCGGCCCGACCCCTTCCAGCAAGCGCTCATCGTGTGTCCACCCGGCTTCCAAGGTAAGGCTGAGCGGCCGCAGCCTCTCACTTGCTTCCAAGAGGACCACCTCTGGGGCGCTGGCCCCCAGACTCTTCTGTCCTGCTAAAGCCCTCTTCATTTCTTTTGGTGAGAGACCTGGCATCACTGAACTTGAGGGCCCCCGTACTGCGGTGGCCAGCCTAGAAACAGTGGGGCTTACGTTTCGGCACCAGGTCAGCGCCTTGTTATTCTCATCACCTGCCAGTGGTTTCGTCCCAGGCCCAGCTGCTGTCTGTAAATCAGCCCATTGTGTGTGTTCCCATTGTTATGCTGATGTCAGCTCTTGCATTTCCTCACATGGAATATCTTCTGTGTGGCTTATCTATAAAAAATTGCCGATCTCCGACAGCCAACTAGTCCCAGTTCTTGTGAAGAATATAAATCTGTCTGAAAAGCATTTCCTGGACACCACCCCCCGACCACGTCCCCACCAGGTGATCCTTGGGCCATGCACCCCGGCACTCTTCTGAAAATTCTAAGCTGGAGTTGACTGCTTGGTTACAATTTACACAGAAAGCTCAAGAATTTGTTTCTGAAACCCTCCTGCTTTAAGTCTACATGGTTCAGTCTGAATCAGTGCAATTCCAGCCGCCTCGCTCCTCCCCCAAGGCCTGGCTTTGACATACGCAGATATATCTTCACGTCAAAAGCAGTTGTTTTCCTGCTGTAATTTGCCAGCATAACTGTTCCACTCTTGGCTTTAAAGATTCCTTAATTTGACCTAGTCTTTGAAAACATTCAAGGCTGTTTTCGTGTTTTTTTTAGATTTTAAGTTAGAGGGAATTCCCCGGCAGTCCAGTGGTTAGGACTCCACGCTTTCACTGCCAAGGGCCCGGGTTCAGTCCCTGGTCGGGGAAGTAAGATATCCCGCAAGCCATGAGGCAAGGCCAAAAGAAAAAAAAAATTTTTTTTTTTCTAAGTTAGAAACTAAAGGGGAGACTTCCAAAGGACCAGGCGGTATCTAGTGCAAAGGGAAGCTGAGAGCTGACACAGCGGGCTAGGAAGGTTCTCCTCAACCAGCTGTTTCCAGTCACTTAGCCCGTTTCCCCCTTGCCCGTTGTCTGGACTAGGATTGCAGGCCTCTCCCTCTAAGCACGCTGGCTACTCTGTGAGAATGGAAAACGCAGTTCCCATCGTCACTCAAGCCCCAGGAGCTCAGCCTCTTCAGATCCAACCAGGTCTGCTTGCCCAGGTAATTCTTTCTTTATTAATACTGGTATTACCATGATCCATGTTGTTAATGTTGTTCACAAAAGAGCTATATCTTCGCTAATTCCCTCCCTGGCAGTGAGTTAGATGCTTCAAATCATTAGAATATATCAGTAATATTCTGAATGATCCCCAGGTGAATTACCTTCCTAAGTATCTAGCTTACAATTACAAGAAGAAATTTAGACACAGGGAGAGTCTGGGGAAATTATTATCATTGTATCTTTGTAATGCAAATTAATATGGGAGACCTAGGCTTTAATCCTAACTCTCTGTGACCCAAGGCAAGTCAGTTAGCATTTCTTCCTTGTAAAATTGAAATTATTTTTTTTAAGCCAAAAAGAGCCTTGGAGATTATCTCTTTGTTTTATAGTTGAAAACCAGGATCACAGAAGCTTTGGGATGGAGCCTTCCTTATCTGTTCACACAGGTACTCTGATAGATTCTTAGAATGAAATCACAGAGGTGAAACTGGTTGAAAATTTGTAAAGTGTTGTGGAAATTTTAGGTAACCATAGTGGTGTAATGATAATAGTAATCAATCCTTAATGTCACTTGAACCTTAATAACAAATACATCCTCATTATGCCAGGCACTTTACAGTTGTTATTGATTTAATCCCAACAACATAGTAAGGTATTTGTCTCCTTTTGACAAATAGGGGAAATGAAGCACAAGAACTGGCTCAAAGTCACACGGCAGTTAGGTGTCAGAACCAGAAGAGAAACCCAAGACACCAGCATCTGTATTTTAACCACCATGCTGTACTGTGTCTGTTGTTGGGCGTCAAGGACAGCTTGACCAAAATGTTGTTAGTTTAGAAGCACTTTTGTTTTTAAATAAAGTTGGTTCCCAAAGACACTTACTTATGGTGTATTTTGTTGAATAGAAGTTTGGGGTTTTAATTTTAATATAGTCAAATTGCATAGGTCTATTTTGGACTCACTCTATTCTATTCCATTGTCCTCTCCAATATCCTATTGTCTTAACTATTATGACTTTAATATATGTCTTGTATCTGGTCAGAAAAGCCCTGCTCCTATATTGTTCTTCAAAATTTTGCTGTCTATTCTTATCCCTTCGCTTTTCCATGTGAATTTTATCATCACCTTTACATAAGAATTTTGGTTCCAAAACAAGCCAAAACAAAACCCAAAACCCTGGTTTGTATTTATTGGACTTGCATTGGATTTATATTTACTTTCAGGAAAATTGACATCCTTATAATATTAAGTCATCCCTGAACATGGTATAACTGTATATAAATTACCTTTTATTCCTTTCACTAAAGTTTTCTTTTGTTAGAATAATTCCTAAATATTTTACAGTTTTGTTATTAATAACTTTATTAACTGTATGTTCTAATTATTTGTCTTTGGTTCATAGGAATGTAACTGATTTTTCTTTATTGAGTTTGTTATCTAGCAATCCTTCCAAACTCTGATTAGTTCTGATTGTTTCTGTGAATTCCCTTGGATTTTCTATGTAGACTATCTTTTCATTTACAAATGATACAGTTTTGTTTCTTCCTTTACAATCTTTATAACTTTTATTTATTGTTCTTATATCACTGTGCTGAGAGCCCCTCCAAAACAACGTTTAATAACAATGTTAATATTGAGCATCCTTAACTTGAACCTAACTTTAAAGGAAATTCTTCTAGCTGCTTGCCATTAGGGATTTTGTTTACTCTGAAGAGTTGAGAGGGACATTTCATCAAGTTTGCTAATTTTTTTAATGAATTAATATTAAATTGCATCAAATGTTCTTTCTTCATCTATTGAAATACTCCTGTGTTTTTGTTCCTTAATCTGTTAATGTACCAAGTTACTTAATAGATTTTGTAATGTTAAACTATCCCTGTATGTCCAAGGTGAACTTTATTTAATCATGTTGTGCTTGATGTGTTTGTATGCTTTTCAATTCTGGATAGTTTGAGAACACTATAGCTAGTATTTTTGCATCTATGTTCATAAGTGAGAAGTGGCATGAATTTCTCTTCTTGTCGAATCTTTATCTGCTTTGGGCATCGAGATTACACCAATCTCATAAGATATGCTGGATATTATTACCGCTTCTGTTTTCTGGAACAGCTTGTTTGAGATTGATATTAGCCATTCTTCATCTCTTTGTTCTTATGTCCAAATTGAGACTGCAAATGACCACTAACACCAGCTTCTGATGGCACAGAAAGCTGTGTCTTGCTGAAAGTTTGTAAACAGAGAACCTTCAGTGTATAAAGCACACCTTCTACTCCTTCCTCTGTCTCTGGTCCTCATAGCTCCCTTTTGTTTGCACAGCTTGGTAGTAGGGAGTTCAGAAAAGGCCCTGGTAGATCAAGAGAACCACAGCTCCCTCCAGGGGCAAAGCAGCTTGCTCATACTTTATCCGACTGGCAGAAATCCAGGCCATTTTCCCAGTGCTGCTCATCTGTGAGCCAAAGCCTGCAGAATTCACATGTACTTTAAAGGGTACTTATAGATCCTTCTTTGTGTTTGCACACTTAACTCTAGTAAGCCAGGAACCATCTCTGAAAGAAAGAATACTTGGCATCTCTTACTAGCTAAAACAGACATTCTTCATTGTTCAGTTTGGTGGAAACCAACAGGCTCAGCACTTCTGAATTTGTTTCAGTCCTTTAATCATAGCAGGGAAGGGCTCTACCTATTGCGTACTTGAAAAGGAGTCCCGAACGTGCTGTAAATCTCCAAGTGAATTTAACCTAAAGCACTAAGTGGGAAAGTGAACAACAAAAAAAATACATGTACAAGGATTTTAATTGCTACAGTGTTAACAGGGTACTGCTGGGAGCAATTTGAATGTTCATCAGTAGGAGATTTGTTAAATAAATTGATACATGCATAAAACGGAACACCATGTAGCCATTAAAAAGGACATGGTAGACCAAAGTGTCTTGACATGCAGAGACGCCTAAGAGAGATTAAGTTTAAAAAATAAAAATTAAAAAAGTCCTGTCCTATCCAGCATCACTGTGTGTCTTTTTGTTTATTGGTTGCTTTTGATTTTTCTGTCACTCAATTCATGCCAATATGTTAGCCTATTAAGGTCGAGCTTTCCTAGGTTTTTGGGTTTTTTTTTTTTTTTTTTTTTGGCTATGTTGGATCTTCGTTGCTGCGCACAGGCTTTCTCTAGTTGCAGCGAGCGGGGGCTACTCTTCATTGCAGCATGTGTGCTTCTCATTGTGGTGGTTTCTCTTGTTGCAGAGCACGGGCTCTAGGGGTGCGGGCTCAATAGCTGTAGCTCGCGGGCTCTAGAGCGCAGGCTCAGTAGTTGTGGCTCACGGGCTTAGTTGCTCCGCGGCATGTGGGATCTTCCCGGACCGGGGATCGAACCCGTGTCCCCTGCCTTGGCAGGTGATTCTTAACCACTGCATCACCAGGGAAGTCCTCTCCTAGGTATTTTTTAATGGTCCCTTCAAAGGACGAAAATAAGCTAACTTCTGAAACTAGTAGGGCAGCTATAAAGAAGAAAAAAAAAGCAATAATTAAACATGGAAGATGACGCCTTCATTCTTCTTGGGATAAATTTCTAGGTATCAGGCAGAGGCACTCCAAAGATTATTACTTTAAATATATCCCAAAATTCTGTGTATTTCTTTTCATCTAAATAGTTATACCTTTTCAAAGAGTTTATCTATGAAAGTTTAAAGAGCCTTTTAAATCCATCCCTCATGTTAGCTTTGTCTGCTCTGCCCTTTTCAGCCCCACCTCCCAGCAGCATCACATGTCCCTCAAAGGGAAACACTCTCTCTGGGGCACCCCAAAGATGTGTTCGTGGAAGAAGAGGGTGTAATCACACCCTCTCATTTCAGTGACATGAGGGTGATATGGATTGCCTTACCAGTAACGTTTTTTTGGTACCGCCTAAAAGGAGCTGTCACCTCTGTCCTTCCAAGCCCCAGCCCAGAGCTGGCATCTTGACCACCATCAGAAACTGTGAATGAGTAGGTAAAGGTAGAGAGATGGGAAGTACAGTTCTTGATTGATACAGTATTGAATTTATCTCACTTTTCAAATGGCAGGATCCCAAACCCCCTTTGACCCTTCAGAGCCCCCAGGATATGGAGATTTCTGTTTGCCAGATCCTTGTAGACTCTGCCCTGCCATGAAGAAGTTTTGTGCATTCTTCAAGCCAATCAGCTTGTATCACCTGAACCCCTTTAAATGTTTCCCTAAGGATAAACCACTGGCTTGGACTCTTTAAACTGTTCAAAATACAAAACTTCAATGCTTCTCAAAACCCTCTCTGGTTATTTCCAACCATTCTGTCTTGCTGTCTGTGTCAATCTTGCTTGGGGCCTGATATTGTTAATGAATAAGGAAGACTTTTTCATACCACTTTTATGCAGTTGCCACCAACACCTGCTCCTGAGTAGGGCCAGCATTTTTATGTATCATCTCCATAAGAAGAGGTAGTAGTTCGGCTGAGAGCATGGGCTGTAGAATTCGACTGTCCGTGTCCAGGTGCCAGCCCCACCACTTACTGGCTGTATGACTTTGGGGAAGTTATTTTTGAATTTAAATTTAATTAATTATTATCATCGATACTGTATGATCTTATTTTCAGCTGAGCCTCATAATATACTATGATTCCATTTCTTTTCCTGTATAACTTGTTTTTCCTGGAATTAATGGTTGTCTCATCTTTTCATTGGGTTAGTTTCCTCTGTGTCTATTGTTATGCAGCCCCAAACTCTTCCAGAGCTCTAAAAGGCTTGTGTGTTTAATGTGTTGATGTGTTTGAGCATATTGAGAAGTTCAGTGGTTGTTATTTTTCTCTCTTTCTGAAAGCTTTTAAGACTCTCCTTGTCTACAGTGGTCTGAGATTTCATGACTGCATGTTTCCTTGTAAGTCTTTTAGAATACATTGTCCTGGACAACCTATTTGCCCTTTTTACCTGGAGAATTTTCTTTTATTTTTGCCTTTGTTAACTTCTTCCTTCCCATTTTCTGTGTTCCCTCTTTGCGGAATTCTTATTAATTAGGTGCTGGTGTTTCTGAAGTGATCTAATGATTTTCCTATCCCCCCCCACCCTGCCCACCTTTTTGTCTCTATATATTCGATGCTACTTCCTAATATTTTCTCAACTCCATGGAATTGTTAATTTCTCTTGTCATAGTTCTCATTTCCAAGAGTTCTTTCTTGTTCTCTGAATATAGATATATCTTCTTATACATGATCTTGTTTCATGGAGATATATAGATATATTTTTTTTCTTTTTTTTACCTCTATGAGGACATTAATTACATATTTTTTTGAAATTTTCTTCTGATTCCTACACTGTTGTTGTTTCCTCTGAGTTTCATTTTTTTGTTTTAGTCGCTTTCATGTTAGAAGCTTCCTTTAAAATCTGGCGATCCCTGGCTGTTCATTCATATCTAAGACTGAAGCACTAAAATAACTGGAAAGCTTCAGGGGCAGGGCGGTGGACTTCTCCATAGCTGAATGTGGGCTTCCTTATAGGCCAGTAAGGAGTGAGCTCAGCATTTTCATTGGCAGATCCCCTCTCCTCAAACGTATCTATATTTTTCTCTCTTGGAATAGTCAGTTTCCCTAGAGAGAATCCTCCAGGCTCCTTCTTTGAGACTGGGGGTGCCGGGTAATAATTCTACATACCAGGGATCTGGGGGTGAAGGCATCTCATGGTTTAACATACAGACTTGTCCTTAGATTCCTTCAGTCTGTGAACTCAGTAATCGCCCTTCTGTTTAACAGCTTCTAAAATTTTGTTAACTGTAATTGTCACTTCCTGTTCTCTTTGTCCTATGGACCTATATATATTTTTTTCATTCCTTCACTGTCATTTTAGGTGAGCTTAAAGAGGGAGAGCAGTAAATGTATGTTTAATTTACCATATTTCCAAGCAAGCTATTTAACTTCTCTGTGTTTCAGTTTACTCATTTGAGAAAAGGGAGGGGAAAATAGTCCCTACCTCACAAGATTGGTCTTAAAATAAAGTCAGAAAATCTATTTATGGTCTTAGTTCTATGCATGGCACACAGTATGCATCCAGAAATATCAGCGCTAATCTTATAAATTATAAAGTAGTAATAAATTATAGAAATATCTGATGAAGTGTTGTCTGAAATTAGTTGAACATATCAATCAGTGACAGAGGTACAAAAATATCTCTCTTTGAAGTAAAATGTTAATATTCGTTTTAGAGAAATAGGGAAAAAATAATGTCCTTAGCTTGATATCAAGATTTATTATTTTAAAATGACATTAGTCAAAACACATGCTTTTTATGAGATCTGAAATAAGTTCCAGGCAAAAGCAGTAGAAATCTTACTGCCAGTGAAACTGTTATTCATTGAAGCTTTTGAGCTCATAACTGTTTCAATCAATTAAATTATTTTTCTGCTCACTGTGATTGAATTCAGTAAACCTGAAATACAGTTAAGTATAGTTAATTGCCTTGGTAGAACTGCTTCCTTCATTTCATCAACAAACATTTATTAAGCATTTACTGTTTTATCTGTGGTCCCTGAGCTTTCTGCCTGTATCAAAAAAGATCAGTAAGCAAACAGGCAATATCTACAAGGTATAAGAGATTTCACTGGGTCTCATCTGCAACAGAGATGACAGGATAGACCAGGTGAACGATCCACTCAGGTCTAAACTGCGGCTATATCATTTTATACACATCACTGTTTATTAAGCCTTGACTCAAATTTGTAATCCATCTCCAGAAGTGCTTGTTTGTACATGTGAGCCAAAACACACATATTAAACACACGCACAGTTTGTGGATCACTACATTATATTAATTCCCCAGTGTCGGTCATCTCCATCCTGATGGAAAGAGAGATATAACTAAGATCCCAAATCTTTAAGTCCTTGACCTGCCCAAGAGGAATTTTACCTTAGTGGTGTTCCTTCAAGTGTCCAACTTTGGACAGCTGTGTTCAGTGTGAATCATTTAATAACCAAAGGCAAGCAGAATAGTGACTGAAGATACAGAGAGCTCAAAACACAATACATGCACATGCACGCACACGTGTAAATCTGTTCAAGGAGGAATCAAGAAAGTTCGTTTTAGACTTCTTAGAAAAAGCTTAATATTTCCGAAGAATCAAGCTGTGACTTCCTCACTGTCTCATTTTTGCTTTGAGGAAGTCAAGGTAATTCTCAGTTAAGCTTAAGGTCCCAGCTAAGAAGTGTACTTCACACTTGACTGCCCTCAGTTGCAGGCAAGTATCAGATACTTGGGTGATCTCAGAATTATGTTAACTTAGATTCAGAAGATAACACAAGTTGGACCTCTAGATTCTGGCTGATAAACAAAAGGCAAAATATTAAATAAAGGATACTAGACAGAAAACTTCTTGAGGGCAAGAAGTTACCCTTGTATGGCCCAGTTCAACTACCTCAATCTCTTGCACATAATTGTGTGACAGAATAAATCAATGAATGAACTCTTGGAAATTTTAAGCATTGTTCATTAGAGCAAATTTATAAATAAATCATTCTTCAATGCGAATGAATTGCTTCCATACAGTTCTTTGCCCATATACTTATTATCTTCTATTGACGTCCCATGTGCTAATTTTATCTCCCCTGGTTTTCGAGGCCAAAGAGCAGGTCTCCACTTTCACACCTATCACAGGGTCCAACACAACCCTGGGCACAAAATAAGCGCTTGACTCACGCAGATTGATTTTATGACTAACGGACATGGTGATAGCAAACGTCCTCTGTCCTACAGCAGGCCTGGCCAAGTGGGACCCAGCAGATCCTGCTTCCCCCGGCGTGGCAGCAGCTGACTGGGGTGGCCACGCATACGTCGGTGCAGCATGCGACTGTGATTCCCGAGACCATGGCCGGCACCCAGCAGTTGGCCGACTGGAGGTAAGCAAGGCAGCAGGTATGTCTGGGATGGGAGGCATGTCTACCACTGACCCAGAGAGCTGCCAGGCTGGCCTGTACCAGAATCCCCTGCTTTTTAAATTAAAAAGATTATTAGGTGGAATAAGACTACAGTGTAATGAGAGGTTATTTTTAAATAAATGTGTACCAGGACACTAGAAATCAGCTTCATTACATTATGGTCAGTTGTCGTTTTCAACCCAAAATTCAGTTCCGTTATTTGATCACCAGTGTAATTCACCAGACTTGGCTTGGGATGATTTTTTGGTTGTTTCTCAGAATTAAATTCCACTCCCAGAAAACAAAGATTTGTCACCAGTGAAAGGATGCGGAAGAGAGTCCCCGGGGCTCCTATGCAATTCCAGAAAGTGTTCTCGAGGTGTTTTGAGACGCGAGCACACTGGAGTCGTAGCAGACCTCCCAGGGGAAGGCTTGACAGAAAGGGCTTTATTTGGGATGATAAACTCTGGTGTGTTTGCTGAGTGTGTCTCTTCAGTTGATAGTCACATCTTCGAGATCCAAGTGCACTTTCCGCAGACCCCAGAGGCATCCAGCTGACGGCCACCAGCATGCCACACCCCCTGCATCTGTTTCCAGAGCCCCCCACCCCATCCCACTCGCCAACTTCATCACTGACACATTGCTCCGTTGTTTTTATGGCCGCTTTCCACTTTTCCTTGTACCTGCCACCCACCCCATCCCAACACCACGACCATGCCCCCCTGCACCAGTGCAGAGCCAAGTGGCAGCCCCCAAGTTCTCCCCAACTTCCCGTGGCCCTCTGCACTGTCTCTCAGCCCAAACATCAGGGCAGGTCACACCCCTCACCCTCTTGACAGTCTCCATACCAACCACGGAGCCTCCTGACAGCTCCTTTTCTGACCTGAAAGGCTACTGTGAATGAAGAGCTCTGGATAAAAGGTAGAGAGGTAGAGAGACAGGCCCCCAGTCCAGCCTCAACTGCAGCTTCCTCTGTTCTGCCGGTTAATTTTCTAATTACTAATTTACTAATTCTAATTTAATTTAGTAAGAAGAAGAGAGGAACATGGGCTGTTTATCACAGCCCCATTCACTTCCCACTGACAGCACTCCCCCTACATCTACCCCCACTCATTGGAAGCACTTTCAAACCAGGTAAAACTGGGTTCATGTCTGGCCCTGCATGACCTGGGAAAAGTTACTTAACCTGTATGAGCCTTGGTTCTTCTTCAGTAAAGCGGGGATAATCATGTCTATTCATAGGATTGTCGGGAGGTTTAAATTTAAGATAAAGAAACAAAGCACTTGACTGAATTTAACGTACCATACCAGCACCTGGTACATGACAGGCAGTAAATAGATCTGTTACCTGCCCTTCCCCCGTTCACACTGGTTCATGCTCAGCAAGACCACCTTCCCTCTTCAGCTCATTAGGGACAACCACCAAGGGGAAAGCTGTCTGACCAGTTGTTTTTTTTTTCCTCACCCCTTCTTCTCCTAAAAGACCACACATACACTGTACTCCTTCTTTCCTTTGTCTTTCAGCATTTCTAGCTCATTGAATTTCAGCAATACTCACATACTCACTTACTCATGCATATTTTCTTATCCCTCATCCCTCCTCATCTCTTACCTGGTTACCACAGAAGACACCTAAAGCCAACACAGTTTCTTTTCAGTCTCTTCTCCATTTCATGTGTGATCCAAAGAACATCCGTAATCATGGCTAATAAACAAAAGAGAAGTACCAGTGCTAGACCTGTTATCAAAGGAAAAAGAGTGCCACGTCTGTAGATGAAATAGCAACAAAGTAAAGACGCTACAACATCAGTTTCTAAAGTTCATGTAAATGTCCAAAAGACTATCAAAATCTCTACAAAAGTGTCTCCCTGCTTCTTTTTTTCCTATTCATCTTTCTCCCTAAGTTTCAAAGATAAATTTCATAATATTTTAAAAATTCAGATGAATTCTATAGCTTTTCATTTTATTATGTATTAAATGGGTTTTTATGGGCAATTCTCTTAATTTATCACTACTCTTAATATTTCTGTGGGAAAATAAGCCTTTGAGCGCCATACAACCCAGATCCCGTGTAACCCATTTTCAGGATAATGGCTGGCAGTATTTCTTATCAACATGTGTCTGACGTTAGTAATTTTCACTTAGTACCAAACGCTATACATGTCTAGTCAACCTTCAGTTAATCTAATTGTTCATTCAGGAAGCGTGTAACTCATTAATCAGCTGCTACATGCCTGAGCATTGTGCTAGCCGCTGAGAAAATTCTAAAGTGTTAACACTTCCTAACACCAGAAACATATGGCTCCCAGGCTTCGAAGTTTGTTTTTCACATAAACTATAATATCTTCCCTTATAAAATGGTATTACTAAGATATCCTGCCTCCCTCACAGAGTGGAATCACCCACTGAAGGCACTTTGTAAATTCTAAAATAAAATACACAGCACAGTCACCTGTTCAGGGACTTGAGAAGCTGGAGGGAATATTTATTTTCTCTCCCCAGAACTTTCTCCCCAGAACTTAAGCTGAGTCTGCCTACTTGGCATTCTCCCCGCTTGAAATGCCCTCTTTCTCACTCACCAAGTTGTGTCCCTGCCACTTAAATGTTACTGCACCAGGGAAACTTACCTGTTGAAGTCACCTGGGGTGGCTCCTCCCTTCAACAGCTCTCCGCGTAGTGAGAGACCCACCTTTTGGTTTTAGTTTGGCTTTTAATTGGGGAGGGAACTTTATCTTATAAACGAGCTCTGTTTCTATAAAACCGGTAAAGAGCCTGTTCTCCCATCTTTCTTTTAGGAACACGCATGCTCACGGCAGCCATTACAATCCCATCATGCAGCAGCCGGCGCTATTGACTGGTCATGTGACCCTTCCAGCAGCTCAACCCTTAAATGTGGGCGTGGCCCACGTGATGCGGCAGCAACCTACCAGCACCACCTCCTCCCGGAAGAGTAAGCAGCACCAATCCTCTGCGAGGTAGGTGGTGTAAGAGTCTATCCCTGGAGGAAGGAAAGCTCAAGGAGCTTGGAAGTTAAAGATCTGGATCCCTGGAATGGGACAGGAAGTGGCCGGTAGAATTTGCTAGGCCGTGTGGGGAG
Organism: Balaenoptera physalus; assembly: GCF_965194825.1. Taxonomy (NCBI): domain Eukaryota; kingdom Metazoa; phylum Chordata; class Mammalia; order Artiodactyla; family Balaenopteridae; genus Balaenoptera; species Balaenoptera physalus. The sequence goes on along the minus strand of NC_138887.1, from coordinate 109,781,947 downwards.
CACTAGGGTTTGAAGGAGGCACTCATTCTGAGGTCTGAGTGCTGACCCTGCCAGCACCCAAAGGCTGGGGGCCTGGGACCACAGTGTTCAGTGTCCGGGCCTTGAGCGGTCCTCCACTTCTCTAGCGAACACTCAGGCTGACCTCTGAAGTTGCCTTTTCAAAACCATAATAACTTTATTTAAAAGTAGTAGAGGGAATTCCCTGGCAGTCTGGTGGTTAGGACTTGGTGCTTTCACTGCCGTGGCCGCCCTGTCAATCCCTGGTCCGGGAACTAAGATCCGGCTTGCGGTGCGGCCAAAAAAAAAAAAAGGTAGTACAGAAATGTGCTTTCTTTGAAATCTAATGTCAGAAATTTAACTCATTTAGCTACTTGCTTAAATATAAGCAGTAACTTGGGTTAATCCTAGACACTAACCAGCAGAACAATAATCTTTCCCATTTCCTTTAAATCCACTTTCATCTCCATGAACTCTTAAAAATCAAGATTGACAAAGGCCATGTGCTGTTTAGTTCCATTTATAAGGTATTTTGGAAAAGGTTAAGCTACAGGGACAGAGATCGGATCAGGGCTGCCAGGGGCTAGGGTTGGAGAGGAGAGGATTGACAAGGAACGAGCAGAAGGGAATTTTTCAAGGTGATGACGAAGTTCTATATCTGGATTGTGATGGGGGTTACCTGACTGTACATTTGTCAGAACTCATCAAACATTTCAAAAGGGTGTCTTCCACTGTATGTAAATACCTCAAGAGACCTGACTTTTAAAAAATAAGAGATTTCCAAACAAACGAACAAACAAAAAAATCAAGATCAAGATTGTGTGGATGTAAATGTTTCAGACATTAAAAAAAAAAAAAAAAAAGATTGTGTGGATGCAGAATTTTTCCTACGTCTCTCTCCAGTGGCACTGGCGGGGAGGTACCTAATTGCTTATTTGGAATAGGCTAATCAAGAGAAGTCTAGTATAGGAAATGTCTAGTGAATTTTGGGTTTCGACTTCCTTGTATAGGAAGGTGCCAGAAATTAGGCCTGCCTTTTTGCATTCTTTTTCATTTGGAAACTAATCCAAGAGCTAACTTCCTTAAGTTGTCATCCTTCTTGAACAAGATTCTTATTTGGATGTTTCTGACAGCTTAGGGAAATTCATGTCAGATCGGTGGCAGGCTTCCAGAATGCTTTTGCGTGGCAGCCCTGTGACAGCACACCTGTGTCTCTGTTAGATTGGGTGGCAACAGAAGCCACTGTCTCGATCCTCACGTGCTGTCCTGCTCACCCTGGTAGGTGGTCGCCAGAACCCTGGTCTGGCCGGGAGGTGGGGTTTAGCCTCCTTGTAGCTCACCTTGGCCAGGTAGGGGCAGGAAGAACCCTTGGCCTCTGACCTGCTGGCAAGTCCCTCTTTCTTGCCTCCTCACCACCCAGCTGCCTTTAGGAAGGCTCATTGCCAATGCATTTCAAGATCAGTATCACTAGAGTGAAAATTATGTGTTTTCCTATTTTTAAGACCAGTGCCTTAGGCATAACAGTTGGGAAGACCAGAAGGCTTTCCCCTGTCAGGTGGTGCCATCAGGCACACTTTTCTTTAACAACACCAAATGGACCATATTTTAACTGTTCGAGTAGTGAAAACATAATCTCAAAATTGTAACATATTAGTAATAACAAATACATAGTTCTATGGTAAATACAGAGAATGGAACAATCTTATCAGTAACACGTCTTATTACGAGCCCCCCAAAAGGAACAAGCAACATATCTGATATCAACTAAATAGAAAATTAAATAGATCTGCCTTTATGGAATGATTTTCATCTGTATTGCCATCCCTTTAGCTAGAAGATGCTAGAATCTCTAAGGACATATCACAGTCTTAAGTTTCATTATAGGCTGGCTTTGGTCTCACTGTACAGATATGACCAAGGTCAGCAAGGGTTGATGGGGAGGGGAAAAGGTAAGGTATTTTTTTCTCTAAAGTTACCAGAAACTACATTGGCTGATTTGATAAGTAATTTTGAGTTGATCAAAATCAAGATTAAAAGGTCCCTTTTTAAGCATACCTTTTCCTCTTGCATTTTTCCTGATTTTTCATTGCAATTGAAACAGACTGATAAGCGTCCTGTGATGCCCATGTGTCAAAATCCAAAAAAAATCATTTTTTGAAAAATTATACCCACACAGATACTTTTATGATCATGTCCATAAAAGGAGGAAGAAGGGAAAGCTAAACTTTAACATCAGATCCTTTAGATCCAGGAACTCTTAGGAAGTGAGTGTTTTAGTTTAATCGGTGGTAAACCAGCCATTAGCAAGGAAACTAAAGCTTTCTGTGCAGATACCTTTTCTTCCACCTCTAAAACAAGAGCTAAGTACATTGGAGAGGGTGACCAGATTGAGCTTAGGAAGTTGGGCCTCGACCCTGAAGACAGGGGGCTGCACTGGGGCAGACACCCCTGAAATCCTGGGCGTTACGTCTGCCCCCACAAGACCAGCCCAGTCCTGGGTCACAGCCCTGTGCCCTCTCCTGAGAGCCCTGACTACTCCCTTTGTCCCGCTGGAGGTGGGTGCACGGAGCCAGGCCAGAGCCCAGAGAAGACCAGGCTGCTGCGCCCCGCCCCCCCCCCGCCCCGTCTGTGTCGCAGCTAACTGAAAGAGAGAGCTCCACAGGCAGCCGCTTCTGCAGTCACATTAAGTTTGAGTGCCCTGGCCCTCTACCTGTTTTACGGAGACTTGGGCAGAGCTGGTGTTTCTAGACAGTTGAGCTCCTCGGAAGGAGCTGCCGGGTCTGAGCCTCTCCGTGAGCGTGCGTGGCTTTGTCGTTCCAGAAACGTCTCCACCTGTGAGGTGTCCTCCTCTCAGGCCGTCAGCTCCCCGCAGCGGTCCAAGCGTGTCAAGGAGAACACGCCTCCGCGCTGCGCCCTGGTGCACAGCAGCCCGGCCTGCAGCTCCTCCGTCACGTGCGGCTGGGGCGACGGGGCCTCCAGCACCACCAGGGAGCGGCAGCGGCAGACGATCGTCATTCCTGACACCCCCAGCCCCACGGTCAGCGTCATCACCATCAGCAGCGACACGGATGAGGAGGAGGAGCAGAAGCATGCCCCCGCCAGGTGAGGCTGTGCCACCTTCAGACTCCAGGACGGAGCGGAGTTGCGTTTCCGTCTCGCGCAGAGACAGTTACGGTGGATCTGGACCACCTTCCATCGTCCAGCGTGATGACCCCTCTCTCCCGGCCCCTGAATTTTGGCTTTGCCGTGTCCTGGAGCCCTAAGGTGATTTCAAGGGAATGTCAAAGAGATTTTCCATACTTGTTGAAAGCTGAAATAATTTTGGGTCACTTTGGTCTTAAAAAATAGTTACAGGCCCTTTACATTTGGGGGACGTGAGACCATAAAAATCAGGCACACGGTGCCAGTGTATTTCAACCCTCGTACGCTTAAAAATCTCTGCCTCGGGCTATTGAATTTATTCCTAGTTGGTCAGGCTATTTCTCTAACACTGCCTTGGCTCTCTCAGAATTTGAGGTAATTGTCCAATTAATCAGAAAGTTTCCTGTGTCTGATTAACGCAGTCTATCAAACTGCCAGTTGGCTTTTCACCCAGAGAGCATTACTGTTTATTCCAAAGTAGTAAGAACTCATTTTAGTCTCTGTATGCTTCCTGGGGAGAGGGAGGAAATATTTATTATATTTGCGAGACTTTTCACCCTAGCGCCAGAGCCTCTTTTCTACACTTTCCAGCCAGACTGCAGCAGAGTGCGGTGTGAGCTTGGGCTGTCTGATGGTCCCCCGGAACTTGCTCCTCTGAACAGTCGGTCCCCTGGCCTTCAGCACCCCCAGGCCTCGGGACCTTGTAGATCCAAAGTCTCACAGTCCCAACCTGCTGGCTCCTCCCTTTGGGACCCAGGACCTGGGAAGGGAGGCCTGCCCCACGCTGCCAGTCAGCGCACATCCCATGACCTGATGTGAAGCTTAACATTCACAGTTAGGCCCAAATCACTAATTCCTGATTGGATACAATGTCCCTGATTATAATCACACATCCTTGTGATTAGATAATAAATTCTTACACTTAAAATCATTACAAGATATGCAGATAGACTGATTCAAACATTCTCACTACAGCTATTTCTTCCTGCACGGGGCATCCCCTTCCCATCTTTATAATGAACTCAGCGTCTTATCTTCTCATGATAGGGCTAGTGTATCTCTCATTCCAGTGTCCTCTTTAATGGCCCAGCCTAGTCTTCAGTGTGTCTCAGAGAAGCATATCATGGAGTATTTCTGGTCCTAGCATTGGGCCAGGCGCTAGAGGGACCACGGGGCTGGGGGGATGGGGCTCAGTGCTTCATTCCCAGGCTGCCTGTTCCAGAACTGGGCTCAGTTTCCTTTTGGAGAACAGTCCCAAGTTGAGTCAATACCCCGTCCTGCCCAGTGCCTCGTGCCTCGCAGGCCCTTCCCAAAGAGAAAGGCTCCTCACGGCTCCGGCCCGGCCCCTGGCCTGGAGTAGCTTGTGCACACGTTTGTAGCATCAGGCACGAGAAGGACCAGCAACCTCACACAGCCCTTTGCCACAACTGGAAAAAGGCGATTTTAAAATCTGACAATTGACTAGATTGGAATATCATTTTGACATTTGAATTGACACAGAATCTCGACCTGTGTGCTCAGGAGAGAACTGAATAGTGGGTCTGAGGAGAAGGAGGATGAGAGAGCCATCTCTCCACCTGTCAAGGCCGCTGCCGGGGCCGTGAGCGCAAAGCGAGCCAAAGCACAGGCTACTTCCGCAGCAGCTCGGGGGCCCAGAAAGAAGAGAACTGCAGTACTTGACAGCATGTGAGGACCCTGGTGACTTCACAGATGAGTCAAGACTTAGGGGAGGGCAGGGAGGGAGCTGACTGCCAGGTGCGTGTGTAAGCGACAACCACAGACAGCGACAGGGGGCTGCTGAGTACCAGAGCTTCATACAGTGGAAAATGCAGGGGACGGCCCGCCTGCCCAGGGGAACGAAACGCACCGGAGAGGTTCCGCCAAATGGGGGAAGCTGCAGGCTGAGGCCAGCGCGTAATCGAGACGGGTGTCAGCTGTGCACAGGTGTGACAGGAGGCGCGCAGAATGAGATGATGGTGTTTTCTGGAGGGATCAAATGACTGTTGCCTTAAAGGAATGTTTTAGGACCCAGGAAGACAGGAAGGTGTATTTGAGTCTGAGCAGGATCAAACAGAAACCAGTAGCTATTTTATTCATAGCGAAACCACCGTGTAATGTGGCCACGTTAATGTGACTGCATTTTGTAATGAGAAAAAAAACGGGGAAATACGATTACTCGTTCTTAGATATCAGAATTTTTATTTATTTATTTATTTATTTATTTTTGGCTGTGTTGGGTCTTTGTTTCTGTGCGAGGGCTTTCTCTAGTTGTGGCAAGCGGGGCCACTCTTCATCGCGGTGTGCGGGCCTCTCACTATCGCGGCCTCTCTTGTTGCGGAGCACAGGCTCCAGATGCGCAGGCTCAGCAGTTGTGGCTCACGGGCCCAGCTGCTCCGCGGCATGTGGGATCTTCCCAGACCAGGGCTCGAACCCGTGTCCCCTGCATTAGCAGGCAGATTCTCAACCACTGCGCCACCAGGGAAGCCCTAGATATCAGAATAATGGCAAAATTTAACACAGTAAGTATTTATTGGCCCCACTGGTAAGATATTATGCTCAGAACCACAGGTGCTACATAAATAAGGTAGACAGCCTCTGTCCTCAGGAGGTTTGCAGGGTAATAAGCCAGGTAAGACGTGTGCAAATCATCATAACACAAAACAGAATATCAGCCCCCTAAAAACTAGCAGAGGACTGTGGGGATTCAAAGGGGAAATAGCTTGAGGAAGTAACAGGGGAGAGGAGGCTTTTCAAGGTCAAAGGTCCTGATGGGTGTGGACAGTGGGTAGAGGAGGTGAGACTGCAAATTCCAGCGAGATAGGTGGCGGGCGGAGCCTCAGAGGTGGGCAGAGGGGATCAAGAGCACGTGGGGCCACTGATCAGAGAGAAAGCAGGAGGCAAGGAAGAAAGGGATTTCAGATTGGAAAGGGAGATCTGAGGGTCTCCCCTTAGGTGGGCGTGGCCAGCTTTGCGAGGAGGTGCTGAGGAGCTGGTGGGAAAGCATCAGTCCTGGGAAAACAAGGACGTGCCCCCAGGTGCAGCCCACGGGGGAGCCTCCCAGCGGCCCTCCAGCTGGAAGCTTCTCTACCTGTCAGTGCTCCAGCGTGAACCGTGGAGACTTCCCTCCTAGACCCTGACCGTTCTCGTTCCCAAACCTGATTTCTCCCAGCCGTGAGCATCGTGATTCTGATCTTCCGTGTTCCTGACCTCATTTCCTATTTGCGGCTCACCCCCAGTGCTAGCCCTGTAACCCCCCCTGAAATGCCGATCACCCCCCCTCACGTGACTCAGCCTCAACACAGCAGCCAGAGAGCGGGGTGGGGGCGATGATGCTCACAGGGACGGTGAGCGCGGACCACATGGCGGCGTCTTTTAGAGCCGACGTGAGACAGATAATGGTAAATCCACCTTTTTTAGGACTAAGCTTGTCACTAAATCTCCAGGACCAGCTGATAATTGCCTGGAATTTTCAGAAGAATGCCAAAGCAAAGTTATCATTCCCGACCCCCAGTGTGTGGCACTGTTCGCTGCCAGATTAGATGGATGGTCAGCAATTCCTCCTTGTAAGGAGGACTCCAGAGCGTGAGGGGCAGGCTGGGGGCGAGTGAAGTAGAGAGGAGGGGAGTCATAACAGACATTCCCCAGGTGTTCTCACCTGCACTTTCTGTGCATCGTTCGATGGAATATACAAGGCCAGTAGTTGTAGTCCCATTTGATAGATGAGGAAACTGAGGCCCGAGAAAGGTAAGTGACTCACCCAGATTGACAAAGGTTCTAAGTAGCAGAATTAGGATTCAGGTTCTGTGACACTGAGGAAATGGCAGTCTTAATTACTGGCAAAAATAATTGATTTCTCTTCAGTCATTAATTCAACACATTATAAATTGTGTCCTGTGCTTCCTCTGACCACCACCATGCCCACACCCATGGGCACACCCACTGTGTGCAGGGCATCAGGCCAGGGCCGTGGGAGAGTCCAGGGTATGTTCACTGAGCCCTGACTGGGGCCAGGCGTCGATTGGTCAGAGTGCTGGGGCTCTAGCAGCAGGCAGGGCAGAAGTCAGCTCTTCTCATTCTTTAAGAAGATTTGAAAAAGTGAGGAGGCCAAGAAAGACCCAGCAGCCTCCTCTTTCTCGATGTTGGACGAGGGGGCTCTGTGGTCATGGCTAGAGAATTTGCCTAAAGATAGCAAACAGATATTTTTCTGGGTACCCCAGGATTAGGAAGTAGATCCAGTCTTATTTTAAATATATATAAATGATTTTGATTAGAGGAGCATTTGACTGTCCACACGTGCTGAATAAGCTATCTTTTCTCCCTTGAACTTTCCCTGGAGAAAGCTTATAGGTGCACGTCTTATTCAGACCCTTCTGCCAGCCTTGCCTTGTGCTGCAACTGTCTTTTAGAGGCCATGAGGCTACATCATACAGTCTTCCAAAGTGTGTGACTAGAGTGGCTCATTTCAGCTGATCAATTAGAAATCATTTTGCCCAGTCTCCATTATTCATTCATTTATCTGTTCATTCAGTTATCTGACTATTTCTGGTAGACGGGGTTCATTTACTTCGGTCATCAGGGCACTGCTATATTCTGCATCACTTTGGGAGTGTGTTACAGCTAATGTGACCAAAATGTGAACTTCAATAGAAGATTGATTCCTCAGGATCACTCAGTATTTTAAACAGGGATCACTCTGAAAATGTTTATGAAAAAAAAAATGTGACCCTAAATGTTCTTCTTTACACTAAATTGAAAATCTAGAGAAATTACTATAGAAAAGGCACAGTCAGGAAGGTGATGGACTGCTGCTCAAAAGACAGCCTGAAAAATTAACATCCACTTAACAGGGGAAAAGCGTGCATGCCCACTTAGGCCAGCATTGTGCTGTGCTAGTGGCATCAGAGTCAAGCTCGAGGGAAGAAGCAAAGGACCCAACTCACAGTGCCATTTGGAGGGCTTGTTGCTTCGCGGTGTTAAGTTACACCCCACAGATGAACAGAGGATGTTTTGTCGAGGGAACTGTACTGCATCTTCATTACAGGGTTACGTTCAAAACACCCCAGTGGGGGTCTTCCCTGGTGGCTCAGTGGTTAAGAATCCGTCTGCCAATGCAGGGGACATGCGTTCGAGCCCTGGTCCGGGAAGATCCCACATGCCCCAGAGCAACTAAGCCCATGCGCCACAACTACTGAGCCTGTGCTCTAGAGCCCATGAACCACAACTACTGAGCCCACGTGCCACAACTGCTGAAGCCTGCTCGCCTAGAGCCCGTGCTCCGCAACAAGAGAAGCCACTGCAATGAGAAGCCCACACACTGCCACAAAGAGTAGCCCCCGCTCGCCATAACTAGAGAAAGCCTGCGCGCAGCAACGAAGACCCAACACAGCCAAAAATAAATAAATAAATAAATAAATAAATCTATTTTTAAAAAAAAAACACCCCAGTGGTTAAGGGGCTGCATTTTATGAAAAGGCTTTGTTTTGAAGAGGAGACACTGCACCGGACTGTCCCCAGCCACCTGTCCTAACACTGCCGCACGTTACGAAGCTTTCACAGACGTGTAGCGACTTCCTGGTGTCTTCCCTGCCTTCTGCAGGGCAGAGGGAGGAGGGCGGGAGCGGGTTGGGAAGCACAGGGCAGAGCCACGCCCAGCGGATGGACCCAGCGTGGTCAGGAGAGACTCGCAGGCTGGAGCGCAGGAGGTGGAGGGAGAGTGAACACCTGCTGCTGTGCGTGATGCGTGAGGACTGGGGCCAGCCTTGGCTCCTTCTAGGCCCTGTTTCAGATTTCTCCAGAAGGTAGTCATGTAAAAAGTGACCGTAGTGGTGACATGGATGTGTGTGTGTGTGTATGTTGAGAGACATACACATAGATATAAACATGTGGATAATGTAACGTGAATGTAATGTATGCACCAAATTTAAAATGTAGATTTTTTTGGTTCTCACTAAGGACTTTAAATTGGAAGCCACATGATACATCGGAAGGAGCACACTGGCCTGGTGGCATCGTCGCCCGGCCCCTCTTTTCACATGAAGGGCTGGTTAAAAGCAGTCGGCCTTGTATTTATTTCTAGCTGGGTGGAGAGGGAGTGGGCACAGCATAGCGAGCCGTGCGCACGCCTGTGCAGGTGGCCGGGTCGGCAGCTGTCACCTCCATCAGCTGGGACAGCTGTCCATGCGAACAACGCCGTGACCCACGCTTGGAGGAGACCACCGTCACCAACTGTGCCCCTGGTGGAACCAGCAGGAGCAGTCTCAGTTGCCTTATGTTCTCAGTCTCGTGGGTAGCAGGGGGCTGTGTAGCTAGTGATTAAAAGGGAGTGCAGGCTCTGGACAACCCAACAGTGAAAAAAATAACAGCCTAATTTAAAAGTGGGCTAAGGACTTGGACCGACGTTTCTTAAAAGAAGACATGTACGGGGTCAACAGCCATATGAAAACTGCTCAACGTTACTCGTGATCAGGGAAATGCAAACCAAAACCATGATGAGATATCACCTCACACCTGTCGGGATGGCTATTATCAAAAAGAAAAGATAACGAGTGTTGACGAGGAGGATGTGGAGACACTGGAACTCTTGTGCACTGTTGGTGGGAATATGAATTGGTGCAGCCGCTATGGAAAACAGTATGGAAGTGCCTCAAAAAAATTAAAAATAGAGCTGCCATATGATCTAGCAGTCCCACTTCTGAGTATTTATCCAAAAGAATGGAAATCAGGACCTCAAAGAGATAGCCACTCCCATGTTGATTGCAGCATTAGTCACAATAGCCGAGATGTGGAAACAACCTAAGTGTCCATCAGATGAATGGACAGATGAATGGGTAAAGAAAATGTGGCGTGTGCATACAGTGGAATTCTGTTCAGCCTTAAAAAGAAGGAAATTGTGCAATATGCAAAAAACCTCTTACGTGAGCTATCTAAAAGAGTCAAATTCACTGAATCAAAGAGTGGAATCTCGGTTGCCAGGGACTGTGGGTAGGGGGAAATGGGGAGTCACTGATCAACAGGCATACACTTCAGTTGAGATGAATAAGCTCTACAGATCTGTACAGCGTCACAGCCATAGTCATCGCTACTGTATTGTATACTTAGAATTTTAAGAAGGTAGATCTCATGTTGCATATTCTTACCACAATAAAATAAAATTTTTTAAAATAAATAAACTAAGACTACACTTAGTCACAAATAGAAAAAGAAGAAGAATGCTAGCTCTTGGTTCCAACCTGACTTTGCCCCTAACCAGCTGTGTGACCTTGAACAACCAAGTGACCTAAGCTCTCCACATCTGAAGTTTGTTGTTCTTAAAATGAAAGTTGTAATATTCTTCACCTCGTAGTTTTGCTGTGAGGATTAGAGGGGATAAAACATGCAGAGGACTTTGAACAGTAGTTGTGCATTCAGTAAACGTTTCCTGTATTTAGTAATCAATGCCATAGTAACAGAAGAGCAGTATTTTTTACATATAGCATTGATTATGGCATCAGAGGCATGAAATCAGTCATGGGAAGTTCATTGGTGGAGATGAGTTTTGACTCAGGTCTTGGAGGACGGAATTGACGGTGATTGGCAAATGGAAATCAGAAGCACATTCCGGTTAGGGTCCTGCAGAGAAGGGGTCACAGATTTGTGTATGATCCTCCAGCAGTGTTTTCTCCATTGGGGCTGACTTCTTTACTTAGCTCCTTATTTCTTTTCATCATTTTAAAATGATGAAAATCATCTATTGCCATGACAGCACAAGGCAGTCATGAACTCTGGCAGCTTTGTTTTTTATTTGGAAGTGATGTTCTGTTGAGACCACTTAAGCAAGCATCTCTCATTCTTCTGCTATCACTGTCTCTCACTTCCATTACCAGTTCATAATGGGATTGATAAGCTATCAATGATAATTAGACACTACAGTGGGATGAAGCCCAGTAGAATAGACACGTAGGAGCCAAAAGAACCCATAGTAGTAATGTCAAATGTGTGCTCATTTTTTTTAATATAATTTTTAAGTGATTAGCTTTTTTTTTTTTTAATTTATTTTTAGCTGTGTTGGGTCTTCGTTGCTGCACGCGGGCTTTCTCTATTTGTGGCAAGCGGGGGCTACTCTTCCTTGTGGTGCGCAGGCTTCTCATTGTGGTGGCTTCTCTTATTGCGGAGCACGGGCTCTAGGCGCAGGGGCTTCAGTAGTTGTGGCTCGTGGGCTCTAGAGCGCAGGCGCAGTAGTTGTGGTGCACAGGCTTAGTTGGTCCGCGGCATGTGGGATCTTCCTGAACCAGGAATCGAACCCCTATCCCCTGCATTGGCAGGTGGATTCTTAACCACTGTGCCACCAGGGAAGCCCGTGTGCTCATTTTTAAACTGACTCATTTAACAGTTTCTCATTTGTTCTCTAATCTGCATAGTACATCAGGTAGAGCACAGAGATTTCTAACAATAGAAGAGATTAAAAACAGAGCTATCAAATTAATTCACCTTTTCCAAACCTGTCACATGTAAATCCAAAGAGGTAGGTAAATGAGCATCAGACTGTGTTGTACCTATCTGCTCCTTGGGCATGGGGACTGCCAGATCAGAAAAAAGGGATGGGACCCATGAAGAGTTCGGAGAGGTTTTCTCCCACACTCCTTGGTATAGATGACAAGATACTGACATGCAGAATTCCTCAACATTTCCGTCGGGAGATGGCCCTCAATTCTGAGGGGTCATCTAGAGCAAGATGTCAGTTGTTACAAGATTTTTGCCAGAAAGCCTTCCTTCAGTGGCAAGAAGCTCACTGATTCATTAAGCGGCCCATTGTATGTTCAGATAATTCCAGTTGTCAGAGAATTTGTACTCGTACTGAGCTGAAGCTTCTCCACAATTTCTAAAATTGAGTGAAGAATTCCAAATATGTTCAACTTGAATTTTATTGCAGCTTGGCCAAACTTAGTGGTGTGTGTGTGGGTGTATGTGTGTGTTTAATTTGCTCATTTTCTAAACTATTCAGAACCTAAGGAGGATATATAATCAGCAGGAATTGTCTGGGTCGGGGTCTACATATAAGGTACACTTACTAAAAGGATTTATTTTCTCTCCAAATTAGGAGTAAAGCGAATCCTATTTTAAGTGTCTTTAATAATAACTCTTTAAGGGACCATCACAGTGGGTCCTTTAAGGCCACTCTCCCTAACGGATGTCATAGCAGGTTAGAGCTGGAGGAACATCCAGGGTCACCCCAATATCCAGGCCACCGCCCAAGGTCACACCAGTAAATGGACAGCCGCGCAGGACTAGAGCACGAGCTCCCAGGACACATTTGGGAGCAGGCAGCCTCTGTTCTTCGCATGGGGTCCGCCACCCACAGACCACGCGTCTGCAGCAGAACATTGCTGCGTTTTGTGAGATGACCAGATGAGTCACTGTGTGTGTGTGTGTGTGTGTGTGTGTGTGTGTGTGTCATTTAATCAGGCAGAACTGGCTGCGACCGAAGCTGAGCGTGAAGGGCAGGACACTCGGAGCTGCATGCTCATGGCCTCCGGCGCTGACCCTGGTCCTGGGAGCATTTTGTGATGGTGCCGGGGGTGGAGGTGGAGGGCTGGGCGTTCCTTTAACAGCGTCTTATTACACGACAGACTGCTTGCAAACCAGCCCCGCCCCCCCACAGAAAGCAGCTGCAGGTTTCACCTGTCTATGTTTTTTTTTTTTATATATAGAAAGCATCGTCATTCTCCAGTTTTTTTTTTAATTTTTATTTATTCATTTATTTATTTATTCATTCATTTATGGCTGTGTTGGGTCTTCGTTTCTGTGTGAGGGCTTTCTCTAGTTGCGGCAAGTGGGGACCACTCTTCATCGCGGTGCGCGGGCCTCTCACTGTAGCGGCCTCTCTTGTTGCGGAGCACGGGCTCCAGACGCGCAGGCTCAGTAGTTGTGGCACACGGGCTTAGTTGCTCCGCGGCATGTGGGATCTTCCCAGACCAGGGCTCGAACCCGTGTCCCCTGCATCGGCAGGCAGATTCTCAACCACTGCACCACCGGGGAAGCCTGCTTTCTTGTTTCTGAATAAGCATATGGACTTTTAAAAACTTGAGATTGAATTTGCTTGCCATACAGTTCACCCATTTAAAGTGTACAATTAAATGGTTTTTGGCCTATTACATTAATTTTTTAAGTTGTGGTACTACATATATAATAAAATTTGCCATTTTAACCATTTTTAAGTGTACAATTCAGTGACATTAAATACATTCACAGTGTGTGCAGCCATCACCACTATTTCCAAAACTTTTCATTCACCTCAAACAGAAACTCTGTACCCATTAAGCAGTAACTCCCCAAACTCCTCTTCCCTCAGCCCCTGGTAACCTCTAAGCTACGTCTGTCTCTATGAAGTTGCCTATTCTAGGAACCTCATATAAGTGGAATCACACAGTATCTGTCCTTTTGTGTCTGGCTTATTTCACTTAGCGTAATGTTTTCAAGGCTCATCCGTATTGTAGCATGTATCAGAACTTTACTCGTTTTTATAGCTGAATAATATTCCATTGTGTGGATATATCACATTTTGTTTATCCATTGACCAGTTGATGGGCACTGAGGTTATTTCCACCTTTTGGCTATTGTGAATAATGCTGCAGTGAACGTTAGCATACAAGTATCTGTTAGTTTCTGCTTTCAGTTCCTTTTCGTACTTAACCTAGAGCAGAATTGCTGGGTCATACGGTAACCATTTACCTCAAACTATGTTTGAGCAACAAGCATGTGGGCTTTTTGCATTTAAACTGTTATAAGTAGGAAGTGTAGTTCTTTATTAATTAAGATATATCCATTTTATCAAAGTTAGCATGAAGAACTATAAATATATGCAGTCAGTTCATTCCTCACCTTCTTTTGAGTTCTTAATTATCATCCGCACAGCTCATTTGACAGTTCATCGTGAAAGTCTTTATGACATCCCTTCTCTTTAACTGATTATTTTAAAGCTTTTACTGTTTAACTTGTCATGTTTTTATACAGTCCCCCACTGAGATGTTAATCTCCAAGAGCGGAGACATGTATTATATTTCTTTATACAGAAATTCCCTGTAGCACCTAGCATAGATCTCTAAGATACCTAACTGATGAGTTTTAACTTCTTTCATATCAATCTCTGGTTTATTCCTAGACTAGAAACTTTTCCAGCAAGTATGTACCTTCATAGAATTCATTTTGCCTAGAGATTTTTTTTTGCAAACCTGTTTTCACCTGTTTTTAAATGAAGTAACACTAATGATAATAATAATGATAGGAGCTAGCCTTTTTTTTTAATTGGAGTATAGTTGCTTTACAATGCTGTGTTAGTTTCTGCCCCACAGCGAAGTGAATCAGCTATATGTATACATACATCCCCTCCCTCTTGGACCTCCCTCCCGCCCCTACCCACCCACCCCCCGCCGTCCCACCCAACTAGGCCATCACAGAGCACCACACTGAGCTCCCTGTGCTATACGGCAGGTTCCCACTAGCTGTCTGTTTTACACACGGTAGTGTATTTATGTCAAACCTAATCTCCCAGTTCATCCCACCCTCCCCTCCCCGCCGTGTCCACACGTCTGTTCCCTACGTCTGCCTTTCTATTCCTGCCCTGCAAATAGGTTCATCTATACCGTTTTTCTAGATTCCACATATATGCATTAATATACAATACTTGTTTTTCTCTTTCTGACTTACTTACTTCACTCTGTATGACAGATTCTAGGTCCATCCACATCTCTACAGATGACCCAATTTCATTTCTTTTTATGGCTGAGTAATATTCCATTATATATATGTACCACATCTTCTTTATCCATTCATCTAGAAGCTAGTTTTTATAGTATACTTAACTGTGTGTCGTGCACCATCCAAAGCACTTTCCATGTATTTTCTCACTTACTTCTCAAAACAAGCCTGTGACATAGGTACTATTAATATACATCTTACTGATAAGGAGACTGAATCGCTCAGAGGTTGAACAGCTACACCACCAGCACATGCTGAAGTTAGACATCTGTCTGCCGGGCGTGTGTGCTTATCCACAGACACAGTTAGGGAGGGGACCCTTCTACCCTGAACCGGGGAGGACAGAATATGCAGCCCCAGAAGGATTATCTGGCCCAGATGTCAGCAGGGCAGGGTTCAGGGAGCAGGGCGTCAGGCCTCCTGCGGGCTCACTCCCAGCCCCTCAGCATTTTGTAGGCTAGCAGCCCTGCTGTCCTCCCACTTCCTGGGGCTCGAGTTCCCTCATTTCTCTGCCGCCCTTAGTGGTGGTAGGATTGATCTTGGAATGTGGCCTGTGGCTGGCTGTGTGACCTTGGGCAAGACACCTGGAGGGGGCGTTGTGGCTGCATTAGGTGCTCTATAAATACCAGCTTCTTCTCTTAGCAAAGTAGTTGCAAACTGACCATCTTATTTAGGCAATCGATATTTCTTAAAAATAGACGATCAATATACAAAAATAGATGAAAATCCATTTTTAAAACCTTCCCAATAAGCAACAAATTCCATATCCGTCATCCCACCAGCCTCTCACTAGCTTGGAGGCAGACAGAACTGGTTCCCAAAGGAACCAAACGTAAATATCTCCGGAAAAAATGTGCTGGCCCAGAGCCATCCAAAGCCAGTTCCTCCCTATCAGCGTATTAAGTCTCAGTTATAGGATGAAGACCAGGGATTCAGAGCCACGCCCTCACCGACTCAGCATCTCTGCCCTCACCCAGACGTGGTGCCGGTCCCCCACCCCATCGTCGCCCAGGCAGAGGGGAAGCTGCAGGAGGGCCGGGCCTCTCCTGAGAAGGGGACTCAGAGGTCTTGGGTCGCTGCTGTGTGTGGGGTCAGCGTGCTCAGAGCCTCACTCTCTCCCGTCCCTCTCACTGCGTCCCGGTTCCTCTTGGATGTCCTGTTCCCTCCTGCCTAAATTGGCTGGGTCTTCCAGGTCCCGAGCCTCACAAGCTTATGTTGTTCCCTTCCCAGCGGTGTGTTTCTCCTACACCTGGGCCTCAGGTTGCCTGGGTCTGGCTGGGTTCTCTGTTTGCTTTCGTGTGCCCTTCCAGTGGCTCAGAGGGCACTGCCACACAGCTCTGTGCTGCACGCACCTCCCCGGTAGGTCAGCTGAGCCCGGCTGCACAGGGGACAGCCCAGGCCTGCCCAGAAGTTTCTCCCGCCCCCATTTCCAGAAGCTTCTGTGGGCCCCCCTCCAGCCCCTTCTCCCATCCTCACATATTCCCCCACCCCCACTGGTCAGACTGGTGACACTTGTGCCTCCCCGTTAGGGTTCTGGAGAGCAGAAGTCACATTCCTACCCCGTCTCTGGCTCTGCCTGCCCCTGCCCCTGCCCCAGAGCACAGAGAGGCTCTTCGTCATCAGTTTGGTGTCTCCCTCCCCAGCCTCTCACAGTCCTGGTTTCTCCCTTTCCGTCTCCAGCCCTGTGTCCAAGCAGAGAAAAAACGTCATCAGCTGTGTCACGGTCCACGACTCCCCCTACTCCGACTCCTCCAGCATCACCAGCCCCTACGCTGTGCAGCACCGCTCCGGGCACGGCGCCACCACCTTCGACACCAAGGGGAGCCTGGAGTCGCACTGCACCGGGAACCCCCGGACCATCATCGTGCCGCCCCTGAAAACCCAGGCCAGCGAGGCGCTGGTGGAGTGTGATAGCCTGGGGCCAGGTAATTTGGGGCCGGGGCGGCCAGCAGCATCTCTCCGGAGGCTGGTTTTCTGGTTCCCTGCTGCTCGCCATCTTGTTACGGGAGAGCTACTAAGCCCCGGGTGGTAGTAGATCCTCACCCAAGGAAGGTGAAGGAGTCAAGAAGACTCCTTGTTGTCAGCCCAGGAGGCCAGAGCTGACCTCACATCTGTCAGAAAAGGTCCTCCCTGTGATGGCCACCTCACTTCTAAACTGTATCTCATGAATGGATGGATGGATGGGGTAGGGAGTTTGCAAAGAGTTGGTCGCCTGAGCGAAAGCAAGCCTGGTCAGCCCTCAGTGTTTCCTACTGAGAGTGGCTTGTCTTTGCTCTCACGGGACTGTCCCTCAGGAGCCATTTGTTCTGGAATTATCCCATTTGGGCGCCCCTTAGGGTTCTCACACCTGGAGGCAATGCACCATTTTAACATTCAGGAGAGTGAGAAGGAAGCCTTTCTTTTGTATTGTGGGAGAAGGGTGAATGTGAGAGAGAAGGCGAGTAAGGGAACCGGTGTGTCCCAGGGCCGGTGCATCTGTTTAGGAAAAGATACATCTGAAAGGTGAGACTCTGAACATTGACCCCTCAAACCTCTGCTTGCCGTGCACCCTCAAGTCCTCAGGTCGCCCCGCACGTACCCCAGTTATAAAGATCGCAGCCTCAAATGCACACAGCTTGGTGTGAAGGGCTCTCCTGCTTAATTAACAGTGAAGGTCTCAAGACTATGTTGTTGAAAACCTCAAGACCAGCCCTTTTACCCAACAGGAAGAGAAGGAAATATTCCTTTTCATCTGTAATCTAATATCCAAAAAGCTCCGAAAACCAGATTTTTAAGTTTACAGCAAAGTCAGTTGGTGAAACCTGACCTGAACTAACCAGAGGCTATTTATAGTACCTTTGTCATATTCCTGTTTGTGTCAGAGTCATACTTGTGCCACTTGGTGAAATGTCCCAGTATTCTGTAGCAGAAATAATCACTTTTTTTTAATTACGTGGTACTGCACAGGGCTCCACTGGGGGTAACCTAATATATTGAATACATACCAAATGACCTTCTAAAATCAGAAATTCTTGATTTCAAAAGTGTCCGACCCCAGGGATTTCAGGGAATTCCCTGGCAGTCCAGTGCTTCGGACTCTGCGCTCTCACTGCCGAGGGCCCGGGTTCGACCTCTGGTCGGGAAACCCAAATCCCACAAGCCACGCAGTGCGGCATGAAAAAAAAAAAAAAAGTGACACCAGGGATTTCAGATGAGAGACTGTAGACCTACAGGAGGAGACGATGCAGGCTGTAAGTCGAGGATGCCCACGTTCCAGGACATCTCAGGGGAACTCTGTGGTAGTAACCGTCCCTTTACACTTCAGGACGCTGGTCTATAAGAATCGGCTCCGGATAGACCTTACGCAGGTCCTCTAGGAATTGATAAAGCGGGGGGGAAAGGTAGCTGGTGCTGAATTTCCCTTGGCCTTTTAAATACGGTGGAGAATGCGCAAGGCAGTGGCCAGATCATTGCAGGCTAGATGTCTTACAGCTCGGAACTTTGTCGGCCTGGGTGCTGGCGCCACAATGTGGAAGGTGACAAAATTGAGAGCTACTGAAATGTTAAGACTAGTCCAACCCCCTAGTTAAGACAGGTCAGGGGACTGAGGGCCAGCTTTGCCCCACATAATGCAACAGTTTTCTGTGGGGAACCACGACGGTGAGAGCGGGGGAGGCAGCTCTGTGGAGCCCACAGGTCACACCTTTCACGCTCCGTTGCCCGTTTCCACCATCAGCCGTCGGGCTGTGGGCCGCCCGTGGCGGTTTTGAGCACTCACCCCACTGCATTTCCACAAGGACTGCTACAGCTGAAGGGCTGAGAATCTCTCAGGGATGTTTTCAACCAAAAAAAAAAAGGAAGGTTATTCTCAGTAAGGCTGCTGGTTCTAAGGCACCTAGTGCCACTGTCTCTGGGGAAGCCCATGGTATAATTTCCCAGTGTAAAGAGGGATTTATGTTCCCCTGTGAGGACACGCTGCACGGTCTTTCTAGCGACAGGCAAGGGCAGGAAGGAACTTCATTCTGGTGCCTGATCTGCCCCCAGAACGTGGTCTTTCTCAACGCTGATATCCTCTGTTAGCTCAATTGTCCTGGGCTTGGAGGAATCAAGCAAAGCAGCCTTCCTCAGCCTCCTGGGGCCCCGCTGGCCCATTTACGGCCAAGATGAGAACCGTTTCAGCCACCTCCGCTGGGCTGCCAGGGTTCCCTGAGCCCCGTCAGGTCAGGACGGAGGCTGTGCAGGTGACGGTCCGTTTTCTGTCAGTGCTAATCCCCTCTGTGGGTCTCGGCTCAGGAAGGATCCCTATTTCTCACGTAGCCTCCTCGGGTCTCTTGGGTCAGTTAAGGTTCTTCTGGAAGGCAACAGAGTGAGCTCTGCACTGCCTTAAGGCAAATAAGGAATTTATTGGAAGGGTGCAGGGCCGAGAGGAAGTTCAACAACTAAGTCCCAGGCGGGACGGGAACCAGAACTCCTTGATCTGAGCCACTGGGGGCCCGACGCCTGCTCTCTGGACACTGCTTCACCCTGACCCAGCGACCCCCGGGCTCCCAGTTTCCCAGTCCCAGGAAACAGAACTTGCTGGTCCCAGCTTGGGGCAGACACCTGTTCCTTGAGCATCCGCTTTGGCCAGGCGACAGGGCTCAATAATAAAGACATCAACCGTAGTTAACACAGCTAACACCTTTAAGCGCTTAACACGTGCCAGATACTAAGCGTTCTACGTGCATTAACTCATGTAATCCCCACAGCGACCCTACATGTAGTCACCATTACTTTCCCAGTTTTCCGGATAAGAAAATGGAAGCACAGAGAGGTTAACTAACTCCACCACAGCCATGCGGCTGGCCCTCCAGGGCTCACCCGGGATTGAAGCACTCTCCCACCCGCCTTGTACAGACAGGGCCACCAGGGGCCATCCGTGAACCCAGGGCTGTTCCCGGGCAGCAGATCTATGAGAGCAGCTAGGCAAGGCTCGATCAGAGAGCTCTGTACTGTCCTCCCAGCTCCGAAATACGCCTCCGGAACTTGACCTTCAGCACTTGCCTTCTGCACTCCATGGTCACTTCATTCCTCTCTGCAGGAGGAAATCACTATTTTAATCTCTTGGTCCCTTTCAGGACCCCCTCCCTGATTCTGGGGTCCCCTGCTCTGGCAACTTGACAAGCTCTGACCCCATTTCCTGTCCCCGCGATGACGGTAGCCTGGCTCTGTCACACCCATTTCATCTGAAGCCCTCTGATCTCTTCACTTGCAGCCTCACGCTATGGATCCCTTGCACTCAGAGTTTCTCCGTCAAATATAATTACCACAAAATGCCCAGAGAGTTGACGTAGGAGCAGAGAGGCGCCATCCACAGCTGGGCCCAGGCAGCAGACACAGCTGGTGATCTGCTGCAGGGCAGGAAAGAGTTGGATGCCTGCACAGTGGCACCATGGCTGATCGACGGAGACAGAGTTCTCCTGATAGCCAGCATTTGTAGCTTTGCAGCCTTCACCCTACAATGGGTCCCCTGAACCCCTCCCTCCACCCCCCAGGCTTTGGAGGGCCTTTGAGGGTCTAACCAAGCTTGGCCTGAGCACAAGACCCCGATTCCACAATGCAGGTCAGCTGTGTCCACCAAGGCCTGGCTGGCTCCTGCTGTTCTGGAAAGCTTGTGAAGAATACGAATTCCTGGGCACCCCCCGACAGGGGTGCGCTTCAGTGGGTAGGATGGGAGGGCCGCTGGGCCCCAACCCACAGTTGGATTTGGGATCTCAGGACGCGCTGCCCCCTTCCCAGTGAGGCAGCTCTCCCTTTACTTGAGGGGGACTGTTGCCTCGGGGAGGAGAAGGCTCCCCTTGACTTCACTGTGCTCCCCAGTCTCCTGTCCCCCGGTTTCTGGTTTGCCCTCACTTTTCAGCTTTCTCTCCATCAACAATTATCAGCATTCTCTCTTGCCGGCCCCAGCCTCAGGCATCTCCTCTTTGACTTTGACCTCATCACCCTGGGATTCGTAATAGAATCGATCCATCCCAGTTACGTCAAGGGCCTGACCCTTATTACGTGTGCTTCATTCATTCTTAGCATCCTTCACCCCCGAGAACTGCCAGATTTGCCCATTTTACACTCGTGACCCCAGGGTACCTGATTGATATCATATTAGGCTTTTGTGTTTCCCAACGATGCTCAGCCCCAGTAAATCTTCTGAATTCTCTGCTGAACAGCACAAGAAATAGACGTGCCTCTGAGGTCCTGTGTACGTCCTGCCGGTTCTCCCTTAGCTACCAGGGTCTCCTCTTGAACTCCCCACTCTGGGCAGCTCCCTCAAACGTGTATGGTTTTAGAGTCGGGGAGTCTGCGGAGGACAGCGCAGGTTTTGGCGGATGTCTGGATTCCCTGTGCCAAAGGCTTCTTGGCAGTCACTGTGGATCACTTCCTCTTGATCTAGACAGAGCTTCAGCACAGAAACGTCTGATGTCAAGAGAGACACTGAGAGGCAGGCGAAGAGTCGCACTTGATTCCGCACATCCTGTACCCGGGCGTACAGTCCTCTGACTTTGTCCCCTGGAGACACGAGTCCCACTCTGCCAGGAGCTGGTGTTCACAGACCACTCAGCACCGAAATTGACTAGAATGGTTTCTTTAATATAAACCTCCTCGCCCTATTCATTTTATTCCGGTGATTTTCCCCCCTGGGACATGTAGTCCCTCTTTTGAGACTCGGTTTTCTGTACCCTGCTGCATCTGTCAGCGTGTCTCTGCATCTCGGCAGATGGCCCCCTGCTGCACCCCTGGCTGGGACACGAGGAGCTGCAGAGAGCTCTCCTTCTGTCTCTTAGACTCTCCTTATGCTTTTCGGTGTCACCAGATAGTAATTCTAAAGTCCAGCAGGGTTTGCTCCCAACCAGTGGAACAAGCCGCAGCCCGGGTGCCAGCCCAGAGTCGGCGTCGTCACCGGGTCTGGGGGCGATGCGGCTGAATGGTGATCACCCAGTCTCGGGAAAGGGTTCTTGGAAGACCACTGTTGCCCCCCAGGGAGTAGGGTCTTCCGGGCAGCTGAGGGCCCGTGACGGACCTGTGACCTTTTCCTCCTCCCAACACAGTCACCACCAGTCACCACTCGTCCTCCTACAAGTCCAAGTCCTCCAGCAACGTGACCTCCACCAGCGGTCACTCTTCAGGGAGCTCATCTGGAGCCACTGCCTACCGGCAGCAGCGGCCTCTCAATCTCAGCCAGGTAAGCCCGCCCGACGGCCGCTCGCCAGGGGCGCCAGGGTGGACCCTTGCCCACCTCCCGGAGCCTCAGCCCCTCCCGTGGCGGCAGGAGGCGCCCCGAGTGCCCTCTGGTGTTCTCGTTCTGCTGTGGGTCACCTTGGGGAAAGCGGATCCCCGATTCACAGAGAGCCGGCCCAAAGCAAAATGACTCGTCTGATGTTCCGAAGCACTTAGTGATGTGGTGCCAGAGCTTAAAAATAGGCTGGCCCACGTCTTGCTCTTTCAGCCCAGCAAAGGGTAAAACACTGCGCCTGGGCCCCATAGTCCAACCATGCTGGGCCTAGTGAGTCATTACAGTGAAGGAGGCCCCCCACAGGGACCTCAAACCCAGGAAAAGAGCCGGAGGATTCGGAGAAGGTGGGTGACATTCAGGGGGAATGTAAACAAGACAGAGTCTCCACGGGCAGTGCTCAGCCTGTGTGTAGAGGGTCACTCGGGTCTGAGTTGCAAAGTGGACTCCGGGCCCTGTTTCCTTAGAAGCTCAGAGGTAAGATAAGGGGGAGTTTGTGTTGAGAAGCCCTTCATCGGAAGTGGTGCCCCTGGTCTGTAAACCGAGGCCGCGTCTGTGTCATGACTTAGGTTCTCCAGGTGAGAGAGGGCTGCTTCATGTGTACCTGTGACTTCAGACAGCGCAGTTTCTGAGAGCCTGCAGTTTAGGGAGCAGGACGGTGAGAGAGAAAGCAGTCTGCACTCAAAGAGGGGCTCCTGTTGACACTCCACAGCTGCAGGATGCCCTTGGGGGACCTACTGGCTCCCGTTCCCTTTGCAGCTGGCTCTGAGTGTCACCCAGCCTGGAGCATGGCTGGGCACGGCCTTCCTTCTCAGCCCAGGCTAATTGATACTTTGCGGGCGCGCGAGGGAGGCGTCTTCTGTTACACCTGCCGCTCCTCTCCCTCCGCCTTCCCCCCGACCCCTCCTCCCCTCCTTGCTCTCCTCCCCACTCCCCGCTTCTCCCTCCTCTCTCCCACCCCCCCCCCCACGGCCTCTCCCGTGCGTGCGCGTGTCCAGCCCTGACGACGCAGCCCTCTCCTGGTGCTTCTCCCCCTCCAGGCGCAGCAGCACATCGCCGCAGATCGCACGGGGAGCCACCGACGGCAGCAGGCCTACATCACCCCCACGATGGCCCAGGCGCCATACTCCTTCCCACACAACAGCCCCAGCCACGGCACCGTGCACCCGCACCTGGCCGCCGCCGCTCACCTCCCCGCCCAGCCCCACCTCTACACCTACACGGCGCCCGCCGCCCTGGGCTCCACTGGCACCGTGGCCCACCTGGTGGCCTCCCAAGGCTCGGCGCGTCACACCGTGCAGCACACTGCCTACCCAGCCAGCATCGTCCACCAGGTCCCCGTGAGCATGGGCCCCCGGGTCCTGCCCTCGCCCACCATCCACCCGAGTCAGTATCCAGCCCAGTTCGCCCACCAGACCTACATCAGCGCCTCTCCAGCCTCCACCGTCTACACTGGATACCCACTGAGCCCCGCCAAGGTCAACCAGTACCCTTACATATAAACACTGGAAGGGGAGGGGAGGGGAGGGAGGATGGCCAGAGGGGAGGAGGGAGAGGAGGAGGGACGAGGGGGGAGCTGGGCTTTTTATACTGAAGGTGCCGCACAGAAACAATGCAAACGGGGCAGGGGAGGGGGGCAGGGGGCAGGGACGGGACACAAATGAAACTTGAACTAGGAAGTAGGAGGACTGAGAGCGGAGAAGAGAACATTTTAAAAAGGAAGGGATTTAAGGAGGGGGGGAAATCTATGCTTTTTATTTTAAAAAAGAAAAAGAAAAAAAAAGAAAACGTCAGTAACAAAAAACCACAGCTCACGAACCCATTCTGCACAGACTGGAAAGGAGAAGAAGAAGAGAGCCATGGAAGATTCCAGAAATTGGGGGGGGGGAGGGGGGGCTGCTCAGTGTTTGAAGAACTTTATGAATTTTTCAAAGATTATTTTCATATGGCAGCAAGTGGCGTTTAAGAATTTGCTGTCAGGGACACCTGATATGATTTTTAATCTATTGGATTAAAAATCCAATAGATTTTTAATGATTGAACGTAAGAATTAGGGATTTTTCCAGAACTCTAAAGGGTCAGCTACCGTCTAGAAAGGTCAGGCCGTGGCCGAAGGGAGGCTGGTATCTGGGGGTGGGTCCGAGGTTGGGGAAGCCCCGATCTGGCCCACTTGCCGGGAGCGATGGGGACAGCCAGGCTGAAGGAGGGCCCCTGGGAGAGGAGGGCGCGTTTTCTCTTTCTGAGCACTCTGGGTAAATCCCTAAGCAATGATATTCCTCAAATGTCATTAATGATTTTTTTTCTTTCCTGAAGATTTCTTTTCTCTTTGAGTCCATCCCTCGTCACGTAGCGTAGGGCCCGCGGCGTCGCCGACACCCTGGTAGATGTCGCAGTCTGCACCTGTCTGTGCTACTTTGTGTTCACCCCCAACGATACCAAGAGACTATTCCTTAGTGTAATTGCACAAGAAGAGCGATCTCACCTAGGCACGTGACCCGCGCCGTGGTCCAGGTGCACGCGCGGGTGTCTGCGGTGCCACGCTCCTGTCCCCGGCACCGCCGCCGGCTCTCGCAGACTTGGTTTTACATCCTTCCCTCCTAGTGCCTTAGCGACCGGGGACGCGGTTGAGGGTTTACTTCCACGGTACTCCAAGAAGCCGGCTGAGGCGAGTCACATCATCTCAGCCCTTCTTCTGTGCTGTTGCAACATTTTACTCTGGTCTTTCCTCTTTTTTTTTTTTTTTTCTTTGTTTAATTTCTATTTTATTTTAATACCTGTTGTCTTTCCTGGACTGTTTGCTAGCAGAGGGGTGTCAGGCAGCTGTCAGGGGCTAGAAGAGCCCATGGATCTGGAAAGAGATGTGCGAGATGGATGGTGGTGGGTGAATCCGACGATGGTGATGGCTTTGGATGACTTTTACTTTGGAGAAAGAGCAAGAGAGACTCCCCACCCTGTACCCTCACCCAGTTCTGCCCCCAGGGTTGGGGGGGGCGTGGCTCTGCCATTCGTTGGGACCGGAGGTCCCATCTCTGTTTTAGGAATGTTGGCCTTGCCGGGCAGCCGCCTCCTTCCCGATGTAGAAGCATCAAAGGAGAGTAGCCGCCTTCCGCCTCCAGCCCTGGCACAGCCTTCCTGTCGCTGTCTGCGGGGTGGAGAGGAGGCCTGGTACCCGGCCCAGCCCCGTGTTCTCAGACTCGCCGCGCGCTTCACTCTCGCAGCCCTGCCCCCTCTCCTCTGGTTCCACCAGCTGTGTTTTGCTCTCACCGTTTTGCCGGGTCCTTCCCTCTGTAGACAACCATCAGCCGTCGTTTGCTGCTGAATCGTTCCTCGAGTTACCCAGGCCTACCCAAGGCACGCCTTCGTTTTTGGTTTTTGAGGAGTCTGGTGGGCAGAGGCTGGAGGGACATTTATGAGGGTAACCATGTGGTCCTGTACTGCACTTTGGAAAACACTCCCATGGGCAGTTCAGTTTCCAAGGAAATTTGCCCTTTGCCCTCTTTGCACCTTTGATACATTCTGGAAATTTTCTCAGGCTTTGAACACTGGTGGGGGTGAGGGCAGAGGGGTCACTCTATCCATAGCAAATTATTCTTAAAATACGTGAATGTTGGGGAACGCTATCTGGTCATCAGTGGGACTTGAAAGGGTGGTCCTAATTGTTTGATTCTTGATGCCGAGTCCTTAACTGACCCCAAAGCCAAGTTTCCGAGGTGCAGAGAGATGGCTCCCAGTTTCGGACAGCAGTCCGTCCTCGTCCTCCCTCACTTTCTCTCCTCGTTCTATGGTCTCCCTTAATGATCGATCTACTGTGAAAGATGTTTTTATCGTGATATCCGACCTAATTCAGTAACGAAGCCAAGCCCTTACCTTAGCTCTTAGCTGTGAAATGTGAAATAACTCTGGAAATTTCCCCTCTCCAAGCATAAATTCTACTTATCCTACAAAGAAATCGGTCCCCAGGTTGGACCCAGCCTAGTCCCGGCCTTAGGCCAGAAGGAAGGAAGGACACCATGTCCCACTCGAGGCAGGGCAGGCTCGGGCAGAGCCCCAGGTACCCAGCGGGCCTGCCGGGGAGCCGTTTGCAGCAGGACAAGATTCTGTCCTCGTGGTGCCACGATCAATACGTCTTTATCCGAACATGGGGAAGTGCCGTCGTTCTGAGACAACAGAAACATGGCCCGTCCAGAGAGAGTGAGGGGAGGAAAGTCTTTGGAGGACATGTGAGCCAGAGTGCTCCCAGAGCCGCGCCAGCCTGGGGAACCATCTCTGTTCTGGACTCTTGGCATCCGGAGGGCAGCAGTGCCCCGTCCGATCTTCCTGCGCCCAGTTACAGGAGTCTTGGCTGCAAACGAGCCAGCATTTTTGCCTTATTGGGTAGCATCCTGGACCCCCTTGTACAGTTCACTTCCAGCCCTTTCTAGATCTGATCTTTTACAGGAAAAGACAACATAGCCTTCCATTTTAAAGAAAATTATTTTGTCTACTTAAGTTGGAAGTTGCTCTTTCACCTGACATTTTCTTTCCTTTTCTTCCAGATCAGGAATGAAAGTTTCATGCTGCTCATAAAGATAATATTATTGTACTAATTATTTTGGTTATTACCATTGTAATTATTATCATAATCATCATTTTGATATTTTAGTTGGGGTTTTAAAATGCACATTTATTCCAAGTATCTTTGTGTTTTCTCTTTAATATTTAAATTTATTTTATTATATCTGTGAGTATCTGAGTAAACAGGAGGGACATGCAGATGTCTAGTTTTGTCAGACCAAAAAACAACAAAAAACAAAAAAGAGGAAAGGAAAGATCCAGGAATTGGGAAAAAAGCTGTCAAGAAAGATCCACCACAGAACAAAAGTTTGAAGAATCAAAGCCTTTATGTCTACACAGGTCAAATTGGGCTCTGGACAACATGGTCCATGGTCACCATCAATACTGTATTTTTCTAGATTCTCAGTGGCCTGAGAGGAGATCTGAGGATGCATCTCCTGGGCTGAACCCTTAGCCGTGGTCCTCTCCCACATTCCCTGCGCTTCTGAAACCTGCTAAATAGATCCTGGGCATGCCTCGCATCTGATACTGACCTGTCAAGCAAAAAAAAAAAAAAAAAAATCCCCTCTGCCCAGAGCTGACTCAGCCCCTTTCCCAAATGTCCCCCCTTTTCCCATCAGCACACCAGGAGTGTGGCTTACATCCTTCAGTGCAGAGATAACTGTCCCCTCCTAGAAGCCACTGGAGGTAACACGCTGATGGAAGGTGCTAGGCAGGTGATACCTTCCCCTGGGAAATGTCAGCCTCCCTTCCTCTCACTAACCACGCTGCCCACTTCTTCAGTGCCCCCCAAACCCCGGTACATGTTCTCAGCACACAATTGTAGGGACAAACTATGGAGCCAAAAAAAAAAAAAAAAAGGTGGAGGGTTAATAGGAGGCCAGAGGAACACTGACAAAAGTCCAGCAGCTCCTTGGACATTGCAGGCTGCTGCCCCCCTGAAATTGTTGGCCGACGGAGGGGCACAGTGGGGCCTCGCAGCCAGGTCCACGGGGCTCCAACTGTGCCCCTTAGGGCACGGTGCTGTGTGCCATGGGCTTTTTAAATCAGCTTGAGGTGCCCACACGCTGCCCACCAAACCCAGAAACTACCGGGCCCCGGGCGGGTAAAGGAAGGTCTGGAATGGCGGGCTTCACTGAAGCTAATGAAGGGAGACGCCAGGCCATGCCCAGCCCAGAGCCGCTCAGCAAACATTAGCGCCTTCCCCGAGTCGCTATCTGCCTTCCTCTTCCAGCCAAGCACAGAGCTGTGGTTCCGAAGCCCCAGGAGAAGACCCCAGTGGGAGAGGCCAGCCCCTGCCCACGCAGGGGCATCTGCCCCAACTCCCATCCTGCCCTCCAACTCCGAGCCGCCCCGGCAAATAGGATGAATAAAAGGCTGCCCGTCCCTAAGACCCAGCTCTCAAGTAGAGGGATGCCGACCTAGTCCTTATTTAGATCACAAATAACTTAGAATATCATCTGCTCTGGAATTGGCTCCATCCCTCTTTACTGAGGAAACGTGGTAAAGGCTAAAAGGGAAGGTTGAAAAGGACCATCAAGGAGAACCTCATAACTGGAGCCTTAGGAACCGCAGGTCGATTTGCTTCTGCTCGGTGGGGTCTTGCAGACCCCTCTGGGTATTTGCACCCGTATCTCTGCGCTTAGTGCCTCTTTCATGATGTTTTGGCTGTTTCCAAGGAAAGGGGTGAGCAGGCCGATGGGTGGGAGAGTCTGAGGCTTGGTGCCAGTTAATACTGTGAAGTGGAACACGTGGTTGATCGAGTTCAGAGGGAAGAGAAGGGTTGGGGTAAACCAGCGGTTGTCTCCTGGACTGTATTTGCATTCTGGCCTTACTGGCGGTGAGTGGCTGGCGGGCTGTGGGAGCCAGCTGGCCTTGTCCTCTTCACCCTGGAACACTCAACCCGCCCAAACACCAGATTGTGGGATGGAAGGAAGGGAAGGTGAGATCAGCCCAGCTGCTAACAGGCGGATTTCCCTTGACCAGATCTTTGGAGTTGCAAACACTCATTTTTGAACAAGCTTGCGGTGGAGGATTTGGGTTGTGTGAGTGCGTGTGAGTGAGTGGAGCAGACTTTCTTGGAAACTGGAGGAAGGAGATGAGGAGGCTTAAGGAACTATTGCTGATGGGCTGTGGTTGATGAAACGCGTTGCGTCGATGGGCTCGCCCCAGCTTTCATCCCGGGTTCTCTGGCGCTGGGGGCGGGGTAGGATGTGGGGCTCTCACTGGCCTGTTCAGTAGCTGCTGGGACAGAAAACAGAGAGGAGAGGAAAGCAAGGTGCCCCCAAACAGCAGGGAGGGCGCAGCAGAGAGGCGGGGGCTCCTTCCGCAGGTCGCGGGTCTCGCCGGGTGCCGCTCAACGCCAGCCCAAGCAATTCTGCCAAGAAATATGCCAGCGCCAGGGCCGTGCATGCTTCCCTCCCTTTTCTTCTCTGTCTTTTCCTTCTGGTGTGTCTTGCAGATTTCAGATGGGGAAGCCTCAGAGTTGAGCAGGCCCGAGCTGTCCTAACCAAATTGGAAAGGAAAGTGAAAGTCTTCCTTTCTTTAGCCAAAGAACCCTTCTCAAAGACACCCCAGATATGGACAGAGTGGCGTTCCTCTCCTTCCTCTCCCGGCAATAATGACTTTGTCAGAGATGCGATCCCATTTGTCTTTCTCTTTCCTCTCTATCCTGACTTGGATTTTTTTTTTTTTTTTTTTTGCATTTATTTTAAAACTGTGCTCATCTTGTAAGAGGAGTGGAGGTTCATAACCCTAAATGCTGCTGCTGTTGGGAACCTGGAGGCGCCGCACGGATCTGTGGGCTTAACTAACCTCACGTTACCTCGGGTATCGGCCAGAGCAGACCTTCTGCCAGGAGGTGCGGCCGCATCGGGGTCAGGTGCACGCTGGGGCCGGACTCGGGGTGTCAGTACTTTTCTGCTTTGCTGCCTTAGGACTCTCACTTCTGATCTCCACAGACTGGACTCAGTGGAGAAGTGGAGACGGTGAAATGACATTTAAACGCAGTAGAAACCTTTTGAAGGCTTTCGGCGCCCTTGCTCACTAGAGCGACCCAACCTAGGAAAGGCTGCTCACATCCTTCCTGCAGCTTCCAGAAGCCCGGGAGAGCCAGCTCCAAGCCAGTTCTTCCCTTGAGACCCAGTGAGAATTTACAGAGAAGCGACCCTCCTGTGGGGCACGCTTGCTCAGGGTACCTCTACCAGCAGGGAGCTTCCTGATGCCCCAGCTTGACTCCTGCAAGCCTTCGAGAGCCCCTAATCACAGGCCCTTGCGTTAGAATGCTACGTTGACTGTCTCTTCTTGGTAAAACTTGTCACATCCCTCCACTGAATAAGAGCCGCCATTTGCTGAATGCTTTCAGTGTGCCAGGCTCATGCCAAGCCCTGTGTGAGCTCGTGGCGCCCTCAGATCCATGCCATCGACGACACCCCCTCCCCCATTTACAGAGGAAGGAGTTGATGAGACAGCTGACCCTCTAAGAAAGTAGCATGTGTTAAGGAAAATACCACGGTGGCCCCAAATCCCCAAGTTTCTAGTGAAATTTTTTGTTAATCAGACCTTTACTAAAATATGAATTTGTTTCACTTCTTAAATTAGCATCAGTAAGTGGCCTCGTGTTTCTGATGAACCACCTAATGATGTTCCCATTGGTTGTGTGCCAAACACTGTTCTGACAGTCGCTCATGTTTATCCCATTTCCTTCCGTCTTCATAACGACCCTATGAAATCGGCAGTACTAGTCCCTTTACAGATGAGGTAGCTGGCTTGGTGAGCTGGTAACCAGCCTAGGATCACGCAGCTAGTAGGGGAGCCTAGCCTTGAACCTGGGCCTGCCCAGCTCCAGAACCGAGCTCGCAGACACCAGCCTCGGCTGTCTTCTGGGTGTGTGAGCGAAGAAAGGTCTCGAAGGAACATCGCCCCACGCCACCCCTGCCCCATGCGTGGAACTCAGCAGAAGGTCTGTGTGTAGAGAGAGTCCTGAATTGGATCCAAACAGCAGGGACAGAATTAGTTTGACTTCTAGAGAAAATCTTAGGGGAGTTTCTTGATTCATAGTAGAGTTCATTTTCTGTTCCTTTCCAGTGTACCAATTAGCTTTAGTAGTGCTGCTACAACAAACTCTTATAAGAGTGAAGAAAAAAAAAGTGTTCTTTTCTTTGAAAAAAAAATAATTTTTTTTCTCGCTTATAGTTAATTCTAGAAAGGCAATACTAAAGGTATATATTTTTTTCAAAATGCTATTTTTTACTGCACTGATAAATATGACAACTCTGGTCTCTGTAATCGATCCACTCTTCAGCTCTGGGTAGAACCAGATGCGGGATTCACACCAAATTTGTAAATACCGTATGTGGGTCTGGTGTCCAGGAACTGTTTTCTTTGTGCTTAAAAAAAAAAAAAAAAAAAGAAGAAGAAAAAGAAGAAGGAGAAAGACAAGATGACTTTCAGAAAGAGGAACAAAGTCTTCTTTCGAGATAGTCTTCTCAAAGAAATGGAAAGCAACAGTTGTGTGAACTGAGAAAAACTAGCCAACTTTCAGGAGATAAGGAAGGAGAGTCTCTTGCCGAGGTATGAGATTAATAGTAACACAGAAGATTTTTACTTTGCTTGAAAGGTGGCGAGAATTTAGAAATGATTTAGGACTAGATTTTTAATTTTTTAGAAAACTATCACCATTTGTTATGAAACATCTCCTCAGTTGTTTGGGGTGGGGTTTTCGTTTCTTTTTTACTTTAAAAACTACTTTATTGACTGGCTCCAGGCATGTTTGCCTAAATTCTTAGGTAGTTTACACAAGTTCTAGAATCTTCTAGAACTTAAATTCCATTGGAAGCAAACCCAGCTGATCAGAATTTGAGATCCTGGTTGGTTTCATTCAATAGGTATTCTGGAATTCTGACAGAACACCTAAAGATTTTTTTAAAGAAGGTTTTAGATACATTATCTTACACAAACTGTGACCTGATGGCAATAATTACCTCAAATGTGGGCATTCATCCTGGTTTTAGCCTTTTTTGAAATCATGTAGCCAGCTTGATCTTGGGATTTAAAAGACTATGAACTCTGTGTGGGCTGAAAGTAACGATTAATGCACACCCTGGTCACTGTTGCTTAAGTGAACTCTGAAAATAGGTAATCTTTACAACAAAAGTGGAACCAAGGAAGAGATTATTCCTTGTGTTTTGTAATCAAATGTGATTTTCAAATGCACATGTTAAGTATATATGTTTTTAGCTACTGTAAAATGCTGTTAGGCTTCTAAGATATCAAGAGAGTCACATTTTAAAATGCGTAAACTAAATAATTGACTGTGGATACTTAAGCATATTTCTGGCTACGTTTTATAGTTAAAGTGTTTTATAGTTTACATGTAAACTGGTACTTTTTAAAGAAAATTTCTGTTTATAACTGACATCTTCAAACCCCAGCAATTTCACCTCTTTAGTTGGAAGCCACGTTCCCCCAAGGCACCCCAAGGCAGGTGTGTTCTACCCGTACTGTTGTGTAGCCTTCCATATTACTGGTTTCCATGGGAACGCGAGAGAATGTGAAAGGATTTCCAGGTCGAGCAGGGAAGGGGTGAGTCCACAGCCTGGGCCAGATGCGAAGATCTCGTGCCACGTTGTATCCACACTGGTCGTCAAGGCCTTCTCTTTGACATCTTGGAAGAGGCCGAGAGAACAGATACCTGGTTTGTTGATTCTGTCTTGATTTGAATGTTTAATTTATTCATCGGTCCACTGACTTCCAGTCACCGGGCAGTAGAAGACACTGGGATTCAGGTGGCCCCGAAGGTACAGCTGCTATTTCTGGGCCCCCAGCAATATTCTGATTGGCGTTTTGCAGGGGAGAGTCATACACCCCTGTGCCCATATTTATTGGTTGGGTTTTCCATCTATCTGCTGTCATTTATTCCTTTTCTCCTTTAAAACAAAATAAGTGTAAAAGGTTGTGTTTCCTTTTTACTCTTTGTCAAACTTCGTTTTGAAGCCTAGGTCATTAGGAGGTGGGATCTAGATTTTTTGCTAGAGATTGTAAGTGCTGCTGAGTGGGAGGAGGGGACTGCGGACTGAGGGGCAGTGGGGGTGGGGGGAGGAGCAGTGAGATCCATCCAAGTAGAGGTCATAATTGAGAGGGCCCATCATCATGATGCAGGAGCCAGATTCCCTAAGAGTTTTGGTTCATTTCTTCCTTTCTCTTGTGCCACAACCTTAGTGCAGAGGACCTGCTGTGATCTGAAGGGCATTCCTTTAGCAGATAACACCTTGAAAACTGCAAAACACCTGGGACCAGGGAACTAACTGGTGGTGGTTTTTAATGCATTTGCTTTTTCGCCGTGAACTCTGTTGATAGTATGTTCTTATCACAGTTTTTGGTTAGAAATGTCATTGTAAACTATTTTTCATCTTGCGCCTCCTAATTATCCTCTGCTTTCCTCTGTTGGGTTTTTTCCCTTTGATTTAATTAACCAAATGAATTTTATGTCATTGTCTTTGGGGCTTAATCGTATTTTTTAAAAATAAAGGTATAGAAATTGGCTTTTTTTTTTTTTTAAAGTAAATATGCTGTATCTGAAAAAGGACTCTGCCTTCCCTCGCTACTTGCCTTTCAGCCAGCCTCCACGCGAACCTCCTGGCACCCCCTCCCCCTTCTGTGTTGGGTCACTGTCCCCGTGGCCACCTTGGCCCCTGCCCTGCTGTCACCCCAGCCCCGTGCCCAGGCACCCAGGACTCCCAGGAAGCTCTCAAGAGCCAGGAAGAAGGACCCACTTAGCCTTGTGAGTGGTGGTCTTGCCTCCCTGTTAGATACTCGCCTGCTTGGTTGAAGGGGCAATGGATTTACTATTATTGTTATTATTATTGTTATTGTTATTATTATTATTATTATTTTAATAGTTTGGCTCAGGAAGAACTTGGGAGATGGAAAGTGACTTGACCATGCCCATCCTTCGTAGCTTTCTGTGACTTCTGGATGGAACCTAAAGTGTCCCCCACCCCACTCCCCCTCCTCCCTCCCTGCAGATATTCTTGTTCGCCGTCTCCGCGGCGCATGGTTTCTCCCCACCGTCTCACTCCCCCTGTCACTTTTCACCCTTTCACTGTTGTGTTACGGCTCCTTTAAAGCTTTCTTCTGTGGCTTTCCCAGGGCACAATCATTTCTGGCCCCCAAAGCATCTCCTCATCCTCTTTCTGTGCGTTTTTTTTAACCAAATGAAGTAGACCAGGAAGTCATACTTTGGGGCAGCAGAGTTTCCAGTCTAGTAGAATCACTGTATAGATATAGATGCTGATATATATGTTTGTGTATATATATATCAAACCAAATTTCTGATAGGAAAAGTATAGCTTTACGGATGAGGGGGGGGAGAGGAGCTTTTAGAAGACGGAGTCAGCGTTGGTTGGTGGATGGGAGGAGCCCGGGGCGGCCCAGGCTGCACCTACGCATGTGGCCTGAGGCAGGGCGCCGGGCCCCGGCCACAGTGGAGGCAGGTGGCCCCAAAGGGAGCTGCTGCTCTCTCTGGGTCCCCAGCGACAAGGGCATAGATGAGTGAGGGGGGCAGCACATCAGAATGACCGGAATTTTCCATCCTGTTTTGCTTTGACCACATGTATTGAGCCACAGCCTCTGATATTATATCACGTTTCCAAAAATGGTATCCATTAGGATGGAAAGAGAACGGATCTGTAGAAATGTTTACCTTTCAACTGCCCACAAATTCAGGACACTCTGGATAGAAAGCCTCACTGCCCAGAACGAGAGCAGGGAAGAGGAGGCCCGGTGAGGCTCGGTCACTGGTCCAAGGAACGCGGCCCCTCCCCAGGGCCATCCCGCCCAAATCTTTCTCTACCAGGTCATCTCAGCTC
The DNA here is from genome assembly GCF_965194825.1 of Balaenoptera physalus. Classification (NCBI taxonomy): domain Eukaryota; kingdom Metazoa; phylum Chordata; class Mammalia; order Artiodactyla; family Balaenopteridae; genus Balaenoptera; species Balaenoptera physalus. The sequence goes on along the minus strand of NC_138887.1, from coordinate 109,747,411 downwards.
AGTTACCCTATGGAAGCCCTGGTCTGTTGTGTTCCTTCACTGTACGGTTTCTGTAATAAAAAGTGTTAATCCATGTTAATCTTTGTGAAAATTATTGCGTGCAACAGTATTTTCTCGTGTACCTCTTTTTCCTATGTGAATTGTCCCTCTTTTCTTTTTTTATTTATAAATGTCTACTTTTTTAAAAAGACAAACCAATGTGTTGTAGGCCTATATGTAACCTATCCCTTAGTCTCATATTATAGGTATGTTATAAGAATGGATATTTTACTTGGCTTTAGAATGTTTTACAAGAAAAATAATTCTTAACTGATCAAGTCCTTGCTACTAAAATGCTTGTGTTTTTCATCATGACGTCGTGTGCTTCTAAATTAATGATCATTTTCGTTGTAGAAAAATGGAGTGAATTTATATTAGTCTTGGAAACTAATAATAGCATTGTAAATTTATGAGATGATTTTAACAGAAAAAAAATTATAGAAGAATATAGTTATTTTAATTGTAATATTACTAACTGTAGGGTGAGAAAGGGGGGTCCCGTTGTGGTGAACTATGTTGTAGCTTGTTACTCACAGTTTCTTTTTGATCATTTTTTCGGTCTCTGAGGTGAAACGAGTTATTAATTAAAATTTGTAAACTCACATATGCATATTGTATATGTGTAGCAATGTAATCACACTTTGTCTTGGAATTACATTAAACTGTTTGGAATCACTGTACACTCAGCCTGGCATGCTTGTTTATTCTAGAACCAGACCGGTTCTGAGGCTACAGGGGTTATCGTTACGAGCCACGTCTTTTGTAAGTTATTTAGCCCTCCGGAAAGTATTTAGTACCTCTGAACGTGTTCACAACCCACCACTGCATTTAAAGTTTGCCACTGTGTGTGGCGGTAGAGGGCGGGCTTTGAGGTCGTTTCACTACCTGCTTGGGGGCAGCTGGGCCGAGGGCGGGGAGCTTCCGCACTGCCGCTAACTCTCCCGAGCCGTTCCAACCCCCACGGCTCCCCAGCTCCATCCCCGAGGCCGAAGGCGGCTCCCCAGCTCCATCCCCGAGGCCTAAGGCGTTGCTGTCATCCGCCATCCGAAGAGCTTCCGAGTTCATCCCGGATCTGGGTGCGGAGCCGCCATCCTCTGCACGCAGGCCTTGCCCTCCCACGAGACTTCAGTGCCAGGCAGCCTCTTGCGCACCGGCCTCCCCACCGGGGCCTCCCCGGGACGGCCCACCGGAGCACCACCGCCGTGAGTCACCATCCCCTCTGACTGGGCCTTCCCACCCTTCCAGCAATCATGTTTTTTAAACATTATTGTTATTGTGGTAAAATCAGTACATAACATAAAATTTACCATTTTACCCACTTTAAAGTGTACTGTTAGAGGGACTTTCCCTGGCATTCCAGTGGTTAAGACTCCAAGCTCCCAATGCGGGGACACGGGTTCCATCCCTGGTCAGGGAACTAAGATCCCACATGCCACGGGGCGTGGCCAAATAATGAGGTGGGTGTCCCTTGCCCAGGTTCCCAACCCTTGTGCATAATTCTCATTATGGCATACTGTCAACCTTTCTTTCCTGATTTTCCTTCCCCATGGAACCACAAAATCCTTGCAGGTAAGGATTTGTCTTTCATCTCTATTTCTAGGGCATCTGTTACCCTACCGGGCAGAGTAGGAAGTCAAGAAATATTTGGATAAATGAACAAACTACTCAACCCGTGTTATTGTCCGATCAGCCCACCTTCCCGCCCTCCAAATTCCGTGTCTCCCAGAATTCAGGTAATACTAATAAACCCTAAATGCAGCCAAGGTTAAATGCAACTCAACCAAAATTCAAGTTCCATAAAAATCCATGCAAAAGATTTTGACAGAATTCGGAACGCTTCCAACATACTTTTTTTTTTTAAGTTAGAAGTGCACTGCCAGGGATCACAGTCCGTGGAAACGGAGAGAGAAGCAGACCCTATATTCCAAGTGAGATAAGAGCGTGTCATCAGGGGAATGCAGTGCAGCTGTGTTTAAGGATCTCACCACCAGCGTCTCCGGAAAGTTATATAAATCTAAAGTGAAAAGACAAACTTATTGCTGTCAATATGTTCCTCCAAGCATATTCAGTACTGGGGAAATAAAAAAAAACAGATTCTTTCCTTGAACTGATAATGAACAGGAAGCAGAGTTCTAGACTCCCATAACAAGTACTGTTTCCCAGCAGAGCCAAGGAGCCCCTAGAGGAGGGCCAAGCCACAAACAGATGGTGCTTTCACCCAGCAGCCAGCTCGGGACTCTGCCCACTGGGGCTTTGGCTTTGGGGGGAGGTGCTCCCACGTCACCAAGCTCCCCTTGCTTTGGGGGCACGTTGTTGTGTAGTGGATGTCGTGTTCCAAACAGCCAGGTGTACTACATTTTTTTTGTGAGAGTCTGACTTACATGTTTTCTAACTCCTCCCTGGAATAGCTAAGCTTAAGCAAGTATCAGTAAATATAAAAGCAGAGAATACACTAAGAGCAAAGGGTAAATGTAACACTGGTGGGGTGGGTGTCCTCGTGACCTCTTCACTGTGTTCAGTCCCTCCCTTCTGCCAGTACTCAGCTTTAACGAAGGCGCCTCGGACCCTCTCTCCCCCACCTGGCACGCTTTAGGTCCAACTTGGTCCATGCAAACGGCCTCCAATAGATCTTCCTTAGAAGATCTATTTTCCTTACACTGCCTGGCACTGCTTGAGGATGAGAAAAAACCCACTGTTCAGCAACAACCCTAATCCTCACTCCATAGGGAAGAAACAGCCAGGAGCGAGATAGTCCTCCAGTTCTGTGAGGCTGAAACGGTGCGTGATGAGTCAAATCCGCGCCACCTGCCTTCACTAATCAAGGTCGCTTTCACGCTTGCGTGTCCTCCAAGCCGCGTGTAGCCTGAACAGTGAGATCTTTGCCCGAGTTGTTTTCTAGGAACTTGGGGTTGCAGCTGTGTCTAGTTCAGCTTAGCCAGTTAAAACTGGATAGGACAAGCGACCCTCCAGCTGGGCACCTGCAGAGACCCGTAGCTTAGTTACGCCTGCGCTTGCGCCTGCGCAGAACCATGATTCCCGCACCTTTCTCCAGTCACTCTTCCCCGTGCGCCCACGCTTAGGACCACCCTGCTTCTTTATTCGTCATCCCGTGAATACCCCAAGCCCCTCGCCTTTGGGGAGGCAGGTTTGAGATCTGAAATTATTGTCCCATAGTCTCTGCTCGGCTGCCTTGCGAAGAACCCTCTTTGCTGTGAACTTCGGCGTCTCAGCGTTTTGGCTGGCTGTGCGACAGCAAGACAAGGTTGGTTTGGTAAGGAGGCCATCTAATTCCCATTATTATTATTATTTTTTAAAGCAGCTTGGGTACACTTTATTTTTTATTTTTTTGGCTGCGTTGGTCTTCGTTGCTGTGCGTGGGCTTTCTCTAGTTGTGGCGAGCGGGGGGACTACTCTTTGTTGCGGTGCGTGGGCTTCTCCCTGCGGTGGCTTCTCTTGTTGCGGAGCACGGCCTCTAGGCGTGCGGGCTTCAGTAGCTGTGGCGTGTGGGCTCAGTAGTCGTGGCACGTGGGCTTAGTAGTTGTGTTTCGCGGGCTCTAGAGCACAGGCTCGGTAGTTGTGGTGCACGGGCTTAGTTGCTCCACAGCACGTGAGATCTTCCCGGACCAGGGATGAAACCGGTGTCCCCTGCATTGGCAGGCGGATTCTGATCCACTGCGCCACCAGGGAAGTCCTAATTCCCATTCTTTTTTTTTTTTTTTTTTAATTAATAGCTACTTTATTTATTTATTTATTTTTGGCTGTGTTGGGTCTTCGTTTCATGCGAGGGCTTTCTCTAGTTGCGGCAAGCGGGGACCACTCGTCATCGCGGTGCACGGGCCTCTCACTATCGCGGCCCCTCCCGTTGCGGGGCACAGGCTCCAGACGCGCAGGCTCAGCAGTTGTGGCTCACGGGCCCAGTTGCTCCGCGGCATGTGAGATCCTCCCAGACCAGGGCTCGAACCCGTGTGCCCTGCATTAGCAGGCAGATTCTCAACCACTGCGCCACCAGGGAAGCCCTAATTCCCATTCTTAAGTGCTTTCTTTACACGCGCTGATCTATAGATGTGGTCTCTTCTACTGAGACACTTTGCATTTGACAGCACTTGTAAAACAACACTGGAGTGCAGATACCCTGTCAATAAATCACTTGATATCTGCTTCTATGTCTTTTTGTGTTCTGTTTCGATGCCTTCTTATGTCATTGCCATGGCTCTCAGACTCTTTATCTGCTGCAGACTAAGCCCGTGGACCAGGCTGCTTATAAGCGAACAAATTACCCATTAATAAAAGCCAGAACCAGAAGGAAAAAGTGGATGCTTGGAGGAAACCCTTCTAAGGGGGAAAAGATTGCCACAGGTCTTAAGATTGCACAGGCCAGTGAGGCAGTAGGAGAGAAAGCATTATCCATAGCAGAGCGATTCACAGCATGGCTTTGGAGTCAGCCATATTGGGGTTCAATTCGAGGCTCTGTTGTTTATGACCGTAAAAGCTGGGAGATCACTTAGCCTCTCAAGCCTCAGTTTTCTTATCTGTAAAATGGGGATAATGCCACATGTGGCAAGGACTGGGTGGATATTCCCCATAGCCATTTCCTGTTCTTGCTGAGTACAGAGCTAGATTATATTTCCTAGCTTTCTTTGCAGTTAAATATAGCCAGACCTGACCCCTAAAACAAAACTCACATACTTTGATCCACACTCTTTCCCCTCAATTTCTGCCCATATGTGGAAGAGCTGATGAAGGACTCTGATGAAGAAGCCCAGATCAGTGAATGATTTCATGGCCTCCTAATAAAACCACATTGGACAAAACCACAAAAAGTAAGAAAGAAATCTTTTTATTATATTTAAGCCACTGAAATTTTAGGATTTTTTATACAGCAATTAGCCTACCCTGACTAATATAGACATTAGTTCCTGAAAGTGAGGTACGGCTATAGCAAACAGCTAAAATAAAATACATGGCATTGGCTTAGCAGCTGGGCAGAGAAATAAGGAAATTGATTTCAGAAGCTGGAATCATGGTGGCCCATGTTATGCTTTAATAAAAACATTGGATACACATGCAATTAAAAACCCTGTTCAGTCTACCAAAAAATCTAGAACTAACAAGCCAGTCTGTAAGATTACAGGATAAAAGATCAGTGTACAAAAATTGATTCCGTTTCTTTTTTTTTTTTTTTTTAATATTTATTTATTTATTTATGGCTGCATTGGGTCTTCATTGCTGCGCACAGGCTTTCTCTAGTTGTAGTGAGCGGGGGCTACTCTTCATTGCAGTGCACGGGCTTCTCATTGCGGTGGCTTCTCTTCTTGTGGAGCATGGGCTCTAGGCACGTGGGCTTCAGTGGTTGTGGCTCTCAGGCTCTAGAGCACAGGCTCAGTAGTTGTGGTTCACGGGCTCAGTAGTTGTGGCACATGGGCTTAGTTGCTCCGCAGCATGTGGGATCTTCCCGGACCAGGGCTCGAACCCGTGTCCCCTGCATTGGCAGGCGGATTCTTAACCACTGCGCCACCAGGGAAGCCCCGATTCCGTTTCTTTTAATAGAATTTTTAAAGGTTGCATTCTGGGGCTTCCCTGGTGGCGCAGTGGTTAAGCATCCGCCTGCCAATGCAGGGGACATGGGTTCGAGCCCTGGTCCGGGAAGATCCCACATGCTGCGGAGCAACTAAGCCCATGTGCCACAACTACTGAGCCTGCGCTCTAGACCCCACAAGCCACAACTACTGAGCCCATGTGCCACAACTACTGAAGCCTGCACACCCAGAGCCCGTGCTCTGCAACAAGAGAAGCCACCTTAATGAGAGGCCTGTGCAGCACAATGAAGAGTAGCCCCCGCTCGCTGCAACTAAAAAAAAAGAAAGCCCGCGCGCAGCAACGAAGACCCAACGCAGCCAAAATTAAATAAATAAATAAATAATTTTTAAAAATATATATATATATAAACGTTACATTCCATTTACAGTCATTACAAAATATTGGCTATATTCCCTGTGTCGTAAAATGCATCCTTGTAGCCTATCTTACACCCAATAGTTTGTACCTCCCACTCCCCTACCCCTAGGGTGCCCCTCCCCCCCCTCCCCACTGGTAGCCATTACCAGTGTTTGTTCTCTATATCTGTGAGTCTGCTTTTTTTTGTTATATTCACTAGTTTGTTGTATTTAGATTCCACATATAAGTGATATCACACAGTATTTATTTCTCTGTCTGACTTATTTCACTTAGCATAATGCACTCCAAGTCCATCCAAGTTGCTGCAAATGGCAAAATTTTATTCTTTTTTGTGGCCGTGTAATATTCCATTGCATATATATACCACATCTTCTTTACCCATTCATCTGTTGATGGACATTTAGGTTGCTTCCATGTCTTGGCTATTGTAAATAGTGCTGCTATGAACATTGGGGTGCATTTATCTTTTCAAATTAGTGTTTTTGTTTTTGTTGGATATATACCCAGCAGTGGGATTGCTGGATCATATAGTAGCTCTATTTTTAGTTTAAGGAACCTCCATACTGTTTTCCAAAGTAGCTGCACCAATTTACATTCTCACCAACAGTGTATGAGGGTTCTCTTTTCACCACCTACTTGCCAACATTTGTTATTTGTGTTCTTTTTGAGGATAGCCATTCTGATCAGTGTGAGGTGATAGCTTGTTGTGGTTTTGATTTGCATTTCCCTGATGATTAGTGATGTTAAGCACCTTTTCCTATGCCTCTTTACCATCTGCATTTACTCTTTGGAGAAATGTCTATTCAGTTATTCTGCCCATTTTTTTAATCAGGTTGTTTGGTTTTTTTGATGTTGCTGTTTTGTATGAGCTGTTCATATATTTTGGATATTTATGAGCTATTTATATATGTTGGATATTAATTTCTTATTGGTCATATCATTTTCATATTTTCTCCCATTTGGTGGCTCATCTTTTTGTTTGGTTGACAGTTTCCTTTGCTGTGCAAAAGCTTTTAAGTTTAATTAGACTTCACTTGCTTATTTTTTATTTCCTTTACTTTAGGAGATGGATCCAAAAAAATATTGCTGCTATTTATGTCAAAGAGTGTTCTGCCTATGTTTTTCCTCTAGGAGTTTTATAGTATCCCATCTTACATTTAGGTCTTTAATCCATTTGGAGTTTGTTTTTGTACATGGTGTTAGAGAATGTTCTAATTTCATACTTTTACATGCAACTGTCCAGTTTTCCCAGCAACACTTATTGAAGAGACTATCTTTTCCCCATTGTATATTCTTGCCTCTTTTGTCGTAGATTAATTGACCATATGACCATAAGTGCATAGGTTTATTTCTGGGCTCTCTATCCTGTTCCATTGATCTATGTGTCTGTTTTTGTGCCAGCACCATACTGTTTTGATTACTGTAGCTTTGTAGTATAGTCTGAAGTCGGGGCGCATGATCCCTCTAGCTCTGTTCTTCCTTCTCAAAGTTGTTTTGGCTAATTGGGGTCTTTTGTGTTTCCATATAAATTTTGAAGTTATTTGTTCTAGTTCTGTGAAAAATACCATTGGTATTTTGATAGCAACTGCATCAAATCTGTAGATTGGCTTGGGTAGTATGGTCATTTAAACACTATTCATTCTTTATACTAGCAACAAACAAACTATAAAATTTTTTTAAAAATTTATCTACAGTAGCATAAAAAATAAAAATATTTAAATAACTTAACAAAATATACGCAAAAACTCTACCCTTAAAACTTGTAAAATGTTGCTGAAATTTTTAAAAACTTAAATGGAGAGAGCTACTTCAGTCATTGATTGGAAGAGTCAAATTGCTAAAAAGTCATAGTTCATCAAATTGATTTGTAAAATTGATCAAAAGACAAAAAACTTGAGCATTAGACCTGTGTGACAATCTCAAACAGCCTTAATTGGAGTCCTGGAAGGAGAGAAAAGAGTTGGGCAGGTGAAATATTTAGAGACAAAGGTGATGAATCTTCCAAAATTGATGAAAATCCTCAACTTTAAGAATCAAGAATCTCATGTATCCAAGCATACAGCTGGAAGTTATTTCTCAGCCTTCCATGACTGTCCTGGCCAATGGACTGGATGGAATGTGTGCCACCTCCAGGCCTGGCCCCTGTCTAGTCTAGGGTAAGATATGCTATGATCACAACAAACCCAAAACTGAGAGGCTTTCCAGGAAACTTCTCCCCCACACACTGACTTAGCATCCCAGGATGCTTCAGTCTTATGGAGCCTCCAAATCAAAAAATTAAGACTGGGGGGAGGGAGAATATGGAGGAGTATGCACTGGTTCTTAAATGTTTCCACCTGGAAATGACATCTGTCACTTTTCCATGGTTAAAGCTCTGATGTCACCTGACACCTACCTTCAAACAGACCAGGAAATACAGTCCTTCCATGTACCTAGAATGAGAGGAAAGGAAAAATTCTCGGTGCATGGCAGCCACATCTACCACATTTCCTAAAACACATCCTGTGTGAGCCTCTATGTTCAAAGACCCTGGATGGAGCAATGCTTTTTCATGTCACTGACCTGCATTAGTCTGCGGTGCAAGCCAGAAAGGGATCTTTTCTTGGGTAGGCCTCTGAAATGCGGGTATTACAAAAGCTAGCATGCTCTAAGACCCTACTCAATTTACAACATAGTGAAACAGATGATAATTTTTTTAATAATAAATTAATTTATTTTATTTTTGGCTGTGTTGGGTCTTCGTTGCTGTATGCGGGCTTTTTTCTAGTTGCGGCGAGCGGGGGCTACTCTTTGTTGCGGTGCGCAGGCTTCTCATTGCGGTGGCTTCTCTTGTTGTGGAGCACGGGCTCTAGGCGCGAGGGCTTCAGTAGTTGTGGCACGTGGGCTCAGTAGTTGTGGCTCATGGGCCCTAGAGCACAGGCTCAGTAGTTGTGGCACACGGGCTTAGCTGCTCTGCGGCATGTGGGATCTTCCCGGACCAGGGCTTGAACCCGTGTCCCCTGCATTGGCAGGCGGATTCTTAACCACTGTGCCACCAGGGAAGCCCAAGATGATAATTTTTAAGCACTTACTATGGGCCAGGCCCTTTGTGTGAATGGCTGGCCCTAATAGGCTCTTAACTAGTGTTCATTGTTATTACAATTTTGTCTTAGATGTGTATGTCTTTATTCAAATGGATTCTGTGCTCTAGACTACAGGACCCTAAAGCACATTGCAAAGCAGTTGAGCATCTTGTCTTTTTCTCTAAAACACCCGCAAGTTTTCATACTTTTTGTGGGCAGCTGGGCTGGCAGTACAGATTTCTGAGATCAGAGACAGCATGGTGTAGAAGGAGCACTTGAACTAGGAGTCAAGATCAGTTTAGGTCAACACATGTTTATTGAGCACCTTTAGTATGTACCAGGCGCTAGAGAATAAAGGAGCGTGAGAGTGGATCCCTGCCCTCTAGGGGCTTACACTTCTGTATGGATGGTGGACAGGTAAACAAAAAAAGCATGATACGTGCAATAATAGTATCAACAACGAACAGAGGAGCCACAAGACCTGAGATCTAGCTCTGCCACTAGATGCGTGACCTTGGACGTGTTATTTAACCTCTCGGGGTCTCATGGATAATGAGAATGGGGTCGATAATTTCTAATCCCTGAAATTCTAACATCTACAGTTCTCAAAACCCTGTGAGGTAGGCAGGGCAGGCACGATTTCTACTTTATGTTAGAGGTGAAGCCTGGGGTCGGGGAGGTTGAGCACAGCCGCCTGAGCTACACATCTGCTCGTTGGGAGAGCTGGCCCCAGACTAGACTCGGGCAGGTCTTCTGAGTCAGGCCAAGTGTGTACCCACTCCAGGCTGAGACGTGGGATCTCTGATGGGCACGGCAGGAGGTTTTCTGGATGACCCCTGTTTGAATCTCATACTTGCTCCCGGTTTGGAGTTCTTTACAGACTAAGGAAAGAGCAGTTCCCTCCTCTACCTCCACCCCCTCCTGGTGTTAAGTACACAGCAGACAGTGGGCATTTCTGAAAACCAGGTCGTCTTTCACAAACAGCACAGTGATATTAGCATAATTATCCTGGTGACCACAGGAATCTTCAGCCGCCAGCCCCAGTCACTGAGGGAAACCCTCCCCGGGCCTGGTTTCCACTCACAGCCAGCCCCTCGCCCTCGCCAGCTGGGCTCTGTGTATGTGCAGAGTATGTTCTGGAGGCGAAGGCAGCTCTCCCTCACCGCCCGGGTGCTCCCTGTCACCTCCACTCCGCCCGCCCAGTATCTACACGCTTAGGGAATGTGAGCGAGCTAACTTAGCTGAAGCAAAGCAAACTAAAGAGTGCATCTTGCCGGGCCTCTAAAATCATGCCACGCCCACCAAAGCCAAAAAGACGAGCCTCTTATGATGGCCGGCCACTGCTGTCTCCCACCATGGCAAAGAGTTTCAGAGATGACATTTGGGGGCAATCTTATTGTCATATACAACAGTTTTTTTTGAGCACATGCTATGTGTGCTACAAAGAGGCCAGTGACACATAATCCCTGCTATCCAGGGGCTTATAATCAGATGCCAAGAGCGGTCAGATGACTTTAGAGATGCGTCACAGATGAAAACTTCCGACAGACTCCGGTGGTGTGAAAGGCTCAGTCTTAAGTGCTGGAGGTGTTGGGGTGAGGGAGTGGTCACTGAGGGCTGCTGCTGTCCTAGAAGGAGTCCCAGGGAGCTCGAGCTGGGCCTTGAAGGGAGAGAAGGACGGAAGTCAGTATTTGCATTACCCCCTCCCTATGGGAAATTCACCTGAAAACCATACGACGACGATAAAAGTGCACAGGAAAAAAATCGCCTCTGGGCGCCCCACGTCCTCTCCCAAGGTGGCCCCTTCCACCCCTCCTCCCCTTCCGCCACCTCCTAGGCCTGTGATGTACAGCAGTAGAGCAAGTCCCTTAACTGCCCTGAGCCTGCTTCCTCATCTGTAAGGTTGTAGGAGGATCTACTAAGCGAACACTAGTGAAACCCACCAGCACGGCAACAAACGCTACCTCCCAGTGAGTCCTCCTGAAAAAAAACCCCGTCCCTCCATCTTCACAAAGGCCGTCTGAGGGTGACCTGGTGTGCGTGCTCCAGCCTCCTACCCACATCCTGCCGGCTCCAGGGGCTGCCGTGCGGGTTCAAATTCACCCAGGGCACAGCCGCCCAGGCTCCCAGCCAAGCATCTTCTCAACTCCAGGGGAGTGGCCTCAGAAGCGAAAATCTTCCAAAGGGGCTGAGGAGTGGGGCTGGAGGAAGGGTGGTCCCTTGTGCCTGCCCCCCCAACTCATCCTCCCACCCCCCACCGAAGGGGAGCCAGCTCGAGCTCCGAAACCAGCAGAGCGTCCGGCCTCCGTGCTGCCACCTGTGGCCGCCGGCCCCAACTGCACCCGACTCCGCGGCCCCGCCCACCCAGCCTGGCTCCGCCCACGTGGGAGGTGCGCCTGCCTCGTTGGTTTTATAACCTTTGGAAGAATTCTCAACATTTCTGAAGTTTGCCGTGCCAGTGTTTTGTTTTGGTCTTCTGTTTCCATCCTCGTAGGAGCAGATAAGAGAGCTCTTAAAACACCCATGACCTTGGGTCAGAGTTCCTCTTAGCTTTACCGGAGGTAGAATTGTTGTGCGGTTGCAGGGCAAGCCCAAGGCTAGAGAGCTCATCTGCCAGTGTACCTTGAGGCAGCAGGCTGTGGATATTGAATGAGAACTAAGATCCCAGTGGCCCGGGTTCCTCGTTCCCTGCCCTCCCACACTGCTTCCTCCCCACCCACCTCGTGGCGCCCTTCTTCCCACCGGCACCCGCAGGACAGGATGAGAGCACAGCCCTACTTCTCCCCGTCCAGGACCAGTTTTGTCACCCGTGGCAGCATTACCTGCCTCAGGGTCTTTCTGAGAGAATTAAATGAGGCGCCACGTGGAAAGCAACGAGACCATCTTTGAGGGGAAGATACTGGTGAGAACTGGTGCGAGGGAGAGACGCCCTCCCACTTACCACCCCGACCCCTGACCAACCCAAGCAGCAGTAGCGGCAGCTGACCACTTCCTCAATCCCCAGCCCCTCAACACACTTCCCCACAGGGGCTGGGAAGGCAGTGGGCTCCTGCCACCCCTCCACAGGCCACACCGAATTCCCTTAGCTTCTTTACTGCACGCTCAGGTTCCACGCTGGCTTCCCCATAAAGATAAAATAGGAAACCACAAAATACCCATATTTTACTAAGTACCTGGAAAGCTTTCAAGAAGGTCAACGAAACCAAGCTGACAGTTTTGTCTGAAAACTGACAGTAAAAGGACTGAGCGGAGCAGAGCAGGACCTGTTTCCCTGTGAGCCACTTTCTGAAGATGGGCCGGGACCCGGAGTCACACACGCGGCTCCCAGGCAGGCTGGCTGTGTGTCACCCGGCCACAGCTTGCTCTGGGCTCCACGTGTGTGCGTTGGAGAGGGTGGCACTGGCAGCCCCCATAGGCCCAGGGGAACCGCCAGCCTCCCCCCACCCCCGCCCCGTCCCCGCCTCCTCTCCAGGCAGACCAGGGGGGAACAGGAAGGGGCCCCAGCACCTGCACAGACTCTTAACCGGCCCAACATGAATATCATCTCTTCTCCGTGGCTCATTCTCCTGCCTTCTTCACCCCATCTTCCCCTAAGGTAGAATAAGCCATCCCTCAACTGTGTTCCAGAATGTTCTGGTGCCTTCCAAGCTGTTTCCTCTGCTCCCTGTGTGCTCCTTGGGGGATAAAGCTGTCACTCCCCATGCCTAGTGTGGTGTCTGGCACGAGGTAGGTGTGAATCAATGTTTGTCACTCTGAGTTGAATGGTAATGGAGGAACCAGATGGAGCGCACCCCTCGGACATCTAAGAATAACTCAGTGGCCTGGCAGCATTAAACGGTGCCCTGAGGCCACACAGTGTGTTTTTGGCCTGGGTTCCTACACATGCCGCCTGCCACGCCGGTGCCTCTTGGTGGTGTCCCTCCAAGGACGGGCACCCGGAGACATGCCCCTCCCCCAAGCCATGATCCTGGAACAAATGGCAGCCGACTTCTCTGGACGCCAGTCATCTCTTTAGTCCATCAGTGACCAACACGGCAGCACCACGGACACAGCAGGGGCCTGCCTGAGACCCTGGGCGAGGCAAGGACGGTGGATGCTGGGCCCAGGTGAGGGGGGCTTCCCTTCCGGCCTCCCCAGCAGCCAGGAGAGAGATGCGTTGGGGGGGGCCCGTCTGTGTGGACAGTGCCACAGCCCGTCAGCCTCCGGAGGAGGGAATGTTCCAGGGTAGGGCCAGGGAGGGACTTGATGGGTGACTAAGGGTGGACCTGAATTGAAGCAGGGGCCGTGTGCCCTCGTGGGCATGCGTGAGCGTGTCAGTGTGCATGTGTGGCTGGGGACAGGTGCCTGCCGTACTGCTGACTCATGGAATTTGACTGCTGAGCCAGAGGACCTGCCTGGGGCCAAGGTGACCAGGGACCGAGACTCCGGGGCCTGGGAGAGCGCCCAGGGGTGGAAGGCGCCCTCCTCACCGCTTCGCTTGGAGAGGAGCCCGGGGCTGGCAGGTCTCGGAGGCTGGCTGCAGGGCCGCCTCTGGCCTCACCCACCTCATGTGTAGGCCATCTTGCTGCACACCCAGGGCCGGGTCATCAAACACTCCGTCGACACCAGCCTGGTGGGCTCCACGAAGACGCACTCCCCCGGGCCCGAGATGGGGAATCTGTGGCGGGGAGAGAAGAGACCAGGCACTCACGACCTGGCAGACGCGGCCCGTCACTGGGCAGCCCCGCAGGCCCTGTGACTCGTCCTTCCCTCGGGAGCGGCCTTCTGGGACAGTCGGCCCCCACAGACCCCGCTTGCGTGGCTCCCGTCGCCTCCAGAGAGTGCCGCACGGCTCCAGCCCCCGGTGATGCCCACGGATGTTTCCGGGACGCACCCTGCACTCCTCCATCCGGCTTTGCCATCCCGTCGGGCTCAGCTCACTCATCCCAGGAACCGGGGCCCTGTCTAGGACCACCCTCCACCCACCCACCTTCCCCACAGCGCCCTGCCTGCACCTCCTGTATCTAGCACAGGGCGGGTTCTCCCTGCCTAAAATCATCCCTTTTGAATCTCAGCACTTCTTCTTCACCTCATTTGGTCACCCTGACCTGAGCCCCCTGCCAAGGCTGGAGCTGGGGTCTCAGAGGGCATCAGAAGGACCCCAAGAGGGAGTAGGGGGGCCAGGACCACCTCGATGTCAGAGAAGCGTGGCCCCAAGGCCCGCTGGTTGCCAGGTAGTCAGCGCTCTGGGGACCCCAGCCTCCAGGGCTCCCTGGGTTCCGGGAGCAGGAAGCTTCCAGAAGGGGAGAGATGGGAGCAGCAAGGGCAAGACTTTCTCAGCAGCTCTAAGAACAGGTCTGGGATGAAGGCAGGACAAGGAAAGAGAAGGAAAAAAAAAAAAAAAGAAAACAAAGAAGAGGCAGTGAGGACAAAGACAGGTGCAGGAGACGGGGAGAAGGCGGCACAGGGAAGGAGTTGTCATGGGCCGCAGTTCACATCAGGTCAGCAGCTGTGCCCCCGCCCGGCTCCTCGGGCCTAGTCCTCCAGCCTTAGAGTCTACATCAGAAGCTGAGGCTCTTACTCCCCTGTGTGTGCTGCTCTGCATTTCTCTAAGCCTAAACTGCCCCTACACCCATGACTGCTGCCACCGTCGCCCCACAAACAGTCCCTGGCTTTGCACACCCACCAACCCATCACACACTGCCCACCACACCACTTGGGCCACACAAATAATACCACCACTGCACACACCACCGACACCCTCAAGAGGTGTTTTCTCTAAGGGAACCCTCCTGGTGCCCAGGGTTCAGATCCCCTTTCTCCCACAGTGACAATGTTCAGGTGACACGTGGCTGCCCAGAACAGAGGCCCCACCTCCCACCCTCCCTTGCAATCAGGTGTGGCCGTGAAGCTAAGTTCTGGCCAACGCACAGGGATGTCCAGGGCACGTCTTCCCTTCCCCTGAGCTACACTGAGCCGTGCAGATGGACTGGGGAGCCACAAGATGGAAAGAGCCTGGGCCCTTTCCAGCAGCAGGAAGATCAGTTGCCTACGTGGAGCAGGGCCACCAAACCAGGCTGGACTTTACCAGGCAGAGAGTAGTAAAGCCATTATCATGACTGGGTCTCTGTCCCACACCCCTGACCCTAGAGGTGAGTGGCTCCAGCTAGCACAAAACCAGGTTCTTCAGGAGGTGCGGCTGGGAGGCTATGGCTTCCCCGGTCTAAGCTCCTTGGCCAGAAGATGAAGCCTCAGCTCACGTGTCCGGGTCAAATGGGTCCCCGTTGACCCAGTGGAATTCGTCCCCCACTCTGCGCAGACCAATCCAGGGCTCCCTCCTTGTGAACTTGAACATGAATTCCTGCACCAAGGAAAGAGGGAAACGAAACCTCAGAGTCAGGTGCGGTCTCCTGACTGCTCACACATCCCCAGACTAACCTCAGCTTGGAAGACTGGCTCCCAAGATGTGTAGACATGGAGAGGGTGACGCCGCACTACATCCCGAGAGTGAGGAGCTGGGGTTACAGACACCCTGCACTCACATGGAGCTGCCTGCAATGGCCTCCAAGGGACCCGGGCTCTGGGAGTGCACCACTGGGCCAGGAAGCCTGGAACAGGGTTTGTCTCCTAGCTCAGTGGGCCAGCATGCCTGCGTTCCTCATTTTCAGGAAGCCTGGAATTGCCTACTTGATGGATTATCTGGGACACATCTCAAAGCTCAGGCTGGATGTCCTTCTACCCGCATATTCCTGGGCCTTTCTCTGCCGAAAGGAGCTATCAGACTGTGTATCAGAGACAAACAGAAGTGACTTTTAGATTTTCTGCTATTTTGGATTGCATGAACTGTTGCCCTCAAAACCCAAAATGGCCAAGAGACCCACTAATTGTGTTTCTTTCACATTTCTAGTGATATAACTGTTTGGGGTATTAAATGAGAGATCAGGCCCTGATTTGGACTAGTAGAAGAAGCCAACGCGATTTTTCATTTCACAAGTGCGGGTATAATTTGTAATGCTCACGCTTCAATACTGAGTCGAGCTCAGCAAACCAGCCTTGGGTGGACATAGTTGGCCTTGACAATAGCAGTGGAAACAAGAGCCCCTCGTGGGCCTGCTCAGACCCCATGGAGCCCACCTGCAACCCCCACCCCAGGCTGTGCTCTGGAAACAGGTCACAGGGGACACCAGGTCCTTGGGGCATGGCTCTCCCCGAAGGTCCCCGCCCCACCGGCACGCACCAGCTCCTTCTGGCTCTGGATCACAGCCAGCGCGGCCTCGTGGCCGTGACAGTACTGCCTGCCCGTGTTCCAGTCTCTCGGTTCCTCAGAAAAGAAGTAGCATTTCCTTCCGTAGAGCAGCCAGTCCTCCGGGCAGGGCGCCTCGCACTTGATGCAGCCCTTGGAAGCTGCAGGGAAGAGGAGCGGCTCGGTATCCACCAGCACAGCGGGCCTCTGTCCGGCCCCCCGAGGATCCCACTCCGCTCCCTGCCACTCCCTCCACCTGCCTCCACTTTGGTGCCCATCAGCCACATGCCTCGGGGGAGCGCCTGTCACAGTGCCTGGCAGGTAAAAGGCTGGTGACTAAATGAGTAAGGAATTTGGGAGACTGGCAGGGACACCGCCCCGAGGGGAAGTGACAGCAGGTTAGGCCCCTGGGTTAAGCTCTCCTCTGTCTCCCCGAACTCCCCGAGGCATGGAAACCGAGAAACTCGGACTTGGAAAGGACCTGGGGACCACGCGTCCTCTCTCTCCAGCCAGGGTGGGAACCATCGGCGGGCTCGATGGGCCTGCTCGCATTGGCCACACCCTCATCAGCTAACACTGCTGAACTGCTGGAAAGATCCTTTGCAATTCTGAGTCCCAACCTGCCTTCCCATGACCTGGAACCTGTGGGTCCAGGATCTGCCTCTGGAGTGACCCGGACAGACCTGGTCTGTCTTCCACCTCCTACTTGAAGAAGGACCCCTGCCTCCCCTCTTCCAGGATTGAACAGACACCATCCCTTCCACAATCCCTTGCAGGGGGTGCCCTCCAGACCCTTCTCCATCCTGCCTGGCTCAGTACGGTGTGCCCACATCACCAGTAAAATGCTGCCACCAGAACAGGCTGGGACACGTCAGCTGTGGTCCACCACCCAGCAGCGATCACCGTACCCCTTCCAGCTGCTGTGGGCTTTCCAGTCTTCAGATGCTCCAATGAGAAGAATCTGTGGGTATGTGCCTATGTGCACTTTTCTGGGAAGGAGGCCCAGAACTTCCATGAGATTCTCTAAGACTCCTTGCCAAAAGGAATTCAGCCATACTCTTCAACTATTTTCCTATGATCTCTTTCTAAGCCAGGTCTCCCCTGTCCAGAACATGTGTAAATCACATTTAAATCCAAATGCAGGATCTTGTGTTTATTTCTTCCACAGTCATCTCATTCACATTGGCTCATTTGAGTTTCTGAAGATAAATTTTAATCTTGGTTTTTTTTTCATCTGTCATGTTGAGCATCCCTCTTTGAATTGTTTCACCTGCAAATTCCATAAGCATATTTTTTTGTTTGTTCTCATACAAGAGATTGACTAAAATGTAGACCAGGACAGAGCCAAGAACAAGTCCATGGTACTCAAGCCCCCAAGGGAGCTACCACCACACCAACACCAATTAATTAATGGGCACCCTGGCATTCCTGCTCAATGAGCTACAGGCCCACTTAGACTTGCCATGCTTTCCCACGAGGATCTCCAGGGACTCTGTTGTGTTTTACTGCAATCTCAATATGCTGTGTTTACACATTGCCCTGTCCTCCCAACCTAGCAATAGAACAATTTAATTTGTAACAATTAGTCTAGGTGAATCCAAGCTGACCCCAGTGGTCACCACATTCTTTGCTAAGCACTCACAACTCCCTGCTTAGCCTGCATGCCCTACAAGTGAGGGTTTGGTAGGAATTGATGTTATCAGTGGATTTTCCTCCCATTTTGAGGTCTCAGGGCGCTTCTCAAAGATTAAAGACAGAGGTCCTGAAGTCACTTTGCAAACCCTTCAGAAGCCATGACGTACTTTGACTTGAATCCATTAAAAGCAGCAAATCCCAGGGTCATATAGCCTCGCCTCCCTTACTTAGTAGCAGTTTCCTCTTTTGCATTCCTCCTTCAACCCTTTCAGTCCTACCTGCCACTCCGTGTTTTTCAGGCCTCTCCCCCTTGGAATGCTCTGGTCCCTCTACCTCCTGCTCTCTAGGAAACTGTTCATTCTTCAGGGATTAGCACACGTGTCCCCCACCTCCGGGAAGCCCCCAGGCAGTAACACCTCTATCACTGGACAGGGAAGTTGATGTCATGCATTTAAAAAGATCTCCAGCACTTAGCCCAGGGCCTAACACACAGCCGGGCTCAATAAATGTTTGTTGAGTGAGTGAATGAGATCTTTAAGGCCCTTAACCCCAAACCATCTCCTTCAAGAAGCATTACGTGACTACCACACACCAAGTTTGTTCCGCGTTCCCGAAACATTTTTGTGATCGTACCTAAGTTAACATCTCCACTTCCGCTGCATGGCTTAGCAAAGAGGACGGGTATAGTCGATGTGTGAATGTACTATTTTAGGCTAAAATCTCATCTAGAACCAACACTCTATTTCCTATTTACTTTGACCCCACAGAATTGGCGGTATGTCTGGAACCTTTCTTTACCTAATCAGACATGCTTTTGACAAGGTGTGTAGGAACTGAACCGCATAAATGCTCTGACATCCATGCTCACCCAATATGCTCATCACCACCAGGATGGCGAACAGAAGCACTGCGATGGCCCCCAGCAGGAGACGCGTGGTGGTGTCTGAGGAGAGAGAAAGGGGTTGATTACCTGGCACGTCCCCACCACCCACCCCCACCTCCAGCCCCAAGTCCTGATAGTGAGAAACTCTGGGGCTGTGTTTGAACAAGCCCTCCAGGAGATTCTGATGCTGAAGTCTGAGGTGCCGTTCGAAAGCACGGGTCTGTCTGATTCTGCGATCCCCCTGCTTGAAAACCCTCCCTCCGGGGCTACGCACTTGAACTCCTTCTGCGGCTGTCGGAGCTTTCCAATCTTTCATCTCCTGCTGCTTCTCTACCTCATCCCTGGTTTCAGCCAGACGGACTCCTTGAAATACCCCAGTCCGTCCTCACAGCCCTTCAGCTGGGTCTTTGCTCCCAGATTTCTTCTCCTCCACTGCAGTCTCTTGAAATCCTGCCCCACACCCTCCATTCTCTCCACGAAAGCTTTCCTGATCCTCTGGCTTCTCCCTTTTAAATTTATATTTATTGTTCTCACCTAAAATTTTAATTTGATGTTTAATGAAAGAACCCTTTTAGACTTCAGGCACAGGGTCTTTGCAAGTATTTTGTGATAAAATATACGTAACATAAAAGTTGCCATCTTAACCATTTTCAAGTGTGCAATTTGTGGCATTAATTATATTCACAATGTTGTGCACTGTGAATTTGCAAAATTCCACTGTCTATTTGCAAAATGTTTTCATGACCCCAAACAGAAACTCTGTACCAATTAAGCATTAACGCCTCATTCCCACCTCCCTCCAGCCCCTGATAACCTCTAATCTACTCTCTGTCTCTATAAATTCACCTATTCTAGGAACCTCATGTAAGTGGAATCATGCAATATCTGTCCTTTTGGGTCTGACTTCTTTCACTTAACATAATGTTTTCAAGGTTCATCCATGTTGTAGCACATACCAGAATTTCATTCCTTTTTTATGGCTGAATAATATTCCATTGTATAATTATATACATTTTGTTTATCCATCCATCCATCCATTGATGGATACTTGGGCTGTTTCCATCTTTTGGTTATTATGAATAATGCTGCTATGAACATTGGCAAATATCTGTTTGAGTCCCTGTTTTCAATTCTTTTGGGTATATGCCTAGGAGTGGAATTGCTGGATCATATAGTAATTCTACATTTAACTTTTTGAGGAACCACCAAACTGTTTTCCACTGCTGCTGCACCATTTTGCATCCTACCAGCAATGCCAATGCACAAGTGTTCTAATTTCTCCATCTCTTCACCAACACCTGTTAGTTTCCATTTTTGTTTGTTATAGCCATCCTAGTAGGTGAGTACTCCCTTTTTATTTTTAACCATTTTTAAAACCTTTTAAAAGTTATATATGTGCATAGATGAAAGAAGTGTCTCCACAGCCCAGTGAGTCCACCATTACTCACCCATGATGAGCTAGGTACCAAAATCAAGAGGAAGTATCTAGAAACTTTTACAGCAGTTCAGCATTGCTGTGACATCCAAGTGCCTGATACTGTTTCTAGTAATTTGTCTATATTGTACTTCACAACAAATTGGGAAAAGAAACCTGGTCCTTTATCAAGGATCTGAAAAGCAACAGATCTGAAGTCAAGAAATTCTACCAGCCTTCACTAAACAAACTAACAACCAAACAGAACATTGCCCCTTCCACAGAGGCAACTATTTCCAGCCCTTTTAGGTAATTCTTTTGGTATTTACCTCCAAATCTCTAAAAGCTTTGCGTATGTCAATACTTTTTGACTTTTCTATTTAAGACACTACTTATTGACTTCCCACAATAATGAGGAAGATTTAATTCTCTGCATTACTCTCCCCACCCTGACCACTCACACACTACCTGCTCTCTCAACATCATAGTTTGGGTTAGACTGATAATTAGGTGTTCTTTTCGTATGGCAATGTAAATGCTACTCCCAGGAAAGCTATGCGGTGTATTATGATCTTTATTTCTACACAACTTCTTGTTTCCCTGTAATTAATCATTTTCCTTTGCTTACACTTCTGTGTGCTCATCATTATTTCAACTTCAAAACTCCTTTAAGCTGATGAGGCAAAATCAGGAATTCTACTTCACCTTTGACTTAGTCTGCACAGGCTGCTCTAACAAAAACCATAGACTGGGTACTGAAACAACAGACACTTCTCTCTCACAATTCTGGAGGCAAGGAAGTCCAAGATCAAGGTACCAGCAGATTCCATTCTTGGTGAGGGCCCCCAGGATGGGATTAGTGCCCTTATTAGACAAGGAAGAGTCACCAGAGAGGAGAGAGGAAGCTCTCATATCCACTGTCTCTTTGCCTTTGCTATTTCCTGAAGATTTTTTTAACTTTATCTTCCCACTCGCTACTGAATCTTTTATTTCTACAATTATTTTTAACTGCTAAGGTTTTTTTGGGTTTGTTGCTGCTGTTCCCTGAATACTCCCTCTTAAAGCGTCCTGTTCTTATTTTAATGATGTAAAATTTTCTCTTATCTCTCTGAGGATATTACTGATAGTTTTTTAGGTTTTTTTGCGGGGGAGGAGGGGGGCTCTGGAGGGGGTGGGGGAGAGGTGGGCAGAAAGTTTAATCTGTATAATCTCTGTTTTCTCCAAACTGCTTTTTTTTTTCCTGTTCATTTGTTTTGATCTCTAGCTTCCATGTCAGAGACTTTCCTCAGATGTCTGGAGATCCTTGGTTATATGATTAAGGCAGGAGGAATAAGACTTCATTGGCACCTCTGAGACAGGAAGAGGGGCTTATTAACTGTGAGGGTCGTGGCAGAGTGACGGGCTGGTCCTCAAGGCTGTCTGTTTGTTGACCTCCTTGGGTTTTTCCTCTTGGGTCAGTGTCCCTGGAGACTGCTCTTCTGTTTTGCCTCCTGGAGGGTGTAGGCTTGGCTGGGAAAAGAGGCTAGGAGGCCATCCTGAGCCCTCAATACATAAATGTCGCCTTAACTGCTTGCTCTCAAATGTGTTGGTGTCCGGAGGCCCTCTCTCCCCAAGGCAGAGGGCTGGGGATGGGCTCACAGAGTGGGGAGAGGACTTGGGGATCTGAAGTCTTCCTAACAAGTGTTCACCCAGCCCTCCTGATTTCAGCTCCCTCTTCACTCACGGCCGTGCTGACTGGTGCCCCGGTCTCTGTGCTGTGGGGTTCCTGTTTGTGACTCAGGTTGCTCCTCTGCTTCCTGAAGTTTCACAGGCCAGTGGATTCAGTGTCAGTTACACCATCATTGATCCCTATGTGTTTGTTTGTTTGTTTAATTAATTAATTAATTAATTAATTTTTGGCTGCGTTGGGTCTTCGTTGCTGCGCGCGGGCTTTCTCTAGTTGCAGCGAGCGGGGGCTACTCTTCATTGTGGTGCACGGGCTTCTCATTGTGGTGGCTTCTCTTGTTGCGGAGCACAGGCTCTAGGCGCGTGGGCTCCAGCAGTTGTGGCACGCGGGCTTCAGTAGTTGTGGCTCGCGGGCTCTAGAGCACAGGCTCAGTAGTTGCGGCGCACAGGCTTTGTTGCTCCGCGGCATGTGGGATCTTCCCGGACCAGGGCTCGAACCTGTGTCCCCTGCATTGGCAGGTGGATTCTTAACCACTGCACCACCAGGGAAGCCCCTCGTTGCTATTGTTTTGTCTCCTGTTCTTGTTATCCTTGTGACCTTTTAAAAATCCCTTTACTGTTGTATTAATGAGCTTTGGAAGGGAAAGAAAATAAACGCATATATTCAGTCTGCCATCTTTACTTGCAAGTCCAACATCCGGGAGTCCTTCCTATGAGCACGGTCTATACTGGCAAGTGACCAGGAGTCCAGAGGTGGGCGGCTTCCGGCATGGTAAGAACAGAGGCTCACGTGTGCCCTCAAGGGCTGGGCTCCTTCTGTATCTGCTCTGCTGTCCTCAGGGGCAGCTTGTTGTAAGACTAATCCCCTTGAGCTGCGTATGAATCCTGCCTTTCCCTTCTTTATTTTTTTTTTATTTTTTATTTATTTATTTTTTTGGCTGCACTGGGTCTTTGTTGCAGCTCACACGGGCTTAGTTGCGGTATGTGGGACCTTAGTTCCCCGACCAGGGATCGAACCCAGGCCCCCTGCATTGGG
Organism: Balaenoptera physalus; assembly: GCF_965194825.1. NCBI lineage: Eukaryota > Metazoa > Chordata > Mammalia > Artiodactyla > Balaenopteridae > Balaenoptera > Balaenoptera physalus. The sequence goes on along the minus strand of NC_138887.1, from coordinate 109,724,500 downwards.
AGTGCAGAGTCTTAACCACTGGACCACCAGGGAAGTCCCTCCTTTCCCTTCTTTAAATGCCTCTCGATCCTCTTCTATAACCCTGGCACCACAATGAGAGCCTAGCATCGTAAGCCACTTCACGTGGGTTCAGATCCCAGCTCTGCCACTTTTTAGTGGCAGAGCTACTTAGCTTCTATTTTATTTCATTTTCCTCGTCTTTCAAGTGAAGTCATAATAGTGTCTCCCTCTTAGAATTTTCTGAGAATTCAACATATAGGGCTTAGAGCAGTGCCTGGCATGGTAAGCTCTCCTTCAGTGTTAGCAATTACCATCATGATGATTATCGGCCCATGGGCTCCTTTAGGGTAAGGGCTGTGCTTTACTCACGTTTGGGCTCCCTATAACAGGGCTCGGTCATTGCCTTGCGTGTTACAGAGCACCCACTGATACTAAAAAACCCAAAGGGAATCTAGCTGCCCTGAATGACAATGCCCTTGGCCGTGCGGGTATACACCTGCTCTCAGGGAAAGGGGAGTCTGTGCCTGTGTCTCCAGCATCACCAGAACTGAGGACTCTCTTCATCCTTGCATGGGGATGACTGCTCTGGATGCGGCGCTGTGGACAGAGAGAGGGTGCGCTACAGAGTCTGACTCCTTGTTCACTCTCGAGGACAGCTGTGGGGCTGCACGAGCCAAAACAATGTTGCATTCGTTTCCCGGGTTGACGTAACAAAGCACCACAAAGCAGGCGGCTTAGAACACCAGAAGTGTGTTGTCTCACAGTTCCGGAGGCTAGAAGTCCACAAGCAAGTTGTCAGCAGGGCCGTGCTCCCTCTGAGACCTGTAGGGAAGTCCTTCCTTGCTTTGTCCTCGTTTATGCTGGTTGGCTGGTTGCAGCTGCATCACTGCAGCCTCTGCCTTCATCGTCACATCCTTCTCCCTGTGTGTCTCTTTGTCTTCACGTGACCACCTCTTATAAGGACACCAGTCATATTGGGTTAGGAGCCCACCCTGCTCCAGTATGCCCCCATCTGAACTAATTACAACTGCAATGACCATATTTCCAAATAAGGGCAGATTCTGCGGTACTGGGGAGTTAGGACTTCAACATATCTCTTTGGGGGGGATACAATTCAAGCCATAACAAATGTCTAACTCAGCAATCCTTCCTTCTATGCAATGGCCCTATTAGATGGAGTTTGAGGGTGCAGTTTATTTATGTTATAAATGTATATGACTTAGCCTAATGTTAGAAGGAACAACTGAAAAAAACCTGGCTCCCAAGCCCAGACAAATCTCCCAACACCCGCATATCCACAGCGCAAAAGAGAATCATAGCTGGCGTCTCTAAGTTGCCAGGGCCACAGCCTGGAAAGCATACTCTTGACTGTCACAAGCTATCAAATGTAGAGTTTGGTAATTTTTAAATTTTTAAGAGGCTTTTCTAAATGCATGTGTGTGGTTTTGAGCAGGAAGTTGTGGGTTTACATCTTATCAAGAAACTTTCAACATTAAAAATTCAGAATTGGTGAGCACTGGAAAATCTATAGCCTGAGATTTGCAGAATCACTCTGTCCCCACTCCTGTACCCCCAGGCTGCTTTTCCTCACCCTCCCTACCCCAATGCCAGAAACATTCCCATCTCCAGTCACCTCCAGTCTTTCCAGAACCCAGGCGGGAGCTCTGGATCACTTTTCCAGCCTGTCCCCCAAGGCTGAGGATGGAAGGAAAGGTTAATATCCACAGGGAGAGGACTCAATCAGGAGAATTTCTGTTTGGCTTCCTATTTATAAAGCTAACTGTTCATCGAAGGAAAGTCTTGAAGACCTGGGCTCTAATCCCAGCTTCAGATTTAAGATGTTTTCCACGTCACTTAACCTGTGAAGAGGAAAAAGCATCTGCTGGAGGTGGCAGGGTTGTCTGAGGAGCGCAGGGACGAGAGCTACATGCGTCAGAAGCACAATTTGATTCTCTCCAATTAGCCTCACCAAGCCGCATGTTGGTCAGCTCAGGACAGAGTAAGAGGTTTCACGTCAGAGGGCCTCGTGGCAAACCCGATGGGATTTCACATGTGAGAGAGCAACGTGCATCCTTGGGCAAGATACTTAGCCTCTCCGAGTCTCAGTTTCCTCATATATAAAATAGGTACAACACCCACCAAGCCCCTGCAAGGGCAGATGTGAGGGTTAAACAAGACAGCTATTGAGAAGGCCCCAGCACAGGGCTGGCACTTTGTAGGTGCTTGATAAATATTCGGTACGTGGTAATAAAGGAGCACAGGCCCCCTAAGGGTTCAGCTTGGTCAAATCAAGAAGTCTCAAGACAGATGCTTGGCTAAGCAAGGGCTGCAAAACCCCTTGGCCCCCAGGCCTGGCAGAGCCCTCATCCCATCACGGGTGTTTCTCAGGGTCTGCACACTGGGCCCATTATGAGGACTTCCGTTTGGGGTGGGGAGTGGACTCAAAGTAGGCAGACGAGCAGTCAAAGGATTTCAGCTGAGCAGTTGGTCACACACTTTCCCTGGGTTCGCTCATCAGGGATGCCGGGCTCTAGGGACTGGGGAAAGGGCTCACCTGCACACAGCCTACACCCCAGCACCTTGGTCCGTGTAGCCCCGAGAGGCAGAAATCCTCATCTTGCTTAGCAGATGAAGAAACTGAGGCTCAGACAAGTTTGAAAACCTGCCAGCCCGCTGGCAGTGGAAGGATCTGGCTCAGGCTTACCCAACTCCAGAATCCGTGCTCTTTGCACTGCAGCAGGCTGCCTCAGCCCCTGTCCTGTGATTTCTGCAAGGGCAGGGATGTTCCCAGTGCCTAGAGCTGCGCTGGAACAGTGGGGCCTCCAGGAGTGTTTGTGGGAGGTGAGGAAGAGTGAGTGAATGTGGGGGGGATCAGCACACGGCAGGACCTTGGAGAGCACCGTCGTGGTCCGAGAGCTCCCCTCTCCCCGCAGGAGACGCGGAGCCCAGGGAACACGCAGGAGATGCTCAGGGGACCAGTGGAGGGGAGGCCCCTGGCAGGGACACAGACTCCACAGCCTGAAACTCCTGTGGGAAAAGGCCCACAGGCTCCAGATGCTGAGCCCCCAAGGTCCACAGGCACCAGGGTGGGGCTGCTCCTGGTGGACCGTGGGAACGAGGGCAGGGGCCAGAGGTGCCACGAGACACAGAGCCAGGCCAGGCAGGGAGCCATGCCCAGACAGGCGAGACGAGGCTGGGCCACAGGTGGGCACTGAGCACAGAGTGGGCTAGACTCCACAGGGCCTGGAAGAGCCAGTGTCCTGAGAGACCCCCTGGGCCATTTCCTGACGGGTGTGCGGCTTCTTTTTCAGCCTAACTTGCAGGTGGTCGGCGTAGCCGTGGTTGGGAGTAGGAAGCAGAAGGGGCCAAGGTCAGGAGGGGGGTAGGATGGGAGCCAGCCAGCCGGGGGCACCGAAAGAGGCCGCACCACCCCTGAAGCGGCTCCTAAGCACTGGGGGTTAGAATGAGGTTAGGGCAGCCCCTGGAGAAATGCTTACGAATGAATGAGTGGAGAAATACAGGCAAGAGGAGTGAGCAACTTCAAGAAATAACTTGGGCAGGAGGGAAGCAGGGGGTCACAGGCAAATCTAACAGTGAGCCCGAAGATGCATGACAAAGAGAGGATTTGTCCACCTTTATTCAGCTCAGCTCTCCTCAGCCCGAAGGTCCTCTGCAATGGCTCTCCTACACTGAGTTCCAACATCTTTGCCTCCTTTGTCCCAAATCACCATCCAGGTGTCCAGCTTTCCCCTCAGAGTCTGCACAGCTCCTCCTCAGGCCATCCGTGTCCCCTGGCCTACCAGCCTTTGGGTCAAATGCCGACAGAACTGTTCCCACCTCTCCCTCCTTGGCCAGGCACCTGCCCTGGCTGGTGCTGGTTATGTCCTTCCCCTGACCACGGCCCCGCCTTCCTCACTGACCTGGCCTTGGTCTGACCCCTCTGGGCCACCACCACTTTTCCAAGGGCCACCCACTGTCTCATTCTATGCTTCAAATCTCTCAACAGCCGCTTCAGACAAAGTCCAAACACTTTGGCAAGGCCTGGCTGGCCATTCACGGTCTGGGCCCTCCAGACTCCTCTCTTCTCACCACGCCCCACCCCGATCCTGGTACTCTGGAGGTCAGTTCCCCACAAGGGACAGGCGAGTTCTCGCCACTTGATCCCTGAACATGTCACTCCTCGAGCCTGGTGCACCCATCTTTCTCTTTCCACACCTCCTAAGAGGTCACCTACTCCAGGAAGCCCTCCTTTTCTGACACTCCTTCCCTAATGGTTGGGTGATCCAGGTCCTGGGCTTCCCTAGTTGATGTCGTCGAGGCAGGTCCTCGGCCTTTGGACTCCGGGTGTCCAGAGTACCGAGAAACGTCCAGAGAACCAGCCCTCTGGCCAGCTCCAGCACCTCCCACACCAGACAAGTGGCCACACAAGTTCACTGAAAGAACTCATGAACTTGATCGAAATCTGTCTTCCACTTTGTTGACCGCCCCCTTGGCCAGTCAGGGGTCAGGCCATGAGCCCCTCTGACTGGAAGAGGTAGGTGGGACCCCCGACTTGCAAGGAAGGCCCGCTGGCCGATTCTCCCTCCCGGTACCACCAGCGCCCCATCCCCCAACCCCCTTCTCACGGGGCATTAGCACTGTGTCGGGGTCCACAGCTTTTGTCACTTTGCCCAAAGTACTTTCACTGCTAGAGAGTCAAGCCACTCTCTCAATATGCCAATCGGGTGAGTGCCGGACGGTAACTGTCCCCCTTCACTCATAAGGAAACAGGCTCAGAGAATGAAACCTGCTCCCAAGGTCAAAGAGGGAGTTAGCTGCAGACACAGGGTCAAGGCTGTACTATAGGTGGTCCCCAGTTACCTGTTCCCCACTGCCCCACAATGTGGCATCTGATGCCCTGGCAATCCTCCGGCTTCCAGAGTCGCGCTCCCCGCTCTCCCCACCGGGAGACCGGCCAAGGTGACTCTGTCCCGCCTCCCGGGTCCCGCGGCCGGGGGATGGAGGGCCGCTAGGCGCTTACCCTCTAAGGCCGCTTTCCAGCTGGTGCTGCCCTCGTAGCCCGACCCCGATCGCCGCAGCAGCCCCTCGGGACCGCGGCCCTCCGCTTCGGCGGGCGAGCGCAGCCTGGGCGCGGCGGGGGCGGCCGCGGGACGGACGGCGGGGGGCGGCGGCGGCCGGGCCCGCGCGGGGGGCTCCCGGGTCGGCTCCATGCCTGGCGCTCCGCCGCGCCGCGACCGCGCTCCTGTGCCGAGGTGCGGGGCCCGGCCCGACGCGCACTCAGCGCTCCGCGCGCCCTGCGGGCCCCCCAGGCCGGCCTCGGGTGGGCGAGGGTCGGGGCTGGCGCAGACCGAGGCTGAGCCCGGCTCCCCGCGCCGGACCCGCTGCGCCCGGCGGCCGCCACCGCCTGGGCCCCCGCGCGCCGCGCCTGCCCCGCCGAGCCGCAGCCTCCGCGCAGAGCCGGGGCGCGGGAGGAGGAGCGCGGGGAGGTGCGGCGGGGCGGGGGCAGGGAGGGAGGAGGCTCCGGGCGCGCGGGGACCCACAGCCCCGCCCCCCGGCCTCCCGCCCCCTCGGCAGGAGTCCAGATGCTGCGGAGCCGGGAGCGCGGATCCTGGAGCCGGGAGCCCTGGCTTCCAATCCAGGTCCACCTGCCAGCCTCCTGCTTGTCCTCTGTTAAAACGGGAATCAAGTTCATGCGGCTCAAGGAAGATGAGGGGCTTTCCTCCGGGCTACCCTGGAGCCGGAGCAGAGGGGTGAGGGCTGTGTCTTCGGCGCCTACTCTTGGCCGATGAAAGAAACGACAGAATCGGCGGGCATGAGAGAGCAAAGTGCCGGTGGGACGCAAGGAGCAACATTTCAGATTCAGTTAACATTGATGGAGCATCTAGTAAGTGCCAGGGGGTTTTACACACATGAACTGACAGCACCCCCAGTTTAGGATGAGGGCTGGAATTAGAGAGGTCAAGGGCATTGCTGAAGGCGGCACCACACAAGCGCACGGTTGGCTGGTTTTCTGACTCCCAGGCCAGGGCTCCCTCGATGGTCTTCACTCGGGCACTCTTTCCGTGGCTGACCCCGGGCCACCTCAGGCTGCACGCCCAGGCCTGCATTTCCTTCTCCAGTCCCAGTCCCACGTCTGCTTCCTCTCTCAGCCCGTGATTCCTCATCCCCAACCTTCCTGCTCTCTCCCCCACCACCAGATCCAATCAGGTACCGAGTCCTGTGAATTCTCCCTTTCAGAGGCTCCCTTCTCACAGCCACTCGCCGAGTGCAAGTCCATTTCATCTCTTGTCTGACCGCAGCCTCAGTCTCCTTACGGTCTCCCTCGACTCTTGCTTCCTCCTGTTTCAGCACCAGAGGCGTCTTCCTAAAATGTGAACCTCACCAGTCCTTCAGGGCCCCCTCCACCTGTGGGCTTGGTCCAACTTCTTACAAGGCTACAAAGGTCCCTCATGTCTTAGCCCTGCTCCTAGTTCAGGCTTCATCTCCTTCTACCCCTTCTCTGCTGGCCCCAGACACACCCAACTGTGTTCTGTCTTTCCTCCAGGCCAGGGAACATTCTCTCCCCTCTGCCTGGACTACGTTTCCTCTTGGTCCTTCTCATCCCAGCCTGTAGCCCCCTCCCACACCAGTTTGCCCACATAACGTCTGCTAATGCTTCAGATCACACATCCTCTAGGATGCTGCATTCGTTTGGATTCGATTCGGCAGACTGTAAGAAAAGACCCCAAGAACAAAGGCTTAAACTAGAAAGTCCAATAAAAGAAGTCTGGAGCTGGTCAGCCCAAGTCTGGGCTGAGCTCTGAGGTCATCAGGACCCAGTCTTGTTCCCCTGGGCAGTGTTTTTACCACCTTCTAACACACTCCGTGTTCCTGTCTCTAGAGCTCCATCCCAGGTAAACCTGGGTCCTCCTGTGTCTCAGGATACAGGCTCCTTTTCTTAGGGTTAGATAATAGGAATGAGTCCTGCCCACAGACTCAGAGGTTGGGGGAAATTTTTTTCCTTTTCCTTTAAATCAACTTAATTGTAACTTCAGGTTACCATCCACTAAGGTGGTAGCAAATTCCAGCTCATTTTTAAAATTGAGATAAAATTCACATAACATAAAATTCACCATTTTAACCATTCTAAAGTCTACAATTCAGTGTCTTTTAGTACATTCATAATATATTCACAACATAGTGCAACCATCATCACTATCTAATTCCAGAACATTTTCACCACCCTAAAAAGAAACCTGGTACCCATCAAGCAGTCACTCCTCATCTCCCTCTCCTCCAGCCCCTGTCAACCACTAATCTGCTTTCTGTCTCTATGAATTTGCCTATTCTGGATATTTCATATCACTGGAATTCTACACTATGTGGCCTTTCGTGCCTGGCTTCTTTCACTTAGCACGTTTTCGAGGGGCATCTGTGTTATAGCATATGTCAGTCCTTCATTCCTTTTCATCTCAGTCTGTTTTGAAGGCTGTTGTCCTTCCAAGGTTGTATCAGAGTCCCTGAGGCTTATGAGGGAAATCCTGGCTGGCACCTGTCCTCTGAGCCAGGCAGGCCCTGCTTCCCGGCTTTCCCGGGATATGGAGTCTTTGCTGGGACTGGGACTCTGGGGCCAGAGCTGCCTCTCCTGGCCACCCAGCCAAGTGGCCCCAGAAGGCTCTCATGGAGTGGTAGTGACCCTGCTGCCCTGGAGGAGTCCCCAGACCTCTCTGCCCTTCCCGGGCAGGGGCCCGCCCTCCTCACCTCACCACTTCTCCAAGGGCTCCCTCTCTCCGGGACACCCCATCATCTCTTCAGTGGCCTTAGGTTTTTAGTACAGATCAGCTTCATTTTCAGGCTGCCTTGCTCTCTGCCCCACCACAATTATTAAGGCAAAGACATACAGAGCCTGGCAAATTGCTTACAATTAGGAAATACGTAGAGAGCCAAACAAAAATTTCATTAGAATAGGTTATCCTACTACCTGCCGGAGTGTCATGGTTGGCCCCTGCATCCCCACATGCACTGAGCAGTTCTGGAACGTTGGTGTTTACTAGACCAGGAGGGCACAGAGTTGCGAACCCAAATGTGCAGGGGTAGGCATTTGAAGGAAGGAAGGAAGGAGTAAATCCTACCAGTGGGGGCTGTGGAGGACCCCCTCCCTCAGGTCAGTGGGTTGTTGCCAAGTGGCAGTGCTGCTCTAATGTTACCAGCGCTTCCCAGCATTTTGGTGTTTTCCAAAGGGGTTGGAAATATGCGTTGTTACATGAAACTTCATAATTTTTAATTCTGGCAAATCATATTTTAATAGAAAACTTGTATAAGCCAAAAAATAACAGCCACAACACACACACACACACACACACACACACACACACACACACACACACATCTACATGATTGATTCAGCCTCTGGGCTACCAGCTGACAGTCTCTGATTTAAGGATACACGTGATGTCAGGGACCCCATATAACACAAGACATCACAAACCCTTAGGTAAATCGTCACTGGATGAGACCCCTAAAGGCAAGTACCTCCTAATTAGGCAAGGGCCTCATTTGCTGGCCTATCTCCCCCATCTGGGAGGAAGCTTCCTCACTGCTTAGTATGTGAGGATAGGGTGTGGGTCCTTATGGTTACGAGCAGCTGCTGAACTGGGAGGATATTAGGAAAGGTATTTCCATATGGATGAGGGCTGAACCTATATACTGGTTATAGGTTTTTCTGCTTATTCCTTTGGAGTGGGCTTGAGAAATCACACTGCCTTCTCCCCATAAGTCAATGAAATCACCTGAGATCTGCAACCAGACTACATATTACTGTGGGACACCAGGAAGGTCTTAGCTCTCGGCAGTAAGAGGAGTAGGAACAGATCATTTATAACAACAAACATAAACAATTCACTTTACCGTCCATAAGGTAATAAAGTGAAAAAATTGTGAAACCAACACAAGGAGAAGACAAACTAAGTACTGTTGGTAGAATATATTTTATTATATGGCTGTAGTTTGGCATAGTTTCCTTCGCAGAGTCTGTTCTTGTCTGTCGACAATCAAATTCTCATTGCCAAGTCCATGTGAGTATTGTTGTATAACTCACTATGCTGCTTGGAGCCATGGGGTCTTCAAGGTCCTTCTTCCTTGGGTTCAGGAAGACACTGTCCTTTTTGTGGCACAGAGGAGACATCCTTCTGGTGAAGAAGTTCCTCTCCACCGGGGCAGAGCCTCCCCTCTGTCAAGTTGATGTGTATTTCTCTCTAGAGCATGGCTCGTCTTGCTGAAATAAGTCTCCACTCCCGTCCTGTCCTTCTCTGTCACAGGGCCCCCAGTGATGTGATGATGTGATTTGTCCTCTGCTGGGTTTTGTTTTTGTTTTGTTGCGTTTTGTCTTGTTTTTGGCTGCACTGCGCAGCTTGCGGGACCTTAGTTCCCCTGGGCAGTGAAAGCGTGGAACCCTAACCACTGGACCGCCAGGGGACTCCCAGGTCCTCGCTGGTTTCTATCAGGCCAGATGATGACTCTGAATCTTTCTCATCCTCAGCCTAACCCTAATACACGGTCTATGCTGGCGACCCCAAGTAGCGCACACAAACAGATCGTTCAAGCAGAAATACTGAGGGTAGTCAGAAGACTTTGGCCAAGAGATTTTCCTATCCCAGAGCCAACTGTGAGACACACTGAACAATGATACTGTGGCTCAGGAAATGAGCGTCAGTTCCTGGACGTGGGCACACCAAAAGAGGATTGTGGTGAGTAAATCTTCGAAGCACCGGAATAATTTTGTATGGCCAGCGGTTTCCCGAAGCTGCTCCACAGATTGTTCTCGGGAAGGAGGAGAGTCCGCAGAAGTTAAAGCACGTGAAAGTGAAGGGGAGGGTAGGCAAGGCAGCAGCTGCGAAATCCCCGCAGCGTGGGCTTTTCTGCATCCAGGGAGAGAGGCACCGCGCTGGTGCAGCAGGGCCTGGAGGTCACCCTGGGACTGAGGCTTTGTGAGCTGGTGTGGGTTTCTCTGACAACACGATCCGCTTGGGATTTCAGGGGGCTTCCAGACTGTTTGTGTCCCAGTGCCATGGAGTAGGAACAGAACCACTGACCGCCCAGGTCTCAGTCCTGACTCTGTCCCTTACTTCGTCGAGGTTTATTTGTTTAACTTCCTCCTGCCTCTGTTTTCCTCATCTGAAAATCAGCATCTACCCCAGCGGGTTGTTAAGAGTAATGAGTTCATACAGGCGAACACGTACAAGAGACACCTAAATGTCAGTTCGCGGTACTCGCCTCCTAAGTCCCAACTTTCTCTCTTGCTGTTTTCTGCCTCTCAGCCTGTGGTCCCTGTGCTCTCGGCTTGTTGCAGAAAATTCAGCTTTTCCAATGGCGCTTGACCAGACTCTCAGCCGTATTGGATTGCAGGTCACAGGCAGAAAGGGCCTCTCATGATAAAGCTGTATCTTCTTCCTTCTGCGTATGTTTTATTTTAACTCTAGTAAAAAACACGCAGCATAAAATTTACCATCTTAACCATTTTTCAGTGGCATTCAGTACATTCATTTTGTGCAAACCTCACCACCATCCACCTCCTGAACTCCTTTCATCCTGCAGAACCGAAGCTCATTACCCATCAAACAACTCTCTGTTTCCATCTCCTCCCAGCCCCTGGCAAGCACTGCTCTACTCTCTCTCCCTATGAATTTGACTAGTCTAGTTACCTCATATAAGTAAAATAGTGCACCTAGTCTGAGTGGCCACAATTTAATTAGTTGCCTCATTACTGGGTAATGAGAATGGCCAACTTGCTGCCAAGAAGAGAAAGCTCACCACCTTCCTTGACTCAGCCAATTCCATATTCCAGGGTCACTTGCCAAGCCCTCTTCTTGATGCCAGTTTCTATAGCAAGACTCTTCCTAGAGTGAGCTACAGAAAGCCCTGCCCAATTGGCTTAGGCAAAAAAGGAATCCATTGGCACATGTAACTAGAAGTTCAGGGTGGAGAGGGAGGGCTCCAGGTAAACCTAAACCAGACTCTTACACTATGTCACCAAGGCCAGCAACTCTGTATTTTGGTTCCATTCTTCTCCCTAATGCCTGCATACTCAGACTCCACGCAATGGAAAGTGCTCCCGGACCACATCTTCCCAGACGCAAGGTCAGCAGGAGTAAGAGAGCTTCTCTTCCCTTAATAATTCAGATGAAGTCCTGGCCCTGACTGACCTTGCCCGCACCCAGGTCATGTGTCCACCCCTGAACCAATCTCTGTGGTAAGGTCTGGGTCGTATGTCCAAGCCTGTCGCTGAGGTCAGGGTCATCCTCACCCAAATCACAGGACTGAGAGTGGGGAAGAGACAAAGAAAATGCTACTGTCACAGGAAGAAAGGGGACAGGCTGTTGGGCAGGAAAAAACAGCAAATGTTTGCCATATAGGCGGTGGAATAGTAAAGCCCTTTAAAAAGAATAAGGTAAATCAGTATTTGTTGATTTGGAGCAATCTCCAAGCTAAGTTAGAAGAAAGCAAGATGCAGAAAAGCAGCGGAGTGTATGTCCATCTGTGGCCACCAAAAGATGCGTATGTGTTCATGTATGCGTGTGTCCGTGTGTGCTTGTACAGGCATGAAGATTTTTGCGAGAATATACAAGAAACAGTGGGTATTTATCTCTGTACAGCGGAACTGGGGGGCATGGGACTCTTTTTGTTTTCTGTCCTTCTGAATTTTTAGCTGAATACGTGTACACTTTCATTAAATATCAACTTACCAGGCCTCACCTATAAGTCGTATTCAGAGCATCTGTGTCAGAATTGTTACCTCACAGAAACTGGGGAAGATCACTGGGTCCATGGAATCTGTGGCCTGGCTGAGATTTTGACTGAGGGGCAATGGGTCTGGGATAGCGAGGCCCCAGGGCCCTGGGCCAGGAGCTGGGCAAAGCAGAGCCATCTGCCATGTTTTCTATGTCAGGGGTAGCGTCTGGGGAGCCCTTCAGAGGGAAAGGGGAGCTTGGGACTCAGCTCTGAGAGCTCACGGCTGGGCACTGTCTTCCTTTTTCAGAAACAAAGAGAAAACTAGCATCTGGGTGGGCCTGGATTTGGGTTCCAAAGCATCTTTGGAAGGATCTCAGAGCAGCTACAAGTGGGCACCCTGGCCCCAAAGATGCCCCAGAAGTGCTTGATTTTATCTTGGCCATGAACCCACTTACCATTATTTATTTATTTATTTTTAACATCTTTATTGGAGTATAATTGCTTTACAATGGTGTGTTAGTTTCTGCTTTATAACAAAGTGAATCAGTTATACATATACATATGTTCCCATATCTCTTCCCTCTTGCGTCTCCCTCCCTCCCACCCTCCCTATCCCACCCCTCTAGGTGGTCACAAAGCATCGAGCTGATCTCCCTGTGCTATGCGACTGCTTCCCACTAGCTATCTATTTTACATTTAGTAGTGTGTATATGTCCATGCCACTCTCTCACCCTGTCACATCTTACCCTTCCCCCTCCCCATATCCTCAAGTCCATTCTCTAGTAGGTCTGTGTCTTTATTCCCGTCTTGCCACTAGGTTCTTCATGACCTTTTTTTTTTTTTCCTTAGATTCCATATATATGTGTTAGCATACTGTATTTGTTTTTCTCTTTCTGACTTACTTCACTCTGTATGACAGACTCTAACTCCATCCACCTCACTACAAATACCTCCATTTCGTTTCTTTTTATGGTTGAATAATATTCCATTGTATATATGTGCCACATCTTCTTTATCCATTCATCCGATGATGGACACTTACCATTATTTATATAAGGTGATTACCGTTTACATCTAGATATTGTGTAGCAGAAACATTCTGCAAATTGCTAAAACGTCAGATCAGCTCTGCGGTATCATTTCTAAGTCCAGGGACAGCGTCTGCTCCTGTATGTTAAGACTTCATCAGGTGCTGCTCAGGTGGCTGGGCCATCTGCTTACAACCTTCCAAAATTAGGAGCCCAGGAGACACCCCCAGACTCATGACCCAGGAACTGCCAGCCACCTTCACAGACACCCCACTTCCCCAACCTGAAAATCAAGCCGAGGGAGATCAAAAACTCTTCCTTCAACAAGTTCTTTAACAATTATCGAGCATCAGATACACACTGGGCACATTGCTAGGTGCTGGGAATACAGAGGCCAAGGACACACCCAGTCCCGGCCCTTGGCGCTTCATGACGAGAGCCTAACGAGCGGATGGAAGCTGGGCCGCTTGGTGAGTACACTGGCCACCAGCTCTGAGAGTGAGAGGGCAGCTACGCTCAGCATTTCCTGATGGCAGCAACCTCTGCAGGCAAGAAAAACTGTGCCTGGCCGAAAGATTGACTTCACAGTGAGAACGATGTCTCAGGCATTAGCCCTCTCCCTGGAGGGTAACAGGAGCCTGCACGTGACCCAGAAAACTTGCACCAAGTCTTTGCTGTATTCACCAAATCTGACTTTGTACTTTTTTTCTAAAACGACAAAAATAAACACATTTTTAAAATTATAAAGTTAATACATAAGCTGTTTTCATGCAAACAACATATAAATTTTAAACTTTCGCTTGAGTTTGGTATACTACATGTGCTTCTAAGTACTTTTTAATATATGTAAAATAAATATTTCTGATTATTTTTTACAAAAGTTAATACATTCTGCAACTTGCTTCTTATGTCACTTCATATAGCTCTCTTGCATTCTTTTTTAACACTTACATAGAATTCCACAGTTTGGAGATACCATAATTATTATTACTTCATTATTCTCCTAGGGATGGGCATTTAAATTGTTTCTAATTTTTTAATAGCACAGGCAATGCTGCAATGAATATTCTAGCATATTTACTTTTGTGCCCTTGTACAAGTGTTTCTTTTTTTTTTTAATTTTATTTATTTATTTATTTTTGGCTGTGTTGGGTCTTTGTTGCTGTGCACGGGCTTTCTCTAGTTGCAGCGAGCAGGGGCTACTCTTTGTTGTGGTGCGCGGACTTCTCATTGCGGTGGCTTCTCTTGTTGCGGAGCACGGGCTCTAGGCGTGCGGGCTTCAGTAGTTGTGGCACGCAGGCTCAGTAGTTGCAGCTCGCGAGCTCTAGAGCACGGGCTCAGTAGTTGTGGCGCACGGGCTTAGTTGCTCCGCAGCATGTGGGATCTTCCCGGACCAGGGCTCGAACCCATGTCCCCTGCATTGGCAGGCAGATTCTTAACCACTGTGCCACCAGGGAAGTCCCTGTACAAGTGTTTCTATGGAAGAAGTTTCCAGAGTGGAATTACTGGGTCAAAAGTTCTCTGAAATGGTTCAACTTGAGTTTGAGGTGAAAATACTGTGTAAGTAAACATTCTGCAGAGCAGAGAGTTATTAAATAATGCACAAGATGAATTATTCAGAGTGATATTTAAAGTGTGCCCAAGGGTATGCTTTGTGCCTTTGGGCTGCCTTGTCAGAAGTGTTCCAGTTTCCTCGTGAGGACAGGAAGTCAGCAGAGCAGGATTCCTGAGCCGGGGTCTCCCTGATCCCACTGACAGAAACGTGTGAAGGGTTTTGATGGCAGCGTCAGAATAATTCACGGACTGAACGCATCAGTTGATCACACAAGAGGACGTATCACACGGGAGCATGAGAAGCCCTCAGACTCCTAAGTGCTGTTCTGAAGAGAGAACAGCATACCCAAGAGGCGTTTGGGTGTCAGCACCTGTCCTCACACAGCAGGGGCTGATCCTCTTCCTGCTTAGATAATAAGCTCCAGGTCAGTTTCTCACTTACTCAAAACTCACACTGTATATACTTGTTGTCTAAACCTCTTTTTTTTTCTTTTGGCTGAGTTGGGTCTTCGTTGCTGCGCGGGGGCTTTCTCTAGTTGCGGCGAGCGGGGGCTACTCTTCCTTGCGGCGCAAGGGGTTCTCACTGCGGTGGCTTCTCTTTGTTGCGGAGCGCGGGCTCTAGGCGCACAGGCTCAGTAGTCGTGGCACGCGGGCTCAGTAGTTGTGGCTCACGAGCTCTAGAGCACAGGCTCAGTAGTTGTGGCGCACGGGTTTAGTTGTTCCACAGCATGTGGGATCTTCCTGGACCAGGGCTCGAACCTGTGTCCTCTGCATTGGCAGGTGGATTCTTAACCACTGCACCACCAGGGAAGTCTCCAACATCTCTCTGATTGAATAACTTTCTACGTGAGAGAAGTGAGGGACCAAGCATCATGTTTAGCCCCGAGTTCCCTGAATCTTACACAGTGCCTGGCACACAAGCGGTCTTGGCAAATGCTTCTTGCAGTATGGCACAGACTAATGTCAGCGCTAGTTGAGCTGTTAATTTACTACTGGGCGTGGGCAAATCACCTCCCTGCTGTAAGCCTCAGTTCCCCATCTCCCTGCTGTAAGCCTCAGTTCCCCATCTCCCTGCTGGAGTTGTTTCAGGGCTGAAGTGAAACATACACATAGCCTACAGTATTGTGAATTGATGTAAAAGGTGAAGATTAGAAAGTGGCCTCCATTTGTGACTTTTCAAATATGCCCAGACATTAAGGAACATTTTGGGGTCTAAAAAGCAGGTTAGAGTTTTTTTTTTCTCACAGACATTTAATGATTCAATTAAGTAGGGATTCAAAGTGGTAAAAAAATATGCCCTGTTTCCTATAATACTAAAACTGTTTTCATTTTGAGTAGGGTAAGAATACAGCCTTTGAAACTTTTTTTTAAAAATATATTTATTTATTTTTGGCTGCGCTGAGTCTTCGTTGCTGCGCGCCGGCTTTCTCTAGTTGAGGCGAGCGGGGGCTACTCTTCGTTGAGGTGTGCAGGCTTCTCATTGCGGTGGCTTCTTTTGCTGTGGAGCACGGCTCTAGGCGTGCGGGCTTCAGTAGTTGTGGCACACGGGCTCAGTAGTTGTGGCTCACGGGCTCTAGAGCGCAGGCTCAGTAGTTGTGGCGCAGGGGCTTAGTTGCTGCGTGGCATGTGGGATCTTCCCGGACCAGGGCTCGAACGCATGTCCCTTGCATTGGCAGGCGGATTCTTAACCACTGCGCCACCAGGGAAGTCCGTGAAACATTTTTATGTTACCTGGTTTGGCTTTGGAAACGACTGGTGAAAGTTTCTCTGAAGCTCCACCCCCTCTGTTTATTACCCACAGGTGACACCGACGGCCTTGCGGAGCCTCGAGCCTGAAGTGCTGGACAGGCATGTTCTAGGATGCCTGAGCCCAGCATTTTCGGCATTTTTGCAGAGCTGAGTGAATTCACACCAAGCGTGAGGTCTAATCGGGCCACAGAAAATCCGCTCCCAAGGGCCATTTCTTCTACCTAAACAGACTCACCGGTAACTCAAACCCTTTGATTTTGGTGCCGTGATACGCGTGACTGTGGAGCAATTCCACAAGCTTCCAAACACACCGCAGAGCTTTTATTATTATTGTGGTGGTGGTGGTGGTTGTTTACACTGTACAGCTGCGAGCACACAGAGCCGCTCCGGTTTTGTGTCTGGTCTTGCTGCTTCCGCGAGTGGGCGCCACCTTCGCGGTGGCCTTGAGCCCGGAGTCTGTGCCTCGGAGGCCCCCGCCCAGCAGGTGCGTGTTCTGTCCCCCTCTCGCAGGGCTCACGTCCTTGCCCTGAGATACTGCTTCACCTGCAAACAGCATTTGGGGGGCAACACAGGTCCCAACCCGCTAACGAGGAGTCACTTCGCGTCTGCGCACAGCTCCGGGGGCCCCGGGTCGCTGGGCTGGCCCCTGGGTCGTCTGCTGGGCAAGGACCCCGGGACTGGGAGAGGAATTGCTCTCTGGAGCCACGCCTCCCGAGCCCCCGGGCGGACCCGAAAGTAAGCACCTTCCGTATCCAGCCTCTGCTGTCTTGATTCCCTCCAGGGACCCCGCCTCGAGAGAAAGAGGCAGCCCGACGATGGGCAGCTTCCAGCAGCATTTTGCTTTCCCTTTACACAGGGTCGCCATCTAGTGACAACAAGGATGTACTACCACGTTCTAACTTCGGCTGGCTAATGCTCCAAGTGTGGAACGTTCTGGTGAGTGTGGGAAAGCTCTGTGGTGGGCACTGGAGCCAGTTCCAGGCCTTGCTGGGGGCGGATGAGCGGTAGCCCTTCCCTGCCCTGCAACACGCGGCCTGGGGCCATCTCCGCAGGGGCGGTGGGTCTGATGTAAACGTCGAGTCCGGCCTCGTGTGGACAGTGCCTTGTTCTTCAAAAGGGGAGGCCGGTGGCCCCCCTGAGGTCAGCTCTGAGAGCCACACTCGGCATAGGACCTGTCTGGAGGAATTCTGGCTTAGGATACCCCACTCTCTGTCGGGACTGGGAAAGGTGTTCGGGAAGACAAGGGTGCCAGTTGGAGCACCACCAGTGAGAGCCCAGACGGGCCTGCCTCGTGCCCTCCCTGAGCGCACCTCCAGTTAGAGACTCTGAAGATGGGGGAAGGGAGAGGGCTGACCTCCCAGGTTCCTGGAACAGTCTGGCCCTGAGCTACCTCACCCCCGCCATGTCCACTTGCTCCAGAACAGACCCAAGGGGCAAGTGCATTCTGCAACTCAGCAAACATTCAGGTGGAAAGAGACTCCAGTCTCCTCTTTTTTAGAGACCCCCGTATCTTTACTAGGGATTTTCTTGTAGCTGTCAACTTGGCTTCATGGAGGGAAAGCACCGCACCCCACATCCCCACTCTTTCAGAGAATAGCTTCTCTCCACAAGCACTGTGCTCCCAAAGGCTGCTGACCTCCTTCCCTCCTTGTCCTATATTGAGGGGGATGGGGAGAGGGGAAAGAGGGAAAGTTCTCAGTAGTCACCGCTCACTGAGCCCTGTGGATAGGTTGCCATGTACGTTTGTGCAGGTTGCTCACTGCACAAGGGCGCCTGGCCTGGGGGGGCCACTAGGATCTGGAATTCAGCTCTTACCTGATCACAAAGCCATGCCACCTGGAGGAAGGGGTACACTTTTCAAATTTACCTGCTCTCAGTGATCCTGCCCACAGGGGCCCCCTTTCCCTAATTCTCACAGATAGGGGCCAACTGCAGCTTTTGGGGAGTTAGGTGACGATCCTTGGAGAAAAGGCTCCTGCATGGAGCCCCAGCCCAGGACTCCTTGGCTTCTGTGGGCCCCAACTCACCTCTGTTCTCCCACAAGTAGAAATTCCCCCCGAGGTGCTCAGTGTATTAGCTGGAGCAGCAAACCTATTGCAGTACTTGTGGTCTCCATCAAGGGGCGCTGCTGGGGAGGAATGGCAATACTACTCTTGCAGAGGCTTGGTATTTGATTATAAGGTTTTCAGGCAGAAAACATGTGTTTGCACCATTCTGCTGACTCTAGCCTAGTTCCTCAAGCCAGCCTGTGAATGGCTCACCTTCATTTCTCTTGTTCCCAGAATATCTCAGATACACAGACACACCTCTATAGACAGAAAGGTCATTACAGTTCCAGTGGACAGAGATTTAGGTGGGCCCAAGGGTGGGTTTATGTTTCTGCCACCTGGTCTATAAAATCTGGGTAGTTTAGCACTTTTTGATGTTTGAAATGCGACAGTGAGGCGTTTCCTTGTGGCCTGTCAAAGGCCCAGGTCAGTGTGTTTGTTTCCTAGGGCTGCTGTAACAAAGTACCTTAAACAGAAATGTACTGTCTCACAGTTCTAGAGTCTAGAAGTCGGAGATCAAGGCATCGGCAGGATTCCTTCTGAGGGCTGTCAGGGAGAATGTTGCCTTTCTCCTGGCTTCTGGTGGTTTGCTGGCCATCTTTGGTGTTCCTTGGCTTGTAGACGCATCACCCCAGTCTGCCTTCATGTTCACGTGGTGTTCTCCCTGCACGCATGTCTGTGTCCAAATCTCCCCTTTTTATAGTGGGTTAGGGCTCACCCTAATGACCTCACCTTAACTAATTACATCTGCAAGGACCTTATCTCCAAATAGTCACACTGTGAGGTACCGGGGGTTAGGAATTCAACATATGAATTTGGGAGGACACAAGTCAACAGATAACATTAAGATCGCCCCCAAAAGATAGCACTGAACCCCTCATCTTCTACCCATTGCCATGGTGACAGGAGGAGGGGAGGCTGGAGGGACAGGGGAGTTCAGCTCAGAAAAGCTACAAGAAAGCTTTTCTTTCTGTGTCAGGTTGGGATCAGGAGCCTGTCTGACCCCCAGGTAACTGAAAAAATCTCCAAGACAGACAAGCCAGACGGTCTCATGTTTATGCATCTCCAGACCACAAAGGAGAGGGAGGTTTTGGTAGCCCAAACAGACCCTGAGCTGTCTCAGCGGCCAGAGAAACACAGGTCTGTGGAAGGCTGGCCTACTCAGCCAGAGCCGTCATCGTCCTTGCAGGAGGTTGCCCGTTAGGCTTTTGAAATTACACATCGTCTTAATCATCACTGTGAAGGTCTCCTCAAAATTAACAATAGCTCAACTGCCTGTCTTGGTTGTTGTATTTTGCTTGCAGAAATGGCACAGTTCTGGCTCAAAATCACAGTGTCTAATTCTCGAGCACTGTGGCCAGACTGGCTGTCCTGCTGTCTGAGTCATGGTATTTAAATCTGCCACATATGAAAGTCACATAATCCCACTTTGGGGCTCTGATGAGACAGGTGGAAAACGGCCTTCCAATGGCCTGTGAAAGCTTCATGGACAAACATGTAGTGGAATCGATAAGCCGGCTGGTGAGAGCTTCAGCCAGAAGACCAGGGGTCCTTACATTGCTCTTCATGGGTGGGCTTCAGGGAATCTGTGACCCCCTAACACTGAAAACTGTAAAATGTATGTATTTTATTAGGGAGAGGGTTCCCAGCATTCACTGAAGATTCAAAGGAATCTATAGATAAACCAGTTAAGAAATACTGCCCTAAAAACTCCCATTCCCCCCACATCTTTATGGTAAATGAGTAAAGTCAATTTTCTTCTAAAGCACAGAAGCTCATCATGAAATTTGGAATTGTTAACGATGGGAGCAAGACCTTTAAACTTGACAGTGGTTATCTCCCAATCTGGACCCTGAAGTTCCTGTCAAGGTTATGCGTGTGGATCTATCATTGGGAATGTGCAGGCTAGGTTCTGTGGTCACAAAATGGCATATAATGTGGTTCCCTGTGGCCTGGGCTCTCTGATGGGTCCCCAGTAATAGAAATGTCTGTTCCTTTATGGAGAAGGGTGAACCTTGATGGAGTCCATGAACTGGGTCCCAAGATTGTTAGGGATGTGAGACCCTTCCCCCAGAAGTGTGCCTCCCTAGAGGGTTTTTGTTCACATCAACCAGAGCTGAGTGGCAGACAACTTCTACTTGACCAAAGGATTCACGATGTTTGTATTTAAGACAGAAGCTGGTCCAGCGCCCTCTCTCTCTCTCCGTCTTTCCGTCTCTCTCTCTCTCTCTCTATTTGTCCAATTCGTCTCCACCACTCTACCCTATGATAAATAAATAGATGACAGATCGATATTCGATAGATACATGTACATCCATGGTACACGGTGGGGAAAGTTCTCAGTCTGAATTATTATAACAGGGACAGCCAGATATCAACTTTTTTTTTTAATTAATTTATTTTTTTTATTTAGTTTTGGCTTCGTTGGGTCTTTGTTGCTGCGCACGGGTTTTCTCTAGTTGCGGTGAGCTTCTCTTGTTGCGGAGCACAGGCTCTAGGCGCGAGGGCTTCAGTAGTTGTGGCACGTGGGCTCAGTAGTTGTGACTTGCGGGCTCTAGAGCGCAGGCTCAGTAGTTGTGGCGCTTGGGCTTAGTTGCTCTGCGGCACGTGGGATCTTCCCGGACCAGGGCTTGAACCCGTGTCCCCTGCACTGGCAGGTGGATTCTTAACCACCGTGCCACCAGGGAAGCCCGATATCAACTTTTACAGAAATAAAAGAAGAAATTTTAGCAAACTGTTTAAACTATTTTCTTAAATAAATTTCCTTCGCAGCCAGTGATCTTCAGTAGCCTCCGCATCCGACATCAGTTCTTCACAACTGATGATTTGGCTTTTATTTTGGGGAAAGAAGCCTCTTTTTCTCTACTTGCTTGCATTTTTGCTTTAACGTCTTCTAGCAAGCTGGGGTGTTTTGATGCACATGGACAGCACCTGGGAATATCTCCACCTCACTCTGTGCTGTGACCGCCTCTATCTGGCCATCCCTCTCCTTGTAGTTGACAGGCTGGCAATCATGTTACACTCATTACCGTGCAGGACTGGGTAGGGTCTGCACAAATATGCTCGCTGTTTGGAAAGCATGTGTACGACATCACCAAGAGTGAGGCCTAATGAAATCCCCCTCCCCAGCCCAGCCTTATGCACGGGCGTTAGTGACAGTGTGTCACACTGCCGTGTGCTCCTGGTCTCCCTTAAAGGCTGTGGTCTTTACCAGTGTTATTAACCTGGGCCAAGGAAGAGCCTCAGAAATCCTACTTCTGCGACCATGAGGTGTGCTAGCATCAGGCTGGCAGGGAAGACGCAAGGCCAGGACTTGGAGGCAGCATGTGGAGAATCCCTGGATTCTCCCTCTTGGGGAGGGTGGGAGTCCCTGGGAAGCCTCAGTGTTTGTGTGAGACCCCTCCTCTTTCTCACATGGAAAGTCCTTGAGTGTCTGGAACCCTTCCAATATCTGAGACGGGTCTCAGGAAGCAGGCCCACCTGTCTTGAGGTGGCTGAAGGGGCTCAGGGGAGGCAGGTGAGAGGGAGCCATCACAGAGGACAGCATTGAGATGGACGAGGGCCTAGGAGGGCAGGTGACTCCGTGCGTCAGACAGGCGACCCCACGCCTCTGACAAGCAGAGGTAGCCAGGTCAGTTCAGTCCCGATAGAGCCAAGTCCAGGGCCCGAAAGACAGTCAGGGGATCCCTAATGGGCTGTGGGGTTGCTGAGACCTTTCGTCTGACCTTTTGTCCTGAGCGACCTTGGGCTGCCTGCTGGCTCCAGTACCACCGTCTAGCCTAGCATCCGGTGCACTGGAGCAGCCCGCGGGCCTGGGAAGACCAGGCTCTGTGTCCTCACTGAGGTCTGCACTGCCAGGCCTACAGAGGGTAGTTGCGGTCTTACAGGGACACCCCACATCTTCCTCTGTGGTCAGTCACCCACTGGGGCCCGGGCGCAGGGTCCAGCAGAGGGTCTCTTGACCAGAGTGTGCATTCAGCAGCACAGGCCGTGAACTGCTTCGCCCCGGGTGCCCCCGCTCTGGACTCTGATGTGAGCGCAGGTTGAGCACCGCTGGAGTTGAGCATCTCATCACCTCCGCGCCTGACAGCAGTAAAGAGACAAAGCGGACGTGTAGCAATCGTCTGATTCGAAGTTAGCCGTCTCACTTTCCTATAGACTCATTACCAAAAGAGAGAGGGATTTTCTGCTTCTTCCTCTTCAGAGGGCGGTTGGACTTTCTGTCCTGGAAATTGAGGTGTTCCTAGCCCCAGGAGAGAGTTGAGTGCTTTCAATTTTAAAAGCCTAGACTCATAAAATAATCATAACACAGGAGGTTTAGGATAGAGGAAGACTCCAAGGACTGAGTCCAAAAACAGCCCAAGGATGGAGGAGACTGGGTGGGGACAGGTGTTCCCACAGTGCCAGAGACCTGCCCTGGAGGGACAGGGAGGGGGCAGGACCGCAGCCGGGGGAGGGCATGAGTGGATGCATGTGGAGGCTGGCTGTGAGAGGTGCAGCTCTGGACGGCCGGCCAGGGAGGAGGGAGTCTGTAACACAAAGGCTGGATTTGTCAGGGTTCTTTAGAGAAACAGAACCAACAAGGATATGTGTGTATGTATATTTCATATGTATATATTTCCTATTTGTATAATTAGGAGCTGACTCACCCCATTGTAGAAGCTGAGCAATCTCATGATCTGCAGTTGGCAGGCTGGAGACTCACTAGAGCTGATGGTGTAGTTCCAGTCTGGAGGCAGGAGAAGACCCAGGCCCCAGCTGCCTGCACCCACATGTGAGGGGTGGGGTTAAGCCTGGTAAAGACCAGCACCCGGAGGCTACATCTGTCTCAGGCAGAAGCAGCAGCACAGTCAGGACCCAAAAACCCAAGAATGGGCCTCCTCTTTCAAGGCACCAGTAAATCCTGGGGTCCTTGTTTAATCTGCTTGCGAGAGGGGGCCCTGGAAATTGACTCATAGTGAAGTTCTCATGCATCTTCATAAGTGACAGCTTGAATTGGATATAGTATGACTTAGGAAAATAAAGAAAGGTGCCGTTTCTTGCCCTTGAATGTTGAAAAGCACGTTACTACCCATTCTGAATTTTTAGAAGCCTGGTCCGTCACAACAGTGATGCAGAAATAAGAAAGGAAGTTGATAGGATTCAACTAACAAGTCAATCTCTGCAGCTATTACCTAAGGTGAGGGGTTGCATTTTTTTTTTAATTAATTAATTTATTTATTTATTTTTTTTGGCTGTGCCAGGTCTTAGTTGCAGCACGCGGGGTCTTCGTTACGGCACATGGGATCTTTAGTTGCAGCATGTGGACTAATTAGTTGTGGGATGTGGACTCTTAGTTATGGCATGCATGCGGGATCTAATTCCCTGACCAGGAATCGAACCCGGGCCCCTACATTGGGAGCACGCAGTCTTACCCACTGGACCACCAGGGAAGTCCTGAGGGGTTGAATTTTATAGAATGTGAGACAGAGGTCAAGGATGGTAAGGATTCTGGGTATCAGTTCCCATGTGGGAGGGTATTCCCACACAACCAATCAATTCTCAGACACCAGCTGGCTATTCTACAATTCAGCTCAATTCTGACACTGTCTGCCTGGAGATAGTCAGATCCCCCAGATTAAGGACTGAGTCCCACCAGATTGCCACCACTTCAGGTGTCAATTGAAAGTCCAGGTTGTCACCTGTACTTATAACCAACTGGCTATACAGCAGAGGTTCCCATGACCCCCTCGTGTTGGATTAATTTGCTAGAGCGGCTCACAGGACTCAAGATACCAGTTTACTTACTAGATTACCAGTTTATTATAAAAGGATATACCTCAGGAACAGCCAGGTGGAAGAGATGCATGGGGCAAGGAATGTGGGCAGGGGCGGCAGAGCTTGCATGTCCCTCTCTCCAAGGGCACCACTCTCCCTGCATCTCCACATGTTCACCAACCCAGAAGTTCTCCAGAGCCCATCCTTTTGGGTTTTGATGGAGGCTTCATTACACAGGCATGATTGATTAAACCATTGCCCATTGGTGACAGATTCAGCCTCCTGCTCTTTTCCTGTCCCTGGAGATCAAGGGTGGTACTGAAAATTTCAGCCCTCAGGACTTCCCTGGTGGTCCAGTGGGTAAGACTTGGCGCTCCCAATGCAGGGGTCCCAGGTTCGATCCCTGGTAGGGAAACTAAATCCCACCTGCCGCACTAAGAGCCCTCATTCCACAACTAAAAGATCCCACATGCTGCAACTGAAGAGTCCACATGCCGCAACGATGATCCTGCGTGCTGCAACTAAGACCTGGTGCAGCCAAAATAAATAAACATTTTTTTTTAAGTTGAAATTCTTAAAAAAAAAAAAAAGAAGCAAAGAAAAGAAAGTTTCAGCCCTCTAATCACATGGTTGGTTCTCCTGACAAGCAGACCCATCCTTTGGTGTGGTCCAAAAGTCACCATATAAACATAACAAAAGACGCCTTTATTGCTCTCATCACTTAAGAAATTCCAAGGGTTTTAGGAACTATGTGCCAGAAATGGGGACACAGACCAAATATATATTTCTTATAAAATGCAATATCACAGATGGCGTTTCCCCAGACACAGTGATTGAACCTGGAGATCTCTGGGCCTTTGTCTGAAAAACCAGGCTGGTGGTCACCAAATCACACATATACCAGA
This sequence comes from Balaenoptera physalus, assembly GCF_965194825.1. Taxonomy (NCBI): domain Eukaryota; kingdom Metazoa; phylum Chordata; class Mammalia; order Artiodactyla; family Balaenopteridae; genus Balaenoptera; species Balaenoptera physalus. Next base: position 109,699,753 of record NC_138887.1, on the reverse strand, counting down.
ATTCAAGACTATTCACACATGGTGGGGGAGGTACTGTGGACATGGCTCCCCCGTCCTGGCTGCAGGGAGCTCCTTGAAGGGAGGAAGCGAAGAATAGGCAGAATAGGAGCTGGAGCCATCAAGATAGATGATGGAGCCCTAGTGATGGGGCCACTCAGACCACAAGAGAATAGTAAACTCTAGACCAGGCAGGAGCCAATCTAAGTGGGGGTGAGATGGTTTTCTTTTCTTTTTTCTTTTTAAATAAGGTCTTTCCTTTTATATTATTTATTTATGTATTTATGTATTTATTATTTGGCTGCGCCGGGTCTTAGATGCGGCACGTGCAATCTTCGTTGCTGTGTGCGGGATCTTTGTTGCAGCACGCAGAATTTTTAGTTGCGGCATGCGGGATGATTATACCACCTTTGTCTTGAAACACACATGCTCCAGCTGTTAACAGCTTAGACTTAACATCCACATTTAGTCAGCCTTCCTAGTTATATACTCTAGGCCTTTGTTTAGAGTTTGCGAGGCCTACTTTGACTTGGGAGATACCCGGTGCCTGAGGACTCGCTAGGAAATCTCCGCTGCGGTGGGCTGATATGGCTCAGAGGGGAAGAGGGTAACTTTACCTCCACATTTGGATCCTTCTCACCGAGGTGCTCCTGGGCGCCGGTGTCTTCTCCTTTTGCTGCTCTCAGACTGTGGCTGTGGGGGTCCCACGCGGCCTGATGAAGAATCTTTTACGTAGATAGCAGCGAGGTGAGGTGGTGGGTCCTGCTTCTCCTGCTCTCATGTCCCTTTGTTCCCCCTTCATCTCTTTCTGCCCCCGTCTCCTGTTCCCTGCACTGCTCCCATCCAGGTCTTTCCGGGTGTTGAGCCCCAGACCCAGAGAGATCAGCTGGGTCTGCCCCACATGTTACTGTCTATTCTTCAGGGCTGTCTATTCACACAGGTCAGTTACTCACAAGCCCGAGTGCACTGCTGCATTGTAGCAGATTCTGGGAGTGGCGCTCCCAGCAAGCGAGGATCTTTGTTTTGACATGCTGGGAGCGAGCAGACGATGACTCAGGGAGCTGTCTTCCTGTCCTGTTATGGCTTCTAAGTCTCCTTGGATGAGCTTGCACACGTCCAGGTGGAATATTTGCTCACCCCCATTGCAGCCTTACCTTTACCTGCTCACCTGACTGAAGGCCACCGTTTCCTCCTCCGCTGGATTCACGTTTTGTCTCTCCTCTAGCTGCAAGTGGATCCTTCACCAAATAACTGAGGCAGAAACAGGATGCCTTGGCACTCCCAGCCGAAAGCTAATGTCTCAGAGAACAACAGGGATAAGATCGGGGTAAGGAGGTGGCTGGAGGAACTTGAAAGTGAGGCCCCGGCTGCTGAGTAACTAGGTCAACTCCTGCTCCTTGGCCCCAGCCCATGACCTGCATGGACCAGAGACTGGGAAAGAAACCTCCGAGAGCCCAGGGGACGAGGGGAACAAGATGTAGGAAACAGGGAGAAAAGACGTGTTTGGGAGTCGCAGATGCGTGACGGCATCGTGAGTCTCCCACTTAGGAGTTCTGTGACCCTGGCAAGTACCTCAACCTCTCTCACTCTCAGTTTCCTGTAAAGGAGGAATTTTAGTATCTTCCTCACAGAGTTATTGTGAAGAGTATTTACTCATAACAGCCGAATGCACTGTGTGAAACTTGATTGGATCCTAGTTTGAAAAAAATTGGGGGAATTTAAATACGGTCTCTGTAATATCATCTAGTATGGAGTACTTGCCCGTTTCTTGGTGTGAAGATGGTATGGACTTCTGCAGAATACTGTATTCGTGGGCGATACATGCTGAAGTATTTAAGGCACAAGTTTCGTGAGGTCTGAAGTACATTCAAATGGTTCGGCAACAAAAAGTACATTAGCATGTAGAGAAAGACAAAGCAAATGTGATGAAATGCTAACTGTTGAGTCTAGGTGGAGGGTCTTTAAGTGTTCGCTGTGTGTGCTTTCGATTTTTCTTAATGTTTAAAATTTGTCAGAGAAAAATCGGGGGAGAAAAAGAAGAAATGAGACAAGGTATGTCAAGCACCCCGCACAGCGCCCCATTCGGCAATGTTTATTTCATAAATATTCATAATATGTCACCAGGGTGACATCGGCCGAGAGCCGGGGATGGGCCTGCCAGGTACTGTCCTGGGTTTACAGCAGTGGCTGCCAGAGGGCCGGAGACAAATAGTAAACAACGAAACAAATACATGAACACGTTGGCCGAAGACAGTGCTGAGTGCTATGAAGACCATCACAGGGGAGGGACCAGGGACCCAGGGGTGGGAGTGCCACACTGGCTCGGTTGCCCCTGAGCCTCTGAGCAGGTGGAAGGTGAGCTGAGGGTGGACCGTGCCAGGGAGCTGGCGGTGCAGAGACCTCCCCCCACCCCCATCTGTGCATCCAGGGACCCTAGAAGGGCTCAGGATGCCACAGGGGGTGACATCAGCCAAGAGCCAGGGCTGGGCGTGTTTGCTTCCTCTCTAGGAGCAACCAGCCATGGCTCAGTTTATGCCCTTACAACTCCTCAGTCTGCTCAGGTGGCCCCGATACCATCAGCCTCCTGGAGCAGTGAACCCCAGGAGGGCGTGACAAGGGTGCCTGCTGAGCCACTTCCTGGAACCAACCCGTGATCTGGAACGGGCCTTAGAGGGAATCTCCGTGGCCCTCTTCACAGGCCCTGAGACTGGCAAAGACTTCTCAGTAACACAATTAACAGAGTATGTTCAGGGGGCTTCCCTGGTGGCGCAGTGGTTAAGAATCTGCCTGCCAGTGCAGGGGACACCGGTTCGATCTCTGGCCTGGGAAGATCCCTCATGCCGCGGAGCAACTAAGCCTGTGCGCCACAACTACTGAGCCTGCGCACCACAGCTACTGAAGCCCGCGTGCTCTAGGGCCCACAAGCCACAGCTACTGAGCCCGCGTGCTGCAACTCGTGAAGCCCGTGCGCCTAGAGCCCGTGCTCCACAACAGGAGAAGCCACCGCAGTGAGAAGCCTGCGCACCGCAAGGAAGACCCAATGCAGCCAAAAAAGAAAGGTATGTCCAGCCTCATTCATAACTCAAGAAATTCAAGTTGAAATTTCACCCGTCAGATTAGTAAAGACTAAGGAGAATGAAAATATCAAGTCCTGGTGACGCTGTGTGGACGACCCTCTCTCATCCATCATTTGCTCAGCCTCTTGTGGGTAATCTGGGTCATTTGGGCCCTGTCCATCAAATTTGAAATTGTGACCATCCTTTGGTTCCATTTTAATTAATCTATTCTGAAGATATCATCAAAGAAGTGATGTTTTAAAACAATGTAGAAGGATGGTCACTGAATTATAACTGTAGCATTTGCAGCACTACAGGAATTATGTCACGCAAAAGGAAACAACCCAAATGTCCACCAGGAGGAGACTGCTTAAATAAATCATGTATAGGTATGCATTTAATATGAGTGGAGTTTTGGACACAAAATATATGTACGTATAATAGCAATCGAGGTCAGTGTATGCATAGAAAAAACATCCAGAAGACTGTATATTGAAATGTTAATAACAGAGGTCTCTGGGGCATGAAATCCTGGGGACTTTCACTTTCTACAGTGTGTATTTCTGTAATATTTAAATTTTGTATCACAAGCATGTATTACTGTTGTAAGCAGAAAAAGAAGGATTTTAAAGTAGACGGAAGGAAGAACTGCAGTAGATATTTGTTCTTCTTTCTGGCCAGCCAGGATCTGAACCCACACCTTGAAACATTTGGGCAATTCACCTGCCTTAGGGTCTCCCACCATAGACACTGTAAATGGCCTTCCGAGCCCAGGGCTATGTGGCCCTGCCATGGAAGGCAGGATGGAGACTGTGTCAAATTCTGGGCCTTACCCACTCCCCTCCACCCCCCAGGGAGCCCCAGGGCACCCGAGGCAAGCAGTGGTTGGACTTGGCTTTTCTGCCACTTGCAAGCAGAGTGGTAAATGATGTGCTAACTTAAGGCAAAAAACGGGAGGTAGCGGAATGATACCAGGGCCCCCTGAAATCCACAGAGTTTGAACAAGCATGCTTTAGGAAGGACTGAAGCCACAGAAACTCCAGGGACCTGAGGAGGGGTCTGTGGGTCTTCTCTCTAGAGAGGTGCCTTATTGGGAGCTGTGACAACTCCCAGCTTCAGGTCTCTCAGATCAAGTGCCAAATTCCTGTGACGGACAATCTGATTGGCCCAGCTGAGTCAGTGGTGGTGAAGGGTCAGGGTAAGCTGTCCCCAGGGCAGGCAGCCATCTGGACTGGTGACACTTGTTTTCTAGGGCTGCCGTAACAAAGTACCACAAACCAAGTGGCTTAAACAATAGAAATTTATTGTCTCACAGTTCTGCAGGCTGGAAGTCCAAGATCATGGCATAGTCAGGGTTGGATCCTTCTGAGGGCTGTGATGAAGAACCTGTTCCAGGCCTCTCCCCCAGCTCTGGCAGTTTGCCGGCAATCTTTGGCATCCCTTGGCTTGTAGACACATAACCCCGATCTTTGCCTTCATGTTCACAAGGTGTTCTGCCAGTGTGCGTGTCTGTATTCAAATCTCCCCTTTTCATAAGGACACCAGTCATATCGGATTAGGGGCCCACCCTACTACAGTGTGGCTTCATCTTAACTGATTACCTAATTCCAGATAAGGTCATATTCTGAGGCTCTAGGGGTTAGGACTTCAACATATGAATCTGGGGCAAGGCAGGGTCGGGGGACAAAATCCAACCCATAGCATAGCTGTTATGGTCAAGGTCAGGAGAAAGATCCGGGCTGGAGAGAGTGCTGGCGAGTAGGAAGCTCTGGGAGCAGACTCAAGGAGGAGCAGCTGGGAAGTAAAGGAGACCCAGGAGAGTGTGGGATTAGGAAAACAACAGGGGCTTGAGGAAGAGGCAATGGTTGGCAATGTCAAAAGCTTTGAGAGGTAAAGGAAGCACTGAAGAATGTCTGCTGGATCTGGTGGCATTGGCAAAGAAGATTTTGGCAGACTAGCGGGGGCTGAAACAGACCATAGTGGTTTAGGACTGCTTGGGATGTGATGAAATGGAGAGAGCGTGGGGATAATTCTCTCATTAAAGAAGGCTGGTCGTGTTAAGGAAGAAATAGGGTATTGGCTGGAGGGGGATATAGGGTCCAAGGTGTGTAAAGCTTGATCATGTTGATGGGAAAGAACCAGTTGAAGAGGGAGAGACTAAACAGAGAGGAGATCATTGTGGTGCAGGCTCCCAAGAGGGCACCCTGGCTTTTTACCCACATGCCAGGCACCCAGTCGGTGCTCCATAAATACTGGTGAAATGAAAGTATGACTGCAGACAGGAGGGGACGGAATGCAGAAAGCAGGTAGGAGGGATGGGCCAGGGCCGCGTTCTGCTGCCCACTCCTCTTGCTGCCCTCGGTCTCTCCACTCCTGACCCCTCAGCGCCAGTGCCCACCACCAACTTCCCACAGGCACTGTGGCCTACGGTTCAAATTCAAGATGGAATTTAGATGGCCCTGGGTGCCTCTGAGTCTGAGCCCAGCCCAGGGTGGTGGGCTGTGGCCAGGGGAGCCAGGCCTTGGCGTCTCCCTCTTAGGGACCATGACACAGTGACGCACATCATGTTTTCCTCGCTGACTCTCTCTGAGCCAGAACACCTGGAAGATAAGAAGTCTTTGATTTTATAAACTACATATGTGATGATCATCATCCCAGGTGAAGATATTTAAGCAGGAGAGCCAGTCAGGATGCTCAACAGGGCCAGCGGCTGCCTCGGAGAGGTGAAATAGAGGGACAGAGAGACCTTTCCTTTATGTTTTATATACTTTTTGAACGATTTTCGTATTTTTAGTAATCTTTATTAGCCCTAAAAAAATAACTTACTATATGCCATCTCTTTAAAAATTGAATTTTTATGTAAGAATATACATAAATACCTTCTGTTTCTAGAAGGTGGAAACATTGCAGATAAGGTTAAGTCTCCTAGACATTCCCCCCGGCCCCCCCCAGACAATCTACAGCAAAATCCACTAGTATTATCACTTTGGTATGTATCTATCTTTCCACATCTTTTTAAATGCATTTTCAGGCATATATATATCCCCACATTAAATATATAGCCTGGGTTTGGTAGAGATTAAACGTAAAGTGTTTTCATATAGTGCTTTCTTTCTGCTGGACTTTTTCTCTCAGTTACTTGTCTTCAGGGTGCATCCTTTCCAGTAGTTTAACTCCCCTCCTAAGATCCTTCCCCTCCACATCCTTCTTCCTTCCCTTCTCTCAAGAGTAGCAAGTCTGTGGTCTTTCCAAACGCTGCTCCCAAGATCACTCCAGCATAAGTCCCTGGGGTAGAGGTGCCTGATTTGGCAAATAAAAATATAGGAGGCAGGTTAAATGTTAATTTCAGATAACGAATACTTTTTAAATATAAGTATATCCCACGGAGCACTTGGGATACAAAAAACAAAAAACCTATTTATTTATTTATTTATCTGAAATTCAGATTTAACTGAGTGGTCTGTATTTTATCTGCCAATCTTACCCTGGGGCACTTGTTAAAAATTGACCTTATCGCCTTGAGATTCAGTAGGTCTGGGTGGAGTCTGCCAGAAATCTGTATTTTTTTAGTGGTATTCAGATTACTGGTCAGGGCTGGGAACCCTGTACTCCACACCAGGCTGGCAGGGGACCAGGCTTCTCTCCCCGTGAAAATACACATTTTCAAGCTTATTCATTTCTCAGTCTTTATTGAGTTAGCCCAGTAGGAGTCAGGCCTCCAGAGCAGATGTCCCTGGGACTTCTGCCTTGGGGAAGTCCTCTAGGTGTGCCGCTCCTTCCCTAACTCTCAAAAATCAGCACAATGGCAGAGGGCTGGAGGGGGAAATGGGCAGGGCCAGGGACAAGGAAGAGAGAAGAGTCTGGGCTCTGGGCTCTGGGCTCCCCCTTACCCGTCTCCCGGCTCTTTCTGGGTAACCCCTCAGCCAGACTCTTCTGCCCCTCTCTTTTCCTTGCGCCAAGTGAAGGCGAGGCTGGGGGCCTGAAGGGGCGTGGCCAGCAGAACCCGAGCCACAGCCAATCCCAGCGGGGTCCTTGGTTGGGAGGAGGAAGTGGGTGTGGCGACGGAGAGGGGCGTGGCTTGACAACTTCCAGAGACCCGTCGGAACCAATCCCGACCCGGGAGGCGAAGCTAACTCCCTACCTGGGCCCAGGTGCACCCCGCTCGGCATCTCTCGGCTGCTCCGCGAATAAAATGGAGGGAGCCCGGGCGTCGGGGGAAGACCAAGCCGGAGCCGGGTTCCCAATGGAGCCCTTGGGAAGCCGGGTCCCAGAGCTGGAGCAGCCCCAGGTCCCCGCGGAGGAAAGACGTCCTGAGAGTCCCGAGAGCAGCCCGAGTTTGGCTCCCGCAGTGAAGAAGGAGGCGGGCGCGGGCCAGGACCTGTCGGGCGGGAAGAAGCTGCCCTCGCCTCGACCCGCGCCCCTGCGGTTGCTGCCACCCAGCCCGGGCTACAGCGCCTTCCGCCGTCAGGAGTCGGCCAGCCCGCAGCCGCCGTCGCCGGGCCCAGCCGCGGCCGAGCAGCCCCGGGACGGCGAGACGCCGGGGGCCGAGCAGATGCTCAGGGCCGCGCCCGGTGAGCCGGCTCGGGGCGCCTGGGCCCCCGTGGAACTGCAGGTGGACGTGCGCGTGAAGTCCGTGGGCGCGGCCGGCGGCAGCCGCGCGCCCTCGCCAGCGCCCTCCACGCGCTTCCTCACCGTCCCGGTGCCGGAATCGCCGGCCTTCTCCCGCCACGCCTCCCCAGCGCACCCGCTCCTGCGGCGGACCCCGTCTCCGGGAGGCACCTGGGGCCGTGGCACGCCGCTGGCCGCAGCCCGGACGGAGCGCGGCCTCGACGCCGAGGGTTGGGCCGGTCCCGCCGAGGGGCGCGCGGAGTCCCCGGGCTCCCCCACGTGCCGCTGCCGCTGCAAGGAGAACGCCGTGCTCCACGCCGAGATGGACGGCGACAAGAAGCTGTCCCGGGTCATAAAGCTCATAGGTAAGCGCGCGCCGGCGCCGGGAGCCGCGCTCCCTGGTGGGGGTCGACGAACCTGAGGCCCCCCTGCTACCCACCCACCCACCCACCCAGCGTTGGGCCACTGCGGCGGAGGAACCCCACCCGGCCTCTCTGGCGTAGAGTCAGTAACTTTTGGTCTACGTAATTATAATCCAACTTGTTGGCAGTAAAAGAATAAAACCGCTATTCTCCCTCCCCGACCCTCCAAGAACTTTCGCGTTCGCTCTTAGTGTGCGCAGCGTCTTTGAGGAGTAGAGGTGGAAGGAATTCCAGGCGGGGGGAGGTCTTTCAGGATCACGTGACGGCGGTGGCGGCCCGGCAGCACCGCGGTCTCCCGACTCCTGGCTGCAGCTGGCCGATCTTTCGCAGGCCCAGACTCCCTCTTTCCCTCCCGTATATCGAGGACCACTTGACCCCTAACACTCATCCGTTCAGCAGCTACTGCTGCTACTGCGTGGGGACTACGCGCCAGACTGTGCTAGGGTGTGTGTGAGTTTTTTTGTTGCCGCGTGGTGGGTGGCGACTTGCAGGGAAGAAGAAAGAGCCTGAAAAATATAAAAATCCTGGACAAGGAACCAGAAGGCAGTGGTTGGTGAACTTGAGGGCATGGGAAAGCTTCCTGCAGCTAAGCCCTGAAGGCTGAGTAGGAGTTGGGGGTGGTAGCGCCCCTTCTGGCTGGAGGGGCTAGAGGCCTCCCCAGCAGACAACCTGCTGAAAGCTTGACCAGTTGAGAGGAGACCGGTCAGCTAGACAGGCTTCAAATCCCGAGGGCCTCTATGCCAGGGGTTCTTAGACATGGTAGAGTTCAGGGACTCTAATCACGCAGGAACTTTTGCAGAGTTGGGTGTGAGCACATTTTCTGCATGAGAGGTGTATCGTTTTCTGGTGCTGCTGTAACAAATTGGCACAAACTTGGAAGCTTAAAATGGCACTAATTTATTATCTTACAGTTCTGTAAGTCTGAAGTCTGATATGGGCTCAAGAGCCTAAAGTCCAGTTGGCAGGGCTGTGATCCCTGCTGGGGGCCCTAGGAGATGATTGTTTCCTTGCCTTTTCTAGCTTCTAAGGGCGATTGAGTTCCTTAGCTCATGGTCCTCTGTATATTCAAAACCAACCGGGACTTCCCTGATGGCGCAGTGGTTAAGAATCTGCCTGCCAATGCAGGGGACACGGGTTCGGGCCCTGGTCCGGGAAGATCCCACATGCCGCGGAGCACCTAAGCCTGTGCGCCACAACTCCTGAACCTGTGCTCTAGAGCCCGCGAGCCGCAACTACTGAGCCCACGTTCCACAACTACTGAAGGCTGCGCGCCTAGAGCCCGAGCTCTGCAACAAGAGAAGCCACCACAATGAGAAGCCCAAGCACCGCGACGAAGAGTAGTCCCCGCTCACCGCAACTAGAGAAGGCCCGCGCGCAGCAACGAAGACCCAACGCAGCCAATAAAAAAGAGAAAAACCAGCCAGTGTCAGGCTGAACCTTTCCACTGTCATCTCTGTGACTCTCCTGTCCTTCTGCCTCCCTCTTCCATTTATGAGGACCCTTGTGACGACATTGGACCCACCCAGAAATCCAGGATAGTCTCCCCAACTCAAGGTCAGCAGATAAGCAACCTCAATTCCATCAGCCTGAATTCCTCTGTGCCTTGTAACCTAACATATTCACAGGTTCCAAGGATTAAGACGTGGACTTCTTTAGGAGGACATTATTCTGTCCACCACAATGAGTCTGTAGCTTTTTTTTTTTTTTTTTTTTTTTATTTATTTTTGGCTGTGTTGGGTCTTCGTTGCTGCGCGCGGGCTTTCTCTAGTTGCGGCGAGCGGGGGCTACTCTTTGTTGCGGTGTACAGGCTGCTCATTGCGGTGGCTTCTCTTGTTGCAGACCATGGGCTCTAGGCATGCGGGCTTCAGTAGTTGTGGCTCGCAGTCTCAGTAGTTGTGGCTCGCGGGCCCTAGAGCACAGGCTCAGGAGTTGTGGCGCACAGGCTTAGTTGCTCCGTGGCATGTGGGATCTTCCCGGACCAGGGCTCGAACCCGTGTCCCCTGCATTGGCAGGCGGATTCTTAACCACTGCGCCACCAGGGAAGCCCGAGTCTGTAGCTTTTTTATCAGATTAATAATAGGAGAGTCTGTGACTAAAAGGGTGGGATGATAAGGAAGTGAGGACTCAAGGAAGTGAGCAGTCGTGGGGATGTAACATGGTTGGATGTTTATTCTAGAAAGTGAGCTCTGACAGCACTGTGGAGGAAGGTCAGGACAGGCATGAGACTGAAGGAAGGGAGACCTTAGGAGGTGATAGTAGTAGTTCCGCCAGAGACTATGAAGGTTTGATCTATGGCAGAGGTGGGAGGGAGTGTTCAAAGGTTGAATTAGAGAGTGGGGCCACTGCGCTGATGAAGATGCGCTAACAGGAAGAGTGGGGATGATTCCCGAGTTGCTGAGCTGGGTAGCTGAATGATGGATTGATTGGGTTATCCTTGCGGAATGGAGAATGGGAGATGAGGTGTGGGAGAAATAAGCAGGTACATTTGGGAGTTCCAGGTAGTGATGTCATTTAAAGGGAGAGGAGCCAGACTTCCCTGGAGGTCCAGTGGTTAAGACTCTGCACCCCCTCCACACCCCCATGCCGTGTAGCACAGCCGGAAAAAAAAAAAAAAAGGAAGAGGAGCCAGCCACAGACTGGGAAAGAAAAATGTAGGTGGTAGGAAGGGAGTCAGGATGCAAAGAAGCAGGAAAAGGAGAGAGTTTCTGGAAGGTGTGGTCAGCAGTGTCCAGTGTCCAGGGGAGAGGCGGACTTCGGGGCTGGATGGTTAGGGAGAGCTGCCACGTGGAAACAATACTCTGGACACGAGGCAGGTAACCCGGGGGTGTGGAGAGGAATGATGTCAGCGGAGGGAGATGCCGGGCAGAAAATACTGCAGGGTGCATGCAGACACTTGGTGCTTTGGGCTTGCTCTCTGGGAAGTGTGGGATTAAAGAACTTTAAAGTTCCTGGCTGAAGCTTGGTCTGAGAGAGGCTGTTTGGATGAGGAGCTCTGCATTGTGGTTTCTGCCTGTGGTAGCCTTTACCGCCTAGATCAAGCTGGCTACCTCGACAAGAGGGCGTACTAGGGCACAGGCTCAGGGACTTTCCCAGGTCAGTGCGGTAATGCTGCCACCCAGCTGTTTCATGTCCCCTCCTTGTGAACCCAAGAGGGAGGAGGCCACTGTGGAGAGGGTTGGAGACGTCACTGCTTTGTCTCTTCCCTTGCTTTTTGGGGCAGATGTCCCAGAGGTGCTGTCCAGGTGTAAACTGAAGAATCAAAGACTCAGGGAATGTTCTGTATGGCAGCCCTCAGCCCAGAAGAGAAATTGGCTTTTGCAGAGAGCCTAAAACTGGGGGGAGGGACTTCCCTGGTGGCGCGGCGGTTAAGACTGCGCTCTCAATGCATGGGGGCCCGGGTTCAATCCCTGGTCAGGGAACTAGATCCCACATGCATGCCACAACTAAGAGTTCCCATGCCACAACTAAGGAGCCCGCCTGCGCAACTAAGACCCGGTGCAACCAAATAAATAAATAAATAATAATTAATTTAAAAAATAAAGAAATAAAATAAAACTGGGGGAGAGCTGGATCCTCAAGTGGAGACTATTCCCCTTTAGGTGTTGGTTCAGAGTCACCTCTTCTGGTCCCCAAGGCTAGATCAGGTGTCCCTATTCCATGCTCCCCGGGCCCTTGTGCTGCCCAGCGCCAGCAGCCCTCTTGTAAGTATGCTCCCCTGGATTCTGAGCCCCGCGGGGCATGGCAGGTGACAGTCTAGGCTTTCACTGAATCCCCAGCACCTGGCACTTAAGTGCTCCGTAAGTCGTTACTCAATGAGTAGCGCTAACCTCAGAGTGTAAGCACGTGTCAGAAGCGCTTAGTCCCCAGCCCCATCGGGGGAAGGGGAGCAGCAGCTGGATCTCAGGGGTCGTCCAGCCTGCTGCCGCCTGTCACATTGTGCTCAGCACATCAGGTGTGGAAGATGTGAGGAAACGGCCGTCCTGACCCTGCCCCCCAGCGGTCCTCAGTCTGGGCAGGAGAAAACAAAAGCGCCTGGCAGTCTGGGCTGGTGCCAGGAGAGGTACATTCAGAGGAAGAATGCTCTCAGTGCCTGGAGGAGGTGGAGCTGGGAGAGGTGATGTCCAGCGTGGTCAGGCTCAGCCGGAGGAGCAGAGGCCACCGGCCGAAGTAGATGGACCTGAAGGCAGTGACACAAGCAGGCCTCTCACTGGCAGGAGCCCTCTGAGCCCCTGTGCTGAACTTTGTATTTGGAAGTTTGTATTTTTTTTTAATATAAATTTTATTTATTTATTTTTGGCTGCATTGGATCATCGTTGCTGTGCGCGGGCTTCTTACTGCAGTGGCTTCTCTTGTTGTGGAGCACGGATTCTAGGCGCGTGGACTTCAGTAGTTGTGACACGCGGGCTCAGTAGTTGTGGCTCGCGGGCTCTAGAGTGCAGGCTCAGTGGTTGTGGTGCACGGGCTTAGTTGCTCCGCGGCACGTGGGATCTTCCTGGACCAGGGCTCGAACCCGTGTTCCCTGCGTTGGCAGGCGGATTTTTAACCACTGCGCCACCAGGGAAGTCCCTGTATTTTATTTTTTAAGATGCCCCCTTGCCCCAATTGGATAAACTTAAGTCCCCCAAAACCTGGCTCCACCCCAGCCGTGGGATTTGACTAGGAGGAAGCAAAAGGTGTTTCAGTTGTGGCGTGGGAAAGGTAGTTGAAATGTAGACAATGACGATGGGATGGGCAGTGAAGAAAAGCAGCAGACGGTGTGACACTGGAGATGTCAATCCCAGATACAAAAAGGAAATCAGGTGGTGGGTATATACAATGTCCATGGTTTTTTAAATGGAATTACTCTTTTCAAAACAATGAAATATTTGCCACAGACTAACCTCTGCTGTTTCAGGCTTTGGGAAATATAATGATTGAGTTCTTAGGACCCTCACACTGATTCTGTGGCATTCCTGACCCTCATACGCAAGATTTGGGTGGGTCCTGGGCCCCTTGCAGCAAGGTGTTTGCTCTGATTGATTTCACGCCTGAGTCGTGGCAGAGGTCAAATTCTGAGTGCTCAGTTACTTCAGATGGGTGTGTCTTTCCAGGTGGGAAGCTGCTTATAATTCTGGCTGTGATTAAGCATTCACTATGTTTTACTCCCCAAGTTTTCCCCTCTGACTTCCCTGGTTACTCCATCTGCAGGGCAGGCTGTGGCATCTGAACATGTTCTTTTTTTTTTTTTTCTGGCCACGCAGCACAGCTTGCAGGATCTTGGTTCCCCGACCAGGATCAAACCTGGGCCCCCAGCAGTGGAAGCACAGAGTCCTAACCTCGGGACTGCCAGGGAAGTCCCTGAACATGTTCTGTCTCTGAGCCTTTGCACCCTTCCTCCCACCTGGAGTGTCCTCCTGTCTTCCTGTCCCCTCCACAGCCTCGTTCCAGCCCTCTGGTCCCCTAGGTCCTTGGGAAGCTGACAGCTCACATCTGTCTAGTGCTCTGCAGCCCACAAGGCACTCTCTGTGTGAAGCTTCATTGGTGGCCTCCAGTGACCTGGAGAGATAGAAGAGGCAGATGTGATTCCAATGTTAAAATGAAAAACACCAAGAACACTTGAGGGGCCCATAGAGTCAGGACTCGAACTTGAATTTGGGGGTCTGTCGAACTCTGAATCTAGCCTTCGTTCCTCTCTTGTGTGGAGTTTGATCTCCTGGTACCTTTGCCTGTCCCGTTAGCTCCCTGAGTGCAGGGCCCGTGCCCCATCCTTGGTGCTATTGGTGCCCTACGTCTAACGCACATCAGATGCTCAATAAATGGTTCTTAGCCACTTTCTTTCTTGAAGAGAATCTTACGTCTTCTAGTTATTTAAGAAGTGGAATATCTTCTAGCAGTTTTCTCCCAGGTATGAGGTTCGGACCTAAATTGAGTGGTTTATCCTGGTGTCTTGGGCCTAAGGGTGGGCAATGAGGTGGGCATGATGATGGTATAGGAGTCAGCATGGTCCTGAGTTGGGACCGTCTCCTAACCTGTGTCTCCTGGTTGTCCCCTCCCCTCCCGCAGGGCTGCCCATGTACATGAGGTCCCTGCGCTGGGCCCTGGCAGTCATGGCCGTGCTCCTGGCGGTGTCTACGGTGGCCATTGTGGCCCTGGCCTCGAAAGCAGGTATGGCGCCTCCCCGTCCCCTCTCCTCCCCTGCCCCCCCAGCAGGGTGTCTAGTCCTTCTAGCTCCTTTGTGAGAATTAGAAAAAGACATGCCCCCCACGCAGATGCAGCGTGAAGATGCAGGGCTCGGTGAGCAGAGGTAAGGGAGAAGAGCCCCTTCCTTCTGTGGACACAGCCTGTGCTTGGAGAGGCCTTGTGCACAAGCTGTGCAGCCTTCCCAGGGCCCGCCCGCCTTGCTCGCCCCTCCAAGGCTTGCCAGTTCCATGCCTCCAGATTTGCCCCCCCCTTTTTTTTTTTTTTATTTATTTTTGGCTGCGTTGGGTCTTTGTTGCTGTGCACGGGCTTTCTCTAGTTGCGGCGAGCGGGGGCTACTCTTCGTTGAGGTGCGCGGGCTTCTCATCGCCGTGGCTTCTCTTGTTGCGGAGCACGGGCTCTAGGCACGCGGACTTCAGTAGTTGTGGCACGTGGGCTCAGTAGTTGTGGCTCGCGGGCTCTAGAGCACAGGCTCAGTAGTTGTGGCACATGGGCTTAGTTGCTCCGCGGCATGTGGGATCTTCCCGGACCAGGGCTTGAACCCGTGTCCCCTGCATCGGCAGGCGGATTCTTAACCACTGCGCCACCAGGGAAATCCCCCCACCCCCTGATTTTTGAACATCCACACATTCAGCTCTGTACAGTTTACCCTGCACTCACTGCTGGTCTCTGTGCTGCAGGGGCCAGGTGCCAGCCATGCCCCCAGGGCTGGATGTGGTCCATGGAGCACTGCTACTACCTCTCTGCCGAAGCTGAGGCCTGGGAGGCCAGCCAGGCTTTCTGCTCAGCCCACCATGCTACCCTCCCCCTGCTGAGACACACCCAGGTGAGGAGGGGGGGAGGTGGGCAGGAGAGGGGCGTGGTTATCATTACAGATTAGATTCTCAGTACTAGAAGGAACCTCAAAGATCTAGTCCAAGTCTATGTTATAGAAAAAGTCACCAAGGCCTAGAGAAATAAAGTGACATGCAGGAGGACCAGGCGTCAGGGCTCCAAGATGTTCAGTTTGCTCTTCATTCTAAGAAGTGGAAGTGGAGCTGGGAAGGCTGGAGCGGAGATACTCCCGTCCAACCTGGTGACCCAGCACTTAACAGCGAACTCAGGAACAAGTCTGTGCTGGCCGGTCTGTGGGGGAGACACACATGTACCCTCTGAGAGGTAGTCTGGAAAATAAATTACATTTAGTGGGTATTCCAGTCGGGTATTGCTATAATAATACTGGGTAACAAATCACCCCAAAAGTCAGTGACTTAAGACAATAAGCATTTCTTTCTTGATCGTTGGTCTGTGGGAGGACCGTTGATTGGCTAATTCGGGCTGGGTTTGGCAGGACAGCTCAGCTTCGGGATGCAGAAGATTGGCTGGGCTTGGCTTGAGCCTACGCATTGGGCTTGCGTTTGCTCCATGAATCTCTCGTCCTTCTTCTTGAGAGAAACTCTTCGTAAGAAAAATGGCAGGAGGGCAAGAACTGAGAACTTCTCATGTCATATCTGCTAACATTCCGTTGGGCAAAGCAAATAACGTGGCCAAGCCCAACATCAAAGGGACAGGGCAGTATACTCCATGCCCCACTCCCACCCTGGGGGTGGAGGGGGAGGAGTGAATATTTGCTGAATAATAATCCAGTCAGTGGGTCTGCAAGTGGCTACAAAAAAGGACCTATCAACTGGATCCAGCCCTTGGCTTAATTTTATCTAACTGAGGGCAGGTGCCAAGAATTTATATTAGCTGTTCTAATATGCGTGAAAAAGCACCATTCTTTCAGTCAGTGCCTTAATAAACATTTACTGAGCACCTACACTGCGTTTGGCACTGGGGATTCACTGAAGAGCCAGAAGAGCACAGCCTCCACCCTCACAGGACTGAGAGCAGGGAGTGAGGCCGAGAGTAATCAAGAAACCATAGAAATAGATGTTTAGTTACTATGTTGATCTATGCTATGAAGGGAAGGTGCACAACGCTCCGGTTATATATGCCAGGAGTATGTGATTGAAGGTCAAGGTGGGCAAGGCAGCATGGACCAGAAAAAAAAACAAACAAACCCGGAAACTGAAAAAAAGTTCAGGAGATGGACAGACAGCCTCCTGGAATGCTCTGTCTTCTGCTTCCGTCTGGACTGGCTGCTCTCTAGGCCTGCTACACAGCTATGGTCTTGGAATTTCTTTTTACCTTCATCCTCAGTATACCTTTGCCTCTTTCCTATGGGAGATCCCGTTTCCTAGATTCCATGTCTTTTCTTGGTGAAGCGCGCCCTCGATAAATTTGCTGGAAAACATTTGAGATCTTTCATGTCTAAAGATACTTTTATTCTAACCTCTCATTTGATTGATAGCTTGGCTGGGTACAGGTTTCTAAGTTGGAAACAGTTTACCTCCAGAATTGTGCAGATTTTGCTCCATTGCCTTCCAGCTTTTAGTCCGACCATTCATAAGTCTCATTCACTCTGATTCCCAATCCTTTGTGTGTGACTCTTACCAGCCCCCCTACCCCAAACTCTGGAAAATTTCAGGGTCTTCACCTTTGTTCTTATTCAGTGTTCTGAAATTTAACAATAATATTCCTTTGTGGGTCTTTTTCTTCATTTTTATTTCTGCTGCCTTATTTGTAATTTTAAGAACTCTTTTTGGTTCTTCAAATGTTCCTTTTGTATGGTGTCCTGTTCCTGTTTCAAGGATGAAACATCTTCCCTTATCTCATTGTAAATACTAATTATAGTGTTTTGGAAGTTTTCTTCTGCTCCCTGCGTTATCTCTATTTTTATGCAAGTGCTTTTTATTCTGTGCCTTGTCGTTTTCCTATGCGTCGCCTCTAATATTTGAGCACTTTGGGGCTTCTCAATACAAATTAGCATGTTTCTCAACTTCCTCCCGCTCCACCCTTTCCTTGAAAAACCACTAGGCTTTCTTGGGTCTGCTAAGCCAATCATTGTCGTCCAGCTTCCAAAATTTTGTCGACATTTCTCATCTGCTGTTATCTCCTCCCATTCTTATGTCTGTTTTTCCCCCTTATGTTATTATTTAAGGAAGTTCCCTTCTATTCCTGTTTTACTAAGAGTTTTAAGCATGAATGAGTCTAATTTCATTGGATTTTTTTTGCATACATTAAGATGATAATGCCTTTTATGTTTCCTCCTTTGATCTTGTGGTTATTATTATTATTTTTTTAATTCTTGGTCTCTTGTGATAAGGTTTATTTAGCCAAGGTTTTTTTCTTCCCAAAATACTTCTGTATTTGAGTTGGTAATTTTACTTAAGATTTTCTCACATATGAAATTTCATTTCCTGCCCAGTCCTAAAATCAAAAGTATTCCACCCCACACGGCAGGGAAGGCAGTTTCTGTCGTTTTCTTTTCTCTGGGAGAGTTCTCATGAAGTGGATATAAAAATCTGCTGGAGAAAATGTTTTACAGTGAACATGGATTATTTTATTACCAGGAGTAACACATTTTTCAAAAAACATGGGGAAATGAAAAAGATACAATGTAGATTGAAAAAAATCATGTGTGATCCCAATATGGTAAATATATATGCAAAGAAAACATACTGAAAGGAAGTATATTAATAGCGGTTATCACTGGAGTCAAGATTACGAGCGATTATTTTCCTTCTTCTTTAAAGCTTTTTTTTTTTTTTTTTTTTTTTTTTAGCTTTTTTAAATTGTCTAAATGTCCTACAAATAGTATGCACTATGATTAGGGGGAAATGCTAGAGTAATGGTAGCCCATGGAGGCAAGAGATCAGAATATAATGGTTTCTGCCCAACCCAGCCTGGTTGCATCTACAAAATGAAGGCCAGTGGGAACTTGGTGGGTCCCTAGAGAGTGCCTGGAGTTTTTTTTTTTTTTTTTAGCTTTTTTAAATTGTCTAAATGTCCTACAAATAGTATGCACTATGATTAGGGGGAAATGCTAGAGTAATGGTAGCCCATGGAGGCAAGAGATCAGAATATAATGGTTTCTGCCCAACCCAGCCTGGTTGCATCTACAAAATGAAGGCCAGTGGGAACTTGGTGGGTCCCTAGAGAGTGCCTGGAGCCAACGAGGGGGTGAGCTGGGCAGGGACTTAGCGGCCCATCTCCTGAGACAGACCCACTGAGCACAGCAAGTGTCATCAGAAAACTGGTGAAGTAAAAGTTCCCTGCCCTCGGGCCTCTCATCAGACAGGTTCAGTCCACCATGACCTCGGACATCGGCTGAACAAATGGCCTCCCTGTGGCTGGGGGTCCTCAAAGAGGGGAGATGAGCTGAACTACCCACATCGCAAACGGAGCTTGAATTCTTTTAAAACTAAGCAAACAGGATCAATCATTTGTAACACAAGTATATATTCAGAAAATATATCACAAAGTTTGGATAAGCTTTTTCCCAAAAGGAGCTTCCTAAAAGCCCCTTGCAAAAAGACCAAAGTGAAGATTTGGGTCTCAGGCAGTTAAAATCCAGAATATGACGACTGTGGAGCTCTGGAGTCCTCCTGAGTTCTGGACAAGGGCCAGAAGCTGCAGGAGGCACCAAGGCAGGGATGGGGAAGAGCAGCCGAGGACAGGCTGGCCGCTGGCAGAGGGGCTGGGCCCGCTGGCAAAGGCCAGGCTCCACGAGCTGGGATGCGCAGACCCCAGGGACACGCCAAGGTGCCAGTAGTACACGCAGCCCCAGGACAGACACGTCTCGTCCTCCCCAAGAGGTTAGAGGAAAGGAGACCAAGTTTCAGTGCCTCTGTGCCATCAGTCACTAGACTCACTAGCCATTGGTTTAAGATCAGCTTTGTTTTGCAGGGTGGGGGAAGGAAGAAGCTTCCTGAAATGTACACATTGACTGTAAGCCACATTTTGAGTGCAGAAAGATGAAAACACGAATAAATGTCATAGGATTCAGAAAATTAAGTAGTTTAAAACATTTAAATATTAAAGCAGAAATGTTTGAAGGCAGAAAGTAGAATGGTGGTTGCCAAGGGGAGGGGGAAATGGGAGTTGTTTAGTGGGTGCAAAGTTTCAGTTGGGGAAGATGAAAAAGTTTTGGAGATGGGGGTGGGCGATGGTCACACAACAGTGCAAATGAACCTAGCGCCACTGAACTATACACTTAAAAATGGTTGAAATGGTAAATTTTATATGTATATTTTACCACAGTTTTTTAAAAAGAAATGTATGAAAGCATGGAAAACAATTTACCTTAATTTTAATACGTAAAATATGAGATTTCAGGTAAATTCTGCTCAGGATCACATTCCCCTCCCCCCACGTTGGTGGCAAAGTTGGAGATGCACCAGCTGGAGTAGATGGAGGCCCCAGATGTCTGTGCCATTACGGAGCAGTCCTTTGAGCCATAAATTACACAGAAGTTTCTAGAATTTACTTATATCTCCAGGCAATGCTTTTCCCATACCATAATTTTTGCTAACAATGGGAACAGGTTAATGGCGTCTGAGCTGCAAGGAAAAAGGAAAAAGACGGAATGGAGTGGGTGGAGCTGGGTGGGGACAGGCCATGGCTCCTGTCACCAGGAGGCCCAGAGGGAGAGCTGCATGGCCTGGGGCTAGGATAGAGAGAAGGGAAGGATCACCTTGGCAATGCCAAGCATCAAATGAGGTCACATATGTTGGAGGCAGACACGAAGCTTTGTACACCATCCAACGGACTGGAGGTGCCTCATTTAATGAGTGTGTACTATATGCCCTTGGCTTGTACACAAAACATCCCCCCATTTTACAGAGGACCATACTGAAGCTCTGAAAGGTCAGGTAACTTAACTAGGATCACTTAGCTTGCAAGTCACAGGACCAGAATTTGAATATGGGGTGTCCTAGCCCCAAAGCTCTACTCTGCAGTGATAGCCCCCTTCTCGGCCCTGGGAGGAGCTCCAAGCTCCGGTGTGTCTTTCTGATCAGGCAGCTGATTGCTGCCAGGAGGTCAGGGCTGGCCAGCAGGAGCCCCGAGTCTGCTGCAGCCACGGCAGTGAGATGCTTGGGGCTGCTCTGCCCTCTGACTCACAGCTCAAAGCCAGCCCAGGTTCCTTCTCATCCCTTCCAAAGCTCCCACCCAACCCTGCCCAAGGGCCCCAGCCTGTGGAGTCCAGCCAGAGAGGAAATGACCAGCCCAGGAGAGGCTGTACGTGTGCCTTATGCAGTCTGGTCTTTGGGATTTCAGAAGGGGTAAGGTTGGCACCCTTCAGCCTGGAAGTTCCTTCTGGCTCTTCTCCCAGCTGTTGACCGCCTGATGTTCCCTTGAAGGGGAGATGGTCTGCACCAACACTTCTGGGAGCAGGGCTGGCCTGACAGCCCGATTGTTACCTGTGGCCCTTGCTGGTTATTGGCAGTGGCACAGGGGAGGGGGGCCAGTTTTGTTGAGCTGGTCTACTATGTGCTGGGCTGTCATGGTCAATGGTGAATAGGGCAGGCACCCAGTCTCACCAAGTTCACTGTCTGATACAGGAAACTGACAAGGAAGCAAGTCAGTCAAATGCCATACACCATGCTCTAAACTGTGAGGGTTGTGGCAGCCCAGGGGAGGGGGTCAGAGCCGTGTCCCTACAGGAAGTGACCTTTAAACTGAGACCTCAAGGACAAATAGGAGTGTCACCAAGGGGATAGGCATCACTTGGTGCTTGCTTTCTAATCCCCAGGATTAAATATAGAGGTTTTGTTTCTGTCAGCGTAAACACTTTTCTAGGGAAGAACTGAACATACATCAAATTTATGTCACTTCTCATCGCTAATGCGCATGTGCGCCGCTCGGCGTGGGCTTGCTGGCGTGGTCTGCTTTTTTCCACTCGGCATGATTTTGTATTTACGTTTTCTTGCATAACTGCGTCTTCTGTGTGCTCATCGTCTTTAACAGCACTGTAATTTTCCATCTTGTTGATATCCCATAAACTGCCTAGTTATTTCCTGACTGCTGAGCATTTGGGTGCCTTCCATTTTTTCTTTATAAATAGCAGTGTGATAATTTTGCGAAAGTTCATTTTCTCCCCTTTATGTTCTTGGATTTCTTCCCCAAAGTGGAATTACCCGTCCGAGCAATAGGAACTGTGTTGCCACTCTTTTTTTGTAGCACAGATTATGTTCTGGAAAGACTGGGCTGGTGTGGACCGCTGTCCCCACCTCTATCCACCAGTCCCCTGCACCAGGACTTACAACATTGAAACGTCTTTTTCCAAGTTGAAAATTTTTAAATACAATTTTTTGCTTTAATTCATTGCTAAAAATAACATGACGCTGAGGACAATTATTTAAAAGAAAAAAGCATCTCCGCTAGCTCTCTAACATACTTGTTTTGGTTTTTGTTGTTCCTTGTGTGTCTGCGCCCATGTGTGTACACATTTTTTCATTCTTATAATCATGCCACAACTTTATTTTTATTTATTTATTTATTTTTCATAAATTTATTTATTTTACTTTTATTTATTTTTGGTTGCGTTGGGTCTTCACTGCGCACAGGCTTTCTCTAGTTGCGGTGAGCGGGGGCTACTCTTCGTTGTGGTGCACAGGCTTCTCACTGCAGTGGCTTCTCGTTGCGGAACACAGGCTCTAGGCACGCGGGCTTCAGTAGTTGTGGCACACGGGCTCGGTAATTGTGGCTCACAGGCTCTAGAACACAGGCTCAGTAGTTGTGGGGCATGGGCTTAGTTGCTCCGCGGCATGTGGGATCTTCCCGGGCCAGGGATCGAACCCGTGTCTCCTGCATTGGCAGGCGGATTCTTAACCACTGCGCCACCAGGGAAGTCCATGCCACAACTTTATTTTTTTATTTTATTTTTTTTTATAAATTTATTTATTTAATTTATTTATTTTTGGCTGCACTGGGTCTTCGTTGCTGTGCGCGGGCTTTCTCTAGTTGCAGGCGAGCAGGGACTGCTCTTTGTTGCGGTGGGTGGGCTTCTCATTGCAGTGGCTTCTCTTGTTGCGGAGCACAGGCTCTAGGTGCACGGGCTTCAGTAGTTGTGGCACACGGGCTCGGTAATTGTGGCTCACGGGCTCTAGAGCGCAGGCTCATTAGTTGTGGCACACGGGCTTAGTTGCTCCGTGGCATGTGGGATCTTCCCGGGACAGGGATCAAACCCGTGTGCCCTGCATTGGCAGGCGGATTCTTAACCACTGCGCCACCAGGGAAGTCCATGCCACAACTTTAATTCAGCTTTTTCACTTACCATAACCCTTCATGTACCATAACTTTTCCCCATGTTGCCCCAGGGGCTTCATACTCACCCTTATTTCGAATGGTCTTCATAATACTTCCGGAATGGGTGCAGTGTAGTTTATGCTCTTGCTGGCGATTGTATTGTTGACCGTCTGCTCCCTGGCCACCTCTGCAGCCTAATCAACCCTAACACTCTTCTCCTGCCCAGTGAGGCTACTTGCTGTTTGTCACCTGGATTGCTTTGTAGGCTCCCAGCTTTGCTCATGCCCTTCACCCCCTCTTCTCTGAGCTGCCTCGTTTCTCTGTCCGCTCAGTACCCATCGTGCGTTGCCCGTGGGGATGGGCGATCACATCCTGTCTCCCCTTGTGGAGGGCTGAGCTGGGATTGCCCCCATTTCTGGTCCCCAGTCCTGAGCACAGTGCCTGTCAACCAGCAGGCATCTAATACAGCTTCCCAATTCCTGGTGTTTTGGGAGCGATGAGTCGCTTCTGTAGCTTGCGGAACTGGGAACTTGCAGAAACCTGGGATGGGGGATGGGGTAGGGGGACGGAAGCCCCAGGTGAGCCGTATCAGTGGCCCGAGAAGAATGACCAGCTGCTTTTCTCTCTCAGGACTTCCTGAGCAGATACCCAGTCACCAAGTACTCCTGGGTGGGGGCCCGACGAGGCCCCCAGGGCTGGCACTGGATCGATGGGACCCCTCTGCCACCCCAGCTGTGAGTGACCGTGGGCCTGGGTGGGCGGCCGCTCTGTCCCCAACACGCTAGCATTGGGCCCCCAGTGTGACCCACCTGATACCACAGCAGGCACCAAAGGGGCTGGAGGCCTTCCCCTCCACGTGTCCCCAGGTTCACCCCGCTGCACCACCCCCAACCTAGGATGCCCCTTGGTTTCATTTAGTCCTCATCACCCCATCCCTTGTTTGGGTCCCACGCATTCACCCAAGAAGGACTGTCACCATGTTCTGTGGATGAGGGGAGCTGCTCAGAGAGGTTTGGTGGTTTGCCCAGGGCCACACAGCTGACTCCCTGGGGCAAGAGGCAGGGCACATCATCATAACTCCTGCCTCAGAGCTCTTTCCAGACCCCTGGGCTCCATGCAGCGATCCCAGCGGTACCCAGGCAGCGGGCACAGAGGCTGGGAGGGCCCGTCAGCCTGAGTACCTCCCCTTCCTCTCGCCCTTCCCCAGACTCCCGGAGGAAGACCAGCAAGCACCGGATCTCGACTGCGGGGGCCTGGAGGGAGGCAAGTTCGTGGCTTCGGACTGTGCCTCCCCCAGACCCTGGGTCTGCGCCAAGGGGGCCAAGTGACTTGGGTTCTGCCTGCCCTGAGCCTGCTGGGGGAGGCCAGGCTGAGAGCTGGGGCGGCCTCCCTCCGGACCCAGGCCTCCAGGTCTGCCCGCTCTGCTCAGTGGCCCTGCCTCGGCGAAGCAGGGAGTGGACTCCTGGCGCAGGGAGATCGCATCCGCGGGGAAGGAGACCTTCTGCGGCCCCGCGGCTGGGTGCCCATTTGAGCGTCCAGCTGCTGAAGCGGATTTGTTCTGTGACCTTGTGGGTTTTTTTGGTTTTGGGTTTTTCCTTCTGAGCCTCAGTTTCTCCCTCATTAAAACGGCCACTTCCCATTCTCCCACTTACCTGCCTAGTCACAGGTGTGCACCCTTTCAGGCCTAGAGGGACAAAAAGGATGAACGGTCACAGGTGATCCCAACCTGGCTCCTCATCGAGCCCATGAAGTGGGTCTCCCATTTCGTGGCGTTGGGATTTGGCGGCGATGACATCATTGCTACAAAGGCCGTTTCCAGGCGGCCGGGCACGCCGACAGCATCCCGAGGGCAGCGCGTGAGAAGTGGCCACCCCGGAGGAGAGAGGAAGGAGGGTCCTGTCCCCACCCCGGGGGTTGGCAGAGAGTAAGGTTCTTTGCGGTGACTGGCGTGTGGGACTGGCGGGGCGTCCGGCCAGCTGATGCCCAAGGCTGGGAGGACGCAGAGAGGACACACCCCCTCTTGGTCGGCGAAGCCACCGCAAAGCTTGGGGTCCGAGGGAGAAAGGAAATCAGGAATGTGGGGAGGCGTGAGGCGGCTCTTCCTGCCACGACTGTGAGGATACCAGCCTGAAGATGTCTCCCGCTGAGGTGCAGTGAAGGGCCTCCGGGCGGAGGGAGTGGCAGCAAGGTCGGGGGGACGGTTTGCTTAGCCTCCGGCCTGGAGAGACTTCTCCAAAGGCCAGGAGACTGACTGTACCTGCCTCTGGTCGTGGTGCCAATCATGTGCAAACCAGCCTTCCTCTTTAAAGGCAGACCAGGTGTCCGAGCTCCTCAGAGAAACCTCTACTGGTCCATTTAAACTAAGAGCTTGTACAGAGTGTATGGCTGCCTGGGAGAAAGGGATGGAGAGTCCTAAGACACACCTGACAAGCAATAAAAATCTTAGACACACGCTGGTGTTTCTCATGGCTTTCTTCTTATTCCAACTACAGATTAACCCCAGAGCTTGATGACATGTTCAGGCTGAACTCGCTTCAAAGCCCTTCTCGGCGAACGTCCGTGTCTGGTGGTGTCAGGCCGGTTTAACGTCAGCTTCAGGGCCACCGGCTTGGGGCCCTTTGGGCTCGGTGCCGTTTAGAATCACCTGCGGAGCTTAAAAGATCCAGGTGCCCAGCGTGGGTGGTGTGATGCTGGGGCCTGGAAACCTGAGGGTTTTTCAGCTTCAGGTGGTGAGGAAGGGGAGTGAGAGAGTGACCTTTGATCTACCAAAGTAGGAAGCTTCTAGTTACTATCCAAAGTTGGCAAACCAAGGAATAGCAGTGTGCGCTTATTACTTAGAAATATGGAGACAAATCCTAGAAGGAATGGCAAAAATCATTTAAAGTGGTTGCCTTAAAGCTAATTTGATGCTGGTAGAAGTCAGGACAGTAGTTATCTTGGTCTGGGGGGAGGAGTATTAACTGGGCAGGGGTACGAGGGAATATTCAAGGGTGCTGGAATGCTCTAGATCTTGATCTGGGTGGGGCTGGGTACATACGTAAAAATTCATCAAGCTATATACCTAAGGTTAAAAAACTTACATGCCTATCTCCAAGGAACAGGAGTGAGGTTACAGGAGTAGTGAGGTTTTTCTTTTTTTTTTTTTTAATATACCGCCTTTAGTACTATTAACATAAAACCATATTCACTTTTTTTAAATACCCATATTCATGCACTACTTCGATAAAAAGAGAAATTATATTTTTTACAAGGTCCAAAAGATTCTGATGTGCAGCCTGGTTTGAGAACTACGAGCTTCAGAAAGCATTCCTGTGACTGCCTTTTCTTATAACCTGTAATTATTTCCTTCACCGAGGTACATTTTCACAAGTTTCAGCCTCACCTCACCTTCAGAGCGTGTCTTTCCCTTTCTACTAAATGGAAGCTGGAAAAGTTACACAGCAGGTTGGTCTGCATGGAATTCCTCTGAGTAATTTTTCTAGTCTCTTTTTCCACCAGGCACTGCCAACTGCTATTGTTTGAAATCCACACGAATCACGTTGCCACCATCGCCGGTTTGTTTTGTGGAGCTTTGGAGAGCTGCCTCTGACACAGGCTAGCCCAGCAGCCCACAGAGGCCTCCGAGGTTACAGCTGTGGACACCTCGTTTGTGGAAGAGTCACCTGTGTGGAGCATACCTCATCCTGAGATTGGGCGCAGGGAGCAACCCCCAAGTCAGGTTTTTACCAGCTTTTCCGTTGATTCTGATGCAGATAGTCTGCAAACCACATTTTGAGAAACACTGTCTAAAAGAGCCCATATTGCCACCAGGCAAAAGTGTGTAGATATTTTGTCAACTTCATTGAGGTATATAATTTGCACAGAAGAAAATGCACCCATCTCAAGAGTACTTTCTTTTTAAATTTTTTATTTATTTATTATTATTTTTTTATAACTCCAAATCTGTTCATCTACTCAACATATTCTTGGGTTTTTTAAATTTATTAATTAATTAATTTATTTTTTGACTGTGTTGGGTCTTCGTTTCTGTGCGAGGGCTTTCTCTAGTTGCGGCAAGCGGGGGCCATTCTTCATCACGGTGCGGGGGCCTCTCACTATCGCGGCCTCTCTTGTTGCGGAGCACAGGCTCCAGACGCGCAGGCTCAGCAGTTGTGGCTCATGGGCCTAGTCGCTCCGCGGCATGTGGGGTCTTCCCAGACCAGGGCTCGAACCCGTGTCCCCTGCATTGGCAGGCCGATTCTCAACCAGTACGCCACCAGGGAAGCCCAGGAGTACCTTTTGACAACTGTTGGCACCCATGTAACCACTGCCAATCAAGATGTGGAGTAGTTCCAACACTCCAGATAGTTCCCTCCTGTCCCTCTGTGGTCATTGTTCTCTTCTCCCTGATCTCCAGCCCCAGGCACATTTGCATTCTGTGTCTATAGATTAGCTTGTTCTAGGATTTCAAATAATAGAATAGTAATTAAACGTACTCTTCTGTGTCTGCTTCTTTAGCTTAGCACAAGGTTTTAAAGACTCATTCAGGTTGCCGCAGGTATCGGTAGTAGTTCCTTTCTTTGTAGGGACAGATCACAATCTGTTTATCTTCTCTCTAGTCGGTGATATTGCGGTTGTCTCCAGTTTGGAGCTTTTATGAATACGATGCTGTGGACGTTCGAATATCAGTCTGTGTGTGGACTGTCAATTTTCTTGAGTACCTGGGAGTAGGATTACTGGGTTGTATGGTAAGGATGTGTTTAATTTGTAAGAAACTGCCAAACTGTTTTCCAAAGTAGCTGTACCATTTTACAGTCCCGCCAGTAACATACCAGAGTTCCAGTAGCTCCACGTCATTAGCATTTGGTGTTGCCAGCCTTTTCACGCTTAGACATTCTAGTGGATGTGCAGTGGTATCTCAGTGTGGTTTTCATTTGCACTTTCTTGACGACCGATGTTAACTTCTTTTCATGTGCTCGTGGCCATTCGTATATTTTCTTTGGTGATTCTCATACTGATGGTCCAGAGACCATATTTGGAGAACCCTGCCTAAAAGACTCATATGCCCACCAGGACAGAGCTTTTTTTTTTTTTTTTTTTTAATTTATTTTTGGCTGTGTTGGGTCTTTGTTTCTGTGCGAGGGCTTTCTCTAGTTGCGGCGAGCGGGGGCCACTCTTCATTGTGGTGCGCGGGCCTCTCACTGTCGCGGCCTCTCTTGTCGCGGAGCACAGGCTCCAGACGCGCAGGCTCAGTAGTTGTGGCACATGGGCTTAGTTGCTCCGCGGCATGTGGGATCTTCCCAGACCAGGGCTCGAACCCCGTGTCCCCTGCATTGGCAGGCGGACTCTCAACCACTGCGCCACCAGGGAAGCCCCAGGACAGAGCATTTTAAAAGTGATGATACAAATGGAAAAATCTAAGATCTCCCCCCAACTTTGTGAAAATTTTCAAAATACAGAGTTGAAAAAGATGACATGACAAACACCCAGCTGCTCTCTACCTAGATCTAACAGCTGTTAACATTTTGCCACATTTACTCTATGTCTGTATATACAAAACTGTCAAACCATTTGAAAATGAGTTGCAGACATCAAGACACCTCACCCCTAAATACTTAAGCATGCATCTCCTAAAAATAAGAATATTCTCCTACATAGTTGCAATTCTACCATTACACTTAATAAAATTAAGTTCATATTCAGTCTGTGCTCCAACTTCTCTAGTTGCTCCATTAATTTAAACAAAGATCCAGTCAGGGTTTAAGCACTGTTACGGTTATCACGTGAGTCTCTTTCAACCTGGAACTTCTTTCCTGCAACATTGACTTTTTGAAGAGACCAGGCCAGCTGTCTTGTAGAGTGACTAATATCCCGAATGTGTCTCATTTCCTGTAAACTGAAATTAGGCTTCGACTCAATATAAACATAAAAAAAATTTTTTTTCATTGTTGCTGAAGTATAGTTGACTTAAAATGTTGTGTTAATTTCTGCTGTACAGCAAAGTGATTCAATTATACATGTATATACACACATTCTCTTTTACAATATAAACATTTTTGACAGGAGTGGTTTGTGATTCACATTTCATCACCTGATAGAGTTTAACATTGATTTCAAGTAATTTGTACCAAACTTTCTCAAAAAAAAAAAAATTCAGGGAGCTAAAACGTGTAACTCATGTATCCAAATTTGGATAAATATGGGCGTTTCCTCTGTTATTCTCAGCTTTAGAGATAGTATAAAAGTAAAATAAGACTATATAAAAAGGTTTTAGAAATGATACAGTTCATTTGCGCCTTTCTTGTTCCCTCTGGGACATATCATTCACAGCGTTATGCCAGGAACAGCCTCAGGCTCAGGAGCAAAGAGATGTTGGGCCACTTTGTCGTGACCTGATGAGTCCCTTGGCTTCGCTCTGTTCCCTCCGTAAAATGGGTGTGGTAGGATACAGCCCCCACCAGTACCACAGCGATGCACAAATCAAATGAGATCAGGTGGGTCAATGTATGCCAATAATTTGCTCCATGTTTGTTGAACATCAGTTGTGTTTCTGT